>NC_069671.1:12350481-12996981 GCF_027244095.1 Hemicordylus capensis
CTCTCACTGGCTTGTCTCTTCACTGTTGCTTTCCTCTCTGAATTTCCCACGTCAGGTTTTTGCTTCCTTGTGTTCTCTGACAGGTACAGACCAGAGCAGTGGCCGTTCCTCAGCACACGTGCACAACCACAAACACTCCCCCATCTCGCCCCGCACCCAGGACAACATCCAGCAACGCCCAAGTGTGCTACACAACACAAACATGAAGATCATCCCTTCCGAGAACCCTGCCACCTCCGTTCTGCGGTACATAATAAGGCTGGGTTTATCTACGGATTTCTGGGTGGACAGTGAAATAGCTCTGTCTCTTTTGCCAGTGCACTGAACAGAGATTAACTTTTTTATGTGGCACACATCCCACAGGGCCTTGCAGAAAGTGGGGTAGCAGGCTGGAGGCGGGTGGGCCATATATTGCAAAGGTGAAATTGTGGAGTGCTGGCTTGTGGAGAGAGGGGAGGGTGTGACAGCTGATCTTGCAGTAGCAAGCATGGATTGTGCCCCCCTTGCTAAGCAGGGCCTGCCCTGGTTTGCATTTGGATGGGAGATTACATGCAAGTGCTGTAAGGGTATCCCCCTGGATGGGGGTCGTAGCTCAGTGGAAGAGCATCTAGGCCCTAGGTTCATTCCCTGAGATCATCTCCCGGCAGGGCTGGGAGAGACTCCTGCCTGAAACCTTGGAGAGCCGCTGCCAATCAGAGTAGACAGTACTGAGCTAGATGGACCGAGGGTCTGATTCAGTAAAAGACAGCTTCCTATGTTCCAATAAAACTAGGAATGAGAAGGAGAGGAGCAAATTTCTCTCTCTCTCTCTCACCTAATTCTTGAATAGTGATCAATTAGTGAAGCTGATTGGCATTGAAATGACAGGAAAAATGAAGGGCTTCTTCATACAACTCTAGGTTTGGAAGTCACTGCCCACAAGATGTGGTGATGGCCACTGGTTTTAGTCTGCTTTGGAAAGATGATTAGACAAATCCACTGAGGATAGGTCTGTCAGAGCAGCTATTGGTCGTGATGGCTCTATAGAGTCTCCATGTTCAGAGGCAGTATACCTTAGAGTGCCAGTTGCTGGGAAGGAAGAACCAGAAAGCCATTGCTTTCGAACCGTGGTTGTGAGCTTTCCAAAGGCAGCTAACAGGCTGCTGTTGGATACTAAATGTTGGACTAGACAGACCATTGCCAGCAAGGCTGCTCTTGCATTCTTACATCAAGCATGTAGCAGCAAACCGAAGACTGTGGCCCTCCATAGACCAAGAAGGTGATACCACCTGCTGGGACTTAGAAAACATCCATGGCCTACCCTAACATGCTGGTGGAGAAGATTGCTGTTTTAAGAGGAGTGGCTTGTTTCTCATGGGATTTTTCTTTTAACTGGCTTTTATTGCTGTGCTGCTGCCCTGCTTTACTGTATGGTATTTTCATGGTTGCTTTTCATAAGCTGCCTGGTGGGGAGGATTTCTGACCTGAAGAGGCAGGGTACGTGCTTAGTAAATGAAATAAACAAAACTTCCTAACTGGATACAGATTTAGACCGTCCAAGTGGCATTGTGGGAGATGAGGCGGCATCACCTTTTTGCCCCGGCAGAGCTTTTATTTGGGCTTTTCTCTTCCGTCCATAAGATCCTCCTGCTCGTCCTCCACGGCCACCACCTCACCAGTCCGCACCTCGGCCTACTCTTCAGCATCTTCGTTGCGCAGCTCTGCAAGTGGCATGGACAGCTACACCTCTGGGATGGATGCGGCCCACACCCAGAAGGAGGCCTCCCGGCCCCAAGATGCCAAAACGGAACGGCCCCAGACTGAAAGCAACCTGTACACCTCAAAGCTGCCCGCTGGGGCAGGCCTGGACCAGTCACCTCCGCCCAGTAAAGCCATGGAGTCTCGGCCCATGCCCTCTTCTGGGGCAGGTGCCGCCCATCTGTATAGCAGAGGACAGGGGAAAGGCCAGCCTCAGCACCACCCGTCCCTGGACCAGTCGCTGCATGCAGTTTCGGCCACTGAGCAGCAGTCCAGTAGAGAAAAGAGTCAGAGTAAAACCCTTTCAGTGCACGAAC
The DNA here is from genome assembly GCF_027244095.1 of Hemicordylus capensis. Classification (NCBI taxonomy): domain Eukaryota; kingdom Metazoa; phylum Chordata; class Lepidosauria; order Squamata; family Cordylidae; genus Hemicordylus; species Hemicordylus capensis. Next base: position 12,352,536 of record NC_069671.1, read on the forward strand.
AGGAGCTCCGAGCACTCGGTAAGACCACCATGACAGCGGCCAGCTTCATAGATGTGATTATCATGCGTCAAATTTCTTGCGATAAGGGGAAGCGAGAGAGAAGCTCGCTAAATAACGACGCCAATAGCGATGGTAAGAAATTGGGGGGGGGAGTGGGGCGGTACTCCAAGTTTGTGGCCTTAAACACACACACATAAGTTTTTTTTAATTAAAAAATATATATATTCTCCCCCACCCCACCAACCCATCATTTTAAATTTAATTTAACCCACTCATTTGTGGTGACAGTCTGTTTTATCCTCATATGCCTGTTCTCAGCATTGCCTCATTGATAAGCCCCCTCCGTCCATTTCCCTGCCTTTGTTTTCTCCCCCATTCCTGGCGGGGGGAACCCACCAACTTCCTTCTGCAGTTTTGGCTTTCATGCTGATGATTGAGTTTCCGGTTATGCTGATGATTGGGTGAAAAATTGAGGGGTGGCTTGAGGGATAAGGATGGACACGGGGAGTGAGGCTGTCAGGGGAACGCAACACATAAGGGAGAGTGCAGCAGATAACCACAGAGTACGTTTGCATTGTCCTTTTGAATTGGATTGCTCTTAAAGAGCTTTTGCAAACCGATGTTAGCAGTTCCTGTAAGAATGGCCCTTTAGAAGACAAACCGTGGTTGGTTGGTTGGTTCACATCCCCATTGTTCCATGACTGTTTTCTACATAAAGTAGCAGGCCTGGAAGGTTTATGCTGTTGTAAGTAATGACTTGTCAAGAGCTATTGTGCTGGAAAGGAGGGGTTTATCAGTGGCTCGCCCCATTCCTGGGAAGCCTCCTGAACAGAAGAATTGTCAACTCCCTTAGGGGATTTCAAATTAGGCATCTTTCCTTACAAAATAACAGCCCTGTTGGATCAGACCCAAGGCCTGTTCTGTTTCATAGAGTGGCCCAGCAGTAGGGATGTGCACGGAACCAGGCATGGGTGGTTCAAAGGGCGGGGGGTGCACTTACCCCTACTGCTGTTCTTCCCCCATCGGCGCTCTGGTTTGCTACAGTCCCTTAGGGCGGCAGCGTACCTCCCTGCCGTCCCATTTACCTGAACTATCTGGAAGTAGCCAAGGGTGCGTGCACATCACGCGAACACACTCGACACGTGCACTCCCGCACGAGTGCATCGGCTACTTCCAGATAGTTCCAGTAAATGGGGGCAATGGAGTGGCAGGGAGGGACGCTGCCGCTCTGAGGGACTGTAGAAAACTAGAGCGTCTGTGGGGGAAGAGTAGCAGGAGGGCTACATTCTCACACATCCTCCCTTAAAGCAGCACCCCATCCCGCCTTCGAACCGGCTCCATGCACATCCCTACCCACCAGATGTCTCTGGGATGGCTACAGGCAAGAAGTGAGGGCATGCCCTCTCTCCTGTGTTGCTTGTCTGCAACTGGTATTTAGAGGCATCGTGCCTCTGAAGCTGGAGGTGGCGTATAGCCACCAGACTAGACCTTGATTGGCCATTGATAGACCTATCCTCCATGGATTTGTCGAAGCCCCTTTTAAAGCCATCCAAGCTAGTGGCCATCACCACATCCCTTGGCAGAGAATTCCATGGATTAATTATGTGCTGTGTGGAAAAGTACATTTGTCAGTCCTAAATTTCCCGACCTTCAGTTTCATGGGATGGCCCCTCGTTCTAGTGTTGTGAGAGAGGGAGAAAACGTAATCTCTGTCCACTCTCTCTACTCCATGCATAATTTTATACAACTCTATCGTGGTCTCCCCTTAGCTGCCTCTTTTCCAAACTGAAGAGCCCCAGATGCTGTAGACTAGCCTCATAAGGAAGGTGCTCCTGGCCCCTGATCGTCTTGGAGGCCCTCTTTTGCACCTTTTCCAGTTCTACAATGTCCTTCTTAAGATACGGTGACCTACACTTGCTAGCGCCAAGCGGGGGCTGGAAACCAGCAAGTGCCTGAGACTGTCGGGTAGAAGGAGTTTAAATGCCCCCACTCCACCAGATCTGCCTGTTTACACAGTCCAGGCCACAAGCAAAGGACAGCTACAGTACAGACCATTTGCATGCAGAGCTGATTAGCTCCACCAACAAAGCTAAACTTGGGTCAATGGCTACATTTGGCCTGGTAGGAAATACCCTCCTGGCCCCAGCTTTGGTTACCAGCCAATTAGGGTAATTACCAAAAATGGCTTTAATGTGGCGGAGACTCCACACTGCTACCTGGAAGTGTGCAGTGTTCTGCATGTGGCTCCATCCAAACATCCCATACCAGCAGCAGGCTGCTCTAGGGGCTGCTGACACATACTTTGTGACTCAAGCTTTAAGATTAATTGGGGTTCAACTCAATGCACCGATCACCCCATTGTGGTTTTTGGTAGTCCATAATACCTACAAAGGAGGCAGCAGAGCAGGGACAAAACCAGATACAGTCAGTTAGCTCCTAAGGAGCCCTGCATGAGAAGCAAACATTGAAGGCAAAAGCCTTGTTTTCCCTCAGAGGAGGGTTGTATCCACAAAGGATGCTGGGTTGTCTTGACCTCCTGCTCCTAGACAGGACCAATCAAGAGCTTTGGCACAAGGCAAGGGGGAGGGACAATCCTCTCATACTCCAGTTCTTCGCCCTTTCTCACTCCAGCAGGTGCTATTTTCCTCTGCTCCTCTGCTAATTCCTTTCCACTGTAATTGGCCTCTCTCCTTTACCCGTTGCCTTTATTGCCTTGTGGCCTCGGCAAGCATTACTAGTTGAGGGTAGCAGGGAGACAGCAGGAATTTCCTCCGCTGCCGCTTCTCCTCGTGCCCTCATCAGGGCATTGGAGTCCCAGCGCGGCAAGAGAGAGATCTCTCCCTCTCTCTCTGAGGACTAGGTTGCGCATTCGGTCTGCCAGGCTGAGTGGGTTGCGGCCTCTGCTCCCGCGCCCAAGACTCGAAGCCACAAAGCCTCCCAAGCTGATAATGCTTCCCAGCCCAAGAACTGAAATAAGGCTTCATCGGAAGCCAGATCAAAGGCTGGCCAGTCTACTCCCCTCACCTCCTCTGGCAGAGGTGCGCTTCTTGGAGACAGAGAGGAGGATTATGCAATTGCCGCCGCCCCGGTGCTGCAGCGTGAGTCCGGTTTTGAAGCGCCCTCCATGGTAGGCACGGACGGAGGTCGGTTGGATGGGGTGGACTTCCTTTCAGAACCGCCCGTCAAGCGGGTCTGTGTAGCTGCAGCAGCCGCCACTTCTCTTGAGGCTGAGTTCAGCAAGGAGGATATCCACCCGGCCTTCGTGGTACTGATGCACTGCATGGTGGCTGACGAGTTTCAGAGGTTGCCTTGGCCGCCCGTCCCGGTCGCTGCGCCTCCTTCCCTCCAGGCTCCTGTTTTTGCTGCCCAGTCCCCAGCGGCCACCATTTTGTGCGCTCCTTTTGCCGCGCGCCCTGCTGCCGTGCCAGCCCTTCCGCCTGTTCTCCCTGCTCCAGGACAGAACGGCGAGCCTCCAACCCTCTCTCCTTGCTGTCTTCCGTCCTCCCCTGCTCCCATTGTTTCCTCCTTTCCTCTTCCTCAGGCTCCCGTCATTCCTTCCGAGCCCTCAGATTCTGACCAGGAGGAGGGGGAGCTCTCTGGCGACAACGACGAGGCTGTGGGTTCTCAATCAGCCCCCTATCACCTGTTTTCCCAAGCAGATTACCCGCTTTTGCTTCACAAGGTTAAGAAGACCTTGAGGTTGGAGGGGGTCGTTCAGCCTGCACCTGAGGGCTCTGAAGGGGATCCGACTGTGCTCCCTTAAAGTCACCTGAGGTGGCTGTCCCGTGTCCCCAGTTATTCTTGGACATTTTTCAGTCTGAATGGGATAAGCCCACTGAAGGCAAGGGCCCTCCGCCTACGGTTAGACGCATGTATAATTCTTCCAGTACTCTTATGGGGAAACTTAAGGTCCCTCCTGTAGATGCGGAAGTGGCTGCTCTGGTGACCGGGGCCATGCTTCCAAAGGAGGGCGAGGAGGTCTTTAAAAATATTGAAGACAAGAAATGTGACGCTGCCCTTCGCAGGTCACATGAGGCAACTGCCCTGTCCCTTAGGGCTTCAGCTGTTACCTCCGTCTTTGCTCGGGCAGCCATCCTGTGGGTAAAAGAGCTCACGCCTTTGGTGCCCCCAGAGCTGACTAGTCTTCAAACAAGGGCTGAATAAGCTGGGAAAGACATACCTTTATGGCAGATTCTTCACTAGATACAGCCCAGCTATCTGGTTGAGCCCTGGCCTCAGATGTTACTGTTCGACGCCATTTATGGCTCAAGAATTGGAAAGTTGATCAAAAGTCACAGACCAATCTTGCCAATTCTCCTTTCAAAGGGGGAAAACTCTTCGGTGAAGTGTTGGAACCTATTTTGATTGACATTAAGGACAAGAAGAAGGTGATGCCTTCTTCCTCGACACCCAATCGTTCTGATCGCCGAAACTTTTCTCCTTCTTCCACTCCTTTCAGGGGGTACAGAACCCCCTTTCGTTCCCACCAGACCAGGCAGGACAGATCCTTCTGGTCCAAGAACCAATCTTCCTTTCGGGACAATTCGTTCCACAAGGTCCAGCAATCCGGTCAGCCACCCAAGGCCGGTTTCAAGCGGAACTAGTCCCAATGACTCTCACCAGCGAAGTCTTACCCCCCAGGTGGGAGGCAGGTTGCAGAGGTTTGCTCAAGCATGGTCCCAGACGTGCTCGCATGTCTGGATCCTGCAGACTGTCTCCCAGGGGTATTCCCTGGAGTTTGCAGCTCAGCCCCCAGATCGGTTCCTTCCATCTCTTCAGTCCCGCAAGGAGTCCAAGCATCTCCTAATGGTGGAGGCTATTCGTCACCTGGTCTCCATAAGTGCTATTGAACCTGTTTCTCCGGAGGAGCGCAGGACGGGGAGTCTACTCCATTCTGTTCTTGGTTCCAAAGAAGAATGGAGAGCCATATTAGACCTCAAGTTTGTCAACAGGTTTCTGCAGAGGTGGGGTTTTTGTATGGAGACCCTTCGCCTGATCCTCATGGCACTGCAGGATGGGGACTTCCTAGCCTCGGTGGACCTCAAGGAGGCATACTTTCACGTACCCATCCATGTGCAGGACAGGCGTTTCCTGAGGTTTGCTTATCAGATGCAGCACTTCCAATATTGGGCACTCCCCTTTGGTCTCTCGACTGTGCCTTGGGTGTTTACCAAAATCATGGTGACACTTGTGGTGCACTTGAGAACCAAGGGCATCTATGGTTACCTCTATTTAGATGATCTGTTAATCAGATCCCCTTCCTTATCCAGAGACCAGCAGGATGTCAGCTTAACCCTTGCCACCCTGGAGGTGCACGGGTTCATTGTGAACTACCAGAAGAGCTCTCTCGTCCCTCAGACCGAAGTTCTTCACCTCGGAGCTTTGATCAATACAGTCCAGGGGATGGTCTCTCTACCTCCAGAATGGAGGAACAAGTTGACGTCCCTCTGCCGTGCACTGATATCCCACTCCAGGTCTGATGTCCTGTCACTGTCTCAGCTACAGGGGCTCATGGTGTCCACCTTGGGCATAGTGCCATGGAGTCGCTTTCACTCCCGTCCTCTCCAGTGGCTTCTTCTCAAATACCAGGACCAGGTACTGAGCAGGTCCAGGATGCGCCTCAGTCTCCCTCCCTGGGTGACTCAGTCCTTGCACTGGTGGGTGTCCCCAGCCACGGCGAAGGGGGTCAGGTTTCTTCCGGTAGACCATGTTCAAGTTACGACAGATGCCAGCCTCCTGGGCTGGGGGGGCCACTGCCAACGCCTCATGGCACAGCGTCAGTGTTCCGAAGTTGTGCGAGCCAACTCCATAAACTGGCTGGAGCTACGCGCGATCAGACTCTCCCTCATGGAGTTTCTTCTGGTGATCCAGGGCCGTCATGTGTTGGCTCCGCATGGACAGTGCCACTGCCAAAGCCCACGTCAACCGGCAGGGCGGGTCGAAGTCCAGGGTCCTGATGCGAGAGGCCTCAATCCTGCTGGCATGGGCAGAACAACACCTACTGACCCTAGAAACCGATCACATCAGCAGGCCACCGAACATGGTGGCGGACTGGCTGAATCGGTCTTGGATCGACCCAGCAGAGTGGTCACTAGATCCCCGAGCCTTCCAGCAGATTGATCTGACATTCAGTCGACCGACCGTGCACTTATTCGCCATCCCAGACAACGCAAAGTTGGAGCGCTTCCTCTCCAGGTACCAATATCCCGAGGCGGAGGGCGTGGATGCCCTGACCTTTCCGTGGCCCCCTCAGTCTAGTCTACGCCTTTCTGCCGTTTGCCATCATCCCGCAGACGATTCGACAGGTACGCCTGCTAGGGGTAGAGGTTGTCCTAGTGGCGCCGCACTGGCCCCACCAGCCCTGGTTTTCAGACCTTGTCGAGTTGTCCAGCCGACCACCTCTTCCACTGGGGAACGACGCTCACCTCAGCCAGGTTCCAGTGTTTCACCCGGAGCCGGAATGGCTCAATCTCTTCACGTGGAGATTGAGTGGGACTCCTTAGTAGCGTGCAGTTATTCTTCCTCTGTCCAGGGCACCATCTTGGCTTCCCGGAGACCTTCCACAGTTAGAGTTTATCAGTCTACATGGAAGGCCTTCGCACAATGGTGTGCCTCCAAAGCGATCGCGCCGCTGTCTTCAGTAGTCCAGGGTTTGGGTTTCCTGCAAAAAGGTCTGGATCAGGGTCTTTGCCCAATACGCTGTGCCGCCAAGTTTTTGCAATCTCCTCTGTCTTACAGTTGCAGGGGTCCTCTTCTTTATCTCAGCACCCCCATGTCTAGAGGTTCCTCAAGGGAGCAGCAGTCCTCAAACCGCCCACAGTCCACAGGTTTCCTACTTAGGACTTGAATTTGGTCCTCCGGGCACTTACAAAAGCCCCATTCAAGCCTCTGCGATCCGTACCTTTATGTCTACTTTCATTTAAGGTTTTATTTTTGGTTGCCATTACTTCCGCTAGGCGCATCTCTGATCTGCGCGCTCTGTCTGTCCGGAAGGAGCTCTGTCTGGTTTATCCAGACTATGTCCTCCTTCATACCAACCCAACCTTCCTTCCTAAAGTCAATTCTTGGTTCCATAGGGCCCAGGAATTGATGCTTCCTTCCTTCTGTCCTAATCCTTCCTCTCTTAAGGAGCGTGAATGGCACACCTTAGATGTCCGCAGAGCAGTGCATATTTACCTGAAGCGCATTAAGCCCTTTCGGGTTTCCGAATCCTTTTCCATTTCTTTCAGGAACTGCTCTTTAGGCAGGAAGGTTTCAGCATCCACATTATCTCACTGGATCTGCCAATGCATCAGGTTGGCCTACTCTGCCTCTGCTTCGCCGGTTCCAGAGGGGATTACAGCCCACTCTACCAGGAGCACAGCTTCCTCAGCCGCTCTCTCCACTTTGGCCCCCCTGGTCGACATCTGTCGAGCCGCCACATGGGCCTCGCTTTCCACCCTCGTGAGGCACTATAAGATTCACGATTGGACTTCGGCGGATGCAGCTTTTGGTCGGAGGGTTCTGCAGAAGGTGGTTCCCTCTTGAGACCGGACCTCTAAGCTCCCACCCAGTTTGTCATAGGGGCTGTGGTAGGTCCCATCATCCTTTGCAAATACAACCCTCCTCTGAGGGAAAATGAATCGTTGGCACTTACCTGAAAGGTCGTTTTCCTCAGAGGTACAGGTTGTATCCGCCCCCTCCCGCTTGTTCGTCCAGTCTGTACATTTCTCTGTCCTGTGATCCTGACCCCGTCTGTCTCCCATATACCTGTGGGGTAGTTTCCTATCTGGGGTGGTTTGTTCTCCCTGCAGGGTGTTTGTAGCTAGTTCAACTGACGTAGCTGGATTTGTGATCCTTGCCGAGTTTCCGCTGTTGGCTGTTCTGCATTTGCTTGTTTGTTTCCTTCCTTTTGTTTCTCATTTTATTGTTCTGGAGCATGTTTTAGAGCTGGCTACGTACTGGAGTATGAGGGGATTGTCCCTCCCTCCTGCCTTGAGCCGAAGCTCTTGATTGGCCCTGTCTAGGAGCAGGAGGTCGAGACAACCCAGCATCCTTTGCAGATACAACCCATACGTCTGAGGGAAATGACCTTTCAGGTAAGTGCCAACGATTCATTTCCAGGGTTCTGGTGGTTCTTGATCCAAAATGTGGTTCAGATTTGACTTGGAGTATGTTTTGAGCAAAAAAAACCCCAACGTACCCAATTTGCTGTCTTTGTATAAGGTATACTGATCGTCACATGTGAGTTATGTATATGACATGGTCAAGGGGGGTGGGGTGGGGGGGAATAAGATTCTCTAGGTTTTCCAGGAATAGGTGCTAGACACCAAGAGGAGCACCCTGCCCCCACTTCCTGGCCCTGAGAGGCTGCAACCTGCAGAAGATGATGCTTGGAGGTTTCTTGTGCCAAGGACTAGAACTTCTCATTTTGAAAATGAAATTGGACACTGCAGATTGTCCAGGTTTTGCCCCAAACTCTCTGCTTTGTCCTTGTGCAGGATAACATAGCTCTTTCTATTTCTGCCAGCCGGTGTCTTCATAAAGTTAAATGGCCAGTCGACACAAAAGCTAATCCATCTAACAGGATTACTGAAGTTCCACAACTAGGCGGGCAGCCACAGGAGACTCGCTTGGATGGCCTGAAAGAGGGATGAGACTTAATTCCCCAGAAGATGGGTGTGTCAGTGGCCATTAGCCTTTCTTCCGTTGTTGGAAAAGAAGCAGTCAGGGTCATCTGCTGACTTCCTCCCCTGGCAGCATTGGACTTCCTGTTGGAAACAGAAAGCTAGACTAGCTGGGCCCTTGTTCTTTAGGCAGGGTTGGTGCTCATGCCCTCTGTGCTGAGTAAGAGGAGCAGGCTGTCCAGCCTAGTAGAGTCTCCTTGGACCAGCCGAGAGCTTCCTACAGATTCGGGAAGAGTACAGATGTCTCTGTTTGTGAGAAAACATCCATTTGCTTCTCTTGCTTCAAATTGCTCTTCTGTATATTGCATCTCACTCTAGAGTAGTAGCCATGTTTTACCTTGAGTTTCTAAACTCAATTTTGATGTTTGCTCTACCAGCTTCTGGTTTTGTATCTTCTCGAGGGAAATGCTAACTATAGTTTTATTACTGAAAAGCGGGTGCATTTGTCTGCTATTCCCCGCAACATATCTGCAATTTGTGTCCCCTCTGTGCAATCACACAGGTTAGAGTAGGGGTGTTGGACAAAAAGTATATTGGGAGCTACTAGATGATCTCTTGGGTGACTTGCAATATGGCAGCACGGGTTTCTGACTCCCAGGTATTTAACACAAGCCGAAACAGAAAGGTGTTTCCTCTTCCTAAGGTTGGCTGCCATAGCAAATAAAGCTTGCAGGAGGGAAACCAGGAGTGGATTTTGGGGTGACGAGGCAGCAGGCTTAGTTCTGGGACTGAAAACCAGTTGTGGGCTGAGCATATGCCTAGAAACACCCTGGTCTTTATTCTAAGTACCTCCACTCCCCTTGTCCTCAGCCATTACTATGCACCTGGCCCCAGTAGTTGGACCTCAGGATCATAATAAAAAACAAAGTAGGGCCCATACACCTTAAGTCTGCCCATGCCTGGATTAGAGTGTTGAAAACCAATTTTGTTGGATCATCAGCGACCAAGCGAGGAGGGTATCCTACAGAAGATGTTGCACAGCTTTTTACAGGTGTGAAGAGCCCTTTAAGGTTTCTTTTGCCCCCTCTGTTGAATCTAGCATGAGGTTTTTGCAGTAGCAGTTCTTGAGAAGAAGCAGCAGCATTGTCGTCATCACAATGTAAGACCCTCACTGTCTTTATGTCCCCCAGCTTTCCATGGAGGCTACAGCGCCGATGGCATTGAAGCAATAAGCCCTGTGAGCTCCCCCCACAGCATGCCCCACGAGAAAGGGACCAAGCTGTCCCAGGATATGGAGAAAGGGCGTGGAGAACTCGACCTGCGGTCCAAGCAGCCAGGTGAGAGGGCTTGCCTGCTTCCGTGCCAGCCTGGAAGGGGACCTACAACACAACCTCCCCCCCCTCCCCCCCGTGGCTGCATTTCACTGTGCAAACCCTTATCCCACACTCTTCCAGATGTTCAGGTCAAACTGGAGGACACCGTTTGAGGAAGCAGGGGGACCAAACCACGTTGGTATTACATGGAGGGGGGATCAGATGTTAAAAATCATCCCCATTGCAAGGTCTCCATGCACGTGGAAAGCTAGCTTATCAGTGAATGCTAGAGTACAAACATTCTGTACAATAAACTAGCTTTATCCTTGCAGGGTTTCAAATCCACCCCCCCACCCCCCACGCACCCTAGAGGGTGGTATAGGCAGACCTCGTTCACTGTAGTTTCAGTTTTCTTGGTTTCGCATATCCATGGTTTAAAATAAGCACCAGATTCAATATTCACAGAAGGGTGTCTTGCACATCTGCGGTTTTGAACTTGAACTTGACGCTTTGAATTTGGACTTGGTGTGGCGGGTGAAGGAGCTCCCATGTGTGTTTATTTGAGGTGGCTCCAATCCTGTGATGCCCGTCTGGCCAACTTGCCAGCCAGTCAGCCCTGGGTTTTGTGCTGCTAAGGGCTGAATGTCAACTGTGGGGTAAGGAAGGTAACCAAGACATATACCCAAATAATAATAATACTAATAATGCACATTGCAGCACATTTAAAAACAACCAATGATGAATAGTTTTGGAACATGGTCTGAAGGCAACGTCACTAAAGCTTAGCAGATCTGGGTCAAGTCAGTAGCTGGCTAGGAGACTAGTTGGGAAGGAACCCCATGCATGATGGAAGACAGGCCAGATATCAACATGATAAATAATTTACTAGTAAAAATAGGAGCAGCACTATACAAAAAGCAGTTGCAAGATTCACAATAATTTTTAGCTGCCCCTCCTCCCAAAATGCACCAAGGGGCAGTTGAGGCCATCATATTTCCTGCCCTCTGGGGTCCCCAAATCAGGAAGAGGCACACGCCCCTTATAAGTTGCATGTAGCATCAGCCTCCCTTTGGAGGGAATGATACTTGGTTTTTCCAACTCTGTCTTCGCTTGCTTTAATTAAATGTGAGGGTTTTCTCTTCTTGGCTTAAAGGGAATTTGAGAACTCCAGAACCAACTACTTGTTTCAAAAAAGAAGCAGCAGCAGCACATACCTGACTCAGACAAAACTTTTAATGTTTGAGCGTTGTTTTTCATGCCTCAGGCAAGTGCAGTGCGCACCTCCAGTATGTCCAAAATGCCCCAAAGCCTGCATTAGCCATCCAATATTTTTCCCGCTCCGGTGGCACACATTTCATCCCCGCGGCAGTAAAATTATTCCTGGCAAAATCCCACTCTCAGCTCTTTTATGGAACACAACTTGGTCCAGATAGTAACCTCCCTGCACTAGAGGTGATGCAAACAAAAAATTTGAGAAACTTTTTTTCAGGTTCCTCGGTGCATACCCAGGGTAGTCCTCCGCATAGAAGCAGCCACCCCCAAGGCTGAACCCAGGGTATGGTTGCGTGTCTTTGATTGCTCGTTAAGGCCAAACTACCATCCTGCTGGCTTGGCTACCCTCCTGCCAGACAATTTCAACTCACCTTGGAAAAGAGCAGTTCATCAGAAGTTAAATCTATATGGCTTCAGCCTGGAGCCTTTATTAAAACATGGGATATGCCTGAGCTAAAGCAGCTCTTAGTGTGTCTCTGACATGGAGGCACAAATAGGACAACACTTGATCCCCAGGGGTGTATTTCTTGGAAGCCAGCCATTTAATCTCAATCCTGCTTGAGACATATCTCAAATCACAATTCCCTAATGTCGCAGGATGTTTACACTCGCCCTTTCTAATGTGTCACCTACCGCAGTGCCTGAAGGAAAGTTTAGGAAAAGTCCATCCGCCCAAAGACTGCCCTTGCACATCAGGCACGATTGAAACTACAGCGCATGTTTTCCTGTATTGTGATCTAGACAGGGATTTTCGCCACCATTATATCTCCCCACTTTTAATCAGCTTCCTAGGCCATTCAGATCTCTTTTCTGTAAAAAAAGATTTCTGACCAGAAAGTTGAGATATTTCTAAATGTCACCAAGTTTTGCTGGATTGCTAGGAAAATCTGGCAACAGACATTAGCCCCCACCCAATGAAAGGGTTTACTCTGCACAGGTGGGCATCGTTTGATACAGTTTTAATTCTGCTACTGTATTATGCTTAATTACTTTGTTTTTTCTGACTTGTATTGAGCATTTGCTGCTCTGTGTCCATATCAATAAAGACTGACTGACTTGACTACCCGACCCAGTTGAATTTCAGTGCCTCATCTCATCCTGCCCCATTTTCTCTTTTCCGGCAGGCTCCCTCAAACCTTCTGCCGCAGAAATGTCACACCTGCAGCAGCTCCAACAGCTCCCTGAAGGCCGACAGTCACCTGGACAGCCATTTCCAGGATCGCAGAACGCCAAAGGCCATCAGCGGGTTGTCACCTTGGCACAGCATATCAGTGTAATTAGCATTCTTTCTTCTTCTTTAGGCTGGGTGACACACTGGGCAGCAGTTTTGTTCTGTTGAGGGGAGAGAATTTTTCCACATCAGTGTTTCAGTGTAACAACCAGCCTTGCTGGATCAGGCCCAAGAAGGCCTCTCTAGCCCAGCATCCAGTTTCACAGAGTGGCCCTCCGGATGCCTCTGAGAAGCCCACAGGCAAGAGGTGAGAGCAGGCCCTCTCTCCTGCTGTGGCTCCCCAGCAACTGGCATTCAGACACATTCTGCCTCTGGGCTTGGAGACCACCTGTAGCCACTGCTAGACCTGTCCTCCATGATTTTATCTAAGCCGCTCTTATCCTTGGGACTTAGTCCATAATGATCCAGCAAACTGGATGATCATCATCATCAATCCAACTTCTCAACCAATAAAAAGTTCTCAAAGCAATAGAATAAACTAAAAACTACACAGGGACTCACCATCTAAAAAGAAACCCAAGGGAAACCCCAGCCAACAGCCCCTGGAGAGATGGTTGGCTCTAGGTTGAACAGAAGCATTGCTCTCTCCCTGCTGCTGCCAAGAGAGTTGCCATTTGGAAAAGTGCTGCCTTTTGGACCTAGACCTCAAGTCAGTTTTCACAGAAACCACTTAAGTGCTGCTGCTCATCAGGGAGGATAGGAAGTGTCTTTCCTTCTCTTTCCAAGTTGTCAGCAGCAACCTGGCAGAATGGTTGTCTGCCCTTTACTGAGCCTGGGAACTGCTTGTTACCCTGAAGTTGCTTGCAGGTTCACTGAGAACTCCTCAGTGAGAAGGTCAGTTATGGCAGAGAAGGTTCTCTGAAAGCATCCTCCCCCTCATCCTCCCCATCCTTGTTGGGGTCTGCAGTTGCCGGAGAGCGCAGAGTATGTCCTGCAGGACACTTAGTCCACATAAGGCAGTGGTGAGTCCCCCCATGAACTGAGTGTGCACCTTAGTGCGTTCCTTGGAATTCAGACACTCCTCCACAGACAAATATGTGTGGAATGTGTGCCCTGAAGACAGAAAGTTTGAAACCAGTTGCTCTAGGAAAATGAATTATTTCTCAAATAAAGGGGTAGGCAAGGGGGTTGATGAATCTCTCCTGGCTGTACCGTAACCCTTTGGAAACCTGATATTGTGGGTGGCTGTTTCTTCTTCTGTGGCGGCCTTGCTGGGGTCTTGCTTGTGGAAAAGGAAGAGGAAAGTGCCCAGAGCCCCTAAAGGCAGCCATGTGGATCAGCAAATGAGCCACATCAGGGATGCTCATGTACTTTGTTGTGGCGGTCTTGCTCACCCAGACTCCTCCAAGCAGATTGTGTATCATGCGAGGAAGAATCGGAGACCAACTCTCTTCTCTTCTCTTGTAGGAGGTTATCACCCAGGACTACACACGCCACCATCCCCAGCAGCTTAACTCCCACATCCAGAACCAAGTCTACTCCTTCCTAGGGGCTCCGAGCCCCGTGCTGGACCTCCGGCGAACCCCCAGCGAGGCTTATATCCAGCAGCAGCAAATGGAGCACATCCCTGCCTCAAGAATCTCTCCAGAGAGTGAAGGAAGCAAAAGGTGAGGTTGCTTCTTCCCTGCCTTTTTGCTCCTGATTTGTCTTTCTGTCCCATCCTCTCCTGATACTTCAGATAGGTTACAGAAACGAGGCGTTTCAGTCCAGGCAAAACGACCCACTTTTAAGTCCCCCTGATTGCATGGGAGAAAGTCTGGCATGTGCTGCCCTTTCCCAGTGAGGCAATATGGTTTTTAAAAAGACTTGGTTTTTTGGTAAGTGGTCCAGTTCTTCCCATCAGGTTCTGCCACTGGCTGGTTGGCTCTGCAGAGCGGTTTGGCGCCTTCCCTTTCACCTTCCCCTGCTGTGCCCTGCCAGAGTGGCTGACATGGCCTCGCTGTGACTTCCCTCCTCAGGTCTCCTGAGCAAATCCGAGCACCTGCTTCTGACAACTGCATAGAGCCCATCTCTCCACCAGATGGAATGGGAGAGCCCAACCACATGAGGAATGCCACGTATCCCATTTTTTATCGAGAAGGGGAACAGCTGGAGCAGAGGTAATGTGGATGGCAAGAAAGCACAGCGACTGGGTTGGCCAGGAGTTCAGTAATTTCATGCCTTTGTTCTGTAGATCCCCCCCATTTCATATCTCCCACCACCACCCCGGCCCGGTATTTCACGTATTGTGTCTTCTGTCCTGAAAAGCACTAGCTAGCTTGTTGGGCAGTCAGACTTTTCCCTTGTATGTTAAATGTATTTCAACTTGAATTAAAACATCAAACCAGCCTATTTTGCATACACTCTTCCAAAAGCCAGCCATCTCTCCAGAGATGCATTGGACTAAGAGTGTCAGGTTAAGATCTGGAAGACCCCAGTTCAAATCCCCATTTAACCATGAGGCTCACCTTGGGCTGATTACCCTCTCTCTCTCTCCATCTAATCTACATCACAGAGTCATTCTGAGAATAAAACTGGGGCAGAAAGTAGAAAGAACTAAACACACTGCTCTGAGATCCTTGGAGGGTGGACGGGATAAAGATGGAATTATTCATCTTCTGTGTAAAAGTGATGGGAACAAACTGCCTTGGACCAACTGCCCACTTGAATATCTCTGTGAGGAACACCACCAAGGAAGCACAATACTTTGCCTTTGGGCACCCCTAAAACAAGCATCAATTGGTCCCATGTATATTGGCCTGTGTATGATATTTACCCAAATAGAAGGAATGGGTTAGAGATAGGTTATACCTGTATTTACCTGCAAGGAAGAGGACTCTGGATTTAAGATGACCCGGCCACCCCACCCCTATTTCTAACATCAGGGAACATGGTAAAAACCTAGTCTTGGGTTAAGGTAAATACAGTATAAATCAGCAAAGGGGATGAGAGAGAGAGTGTGTGTGTGTGTGTGTGTGTGCGCGCGCACTTGCGGCCTTTGCAGGAACCTGTTTAGCATAGAACTCCTAGCTTTAGCTGCTTCCCATGGAGCTGTGGTCGATATGCCCACAGTCTGATGTGGCATCTTTCCACCCTGCAGGATGGGCTCAAAATCCCCCGGGAATAACGCACAGCCACCAGCCTTCTTCAGCAAACTGACAGAGAGCAATTCGGCCATGGTGAAATCGAAGAAGCAAGAGATGATCAAGAAGCTCAGCACAAACAGCCGGAGCGAGGCAGAGTACAGTAAGGACTGCCTGGGCTGGGGGCGTTATTCCTGCCACCCGTAGAGGCAGGCAGGCAGGAGGACTTCTGTAACGGTTACAATTCGTTGCTTCCGTGTTGCAGCTGAACTGTGCAATCCTCTGCATGCTCAGAAAGAAGTCCCGGGGTGTTCACTGGGGCTTACTCACTAGTGAACACATTTAGGGTTGCAATCCTAATGGATGGGAAAGCTTTTGATCAACCAGGAAGGTGCCCCTGATTTAATTGATCAGCAGATCTTCCACTTTTAAGGCAATCAGACATTTGCCTTAAATGGCAAGTGCCATTTTTAAACTTTTATTTTCCAGAATTCTGTACATTGATTTCCAAAACAACATCAGTCACTCTTACCTGCGCTAAAATTTTCAACAACTTTAATGCTGCTCTAATTGTTCCATACACATTAATGTCCACTAGCTGACCTGCACAGAGCATCTGTGTGCTC
Source organism: Hemicordylus capensis (assembly GCF_027244095.1). NCBI lineage: Eukaryota > Metazoa > Chordata > Lepidosauria > Squamata > Cordylidae > Hemicordylus > Hemicordylus capensis. Next base: position 12,368,646 of record NC_069671.1, read on the forward strand.
TTTGGGGCTGGCTTTCTCCACCTCCCTCCTGCCCTCCCTCCCCCACTCTCTCTTGCCCTCCCCGCACTGAGTTTTTTTACCTCTGCTGCCACAGGCCTTACTGGGCAGCGGGCAGCCGAAAAGGCCCCCGCCGCTGCTGCTCCTCCTCCCGGGCAGCGAACAGGGAAGTTTCGCCGCCTGGTTCCCTCCCGCCCCAGCCTCCCAAGGGTGCCTTGCCTCCACGGGCGAGCCAGGCCCCCCCGCCGCCACCTGGCCTCCGTGGCCCGCCGCCACCTGGCCTCCGTGGCCCGCCGCCACCTGGCTTCCACTGGCAAGCGGACTCGCCACTGGGCCAAGTACCAGCTCTGTAGCCTGCCGCTTGCCTCCACAGTACACTACCCCCCATCTTCTGCCCCAGTCCGCTCCCCTCCAGCCGCAGTCCGCTCTCCCCCCAAGCCTTCTGCCCCAGCTTGCTCCCTCCCTCTCTCATTTTCTCTCTCTCATTCATGCTCCCCCCCCCCACTTTTTAGCCTGCTTGTGTTTTCCTTGCTGGCCGTTGCTGCCTCCTCCTTCCTCCAGTCCCTAGTGTCGGGTGGCCAAGTGTTCAGCCAGCTCCTTCCTGCATGGCTCTAGCGAGCGTCTTCTGAAGCAGCCAGCCATTTCTGTGTCGCTGCCCAGCCAGGCTCTGCCGCTTTCTCTCCCCACAGCTTCCCCGCTCCCTTCTGCCCCAGTCCGTTCAGTTCTCCTCTCCGCTTGCCCGCTTTCCTCCTTTTCCTTTCCTCCCTACGCGGCCAACCACCGCCCAGCCAATCCGCTGGGTTGCCCGGACGCATCTCCACAGAGGCACCTCTACGAGAATTAATATAATAGATGTTTCTGATAACTGAGTTTCTGGACTTCATGATTTGATAATTTAGCTGTGAGGTCATGAATAAATTTCTTACAGAAAAAAATCAATGCAAGTACTTAGCACTTGCCTTCAGCCGTTCTTATATCTTGAGAAGAAGCATGCCCTTTTGACTATGAGATGCCTCTTCCATATTATGTCTACCTATGTGCATCAAAGAATACGTCTTGCTTCAAGCTCTTTCATGCAGTTTTACCCAGATTGCATTGATTAATCAATTAATCAACTAACACTCTTGTGACTGAGGTTTATGCCTCGTAACAATGGTTAGGGGCCTTGTAGTTCAAACAACTGTCTCAGCCGTGGCTGAACCAGCCCATCACCAAATTTGGCCCAGCCGTAGAAGTTCCTGTTAGCGTGGATAGAAGCATCATATTAGAAATGCTTCCTCTTGGTGTTTACTAACTATGGATAGAACAGAGAGGTTCATAATGCAGTTTACCCAGCGCTGTGCAGTTGCTTGTAACCTTACCTCAGTCCCTCTCAGAACAATCCTGTTGAACAAGACAGCTAAGAGATGTTCCTCTTGATATTGCCGTTATTTCAACCGTATCATGGTCACTTCTTCAAGGACTCTCAGCTGTGTCCTGTGACCTCGCTTCTATTCAGCAAGGGAGCTGGCAGGAAGAAATTTCAAAAAATAAATAAAAAATGGGTCGTGCCTTACATTTAAAAAGGAGTCCAGTTGTGTCAAGGACAGCAAGACTCAATTATGACATCTTTGCTGAGAGAGAAAGTATTCCGGTTTTGAGTATGATCCTCACGGAGGTTCTCCTGCTGGAATATGAATGCAAATGTTTATATACCGCTTTTCAACAAAAGTTCCCAAAGCGGTCCAGATAGCATAGCATAGCTCCATGTCCCCAAAGGGCTTCCACTCTCAAAAGAAAGAAACCTCAGCTAAACAGCAGCCACCGCCACTGGAGGGATGCTGTGGTGGGGATGGCGGGGAATGGCAGGGAGTTCTACAAGAGCACATTTCAGGGGACTGCGAGGCAGCTGCTCATGCCTGGGGTGCATCCCCTTCTCTTTTCCCCCTCTAGATGTTGGACAACCTGGAACGGAGATTTTCAACATGCCGGCCATTACTGGAACAGGTAACTCTGCTGTGCTTCCTTCCCCTCCTGTGTCTGACTCTCCCCTGCTTTCCACACAGAAGTCTGCAAGCACCTTTACATAATCGAGACATCATAGATGCCGCCGTGAGCAGCCGGGCTGAGAGTCTGATTGGGCAAAAGTGAGGTTAGGCTTACAGTGGCAAACGACCCCCTCCCCATTCACCCATTCCTGGCTGGCTGTACAAGAAAACAGAAGAGTGCAGAAGGGTGGGATCCTTCTTGAAACGGTCCGTGGGGCTGCTTGTCCGTGAGGCCGCTGTGTGGAAAACGGGGAGGCCAGCCCAGGGCGGAAAGGAATCGGGGACACATCGTACGTGAATTTGTAAAAACAAGGTTCCTTCAGCTCCATGTTGCTCGGTCTCTCTCCAATTTGTTTATTTATTTGTTTGTTTATTTTGGTACGTCCCATCTTGCCCTGGGAATGGTTGGCAAGCGGCTGACCCAGAGTGCCTCCTCCGGTCTTTGTGCATTGCTGCACCATAACTGCATGGCTTCTGATGACTCATAATTGCAACACCAACTGTCCCCTACACACACAAACACACAGACACACAGAGTTTCCTCAGCCTGTCTCCCTCTAGGTGTCTCTTTGCCCTTACAACCTCCCCCCTTCGGCAGTGGAATTCAGCATATGGAGTGGTGTCTGGATTGGAGACAGGGGCAGGATGGACTCTGGAAAATCCAGAGCATCCGTGCGGAATGCCTCCATGTACACACAGGATGGGAAAGGCAGGCTCCCCTGTCAGATTCTGTCTTTGCTGTTTCTCCCAGGAGGCAGTGAAGTTGGGGAGATAACCCACTTCCTCCTGCAACTATTTTTGTAGCTTCCTTTTTCTGAGTAACCACACTGATAACACCTCAGTTTACTGAACACCTGTCAGTAAATTTGCATTAAAGTTTAGAGAGTCAAGTTGGAGAATTAGGACAGGCCAGCGTTGCTGCTTCTTCATGGAAATGTTAATCTAAAAAGTAAATGGGAAAGGGGATTTGGAGACTTTTCCTTTGTTGGAAGGGAACTCTCTAGGCTCGAGAAAAATGCAGCGCTTAGATTCCATTTTCTTTCCACCCCGTTGGTTAAGTGGAAAGTTTATGCATGGAGCTCTCTGTGGGATTGTGGAGCTCCTACAGCCAACCAAAGTGTGCCCAAGCGAGCAATCTCTCTTAGTCCCAGATGGGAAGGAGAAGTTGGCTGCGCATCAAGAACGGACGTTGGTGCCGTGTGGTGACCTGTCAGCCCTTGGCATCTCCTCACTGGTCCTGGAGAGTTGCATGAGGGCACTCTCTCCCCTCACCCTGTCGGGATATCTGGAAGATAAATCTCCGAGTATGCTGATTTCCAAGCAAGTGCATTTAGGAATGCAGCCTGGTGGCTCTTCGTACGAGTGCTCTCCTTGGGAGCAACTGTTTCCTTTGCGGACCCGTCGTCATCTGCTCGCTGAGCATTTGTTGCTGTGCAAATGGACTGCAACAGAAGGAGCGCACCTTGACAAAGAATGCTGCTTTTCCTCCGACTTAAATAGACTGATTCTGTTTAGTCTATTTAGTGCCCTACCCAAGTTCGGGAGCGTGTGCAAATAAAAAACAACCACAAGGGAGTCGCTGCGGGAAGTGATCGGCTGCGAGGCTCCCGCTGGGGAGGAGGCTTTTCCGCCTGCCTCATGAAACAGCTGGTTGCAGCTGCTGGGGAGGAGGGAGCCCTCCTACTCGGCAGGAACCTCTCGGACAATCACTTCCTGTGCCTCCTGCTTTTTTTTTTTTTTTTTTACTCACACGTGCTCAGGATACAGGAGCACGCAGAGCTCCCCAACTTGAGTTGGATGTTTGTCCTATCCGTTTCATGGCTGTGTGAACCAGCCTCCTGTTTCACCTCACGCCAGCCAGTAGGAGAGCAGCAGCGTCACATAGGCGCATGGTCCAGACACATAAAATTCTGCCCGGATGGGGCAGCCCAGGCCCAGCCGCAGTTCAAGCTGCTGCCCCCAACAGGGATCCATGTGAGGATGGCAGCGCATTTTTAAGCTCCCACAAATGACCACTGGGGATGCACCAGAGCAGAGACTGTTCCCTCTCCCACAAGGGAGACTTCCAAGCATCCGAACCAAGCCAGGGTGAGGGCACGGTGTGGCAGCCATCACAATGCCACCGTGTGTCTATGCCAACCCCCCTGGGGTGAACATGAAGCCGGCATTCCCAGAAGTTTAGCCTTGGGGGAGAAGCTGAGCGTGTGTGTGTGTGTGTGTGGTGCGTGTAGACGTGTGTGCATGTGGTGTTCCAGAAACAAAAATCCGTAAGTAGTTTTTGTTTCCCCTTTGGCGTCCCGACTATGCTGCCGAGTTTTTGGAAACCAGTAAGACAGCCGCAACAGAGTTTGTTGCTTTGCAAGAATGTGCTGACTGTTTGTTTCTTCCCTCCTCCCTTGTTGCCTTTCCTCTGACCCACCCCACCTCCCGCTCTATTTCTTATTTGGTTCCCCATTTCTCCCACTCCCCACCCCCGTTTCTCCTCCCCCTCCTTCCACACCTCCCAGGGTTAATCAGTTGTAGGAGCCAGTCGGTCCAAGAAAATTCCAGTACCAACATGGGGTTGGAGGCAATTATTAGGAAGGCCCTAATGGGTAAATATGACGAGCAGTGGGACGAACGCTCTCCTCTCAGTGCCAATGCTTTTAACCCTCTGAATGCCAGTGCGAGCTTGCCCGCTACTATGCCTGTAACCGCTGCTGACGGACGGATTGACGACATGCGTGCCTCCTTGCCAGGTCTGCACCCCTTTCCCAACTTTTCGTCGCATTATTAATCCTCTCTCATCTTTTTTCGGTGGGTTTGTGCTCTTCCTGCCCCCTCCCCCCTTAATCTTTAAGCTTTGGCCATTTACTTGTTTATTTGTAATTAATTCATGCTGATTAATCCCAGTTCCTTTTTGATAAGCATTTTTTAATTTGGTAGGCTGAAAGGTGCTGTTTGGCTTTTTCTAAAACACTGACAATTGTGCTGTTTGCGGGGGGGTGTTTTTTGTTTTGTCCCTCTTTTGATCTTATTTTCATGTATTATAGTTTTCTTCCTACATAGTAAAAAAAAAAAAAGTGGTTAAAACACTGAGGGGGTGAGAAAGAAAAGAAATCACACAACCTCGCCGCCCCCACAACTTCTCCTCAGGTCACAGTTAGGGAGGGACTGACTCCTTCTTGGGAGGGAAGGTTGTGGACAAGTACATTTAAGGCTAGGAAAAGCACACTCTGAATTTATATTCACCTGCACACTCACATAAATGGTGTATCTGATGCTGTTGTCAATTAGAAATGCAAAAGGTTCATGGGTTGTGTATTTGGTTCCTCCTTTTGTGTGTGACCTCCACCCCCAAAGGAAATAGAGAGAGGGGAGGGAAAACACAAGGTCATGTTTTTCCTTCTGTCCTCCTTGACTCCACTCCAGGCTTCCTCCTCCTAATCCAATGGAGGAGCTCCCTGCAAGCAGAAGCAGCTTTCTGCACCCACATCTCTTGCTAAATCAGGATCCTCACCTTCTTATTATTATTATTTATTTGATTTGTATACTGCCCTTCCAAAATGGCTCAGGGCGGTTTACAATTAAAACAAACCACTAAAACAATAAAGGGCTAAAACAAATTTAAAAACAATATAACAATTAACAATTTTAAAACATTTTAAAACAAACAATTACAGTGATTAAAAACCCCAAAATCGGGTTTTGAATTTTAAAATAGACCAGATATTAAAAACCCCAACATTTAGGAAGCTGAGAAAGCTTGGGTGAAAAGATGGGTTTTCAAGTGTTTTTTTAAAATTGCCAGAGATGGGGAGGATCATATCTCAGCAGAGATCGCAGTCCACAATCAGCGACTGAGAAGGCCACAACCTTCTCGGCAGCAACTGAGAAGGCCCATCTCTGTGTAGCCACCAAACGAGTTGGCGGTAACTGGAGACGGACCTCCTCAGATGACCTCAATGGGCGGTGGGGCTCATAATGAAGAAGACACTCTCTGAGATACCCAGGGCCTAAGCCATTTAGGGCTTTGTAAGTTATAACTTTGTATTTTGTCCAGAAACCTATTGGCAGCCAGTGTAATTCCATCAGTAAAGAAGTAACATGGTCTCTCCGAGATGACCCAGAGACCAACCTGGGAGAAATGGGGAACCAACTGAAGTTTCCGGACTACGTACAAAGGCAGCCCCACATAGAGTGCATTACAAAAGTCAAGTCTGGAGGTCACCAACAGATGTACCACAGTTTTGAGGTCACTGATCTCGAGAAACGGGCACAGCTGGCTTATCAGCCAGAGCTGATAGAAAGCACCCCTGGCTACCGCCTCAACCTGAGAAACCAGGGAGAGGTGTGAATCCAGAAGTACTCCCAGATTGCGAACCTGTTCCTTTTGGGAAAGTGTGACCCCATCTAGAACAGGGAGATCAAAATCATCTCTCGAGTTCTGACCCCGCACAATAAGTACCTCCGTCTTATCTGGATTCAGCTTCAGTTTATTCACCCTCATCCAGCCCATTACTGCTTCCAGGCAGGCATTTAGGGAGGATATGCCAGCTCCTGAAGATGTTGACATGGAGAAGTAGATCTGGGTGTCATCAGCGTACTGGTACCACCCAGCTCCAAATCCCCTGATGATCTCTCCCAGCGGTTTCATGTAGATGTTAAAAAGCATTGGAGAAAGTACGGAGCCTTGCGGGACACCATACTTGAGCTCAGATTTTGAAGAGCAACAATCTCCAATTGACACCATCTGGAATCTATCCGAGAGGTAGGAGCAGAACCACTGTAGTACAGTGCCTCCCACCCCCAGCCCCCTCAGACGTTCCAGAAGGATACTATGGTTGATAGTATCGAAAGCCGCTGAGAGATCCAAAAGGACCAGCAGAGTCACACTTCCTCTGTCAATTGCCAATTGGAGATCATCCATCAGGCTAACCAAAGCAGTCTCCACCCCATAGCCCGCCCGAAAACCAGTATGAAATGTGTCTAGATAATCAGTCAAGGGAATGTGCAGTCTGTGCATGTGCAGATAGATCGCATTTGGCACGTCCTCAAGGACTGGCCGTTCCCACTTCCGAGCTGGCTGACGTGCAATTTAGTCCTGTGCTTGTTTAGTCAGGAGTTAGTCCCATTGAGTCCAGCAGCACTTCCTGCCAGGTAAGTGTGTGGAGAGCAGCCTTAGCTTCCCCAGAGCTATCCTGCTGGTCCACAGGACCATCTCCCCACACTGTCTGTACATAGACAGCTTCTTAAATGGGGCTCCCTTAGAAAAGGAATGCCCAAAGGAAGGAGGGCTGCAGTTTAGAGCTATTACCTCATTCAGCCTCACTCCAGCCAATGTTCCTTCTAACAGGGATTCTCAGATGATGTTCGCTACAACTCCCAGCATCTCCAGGTGCAATGCCCTTGGTCTGGGGATTATGGGAGTTGTAGTCCACAACACCTGGGAATTCCTGTTAGAGGGAACACTGACTCCAACCCCAGGAGGTGGGTTCTTGATTTCATTTGGCACATGGGGAACCTGAGGCGGTGATGGCAGCTTGCCTACTGGCCATCTGTTAAACTCCTGGCTCATTTGGGAGTGGGGGTTTATGCCTACGCTGCCCAGCTTTCTCGGTCTATCTGCTCTCTGCTAAGCCTGGTTGTTTTTCTACTCCTGTGATATAAAGCCCCTTTTAAGGCACCTCCATTTGGGCACCAAGCCCACCTTGTTCCAAAGGTTTGACCATCACTGGTTGTTTGAAAAGTCCTTCTTTTGCCAGGAGGAGGGAAGCCAAAGATTGCTGCCAGAGCCAACAGTCGCAAGGCCAAATCTCCTGGACCAGGCCTGTCCTCCACAGAGAGGCCACCGTCTGTTTCGTCTGTTCACTCGGAGGGAGACTGTAACAGGAGGACACCGCTCACCAACCGTGTCTGGGAGGACAGGCCTTCCTCCGCAGGTGAGGCGTCCGTGCTCTCTGTTTTGCACATGACTGACGGAGGTAGGAAGGGACGTGAATGGGTTCTCTGCCATCTGACGAAATACATCTCCATCGATTAAACAACCCAAGCTCATGTAATTAATCAGCTAAGTTGCATGCGTTTGCATATGACAAACAGCACTACTGAGGGGTGGAATCATAACTTTGTTTTTAGGTGAGACACACATGTGTTGCAATAGGCAAGGTCTTAAGGCATTCTCTCCTGCGTGAGAGAAAAGTAGGAATCGTCCTCCTAAGATGGCATCTGTTGGGCAACAGGTTTTGACTCGGTCAGTATAGCAAATTAATCTCCTTAACATGTGTAGCCCTGCGCATGTAATGATTGGACCAGGGCAATGATTCTGGGAAAGTGTGGGAGGCCAGTAGACAGGAAGCGAGGGGCACTGGTGGGTCTCAAGCAAAGGCTGTTTCCATGCGCGGCTTCCACACACACACAAAAGCATTTGACATCTGCTGAAGTGGTAACATGCAGTTGGCAAGCTCTCAAAATGTGCATTTGGGGTTTTCTTGTCCCGCTACAGGTTCGACGCCGTTTCCATACAACCCACTCACCATCAGGCTTCCGACCGGCATAGTGACTGCTCCTCCACCGCCCGCCTCCATTCCGCAGGGCAACTCCAACAGCCAGCACCACGGGTGGGAAGAGGAGCCCAAACCACTGCTCGTCTCGCAGTACGAGACCCTTTCGGACAGTGAATGAAAGGGAGAGGATGCCAGACGGGAAAACCCAACGACAATGAACAGATCGACCGGGCGGCTGTCGAGCTAGCCAGGGCGTGGGGGGCTCCGGCTGCCACAGGCCGTGGCTGGTCTAGGCCAAACGCAGGCACTGCTTGCTGGTCCAGTCAGCTGATAACGTTGTGTCTCATCTGGAAGGGGCAAGCGAGGGGAGTTGAAATCCTCTTCAATCTAAAGCCTTTAAAACACACACAAAATGCAAATCGAACCCATCCCAATCCTCTCTCCCAGTCCTAGTGCTGACACCTTGAGCTGGTCTGGCAAAAGGATTGTGCCGAGTAAACCCGGGAGGGCAGGTCAGACCCCAAGGCTCCCTGAGGGGTTGCCCCAGTCACTGGATCTCGGTTCTTAATACTCAGGGGATTCCATCTGCTGCACCAATTTTGTCATCCAGACCAGATGCATGAGAGAGAGGAAGTCCATGGGGAGAAGGCGGGGCGTTCTGCTTGCACACACTCACCTACGTGACGCAGCCTTCCTGGGCGTACTGTTGTGGCCTGTTATTATCCAGTACTTGAAATAGGATTCATTCAGTGGCCCCCCTTCCTTCCCTCCTCTGTTCTTGTCGTGAGAGCTGCACCATGGAATTGCATGTTGGGCACAGGGAGTGGGGAATGAACAAGAGTGGATGAGATGGGTTCTCCTGCTTCCCACGGCTAGTTAAGGTGGTTCTCTTCCTTACGTGCATCCATAGAAATGAAGAGGGCCTGCCTGTCTAGCTGAACTTCCACCAAATAAGTGTCAGGCAGGGATGCTTTGGCGGCAGGGAGGAGCTGTGGGATTGGAGGCCAAAAAAAAAAAAAATTCCTTTGGAGAAAGGAATTCTGGGTTGGAATTGCAATTGGGAAGAATTCCCCTATTTGTAGCGTGTTGGCTATGGATGGATGGGGTAGTGTGGGAGGCAGCTGTTTTAAGGACATTGTTTCTTGAAACGGCATTGTGTATGTATATGGTCTACAGGGTATATTTTTGATACCTTTGGCAAATGACGCCAGATGTTTTGCGCAAGGAAGGACTTTGAAACAGTGTTATATGCTGCTTTTCTGTCTCCGCTCCTGTACAAAAAGGATTCTGTGTTGCGTGTGAGCTTTTTGATTGGTTTGTCCATTGTATGGAAATTTCAAGAGGTTACAGTGTTCCAACAGAAATGGTTCTGTAATTCAGTAGAATGTATTAACTTAGTTTTTTAAAAAGAAAAAAAAAGTATATATATAATATATTTATATATATATATATATATATATTAAAAAATATAGTCACAACTGCAGGGCCCTTATAGTAACACTCCAGTGTGGAGGTGACATGAATACTTTTGACATGAACATCTCTTTTGGGAGGAGTGAGAGAGGCCAAGACACTTGCAGGAAAGTTTAAACGTCTGTTTTTCAGACCCATCCACAATACTCTATTTTCTATATTTGTAGGTGGTGATTGTTCCCCCCACCCCACCCCCCTCCATGATGCTGTTAAATTCTTTAACCACATGAGCATGGATAACATTCAAATAGCATTTCAGATTTTCTTTCTCCGCCACAAACTTTTCCCACCATGCTGGAACATAGAAGGTTGGCTATAAAATAGTATTAAATGTTTTCCATCGTGCATACTAGAGGGGGAAATATCTGGACAGTGGTTTCTCAGCTGGAATAGACAACAGCCATGTTTTTAGTAGCCGAATAATTTGACGCAGCATCTAGAAAATGATAATATCACAGTGCTGTATTGTTTAAGGAAAACCTGGTTTCTTGTTTTTTCTTCCCATCCTCTCTTGCACATCAGCCAGTTTTTATGTCGGAACAGTTGTGTCTTTTGTTGCAGGACTTTGAGCACACACACACTTGGTAATGTTAAACTTCCCAGGCATTAAAGCTTTTGTGTTTGAATGACTGAAGGGGGTGGGGTTCTTGTGAGGACATCTGCTGAGAGAATCCATCCCTTCTCCATCCTTGTGCTGCAGGTCTCTGATCCTAAAAACTTGCCCCTGTGAAGTTGCAGTGAATTCTGTCGGAGGGCCACTTCCTGGCCTGCCCTCCAGAGGCCTGGCAACTACAAACCATGAAGCCTTAGTCTAAGCTGAGCCTGGGAAGATCTAACAGCATGCAAAATGTAAAGAAGTTGACCAGATTAAAAGGCAGAACTGCAGGGGAAGAGCAGGAGTTCCATAGTAATGTACCTTTCCAAATGCTCTTTCCCCTTTTGAAAGGAAGCCCTCCCCACCCCCTTTAAGGGAAACGAGAGGTGGATCTGTGTTTGCAGAAGGAGAGGAAAAATCAGATGTGGTTACGTGTGTGTGTGTGTGTGTGCGCGCGCGCATGTGCACACAGTTGTTAATAGGCTAGCTAACATTACTGTTTCCATCTACATTAGAAACTTTTGGAAAGCTTTCTAGAATGTCCATCTTGCTTAGATAGATTCCAAAAACCGCAATGTGAAATGGGGTGACTGGTTCTTGGTTACTTTGAGAGCTTTAGCAAGTGGAAGAGACTGACACCAAAGACTCAAAATGGAGATCTAGAAGGTTTCTGCACTAACCCTTATCTCTACTGTCAGTCAGAAGAGACTGTGCTGAGCTCACTTTAAGACACATCTGCCCTTTCAAAAAGCCACTCCAATTCTTCCTTTTGAAGATACAATTTAAATTCAGTGTCAAAGCAAAAATTAAAAAATGCAAGCAAGTATTTTCTGTGCAGCAGAAAGTGGATAGAAAGTTTCTTGAGTCTGCCTGTTTTATTCTGAGCTTGCCCATTTAATGTCATTAGGCCATCAACAGGTCCACTGGCTAATCTAATAGCCTGTTTCTCCTCCTGCGTGTGCTTCAGGAGATTGTGTGTTCTTCCTGGGCAGGAAAATGCAGTTCCTCAGCATCACATGATTACTGCCCCCACTTCTGTGTGCTGCACCATGTCTACATGGATAGGGGCAGTGATTGGAAAGAAGTAGCTGTTGGGTGAGAGAAAATCCCAGCTAGCTTTCTGCTCTCCTCATTAAGTCCTTCTAGTCTCATCTCAGGCAAGCAGTATCTTAAGAGTCCCTTTCCTTTTCTCCATGGAATCATGAGCATTTTCCCACTGGAGCAGGCCTGAGGTTTTCACTACAGCTAACTAGCATTTGTAACACAGTGCTATGATTAAACAGCATCCACCAAGATGGCAACACTTCAGGTCTCCTCTTGCTAGACTGCATGTGTTGACAAAACGTGTGTTACTGCCATTCTTGTAAGCATGTTATAGGCAAATGTGGCTACTTCTATTTTGCTAGAACATCTATTAGTCACTTTTCTGCTAAAAGCATTCCCAGAGGTTTAAATAAAAAGAGAAAACAAATGGATAAGATTGGCCAAAAGATGCACATATACATGGGGTACCAGTGGAGGTTTGGTGGTATTAATGGGACATCAGTAGTGTCCCATTAATAACAATGGACTTCAACCATCTTTCAGTGGTTCTTCCAGGTAGCCAACTGGTTGCTCTTAAGCTCAAAAAAAAGCTCTCTCCAAGTAGGCCAAATCAATCAATCACTCTTACACAATCAGCCTAGTTTATAGTCCAATCATGGGAAATCTGAGCGGGTTTTCCCTTGCAAGACCAGAAATAAAACAGTAGCAAAGATTCTCTTTGGAGCACATTGGCTTCGTCATTTTGTCTATCACCATTTCAAATAAACATTGGCAATGTTATAGTTACCCCACAGCTTGGTCACTGCCACTGCATCTGCATACTGGCCTCTGCTGTTCAGTTCCTAGATACCAGAATACAATTCTCCACAGCTTGCACAATGCCACTGAATTTAAAATATGCAATATTTTTACCTATGTATAGATAATCTGTGTAGTGCAGATGAGTGCTGCAAGAGACTTTATTTGGCCACAAGTGTACAGACTGGGATGCCAACAAGCGTGATAGCCATGACCGTTTTGCACTCCATATATGATGGTGTGCTTACTTTTCAGATTATCTCCATGTAGGAAACATATCACATAGGCCCAAATTCTCTCGTACGTTAGTTCCACTGGTCAAAGTTCTCAGCTTGATTTCCAAAATCTCTCTATCTCTCTCTTTTTGTAGACTTCTCACCCATAAATCATTATCTTGTCAATAGCAGTACTGTGAATGGTTTGCACTGATCCAACAGGATTTGCTCCCAGCTGACAAGGTTATTTTACCGTTCCTTAGACCATGTTGAACTTGTGCCGCTTCACTTTGCCTTTCCTGTGTTGACAATTTGGAAAGCAACTCAGACAGCATTTCTTGCCACTGCTTGTGAGTTGAGGTTGTCTGTACATTCCACAAAGGGATTCAGGAATAGCCCCCTCCTTTCCAAAAGGTTATTCCCACATCACCAGAAGCTGTACATTCTCTGTACATGTGCGTATGTGTGTATATATATTTATATATACTCTTGGGTTCTGTGTATACATAATACTCCATTTGCGTGTGCATGTATAACAGGTACATACACACACCTATCTTTTCTTTGTGCCTGAATCAGTGGCCTGGCACATATCTGTGTGCGTGCGTGCATGCATGCACACATACAAGCCAGATCTCGGTAAAACCTAACTCCCTACGGTTCAACCAAATGCAGACGAGCATTCTCCCCACTGACTGTTAGCTCTACATCAAAGTGAGCACCGAGCACTGTGCGTAAGCTTCAAAGGAAAGCCATCCTTCATACACAACTTGTCTGCAGAATTTGTGTCGGTTTTAGTGACATATAGATCTCTTTTGTGCTACCTGCTATGATTTTTTTATTATTAATTGTGCAATCAAGAAGAAAAAGAAAGTTGTGTTAAAACTATTAAAGTTTGATGTGTTACCAACTTTGTAATTTGTACAAACACATAAAAACAAAACAAAAAAGATAAAAGGACAATTTTATTGTTTGAACTGTACAAGGGGCGGGGGGAAATCTCTATATTTTGTACAACCAAATTGTGCATAGTTGTTTCAAAGCAAGTTGTATGATAGAACGGACTGTACATAGAAACTGCTTGAGTTGTAAATATTTATGCAGCTTGCTCTGAAGGTTGGGTTTTTTTTTTTTTGGTTTTTTTTTGGTTCTACTGAAAGTGAAGTTTTTGTTCACTGTTTTGGTTGGGGGGGTTTTTGTTCTTTTTGCTCTACATGCCCACTTAAGCAAGTGTTTGTGGGTTTGCAGTGTCTGTGCACTGCCTTACTGTTTAAATAAAAAAAAAAAGAGGGGAAAGCTTCTTGCCAGCAAAACAGCTGTCTTCTGGTTCTTGTCTGTGATGTGGAAAGTGGCTCTTGAAGGAGACAGGATAGGGTGCTCTTGGGACAGCCCTGGCACTGGAGGCACCATAGTTGCAGGCGCCACACCATCTCCAGAGCAGGACAACAGGCCCATATACAGTTTGGACATGGAGGAAAGAAGGTGACGGGGGGGGGTCTGCTTTTCTGGTCCCATCTGTTTGGGAGAGTGGTGTGTGCCGCACATGGGTGTCCAAACCTCTGCAGCACTCATGGTTGGTCTGGGGCAGAGGGTCTTTTCTCTAAATAGCAGATGAACAGCCCAGACCTCCTTGAAAATCACTCACACTCTCTGACCTGAAAAAGCTGCTTTCAGATTCCAGATATGGGATAGGGAGGCGACTGGGCTGTCGTCCTTACAGTGAATGCAACACAGCCTCCAGCAGTGCTTCCTATGCTCACAATTTGAGTCCTCCTTCGACAGTTTCCAGCACTGACCCTGTCACTTGAGTTAGATCCTGTGTTTTAAACCTCCCTCGGTTCCTTTCCTTCGTTTTGTAGCCCTGCTCCTTGGATCTTTCATGGCCTGGGCAGATTCAAACAGTCCACAGTTCAAACAGATTCAAACAGTCCACAGGTACTCCTCCTCTCCCCACCAGGAGGCGGCTACTTGTATCCTTGCCTGTGGTCGGCAACAACCCCCATTTCTCTCTGCCAAGGAAATCTTACCAGTTTGAAAAAATGGTAAAACTGGCCTTTGGATGATATTCCATCCAGTAGGTCGCATAAAAGTAGTTCAAAGTACTACTCACTTGCATCACTTTCCAGCTTGGAGAATTTTTATCGATCCTGATTTTTATCGATCCTGATTGTGTATGACAGGCTACTGCTGCATAAAATAGTGGTTCTCACACTTGGGTGAGGATGATGGGAGTTGTAGTGCAACCCCACGCGGGGATCCAAGTTGGAGAACCCCTGGTTTATATGCATGTATTTGTGCCCATTCCCAACATGGCCAGCTTGGGGCAGCATTTCCCAAGGACAGGTTTTTCTTTGGCTTCTGAAGGAAGGAAAGGTTCTTTCAGTTGCTGGCAGTGGTCACACATTTTCTTCCTGTCACTGACTGGGATCAGGAACCCAATGGAGACGTGTTGAGCGAGTTGGCTGTATTGAGCACCACCAGCCACAAGAGAAGCCGAGATGGAAGCTTTTCTTTAGTGCTTTCAGAACAAGTCAGGAATTGTAGGGGCAGTGAACCAGCCTGGACAAAGGCGGGTTTCTCCTGAAGTAGCCAAGCTTTGGCTGCAAGAGTGGTGTCTCATAAAAGCCCAGTTCATCTTGGCTTCTGTGCTGCAGTAGAAAAGACAGAAAAACAACACAACCCCAGCCATGTAAAACTACCATAGAAAGCTGTAAGAAGGGAATGCTGAAATTTTCTACTTAAAATGCAGCAGTGTTATGGGAGACAAATCCATGTCTTGGTGCTGCTTGGGACAGGAGGCAAACTGGCGGTGCTGCTGAGTTTAGTATGGTCTGTGTCCCTAAGGGGATGCTGTTTCCTGATGGGTAGCAGCTAATGCAGAAAATGACCCATAAGGAATCCAGACACTTGTCTGGAATTTGTCCAGAAGCCCATCCAAGGCAGGACCCCAAAGGGGTTGGCAGGCACAGCTTGTCATGTAAAACTGGGAGAAGTAGCATCTGTCAAAGTCCACTCTTCCATAGGAGTCGCTTTGCACCCAGGCGGGCCCCTCCAGCTGCAGGTCCCAGATGTCCAGCTTGTGCACAACTTATTGCATGGTCCATTTCAGACTTCAAAAAAAGCCACACACATGGATCCCCCAAGTATATTTTTAATGTGTATTAATTTTATACAGATTTCTTGGTTTTACTTCTTAATCCTAGCAAAGATGGTACTGATCTTGAGTTTTTTGAAGTTCAGCTTGCCAACTTTGACCTGCCCCCTTGCAAAATTCCAGAATTACAAAGTTCTGGTCTTAAAATAGGTTTCCAATACCCCAAAGCAAAACAAACTAGAAGGGAAAAGGCAGTAGAGCACTGTGTGTGCTGCTATGATCTCCTCAGGAAGACAAAATGCAAGAGGAAAAGGGTCTCTGTGTTTGTAGAACTTGGTCTTATAAATGGGGCTTTTAAATATGCCACCTGGACATTTTTTAGACTGGCCAAGACAGAAGGTGGAATAAGCTAGCTGTGCTCCACCTTATTAAAGCCGCCACAGACAGCAGCAGGTTTACTTTGGACTTGGACTGAGCTGAAAAATAGCTCTTTCAAACAGCTCCTTTCTTCTCCCCAGCCTTTTTCATGCGGGCCTGGCTCAACCACAAAATTTCCACCCATCTATTCATTCATTGGTTCAGCTCCAGCTAATCCACCCCCCGCAAAAAAAAACCCTCCTGTAATCAAATTTCTCCAATACGCTGAACTTGTATCTGAAACGCTTTAATAAGCTCGTATCATACAGGCTCCGCAGCATATTAAACCATCCCTGTTAAGCAGGACAGGCCTTTTTGCTTCAGGCCTGGGGCAAGCCTCACCCCATAGGATTAATCCAGGGTTTCTCAACGTGTGGGTCCCCAGATGTTATTGGACTTCAACTCCCATAATCCGCAGCCCCAGTGGCCTTTGGCTGGGAATTATGGGAGTTGAAGTCCAATTACATCTGGGGACCCACACGTTGAGAATCCCTGGTAATCCTTGGCTCCCTTTGCAACAGCAGCAAGGGCATCAGGTCAGAGGCAGGCCAGGCCTTTCCTTTCCTTTCCAGATCTCCTTGGTCCCGTTTCCTCTAGCTTGACTACTCGGCTTCTCTAACCTTGGGCTCCATTCCTGCCCTCTTGACCCCTACCTTCTGGTTTGTCCACTCACCTTGGCCCTGGACTTCGTTCTTGACCTCCAGCTCTAATCCAGGTCAGTTTTCTGGTTTCCAGTACCTAGCAGAACTCTGGCTCTCATCTCCTTTCCTACTCCTAGTTCTTGGCTGTCTGCTTCTGGGTCCTGACTTTGAGCCCTAGGCCACCTAAAGCCACGTGGATGGATGGAAAGCAGGTCTTGTGGCAGCGAGCACACATTGTCCTCTCTGCAAAGCAGAGTTTGCCTTGGATTGCATTTGGATGGGTGACTGATTCCATGTGAACATTGCTGTAAGATCTTCTTCTTAGTAGACGGAGGGAGGCATAGCTCAGCAGAAGCACATCTGATTTGCACGCAGAAGGTCCCAGGTTCAATTCCTGGCATCTCCTCTCCAGGTAAGTCTGGGAAAGACTCTTGCCTGAAACCATGGAGAGCTGCTGCCAGTCAGCATAGCACATGGTGAGCTAGGTGGACCAAAGGTCTGACTTGGCATAAGGCAGCTTCTTCCTCGAGCCCTGGCCTATAGCTCAGCCTAGCAACCTTTCACATTTGGCACCCACATTTGCCAATGCAAAAATGGCAAGCCCATAGGATGGGTGCTGACACAGACCCAATGAGTACCTGGACTTATGGCTCAAGCCAACTACAGATAACTAGCCAACACGGGTTCAAGCGCTAGCCTTCGTCAGGCTGTTAGCCATTGCCTTATCTAAAGGCGGGGAATGGGATTCAGTGGCGAATGAAACAAAAACATAAGCCTGCAAACACAACATGACAGCCAAAGGATTAATGGCTACCTATCAAAACTGCCTTTTCCAGCACCAGAATTGTCAGCGGTCTAAATTAAATGTCAAACATTTTTCCTCGCTCAGAAATACTCATAACTGGAAACAAAGAGGAAAAGGGATGAGGAGGCCAGGCTGCACTGCCCACCAATCAGCTGCCAAGTTGTTGGGGTGTGGAAGGGCTCTGCTTTAATTAGCCTTCCCCTTCTAGCTGAGTTGTCCTGTCCGGTGCTGAAATACTCCACTCCCTAAATGTCATCTTTGGGGGAAATTGGCAGGGGGAGAGGCATTCTTTTCAAAATCTGAGCTTTGCCATTTCCTGCAGCTCAATAAAAATCAAACGAACCCTCGTTTTTACTGGCGGTGCTAACAAATGGCAGGAAGCACTTGACCACAGAGTATGTGCGACTGGAGGCTCTTCCCCTCCCTCCCTCCTTTTCCGTGCACAGTAGACTGTTTATATTGGATGTTTTCAAGGGGAATCTTAAAGCTTCTCAGCTCTCCTGAAATCTCCCTGCAGAGTTCCTCCGTGGCTGCGTTTTGACTTTGGGCAACGCGGACAGGCCCGAGGTGAGGGGAGATGGCGGCAGCTTTTGAAAAGTCCTGTGACTGGATTCTCTGATGGAGTTGAAAAGGTTTTCAAGGCAATCCACCAGTTTACTTGGCTCTGGTTCAGGCACAGGAGATGCTTTTAACTATATGTCTAGAGCCAACTCTGAGGACGGAGACAAAGGCAGCCGTTTGCCTTTGGAAAGATGAATCCATCTGCCACAGGGAAAGGGCTCTGGGCAAGGAAGAGTGGATCGAAAACAACCCACAGGCATGAGCAGTCAATGCAGGCAGCCTGGCAGCAGCTACGGCAAAGATCGCCCATCAGGTTCCCCTCCATATCATAAGTTCTATAAAAGCCAAATCCCAACGTGGTCACACTTGAGCATGACAAAGAGATAGACTCCCCACTGATGCTGCCCTGTGTCTCAGTGGCCAGGGTCATCCAAGATGGGAGGCACCAGTGCAGCCCCCCCCCACACTGGTGTCCCATATGGCACTGCTTTTCTTCCGCTCCCACATCAGTGAATAGCTGCCATTTCCTCCTATGGGGAGAAATAAAACAGTGCAGCAACTGGGAATAGATGTGGCATGGAGGCAAAGTCTGCCCCATGGCCCCCCCCCCACCCAAAACCCCATCACAACCCTGACACAGGGTAGCTGAGCCATCCCTGACCCCGATCCTGCAGTGGGGGGCAGTGAGTGCACCTCTTTGAGCAGACAATCCCTCTGTTGACTCACACCTGCTCATCACAACGACAGATATCTTGCAAGTTTATTTACTGAAAGACACATATAGCTGCCTTTCCACAGCTCAAGGTAGCTTCCAGTGGCAATAAAAGCAAATTAAAATGCCATAAAAACAACAATCCAGAGAGAACAGACCACAATCCAAACAGAACGAAACGTCAGAGGAAAGAATACCGTGGTCTCTGCCGCCTTCTGCAAACTGTCCTTGTACTATAGCAAAACTTCCCTCCTGCTTAACGATTCAATTAAATTACGATTATCCGGCAAGAACTCTCTTTCCCCTTTAACTCGCCTCCACGCCTTCCACAATGTCCAGAAGCGGCCCAAGGTATGATGGGGCCTGAGGCAAGGCACAAAATGCTGCCTTGCCCCTTGGCCCTGTCGGGGGCTGGCCAAAACTAACTCATGCAAGCTTTGGAAGTGCCGGGGGGGGCAGGAAGGAGGGAAGGTTGCTAGCAGCCTCCTCTCTTCTCTCCTTATGTTGCTTGCAGGCTTGGTATGGAGAGGTGGTCCTCGGAAAGCTTGCAAGGGTCGGAGCAGTCCTGCAGGTCAACTCTGACGGCAGAGACAGGAGGCGCCACACAGAGAGCCAGCGTGGGGTAGTAGTGGTTAGAGTGCTGGACTAGGACCGGGAAGACCCGAGTTCAAATCCCCCATTCAGCCATGAAACTAGCTGGGTGACTCTGGGCCAGTCGCTTCTCTCTCAGCCTAACCTACTTCACAGGGTTGTTGTGAGGAGAAACTGAAGTATGGAGTACACCGCTCTGGGCTCCTTGGAGGAAGAGTGGGATATAAAATGCAAAATAATAATCCTGCTGCCACCCCCAACAATCTGCTGCCTAACACATGCCCCGCTGTGCCTCCGGACAAGGCCCCTCCCAGTTTCTCTCTCTTACCATTCTTATCCCCTTTCCCACTTTGATTTCCAAGCAGGAAATATCCCTTATAATAACTCTTAGAGCAAATTCCCTTCAGGATTTATGAAGTAACATCAATGTTGAGAAAGCACCAAAGGAGCCTATACAGACGAGCTAGATTCTTCTCTTTTATTGTTGTTTTTATGATATTTTAAAACTTGTTTCAATTGCTATTAAAACAAACTGCTGTTGAACTTGTTTTAACTGCTTGTGTTTTTTAGGCTTTGATAGCTACCAAATTGAAAGCCACTTAGAATTGTAGAACGGTGGTAGAGGCTGTTCCTAGACACACTTGCTTGGGGGATAAGCCCTTGATGGGACTTTCTAACTTTTGAGTAAACATGGCTTGGGCTGCACTTCACGGAATGTTTTCAGAGAAACAACTAGCAAGCTAGAGCTGCCACAGAGGCGAGAATAAGATTTTGTTTTAAGTCAGGAGGCATCTCTCAAAGTCTGCCCCTCTCAAAAGCTATTGCAAGCAGCATACATTATTTAGTGGGGGGTATATGGGAGCGTCCAATATTAATAGGCATTAAAATGCACAGTTTAACACACATGGCATTTAATAGGTTGCAGCAAAAGGTAATGCAGGTGGGTCTTTGGTTTTGTTTCGTGTTTTTTTACCTCCCATCAAAATAGAAGGGCAGGAAGTGAAATAACTCAGAATTCTTTCCCTTCAGTATTTGGCAGATAGAAATCACTCTTTATGTGATACAAGAGAGGAGACCCTCATATTGTGGCTAAGGGCTATTAGCAAAGGTTCATCCCTGGGCTCGGACGACTAACAAACTTTGAAGTGTATGCTTCCTTGCTGCTTAGAAAGTATGCATTGATCTGTCTCACGTTCCATTTATTATCATAGCTCTCAAAGATTATTATTTTCCAGAATTTCCAAATTCTACCAGCAACATAGTGAAATCTGACAGCTAAGCAAAGCAACCTGATATGCTGAAAGCCTGCAAAGGGCACAGGTGTATACTCTGGTATTAATTTGAAATTTGATAAAAAGTGAGATGATAGATAATGAGAGGGTCGATGATGAACACATTAAGCTGTCTTGCACTGAGTCAGACATTGGCCCATTGAGCTCAGCCCTGTCTGACTGGCATTAGCTCTCCAGAGTTTCTGCAGGGATCTTTCCCCACCTGGAGATGTCAGAGATTGAGCCTGGAAGGCCCTTTTCACATGCCCAGCATGTGCTCTTCCATGGAGCTATGACCCACCCCAATTTAGTCTCCTGTGCTCCACTAGTCCTGAATTCAGGTTTAACCTGGAGAATTTCTAAAATTAATTCTGAGATTGTAGCATACACAATGGGCCTCAGTTTTGAGTTCCTTGGCTTCTTTTGAGGGGGGCTGGGCCCAAATTCATTTTTAACATGAATACCTGTACATAGGGCTATTATCTCAGCTCTTCTTCAAATATCAGGCAAGGCAAAACTGGGTGCTCTCCAGAAGATTCCCTCTCTATTGTCATGGATAACATTGATGGTGGATACCCAAACCAGTGGGCGTGCCTAGGGAAAATCTCCAATTGGATATATTTCACTCCCAGTGGGTTGACCTGAACACCAAATCATCTTTTTTCAAATATGTGCTCAGTTCTGCTAGAGAGACGTGTCCTTGGCTTAAAACGACGAGCAGGTAGCATTGCTTAGATTCCTCCCCACAGGAAGTGTTTCCTGCTTTCCTGACAATTGCAATCCAAAACAAGTCATTCATCAGGGCTTGAGGGTTTTGCCATGAAATTATACGCACTCTCTGATAATGTTACATCAAGCTAAAGAGCTGATTTTGGCAGAACATGAAAGGCTCTTGAGGCTGGCAAGAGACATGGGGGGAAAGTTATAGCAGCTGTGGGATGCTGTTCATTGTTATATTAGTGCACTGAAGACATTGCTCGGGGTGCAAGAATCCCAGCTGGATGGTGGGGGTCTATTCTCTCCCTAGAACAACAGCAGAGATGGCAAGAAAAGGGTGTCTTTTACATCCCTTGTTATTGTGTCCAAATTAAGGTTCACTTTTCTTTATTTATCTCTCACATTGGTTTGGCCTTTTGTAATTACTGAAATGAATATTCTTCAGGAGTTCCGCCAGCAAAGCCATCATAAATCTCTTGCCACAGACTGGATGTTGGAAGGGCTGAGTTTCAAGCAGCCCAGAATTGATGTCAATTTTAATCAAAGAGAAGGGCTGCCAGAGGAACCAAATGGGCTTGTTTTTTCTCTCTCTCTCTCTCACACACACACACACACACACACACCTCCCTACCTCTGCAGAATGATGGGGAGATTGCAAGAGACTGGATTGGATTTTTACAAGACTTGGCATTAGGTAAGGCTCCAGGTCCGATCTCTCAGAGATTCCAAGAGCAATTTCCTCACTTCCCAGAGCTGCCCTTGAATTCTGGTCATGCTGACAATGAAGTTATTTTATTAATGACAGAGTTAGTATGCATTCACAGAAGAGACCAGTCATACTTCCACACTAGAGCCCTTTAGGACTCCTGAGACATTCCTCTTCCGCACTTGGCTGAAAGTGGAATTAAAACAGAGGTTCCACACAGTATTTGATATAGTGTTATATTAACTAGCAATGAGAGGAGAGCTGGTCTTGTAGTAGCAAGCATGACTTGTCCCCATAGCTAAGCAGGGTCTGCCCTGGTTGCATATGAATGGGAGACTTGATGTATGAGCACTGGAAAATATTCCCTTTAGGGGATGGATGGAGCTGCTCTGGGAAGAGCATCTGGGTTCCAAGTTCCCTCCCTGGAAGCATCTCCAAGATAGGGCTGAGAGAGATTCCTGCCTGCAACCTTGGAGAAGCCGCTGCCAGTCTGTGAAGACAATACTGAGCTAGATAGACCAATGGTCTGACTCAGTATATGGCAGTTTCCTATGTTCCTAATGCCCTGCCACCAGGCAGATCCTTCAATAGTGTCTACTCACAAGAAAGCTCCTGGCGGCTTCAACGAAAAGTGTATTCCTTGCAGGTTCTGCTTGTTTTATGGCTTACTTTTGAGCCAGCTTTGTTTTCATGGTGCCATATTAGCTTCTGTGCTCATAGAAGGGATGCAGGGAGGGCTTTCTTGTTGTTAAAAATACCTGCATCCTGCTTTTCATCAACAACAAAATAGTTCCCAGAGTGGTTTACATAGCAAAATAAATTAAGAGGATCCTCGTCTCAAAGGCACTCACAATCTAAAAAGAAACCCGAGAGAGACATCACAACACCCACTGTGAGGGACACTATTCTGGGATGAATAGGATCAGTTGCTTTCCCCCTGCTAAATATAAAAGAACACCACTTCACCAGATGCCTCTTTGCCCGTTAGGGGTGTGTGTGGATCTAATTACTGGTTTCTTCCCTATTTTTTCCTCTTCATTAAAATAGCATTACAGCCAAAAGTGAATAAACAGGCCGGCAGACCCAAAGGACCCGGTGGAAGCACCTCAGCATAGTTTTCTATTGGTGGTAGATTTCCCTTATCACTAGCAAATTTGTATTGTGGAGTCTTGTAAGGACTCTGACTGCCCATGAAGTCTCTCATGAACTAATAGCCAAATTGCCAAGTTCCCCTGCAAGAGGTATTTAACTCAAGTTAAAGTCAGGGCTTTGCACTTCTCGGCTGCAGGGAGAGGCACCCTGGGCAAATGTCAACTTTGGTGGTGCCTCCCGCCGCCCCAGCTGAGACATGCAGAACCCTGGCTTTAACCACATTCGCCCCTATGAACCTGCCAGGGCCCTCCACCCATCATCTCAGGCCCTGTTCGTGGCCCCGCCACTAACAGAGATCTGGTTAACAGGGACTAGAGACAGGGCCTTTTTGGTTGTGGCCCCCTTGGCTTTGGAATGCCCTCCCTGAAGAGCTTCAGCATTGTCCCTCCCTCAGTGTGTTTTTAAAAAACGACTAAAAACACATCTTTTTAAAGAGGCCTTTTAACATTTCACCAGTTGTTTATATCTGGTAGGTTATTTAGTTCTTACCATTCTCAGTTTTGAGCTTTTAAAATTACTTTTAATTTGAAACTTAAAAAAACAACTGTAATTCTGATTGTGGTATTAGCTTGGATTTTTAACTTGTTTAACTTAATTTGGTTACTTTTATCTATTTTATAAATGTTGTGAGTTGCCCCAAGCAGTAGTGTAAAGATTTTAAATAAATAAATGAATTTAACTTGAGTTGTGCAGGCTGCCCTTTCACTGGAATGGAAGAGTGTTCAGGACAGGAGAGAGAGAGAGGGCAAAGCAAGACAAGGTTGACTTTGCTGGCTGACTCTTCGCCGCCGCCACCCCCCTCCGTGCCCCCCCCCCCAATTCACCCTCCAGGGAGGAGAGCAAAAGGGCACTCCCAGCAAATCAGACATGGCAGTGGTTACTTGGAGAGGCAAAGGGAGGCATGTAGCAACCCCCAAGAATTGGTGCCTTAGGCAACCGTCTACATCTCTCAAGTGGATGGGCCAGCCCTGGAAGTGGGAATCTGGTATATTTGCGTCATTTAATAGCTCTGGATTTCATTTTTGTATATGCATAAAGTACATACCATCCAACCTGTAACTGTTCTTCTGCCACTCCTACTGGTCAGTCTAGTGAGATTCAGTATGGTACCGCCTACTTTGAAGATAAGATTATGGTGGAAAACTATCTCCTTGACATGGGGGGAAACTATGGAGGCCTTTTAGGTAGTGCCCTGACAATGTGCTACTGCCGCAGGCAGCCGCATTTCACCCCGAAGCAGCAATGAACATGGAACAGGTGTGAATAATTATTCAAGAAGGGGAGAGCCATTGGGACCTGGGCCTTTATTATTCAGAAGTGTAGTCTATCCACTTGGAAATATTAATGACTCTCCTTCTGTACAAAGTCGGTCCCTTGAAGCCTGGCCTCCAGTTTGAATTCCACCTTTTGGGAACAATCAAAACGCCTTCTTGATGGAAATGTGTAATTTGATGAAGCCTTTTGTCTTAGTAATAATGCTAAACTCCATCTGGAGACTTTTGCTCCCCTCTTTGAAGCTGGAATGGAAGCCTGAAACACTGAAGGGCACTTTCACTAAAAGGAGGCGGAAAGGAAACCTTAACAGTTGCCAG
Organism: Hemicordylus capensis; assembly: GCF_027244095.1. Taxonomy (NCBI): domain Eukaryota; kingdom Metazoa; phylum Chordata; class Lepidosauria; order Squamata; family Cordylidae; genus Hemicordylus; species Hemicordylus capensis. Next base: position 12,393,539 of record NC_069671.1, read on the forward strand.
AGAAGATTGATCTCTGGCCTGGATTCCTGTGCTTTCCCCTCACTACAGCCTGCATTAGCCATTTGGTTTCTTTGATGGCAAGATATACAACTGGCAGTATTGTGCTGAGAAACAAACAATTTCATTGTTTTTGATATGTAGAAATCAGTGGGGAAGGAAACACTGAACATGCTAACTGTGCTGTCTTTCATGTCTTGGGCTGGGCGTTATTTGCAACATCTCCTTTAATAACACTCTCAGCTAATTGCTGCAAGTCCTGCTGCTGGCAGACTTTGTTTACTGTTGGGTATAAACAGCCAAGCCATTCCATACACTGCTTAAGGATAAACCCAGCCAGAGTGTGTTTACATAGCCAATATATATAGCTGCCTTTGTATATATGTTCACCTGTGCTAAATTGAATATGCGTTCTTTCTGAATTTTGGGGCTGCTTGCTTGTTTCTGATTTTGTTCAGTATAACAATCCTGTGTTGTAATGCTTGTTTTCTGTCACTAGGGGTCAGTATACTGCCATTTTCACAAATAATATTAAAATCACCCAGTGGTGAACATAGGAATCTACTTCATACTGAGCATTGGTCCATTGAGCTAAATCAATCAATCAATCATCTTACGGTCCAAGACCAGCATAAGACATAACATGATTCATAATAATAAAACCAAATTATGGAACAATAACACTATACTACTTTAAAGTTACTACTCTAATGCTATAAAACTATATTATAATACTATAGAGCTGTATCCTTATAAAAGAGAATAGCATCCATTGATAGCCTCCTATCAATGGGGAAATGCTTGACAAACAAACAGAAGGTTGCCGGTTCGAATCCCCACTGGTATGTTTCTCAGAGTATGGGAAACATCTATATTGGGCAGCAGCGATATAGGAAGATGCTGAAAGGCATCCTCTCATACTGCGCGGGAGGAGGCAATGGTCAACCCCTCCTGTATTCTACCAAAGAAAACCACAGGGCTCTGTGGGTGCCAGGAGTCGGAATTGACTTGACGGCACACTTTACCTTTAGCATCCATTGAGCTAAGCATTGTCTACACCAGGGATTCTCAACGTTGGGTCCCAACATTGGACCCAACGTTATTGGATGTTATTGGACTTCAGCTCCCATAATCCCCAGTCCTGGTGGCCTTTGGTTGGGGATTATGGGAATTGAAGTCCAATAACATCTGGGGACCCAAACGCTGAGAAACCCTGGTCTACACTGACAGCAGCTCTCCAAGGTTACAGGTAGAAGTCTTTTCTAGCCCTACCAGGGACTGAACCTGGGACCTTCTGCATGCAAAGCAATGCTCTGCCCCTGATCTATGGCCCATCCCCCCAAATACAAGGAAACGTTCATTTAAAATCATGTTTCATTCTCTATAATTTAGTTCTTCCCTTTTTAACAGAAGACCTCTAGTATGGCTAACAATCCATTGTCTCCACTACATGGTGGTTTGTATAAAAGAAGTATAGTCTCATGGAGCTGGAGATTTTCTCCCTCTCAGATACAGAAAATAAATAAAAAGTTATTTTCAAGGCATATCTTGGATATTGGCCTATGGGTTGATTCCCACACCATCCATTTTCAAGACCCATTACATTTTCAATCCAGTATCTCAGTGTACCAACTATCCAAAGGGCAGTACCTGAATAAAGTAAAGCAAAATATATATAATCCTCCTCCAGAATCTAAGGTCATTGATGTCAATTTTGGTATCTGACATGGCAGAGATCCATAAGCACGAAAACAAGTTGCAGATCAATGCAGATCTCCAGTCCCAACCTATTTTTAGTCAACCCTAACCCGACCTGAACCAAAAATAAGAACTGCTAACTGAGCTAACATTTTGCTGCGTCTTGGTCAGCATTAGAATGGTGGCTTCCATAGGGTTGATTTCTGTTGACATAAGGCCACTTCAGTTATTTGATCTGACAATCATACACGCACAAGTATTTGTCCCCTTGTTATGTATTATGCTCTGAAGCCTAAGCTGTCTGTAGCTTTTTAGCACATGTATAAAATGGTCAAATAGATGTCTGTATCATCAAGTGCAACAGTGTACACAGACTACATGCTAATTCTGTCATGTTAGAAAATGTGACAAAGCATCTGTGTCAACCCAGTCTCCACTTTATGGCAATACATTTTTGCCACATGCACATACCACGGGGCGCTACATACGTGGACATTTATACCCCGGTTTTCAACAGAATTTCTCAACGCGGTTTACACAGATGCATAAATAATGAATAAGATGGTCCCCTGTCTCATCAGGGCTCACAATCTAAAAAACAACAGAGGGTAGACACCAGCAACAGCCACTGGAGGGGTGCTGTGCTGGGGATGAAGCCTGTTGCTCTCGCCTGCCAGACAGAAGAGATTCACCACTTGAAAAGGTGCTTCTTTGCTCAGTTTAGCAGGGGAAATATTTATATTTATATTCACCATTATAAACGTGCTTTATAATATTAGTTATATTTCCCATCATAAACCTGCTTGAAAACATATACAGTATTGGTTATGTACATGCTTTATATGTTTAGGTACAGACAAAAAATATTTTAGGTGAAAAAAATGAGCATGCCAACTAACTCCAAGCTATTCACCCAGCCTGACTTGTTATTCCAGACCCCCCAAATAAAAGAGCAGTTCCCCCACCAGGACCTACCCCTGTCCAAAGAAGGACATCAAAAGTCTCACTACAAGCCCTTAAGCAGAGATTTCTGGATTGAGTTCCTGCACTTTACAGTTATACCCACATTCAGCCAAGCCTCTTAAGTGTGAAACAGATCAAATTCTGTATTGAGCACTGATCCGTAACCTTGAGGTTGAGACCACCAAGTTAGTTCATGTTTGATCTTGCTTAGATTTAAAATGCAGGTCGCTGCCTCTTTCCTTCCCCCACCCTCTGTAGGTTTCGCTATTCAGTCATATATTCTGTCTGTGTTAACTAAAACATCGCCTCAAGTTTAGAACAAGGCCATAATTCAATTACGGAGCTGTGTTTCGCTTTTCAAGGTTAAAATCCAGCAACCTGCCTAAAACTAAGATGCAGCAGCAATAGGGGATATTTAATCTGGCAACATATGGTGTCGTTTATAACTTTTGGAGAAAATTGTTTCAGATCTTGCAGTTAAGAAGGGGAGAAAATCTATTCTGAATCAGAGAGGTATTTGAGCCTGGACTTCCTTATGCGGCTGTGTTAGTGCTGTTGGGAAGCTGCCTTATATTGAGTCAGACCCTTGGTCCATCCAGCTCAGCACTGTTTACACTGACTGGCAACTCTCCAAAGTTTTAGGCAGGAGTCTCTCCCAGCCTTCACTGGAAATGCCACCAGCGTTTGAACTTGGGACCTTCTGCATGCAAAGCAGATGCTGTACCACCAAGCGATGGCCTCATCCAAATCCCACAAGATAATCCCTTGACGAAAGACAATGTAGTTATACGGTTTGTCTGTGTGTTCTCTAAGCATGGCCAGATCCTGCCCATGGCTTTGATATTATTTGTGAATTAAATTAATATTAATGCACTACAGTTAACAACAACACTACAATGACTGACAACCCCATAACTGAGCACTCTACTTAAACAAAAAATACACATACCTTATCTTTCTCTATATATAAAGAGACTTGTTCATTGAGAAATATCAAAATTGTTAAGCTACTTCTAGCTGAAACCTAGTTACCTGGAGGACCATAAGTGCCTTGCTTATATCACATCACACTTTATATCACTTCTATAGCACATGTGCCTGCCTTTCTCATTTTCCTCTTTGTTTTTCTTCTTTTCTCTTTCTCCTTCCCTTCCCACCTTCATTTATTCCCTTTTGAACATAAATTCTAGACAGCTAAAGAAAATGGTGGTGAAGCTGCTGTTGCATTCCATCTTAGACTAGGTCTTGGCCTACTAATTGGAAGGCTATGGGTTCAGTTAGAAGGGAGATCCTAAACTGGCTCTTCTGATTTCCTGGACTTTTGGGGTACAATTTTGTTTCTAATCTTGCTAGAGGTGGTACAGCCTTAAGACGTTCCCCACTCCTACTCAGTCTCATAATTCTGTGGCTGGAAGGATGGCACTCTACAAGCTCAGGTACCATCAATACAGTATTCCTGTTTCATTGGAGGCTCCGCAGTGACACTTTTAAGAGATGGCTTTGGCTGGCACCATTCTTAACTTGGAATTTATTCAGTAGTTGTTTTCTGATCCTTCCTACCGTCCACCATGGGTTTACGAAATGTGGCATTGATGGGAGAAGCAGATTGTAAACAGCTTAGAGGAAAGATCAGATTTTGGCCTCGTGGCTAGAGGGGTCAGTAAGCAAAAGGGCAAAACTGTTTACATTAAACCATATTATCCTAAGGTGATAGAAGTCTCAGTTCTTACCACCTGTTTATATAACAGTTCATATTTATCTCCAGATTTATCTGTGGTTTATAGAAAGATGCAGTTTATCTACAGAAAGGCAAGCACATGTGATATAAAACTCAAATTTTATTCCTATGGACATGTTGGGAATTAAAAGTAGGCCCCAAGACTGAAGACAGTTGCTTTAATTTATTTCCTATGGATGTTAACCAGACAATATTAAGAATTCTCCCATTGATGTGTGTGGCATAAATGTGTCCTAAAATGAGCAAAAACTCAAAAATTCATGTAAATGTATTATTTACAAGAATATTTGCGCATCTTTCCATATTTTACAGGTCTCTATATGCTCCAAGCATCCATGTTGTTATAACTTATTTAAAATATTTATACTCCACCCCTTCAGTGCACTACCACTCGGGATGGCTTACAACATTAATCAAATAGATACCATATAGGACAAAAATGAATAAGGTTAAAGTTAAAAGACCAGGCGAAAACCACAATTGAAATAACAAGTTTTAACTGAAATTTAAAAGTTATCAGGAAAAAGCTAAACACTAAGAAACCTACCAGTTGTTTATTAAAAGGAAGGAAGCATGGCGAAGCTCTTCCCAGAGGGTGTTCCAAAGTTGAGGGGCCAGAACCGATTTTAAAGTACCTGTCCCTGGTTAATCACTGTCTCTAATCTGTCCCTATTCTTTGCCCTTTGGGGTGTCTTGTTAAAAATACTTCGTGCAAGTTGCTAGTGTGAGAGTCTACTTTTCAGGGTTCATCTCTCCCCAGAGTCTCCAGAAAGTTAAACTTCATAGTGGGGAGCAGATGCATCATCTATGGTGCTGATTCCTGCCCATAGCATGAAGCTGTGATGGGACGCTCAGTCTTTCAGATCAAACTCCGAACCTGCCAAGGCAGTGATCTTCACTATTCTTCAACCTGCCAAGGCAGTGGTTTTAACTATTTAACTATTCATGTGCACGTTGGCAAAACAAAAACCTTCAACGTGAGAGGCATTCCCCACTGTGCTGACCTTCACACAATACTCCACTTTCCCCAGTGGTGGGAGGGCCCTTTACTATAAGAGACTCTTAAGAGCTCTAGGAGGAAAGCTCTGGAAAGGGCTACACGCACTGACAAGATGGTTCGGGAGCAGAAAAAGGCTCCCTTTCCCCTAAAGAAGCCCGCCCAGCATTGGGCACACACAGCACTGCAGAGTTGGGAACGGCTGCCTTCACGTGGCTCGAGGGGGACTGTAGCATTCAGATTCTGCCAAAGCTTCACACAGGCCAGATAAACAATTAACAATTTAACCATTAACGGGGGCTGCCTCTGGCCTCGGGGAGTTGCAATGAAGAACACTGTGCCAAGACATATTTTGAACTCTTAACAGCAAAACAGTTATATTTTTCTGCAGTGCCTTTATCCAAACACTCTCCTGACTTTTAAAACTGTGAAGACAGGTAATTGCAGAGTTGGGCATCTCCGCAGGACTATTTCTGGGATGGGGCAAAGGCTGCAATCCTATACCCACTTAACCTAGGAGTAAGCTCCGCTGAATTCAATGGGACCGACTCAATCCCTCTCCACCCCCACCCCCACGAGACGCCCATGGAGAGTAACTGAGTATAGAACACAGCCGGCAAACTAGAGTTTCAGCCATGTGTAACAGAAAGTGGCAGGAAGCGCTTGGGCAGCTCATAGGAGCATCAGGGCGACAAGCATGTCCTTGTTTTCCATCTGTGAAGCTCTGCAGGTCTATTCTCAAGGCTTTCATGCAGCAAACGTTTCCTAATAAAGTCAACAAGATCTTCTGCCACCTTATTGACTTTGCTGGATGTTGCGCCTGAGTAAAAACCATTCCAGTTTACACAGCGTAAAAATATATGCTGCTTTGGCCAAAAACATAAACACTTCCTCAGCTTTTGCACATGGTATTCTAAACCACACCGTACAGCAGAGCTTTACATAAAATATTCTAAGATGCTTCTCCCAAATATTTGCATGGCGCTTGCTACACCAGTACAAGGTGGATATAAAATCTATAGGAAGGATAGGGAGGGGCGCCTTGGAGGTGGGGTAGCACTGTATGTTAAAGAAGGGATAGAATCTTAACAAGGTAGAAAACCTAGGTGGACTGGAGTCCTCCACAGAAACCCTGTGGGTGACAATACAAGGCCTGAAAGGAAATGTGCTACTGGGGACGTGCTATTGCCCTCCTGATCAAAACGCTGACAGTGACTGGGAGTTGCAGCAGGAAATCAGCGTATAGGTGCTTATACGCCAATGCCAGAAGCCTCTGAGCCAAGATGGGTGAGCTGGAGTGCTTGGTTGCTAATGCAGAAATAGATATAGTGGGCATAACAGAAACATGGTGGAACAGTGAGAACCAGTGGGACACTGTTCTCCCTGGATATAATCTCTATAGGAAGGACAGAGAGGTGGAGTAGCACTGTATTTTAAAGAAGTGATAGAATCTAACAAGGTAGAAATCCTAGGTTGACTGGAGTCCTCCACAGAAACCCTGTGGGTGACAATACAAGTACAAGTAGCACAATACAATGTGCTACTGGGGATGTGCTATCGCCTCCAGATCAAAACGCTGACAGTGACTGGGAGTTGCAGCTGAAAGGGAAAATCAGGAGAGTCACTTTGCTCCAGAGTGAATGGAGTTCACTCAAAACCACAATACTAGAAGCCCAGTTAGACTGTATACCCAAAAGGAGGAAAGGTACCACTAAGTCCAGGAAGATGCCAGCATGGCTAACAGGTACTGTCAAGGAAGCCATAAAAGGGAAGTAGACTTCCTTCCAAAATTGGAAGGCCTGTCCAAATGAAGAGAACACCTTTCTTATGAGGCAAGGCTATGACACCTTGGGCTATTTAGTTTAGAAAAAAGACAACTGCGGGGAGACATGATAGAGGTCTATAAAATCAAGCATGGTGTGGAGAAAGTGGATAGAGAGAGATTCTTCTCCCTCTCACATAACACTAGAACCAGGGGTCATCCCATGAAATTGATTGCCAGGAAATTTAGGACCAGCAAATAGAGATTTTTTTCACACAACGCATAATCAACTTGTGGAATTTTCTACCACAAGATGTGGTGACAGCCAAAAACCTGGATGGCTTTAAGAAGGGTTTGGATAACTTCATGCAGGAGAGGTCTATCAGTGGCTACTAGTCAGAGGGCTATAGGCCACCTCCAGCCTCAAAGGCAGGATGCTTCTGAGTACCAGTTGCAGGGGAGTAACAGCAGGAGAGAGGGCATGCCCCTTTCAACTCCTGCCTGTAGGCTTCCAGTGGCATCTGGTGGGCCACTGTGCAAAACAGGATGCTGGATTAGAAGGGCCAGCCTTGGACCCAATCCAGCAGGGCTGCTCTTATGTTTTTCAGGTTGTGTTGCTGCAATATCATGAAGCTGTTCAGGCTTAGCCATTGACAAGCCTGGCCCTGGATTTTGATTGTAAATCTGTCAAAAAGATAAATATGTTGTTAATTTTCCTGCATTTTCCTAACCAACATCCCTCAGAAAAGAAAGAGGGGGAGGGGGAAAATACTCTCATGCCTCCTGAACAGTACCAGGGGTTTATGTTTCCTGTAATCCAACGCCTGTGGATTCAGACACAAAAGAAATAGGTCAAAAGCTTGTTTATTATGCAGGGCATACTGAAAGGGAATGGCCAGATTTCAGCATTGCATCTCTAGCTAACTTGCTGCTGTTGTCTTATTCCTTCGGCTAGCTTCCTATTTATTTTAAAAATGATAAATGCAGGATTTGTGGGCCTTGCTGCTTTTTTTTTTTTTTTTTTTTTTTGAATAATTGGACTCTCCACTGTAAAGAAATCAAAACAAGAAAAAACCTCAGGGGGGAATAGAGTTTCTCAAATCCTCAATCAATATGAGCGCAACTTGGAAAATTCAAAGGCATGCCCAATAAGTTGGGTTTTTGTTTTATTTTTAATTATTATTCTTTGAACACCAAAACCCATTGTCTCCCCTTGCACTCCCATGATATTGCATGATGCTTTGGAAACCACCCCAATTCCAAAACGTGTTCGCCATGTAAGTCGTAACATAGTAGATTGCTGTCCAAGAACAAAGACCAAAAGTGTGTCAACCCTATTTATTTTGTAGATTTAGATCCTGCCTTTCCAATTCTAAGAGAAGTTCAAGGTGGTTACTGGGGTTATAAAGAATAATTTGAATTCAATAAAAGCAGTGAACCAATAAAACCACTGAGGGCCATTTATTAAAAAATATTCAGATCCAGGCAGCCAGAAGAGTTAAAAACCAGACCCGCAAGCAAGCACCACTAAACTTGACAAAAGAGATGCTTCAAGGGAGCAAGATTCATCTCCCCCAACAAGGAATTCCATAGTCTGGATCTTGCTGCCAGGAAAGCCCCAGCCCAACTTCAGCTGATGACAGGACCACTCTGAGGGTCAGCTGATCATAGAGGACAGGCATAAGGGTGGAGAGAGCCCCTCATCTGCTTGTTCTGCAGTTGGACACCACCACCACCCCCAGCTCTAGGATGCTTTCCAGACTAAACCCCACAACTGGGTCAGGAAGTATCTCGCAAGTGTGCTTCCACACTTCCCTACGCGGACAGCAGGGTGCAGTTCACATTTCCAATGCCTTGTTGCGAATCTAATAGCAGCGATATGGAGCTAGGAGGACATTGTATATCCGCAGTGAAAAAGTTGCTGTTTTTTCCGGGTTGCTAGTTGCTGCGAGACTGCTCCCCTGCTGTTTACGTTCTGTATGCGACTTGCCCAAACGGAGGCATTTTCCTGCTGCTGAGCAGCTATTCTGGAAAGCGCCCAGCCAAGGTCTGGCAGTGTCTTTATGATTGCAAAGGTTGACCCTTTCCCAATGTAACAGCCAAATATGCACATTCTAACCATAACTGAAGAAGTAACGCTAAATCACCACCATTATTGAACTGCCTCTTCCATCCCAATATTCACAAATATGGCAGAATTCCAGAACACAGGAGTTTCCTTCAAATTATCAGAAGGAATAACATAAGATGTCTTTTCAAAAGAGTAAAGACAAAAAGAGATTTTGGAAGAAAACGGAGGGGAAAGCCTCCTGCTGCCTCAGCAGCCTGTAGCTGGATATGGGGGAAAGAGATCATAATTAATCTGGGGGCAAAGGAAACAAACCCATGCACCATAAACCCATGCACAGTGTGTGAATGCCATCTTGTACATACTTTTAACAAAATGGCGGAGAAACAGGTGGATCATAGGAAGCTTATACTGTCAGACTCATCTAGCTCAGTATTGTCTACACTGACTGGTAGCAGCTCTCTAAGGTTTCAGGCAGGAGTCTTTCCCAGGCCTACCTGGAGATGCTACCAGGGATTGAACCTGGGAGCTGCAAGCAGATGCTCAAACTACTGGGGGTTGTAATTTTTACCCCCAGGTAATTAGCAGAGCACTAAAGAAGCTACCCACTCCAGTCACAGAGTAGTTGCAGCTATTTAGAGAAGATACATGGAGATTCTTGTAGAACTAAATACTAAGTATTTATTGGTGAAGTATACTTTGGATAGGAAAGACCTTATCCTTAATCTAAAGTAAAATAAAGTGTGCGGTCAAGTCGATTTCGACTCCTGGAGCCCACAGAGCTCTGGTCAAGTCAATTTCGACTCCTGGAGCCCACAGGAGGGGTTTACTATTGCCTCCTCAGTATGAGCTGATGACTTTCAGCATCTTCCTATATCGCTGCTGGCTGATATAGTACCAGCGGGGATTTGAACTGGCAGCCTTCTGCTGGTTAGTCAAGCATTTCCCCACTGCACCACTTAAGGTGGTTATCCTTAATCTAAAGAACTACATAATGAATAGGTACGGAGAGAGAGAGAGATGTTTCTTTCTGCTCTAAGGAAAGGAAGGGATTCTGACTCTCAACAGGAAATACCTGTAGAGTCATATCAGGGGTTATAGAGTAGAGACAGGTAGAACAGTTAGGAAGACCCTTACTCACTATCTCTACTCCCAATACCCCTAGTGGTCATTAGGATAGTTGATGAAAAGGTCAATGCACTGGACTTCCGTCTCCAACACAACCACTGGGCTACAGACTCATCCCCCTAATCTTACAGCAGACAGTGCTCACATATGATCACCCATCCAAATACAAACCAAGGCAAACTGCTTAGCAAATGGGACAATTTGTGTTTGCTACCACAAGACTGACTCTTCACTTTAAGGTGGGCTTTTCTCATTCTTCATTAATTCATGTAACCAGCATCCAGTCTTTAAAAGGTCACATTTTAGTTCAGTCCAATGGAAGAGTTCTATTAAAATATCATTTTTTAGTGCAAACCAGATGTAAATACACACACCCTACTTCCTGTGAAATCCCACATCAATTTTGATGCTTATGCAAGATGCTGATATTGAAAGGAGATGCTGTGCTATATTTCAGCATCTTAAGTCATAAAGCGTTAAGGCACATCCTCCCCCTCTCGTAAATTTTAATTGGAGCACCTTAAAATAATCCATAAGCTTTTAAAAGGACAGGGTGAGGACTCTTAAGAGATGCCAACATGTTGACTTCACAAATAACAGCCTCATCAGCGCCTTTGGCATTACTGTATGTTCCTTGAAATAAGGAAGAATAGAAGACACCATTTTGAATATTTGGAATTGTAGTGTGATCTTCTCTATTTTATATTCTAGTCCAGGGACAAGGTGCTGGAGATGCAGGAATCTTGGAAGTACTTTATGACCATATGTTCTAGACATGTCCAAAATATCTGACTTGGTGAGGCCATGAAAGTCTGCATTACTCTAGTACTGAAGACAAAAACAAATCTGTCTTTTAAAACTCTGATTCCACAAGTGGCCCCTACCATAAGCCATGGTGTAATGAGAAAAGGAATCAAAGTGTATCATGAGCCGGTACATGGAGGGAAGCTATTCTGGGGAACAATCAGCCTATGGAACTCCCTGCCACGTAATATGGTGATAGCTCCTAGCTTGAATGGCTTTAAAAGGGGCTTAGCCAAATTCATGGAGGACAGGTATATCAATGACTAGTACTCTAGATAGCTATAGGCTTCCTCCAGGATTAGAGGCAGGATGCCTCTGAATACCAGATGCAAGGGAAGAACAGCAGGAGAGGGGGCATGCCTTCATCTTCTGCTTGCAGGTTTCCCAGAGGCAATGTTGTGTTGGGCCACTGTGGGAAACAGGATGCTGGGCCAGATAGGCCTTGGGCCTGATCCAGCAGGGCTGTCCTTATGGGGAACACCAGGAGAGAATGAAATCTAGGTCACAGCAACCTTGTATAGATCAGTTGTCATAAGAGCAGTAAGTAAAGTTACTTCAGTCTCCTGCAGAATTATTTTATAAAGTTGGCAGCAGCAAGCATCACAGGCAGAGTGACAGATAGACAGATCTGATTCAAAGGGCAACGGTTCACTCATCTGACAATAGTCAATTATGCATCTTTCCAGCCTTTCTGTTGCAAAGACAATAGCCCAAGCAACTAACAAATGATAAAACATAACAAAATTATATATGCCATGAAAAACAACAATAACCATATTAAAAACAGAACAAGAGCAGCAGAAACAAACACACGGTGTGGGGGAGCTGCTGAAAAGAAGTTCAGTTCAATACATCCCAAAGGCCTCACAGAACAAAATAGTTTTTACATACCTTCGGATGTCAACAGAGAGGTTGAATCCTGTGGTGATGCCCATCTCCTGGGGTCAGGCAACAGAGAAGGTCTGGTCTCATGTTCCCTGCAACTGGGCTTCAGTGGCCCATGGAGCCAACATGGGTGTCCATCCCAGTTCATAGCTGGATTAGATTTCTATTCACTATTTTCGGTACACATTTGTTTGTATGGACACCACCTCCAGCAGCCCTCAAAACATTCTGGCAGACATCCATGGGAGCAGGACCTCCATTAAAGACCAGAGCAGGCAGGCAGGTTCATCTGGGAAGAGACAGACCTTTAAATATTCTTGCCCTCAGTTGTTAAATTGTAAACATTTTCTGCAGCCAAGAAATGATGCCCTTTCCTTGGTGGCCTTTCTCCATTACATCATGGTGTTACTGAATCTTAGATATCACAGGTCCTTTGATTTTCAGCCTTGCAGAAGTCTGGATACACATGTAGGGTTGCCAACTGACCAAAAAAATGGCCCAGCTTGCCTTTGCACCCTTAACAGCGGACTTGATGTGTAGAAGTCATAAATCAGCAGGTTAAGCTTCTCATAGCATGGAGAAACGCTGTCACTTTGCAATGTTTGCCTATCAACTTTTAAAGGCAGTTACAGTGGCTGGTGGATAAGTTGGCAACCCTACATATGACCAGGTACTTTCATCCCTGACCTAAACAACATATGCATTACAATCCTGTACATGTTCATTTGTCAATGCGCCCTATTGTATTCAACAGGGCTTTCTTCCAGATAACCATGCAAGGACTTTAGCCATAATTAACAGAGAAAAGCTAATGTTTATGAATTTTGTTTCAGTCTAACTTTGAACAAAATATATATGTAATGGTTTGGGCCTGTCCCTGAGGTTCCAAACAAAAGCCATGATTCAACCCTGATTTTGCAAAACAATGTTAGCTATAAATATTAATGTTACAATAATTTGGAACGTGTCATTCATAAGAAGTTAACGGAGTTAAACATTTGCTAGAGAGCTTCTCGTTCACTGCAGTTGTGCTAACTTTAATACTCTAAATACTGACTTTAATAATTTAAATATCTGACCAAAGCCTGCTTGCTTGGCTTGCTTTTTTTACTGGTCAAATGATCAACCCCAATAAAGACCCCATAAGTAGACATTAAATCAAATTCTAGGAAAGCCTGCCTACTAAAAGACACGGCAAGACTGTGCTTTATGTTTATGCCAATTTTTAAGTTTCTTACTGCCTTTATTTCATGCAGTGTCTCCTCTCCTGCCTCACAACAGCTTTCTCTCGCAGCCTTCCTCTTCCAGGTGTACTGCATTGTGCATAGTTAAAGTCAGTCCTTCTCAGGACTGACTCAGCCAATGACAGGACTTTTCATGCTTTCCTTCCTCATCTTATAGACTTAGTAGGATTTCTTCCTAGGTCCCTGGCCTCAACCTTGACTGGCTCAAGAGAAGACCTACTACTCAGGCTTGCAGATTGTTAATTGAATATCCTCATCCCAGGCCTTCAAAATTCTGTTTTTGATCACAACTCTTGTTCTTTTAGGGAGAAGAGTGCTGGAGTCCTTGTATATAATTCCTGTTTCTCACAATCTATTCACCTCAGGAACGAACTACTTGACAGCCATATTCCTCTGTAGTTTCCCTCTCTTACCTCAGGCAGTAGCTAAAGCTGCCAGTTTTATTTGGTTTGGTTTGTAGCTGGTAGCCACAGCATGGCAATACCTATATTAAAACCAATTAACATGTCAGAGAGTTGTGAACAAGCTTTTAGGTTCTCCAGAGCATTTCATCGGGACGTTCAGCAAAACAAAGTTTGGGGAAAGCAAGAAATAGCTGGGCAGGATGGGTGGAGGTGGTGACATGTCTGCAGTCAGTTTTAAGACTCATTCAAAATGATGCATTGGCACTTACCTGAAGGGTTATTCCCCACAGTGGTAGGTAGTGTATCCTCTTGACTGATGAGTTGAGCCTCCCACCTGCATGGAGACAGGGCCAATAAACTCATGGAGCTCCATTGGAGGATCCACCCCCTAGGGTCTACTTGAGGCCATGATGGTATGGAGAACCCCTGAGGACTAGCCACTGGCTGCTAGCACACCGCGCTCAACCTCCAGGCTTAAAGTTTCATCCTCTCCGGTTCCGAGTGGCACACTGAGCCCTGGCTGAGGAAATGGGGATCTGACCCCAGGCTCACAAGGGAAACCAGAGAGAGCTCCACCAGATCCAAAAACCATGGCCTGTGTGGCCAGTGTGGGGCCACCAGAATCATGTCCGCCTGAAGGCCACGGAGCATGCGAACTGTCTGGGGAAATGATGGCTGTTGGAGGGAAGGCGTACAAGAAACCTTTTGGCCAAAGAGCCATGAGGGTGTCCACGTCCTCCACACCCTGGGCATGGAATCTGGGCATGAAACAGAGGAGCTTCGTGTTTGCTGGGGAAGTGAAGAGATCTGAAATGGGAAGGGCGAATTCCCTTACGATCCGACTGAAGGCCAGAGGGCTCAGGGACCATTCAGCCGGGTCTAACTGGGCCCAGCTTAGCCAGTAGGCCACCATATTCAGTTTCTCCTTCAGAAACCTTCAGTTTCTCCTTCAGCTCCAACCTGGACTCCACCCAGGTTAGTAGCAGGGTCGCCACCAGCATCAATGACTGCGATCTTGTGCCCCCCACCACTTTAGGTGAGCATTGGAAGTCTTTACAAGGCTGTAGCTTCATGGTTTTTAAAATATATTTTCCCCCATCTTTGGGCAAAACAGCACCCATGACCAGGGTGGCAACCTCTGGAGTACCTCCAGTGACTGTTGCTGGTTTCTATCTTATGTTTCTTTTTAGATTATGAGCCCTTTGGGGACAGGATTCCATCTTATTTATTTGTTATTTCTTTGTGTAAACTGCCCTGAGCCATATGCCCTGGGCGATATAGAAATCGAATGAATGAATGAATGAATGAATGAACAAACAAACCAAAGGGATTTGTAACTTGTCCCTTGCTACCTTAGGGACAATAGCACTTACATATAGGGGGAGGGGACCTTTGCTCTCCGCAGGTTTGTCCCACACAGCAGTTTACAACATTTAAAAAACCCAATAAATTTGAAAACAATTTACAACATATAAATTTTCAAATTAAAATAGCTACCGATAAAAACCACTAAATAGCTGAAATGCTTGGCTGGAGAGATGTATCTTTGTTCATTTCTCATGTATTTACTTCTCATGTATTTAAGTTATACGTTGTCATGACTAACTAGTCCAGCTGTTGCCTGTTATGTACAGGTTTGTGTCCAGAAAATCACCACACACACACACATACACACAAGCATGAAAGCATCCCAGCATTTTATTAAGACATATAGATTTTTAGCCATTTTTAAAATCCTTAAATTATTTTCTATTAGTTGAACAGAAAGGCATTATTAAAGAGAGGTGGGGAAAATACATATTTATATCGATATAAAAATAAAAAGGCACTGCGAAATACCTTGTCACAGCAAATATAAAACAGCAGAAATACTTTTGTAAGCGCTTAGAAAGAGAAGAGCTATAAAAATAAAAAATAATTAATTACATATCTATGTCCAAACAGCCACTAACTATCTTCTGTATCCTCCTCTGACCATCTAGTTAACTTCTACTACCTTCTTCATACACTGAATTGTGACTTCCATTTTCAACAGATGATGCAGCTTTTGTGCACATGAAAAGAAGTGTCCTAAACTATTTAAAACCAATCCAACTGATCAAAGCCCCCCCCACCCAAAATTAACATGATGTCTAACATGCTCAGAAAATTGTACCTGTGACTAGTCAGTGTCTTGTTTAAACCAGGAACTCCTATCTTCACACCTTGTCCACATATGCAATGTATAACTTGTCCTTTTTATTTCAGTGGGGCTACTTTGAGTAATTTTCCTCAGCTCTTGTGATTATAACCTTCCAGGATTGCTTTTCAGTCTTTGCTGAAATTGAATTCTGATTCCCGGAGAGTTGGCAACCCTAAGCAGGTCTCTGTTGCTCATTTGGGCAGCTGCCATTTTCCTCTCTAGGGTATTGTGGAGAGAAAATGGCAGTCCCCACTTTTTCTCCACACAATGCCCCAGAACAATACTACACCATTTCCACTGACGGGGCGTGGGGGGGAATGGTGGCCACCAACACAATAGTGTCTGGGCCCAATTCTCCCTGAGGGCTGAGGTCCTGAATCCCCAGAAACTGCCTCAGACCCTGCTGGGCCTGCCCAAGTTGCATGGTTACCATATTAATGCTAAATATGAAGAGCATGAGGGCCCAGAACAAGAGGCTATCCACAGAGGTGCACCTAGGTAATTTTGGAGCCTGGACCTAAAGGCCTTTGGAGCTCCCCCCGCTGCAAATTAAGCATTGCCGTGCTCCATTGGGTGACCACACCACCCGGAACAGACAAAAGAGGATTTGGGGGGGTCCCAGGGCCCGTGGAGGACTTCCGGGACTTCGGCCCGGACGTCCAGGGGTAAAAGCACTTCTGGCTGTCCATGTGGAACACCACATAAGGGTTTCTTAAACATTTAGCTTCACAACATCATTACAACCAGGCCCTGGTGTCTAACACAGTGGAGAAACTTCCATTTGTTTAAAATACACAATGTCCTAATTTGTTCTACTACGCTAGCAGTTTTCTTCAGTGGCACTGCAGTATTAAACCATGTAGCAGCAGCGATCTAGGAAGATGCTGAAAGGCATCTTCTCAAACTGCATGGGAGGAGGCAGTGGTCAACCCCTCCTGTATTCTACCAAAGAAAGACAACCACAGGGCCCTGTGGGCGCCAGGAGTCGACAATGACTCAACACACACTTTAACTACTGATGGTGGGCAAACATCTGAAAAGGGGACAACACCATATCTAAGGGGCAGTACTGTTGGATTTGGGGATTTAGGGGAACCACACCTGCTTTTCAGAAAAGAAACGGCAGCTTCAAACAAACTTGTCAATCGCACCACACCTAGCAGGCCTTATTGTCACAACCTCAAAGGTGTGACAACAGTGTAAATATGTTTGGGGGATTATATCCTTTGTTAAATGTTTGCATTTTTAAAAATGCTGCAGTGTTTTAGGCAGTTTATTGTGTATGTTTTGTGTGTGGTAATTTAAACCACCTGGAGAAGGGTGTGGAGATGGAGTATGCCTATAAAAAGCCTGTCTTGCCTCATGAGGAGGAAAAATGTAGGGGCGGGGGAGAGTAATTTCTCAAGCTGGATCTAGATCTGGACTTTTGCTACCAACATTGTGGATTTAAAAACCTTTTTCTCTCGGGCTTCTGTATGTGTTGATTTGGCAATAAGAGGCCTGTTTTATCCAAGGCATGTGTTCCACAGAGTGGTTCAGACTCTACAATATGGGTTAGAAAATTCCCCCTGCCCCTTAAACAATGAGAGCTGAAATTCTCAAGAAATGATTTTTACAACCAATATCACATTCTGTGCTACTTGTGCTTTAATTGCTGAACACACACACTTTTCTTGTCTTCACTGACAGTTTACCTTTTCTCCTATCACTACCTTTGCTACTTTCACATACGTACGTTTTGTTACAACTAAGCAGAAATGCTCAACAGTGTTGTCCCTCTTTGTCCCTACACAAAATGTTAGTTTAAAAAAGAAAATACAGTAAAAGAAACTTAGGATATAAGCAAAGAAACAGACTGGTTGATTTCACGCAGCAATTTCCTCAGTAATGCTAAACATGAAACAAATATCTTCCCGTCCCATCTGCTTTCTATACAAAAACCATTTCCAAATCTGGTGGGAAAGAAGGATAACTTGGGGAGAGAAAAGAAAAATCACAATGCTTATGCTGTGGTATGCTCAGATGGGTGGCTTGCCTCTTCAGCAGTGGGAGCTGAAGAAAATTCCAGGAGGAAAGGGGCCATTGTTCTGTGTAGAGCTAGCAAGACTGGGGAAAACCCTTCTCTGCCCAAGACCTTGAAATCTACTGCTTGCCAGATTAGACAATGGTCTAACTCGATATAAGACAGCTTCACATACTCATCCCACTCACACAAGCAGTTTCCACAAAATACAGTCTCTAAAAGTGTCCATGTTCCATTTCCGTACGGTGTGGTGAAAAATAAAAAGTTTTAGAATTAAAGAATTTCAATTAAATATATAAGTATAATTTGGCATGATAGAAAAGGCAAGCAAGGCTGCAAGACTTTATGTGACTATTTTTAAATGTTTCGCTTCTTTTACTCCGATTGAACAGCTGGCAATCGCCAGGGGAAAAATAAATATATAAAGATCTGTCACTTAAAAATAATATCCCATCCCAAAGGAGACCTGTAAAATAGGACAAGTAGTTCCCTTAAATGTACAAAATACAATCTGAATAACGTTTCATTTTGCAGCTAGCAAAATTAATAGCAATTAATCCAAAACATAGCATAGACAAAGCAATCCTAAATTCCTATCTCTAACATTCAGGGCTTCTGTCATGCACAAAGCTTCATTTTTATTTGGAATTCTTCAGTATCTAGCAACATATAATCCAGTATCAGTTATTATTTTGGCAAAGATTAGTTTTGCTCTTGGTGTGTCCATATTTTAAGCATGTTGGAGGGGGGGCAAAGATAAGACTCTTTTAATGTCTTGCCAGGAGGATTTTGCTACTGTGCTGTCCCCTTTGCCTCCCCCCATTTCTGTTGTGAGGTAAATTTACAAACGTGAGGTAAATTTACAAAATTCTCCTCATATTATTTACCAAGTGGTCAATTTCTGTAACCTCCTGATAAACTGATTGTCCTGCAGTGAGGTGACTCTCACTTAATCTCTCAAATTTTGATCAACTGTGGGAAAATGATAAACAATGCCTCAAAACCTGAGGCTTTGTTCCCACAAACATGTTGTGGCAATAGCTGTGTAACATCATTCTCCATTCAAAGCACAATCTGTCTAAGCAGTAGACCAAATAATTGCACATTGCATGTGCATTTGGTTTAATCGGTCATTTTTCCTCATTCAAAAGCCTTCTATTCTATGCAGCATAATGGTGATCGAATTGTTATACAATGCTTGCACAATTTTCTTTCATTGCACAACAGCTCGCACCATTAAGCTGCCAATTTCAAGTCCCTTCCCTTCTTTCCTATGCAGTCAATTCCTCTCCAGTACATTTACTTCAGGCCACATCTGTGATCTTGTATGTCCAAACACATGCAATTTCTTCTAGTGAATCCTAGAGAGCCAAGCTCCACATTTGGGGAACCCTGACCTGAGTTTACAATCCTTTTATCATAGAGTGTAAAATAGGCCTTTGGTCCCAAACATTGTCTCTTAAAAAGCTATTATCTTACAACTCTTTAGCACAAATGATTGTCAAAATTCAGCCTCCTGCAGCAATGAGTTCATATATAAACTCTTTCCCCATACAACATCAAACTGAACTTCCAGCTATTTTCCATATGTTACATCCACCCAAGAAGGTGGACATTGCCAAAAGATTCTTTTTGGCTTCCTCTATAAACACAGTTCCTCACTAAGGCATGTAAACTCCTGGTTTCAAAAAATGGCCCCTGCATGGTGGTTTAGTAACTCAGCAGTTGAAGTGGAGGCGGGGGGGGCGGGCGCCATTTTTGTTTTCCATCCTCATCTCTGTGGCAACATCCACGAGTGAACCATGAGCATGGCACCATAATCACTGAGCTTCAATTTCCAGATAAATTATCATGATGAAATTAATGTTTAATATGGCTAAGAACTACCTTTATTACCTATTTGATGCCTATTTGAAGCTAAGTTGCCAAACTGGAGACCATCCTCTCCAAAGAAAGGCTCAGCAGCATCCTACATTCTACAGAGGGCCTCCCACAAACCTATAAAAAGCAGCACATTTTTTAAAAATGGCAACTGAGCAACTCAAGGCCCTCACTATTAGTTTGCATGTTAAGTGCTAGTTAAATAGGTTGGATTAAAGGGTTAAAGGAATAAAAACCAAACTCTCAGGCACTTCACACATGAAAATATCTCCCTTGGCTTCTTCTTGGAGCAGAGAAAACCACTTGGACTGTGTACATCCAAGACTTGTGTGAAAAGTAATGGCCCCAGTGCTATTTAGTGGAGGCCATTGGCCAAAGATAGTCCAGAAAGACTTTGCCTCCAATGCAGGCCTCAGCCTTACATTGTGGTCAGGAGTTCACCAGAAGACAGAATACTGCGTTAAAGGTTCTCCGTGTAGATAATACAGGGACTGTTCTCTTCACACAGCTCTAGCTGCACACTCGAGGCAAACCACCGCTTGGCACACCCCAGGTTGTAGTTGAGTGTGGTCCGGTAAATGTTTTTTGCGTGTTTGGGGAAGATGATCGTTGTGCTCTGGAATCTCAGTGGCTTCTGGCGGGGCTGAAAGATAAGTTGGGACTTGTAGTTTCTCCATGTGCAGTTGGGTGCAGCAATGACGGTCTCGCTGTATGTGGTGACAGTGGGCATTGGGCAGTAGAAAATGTCATCCTTGTAATGTCTCTCGGAGCCATATTTTACCTCAGAGTTGCACCTGCGAAGTCAAATGACAGCAAGAAGTCACACACACATGGCTTTTTAAGTTTATATACTATTTCTGTTTCCTTAGGAACAACGGGTCTTAGGACGAAGGGCAGTATGGACAGACCTTTATATCCATGGATTTGCATATCCGCAGTTGGGTAAAAGACACCCAACCTAGGCATACACAGGGAAAAGGCAGGGGGACATGCCGACCTCACGTATTAGCAGGACAGAGGTGACTGGAAATGATGCCGGAGGTCATTTCTGGATGTCATTTTGTGTTTTGGAGCCTCAAAATGGCTCTGGTTTTTGTTTTTTAAGAAAATGAGAAAAAACTGCAAATTTTGCCCGATTTGGAGGCATTTGGGGGCACAGCACAACTCAGGGGGAGCAGCTAGGATGGTAAGCAGCTTCCCCCACATCCCCCCCTATAAAATCTGCTGTTTTTTCAACTGTTTTCTTCAAACTGGGAACCTAACCCTCAATTCCCCATTGGCTTAAATCCTTGATATTTGCCGTTTCCATATCCGTGGTTGTATTGTGGATTGTACCATTGAACGGTTGTACCGTTGAACCCCCAAGAATATCGAGGTCCTCCTGTATATAAATATAAATAAATGACCTACAGCATCCTTAGGCCAATAATGCCAAGACACAGCACAGTTAAACCAGTTGTTTCCACAGAAGCCAGTCAATACAAAATGTCCAATCTTAGAATCCCAGAATGTCAGAGCTGGAAGGGAACTGGGAACTCTTCTAGTCTAACCCCAGCTCACAGCAGGAAACTTCTGCAGCATCTCTAACAGATAGTCATCCAGTCTGTGTCTGAAAACCTCTAAGTAAAACAGAAAACACATAGATTTAAAATATTGTATTTCATCAGATAAAGCCAGAGCTCTTGCAACTCATAGCTATGGCTTCAAAGACTGCAGTCGGTTGTTGTTTTTCTTTTGTTACATCTGTCTGACACTGGGGAGTGAATTGGCAAAACCAGTCACTTTTTCTTCAAATCTACATGTTCTGTGCTTGGATCTGATGTCTCGCTAGTCTCTTTGCAACCACAGCTGAGTGTCCTAAAATATTAGCAGAAGCTGGCATTGACTTTGCAAATGGTGATGTTGACCCGTCCCTGTTAGTTTACCCATATTTTTATTGCATGCCCATCTTGAAGAAGCAAACTTTATAGCCCATGAAAAGCAGCCATGTCTTCAAAGGAGCTGGAGGACAGAGCATCCACTGTTGCCAGGTTGCTGCAGGGGTTTTGTATGGTTTGCTGCTTCTAGATCTTTGAGGCAAAACCAGCAGCAGCTGAGGAATTTGCAGCTCTGTGTATAAAAAGATTAAATGCCGGGTGTGGCGCACGGCATTTGCCAACGCCCTGGAGGAAGCTTGGCCCACTGAGCGGCACATGTAACACAATCTGCTTAATGAGTTTTGCACAGCTAGGCCTGTAGGCCAACACAAAATGCTTGGTGAAGAGAACAGGAGCCCTCAACAGCAATTGGAAAAACATCCTTGCCAGTGATTGTTAATCTAGTTGAGTTTCTGCAAGCTGCTCCTCAAAAGTGTGTGTGTGTGTGTGTGTGTGTGTGTGTGTGGTGGGGGTCATACTGTCCTGGTCAATCGTTCTAATCTAGGTTTAAGGTGGGTGACCAACATTAGTGTGATAGTGTGAACCCATGCCAAGATAGGAATCTCAGATTCACCTCAGGTCATAAACCAGCTTGGCGTGGATTCACACACCCACATTAAACCCTAGATCTGAATGACTGTGTGAACCAGGACACTGTATTGGAAGCAGGTAGGAAGCTGAAGCGACACTTCGGTATTGGGCTGTCAATGTGCCATTCCAGGGCCAAAAACAGAACATGCCTAGATCCAGTTCCTAGTGAAGGTTCTGTCCATTCCTAGTTTAGAGTTATTTAGTTTTCCTTAAAATTCCTTGGAAGTTAGGAAAATAGGAAGCTGCCTTCTAGCGAGTCAAACCATTGGTCCATTTAGCTAAGTATTGTCTACCCAGACTGGCAGAGGCTTCTCCAAGGTTGCAGACTAGAGTCTCTCCCAGCCTTATCTTGGAGATGCCAGGAACTTTCTGCCTGCAAGCATGCAGGTGCCAGGGGCAGCTCGTGAACTCAGAAGCCGCCCCCCTCCAGAGGTGAGTTCACGAGCCGCCCCAAGCAGGTGCTCTTCGCAGAATGGCCCCATCCCCTAAGGTGAATCTTTTACAATGCTCACACATGTAGTCTCCCATTCAAATGCAATCAGGGCACACCCTGCTTAGCAAAGGGGACAAGTCATGCTTGCGACCACAAGACCAGCTCACCTAGCAAGGATGTCCACCTAAAAATTGCCCTGTTTCACAGCTGAAGAATGCTGAGAACCTTTCTCTCCTGCAAGCTGTATTTGTTTCAGCAGCCTGGTTTGCAGGGGTTGTTGTAACCATTAAACAATTAGGAGTCAGAAAATCTTTGCTGATCTACTGCAAATAATTTAGTAATTTACCAGGAAAATTTTCCCACCCGGCTTTTAGTTCGTATCTCCTCCAGAGTGGAGGGTGTATGTTCACATATTGTCCAGATTTACCCCAAAGTCCCTGTGAGCTATCAGGGAGCACTTCACACACAATTCGGGGTTTTTGCGCATTTGAGTTTAGGCCGATTTATATCCGGAGTAAAAAAAAATCCACTTTTTGTGTTTGCCAGTAGATTCCTATCTACTTTCTGCCTGCAGGTACTTAACTCCCAGGGTCTGGCTTGAAGGTATATATGATGCAGCAACCTTGCTGAAGCTGAGCAGCTCCAGATCTGGTCAATACCTGGATGGGAGACCCACATTCACCCCCTTGAAATGTGAAATTCATAAAACAGGAAAACAAATAGTTCTGGACTATCTCTGGGATCTTTCACCATGTACTTTGACAATGAGAAGAGGTGTCCACTGAGAGCTGGTCTCGGACCACCTCTAGGACCACTGAGTTCACACAGCTCCACAGCTGGCAGTAATCTTCTGCCTCAAATCTGAGATGATGTGGGATCTAAGTGGCAACCACATCATATTTTTCTTCCCCTCCCATACACCATGCTCTCCATTTGCTCTTTTTTTTTTTGTTTCAGCCATTCTTCCACCACCCACTACTCCGTCAAAAATACACATCAACTTATTCGTAAATACCGCCAATCTTTTACAGGGAAAAGAGAGGACTATACAGAGGAAACACACACACACACACTCCATGTTACCTAATTTCTTGCGTCGGTTCAGGGTTGACTTCTATGCTTTCGCCAAAAAACACAGGGTACATCCGAGGCCTCATTTCTGATGGGGAGGCATTCAGAAGAAGGTAAGGGATCTACAGGAAATACAAGAAGAGGAAATGAGAGACATATCAGGAGTTCAGATCCTATTGGGCCATTTACCGTAGAATCTATGATCAGTTTTTTGCAGACCCAAGAAAAGCCATTCTTGCAAACACACAGCACTCACAAGCATTCTACTGGCAGTGTTTAGAAACTAGTGCCAAGTTAATCCCCATGTTGGGACTGGAGACTCCCATTAAAAGTATGAATTTTGCAGATAATTGACACTGATGAAGACTTAGTAGAGTCAAAATGCATTTGGCAAAAATCATAGGGTTGATCCAATACTAGCAAAACCAAGATTTGACATTTTATCTTTCAATCAAGACGTGACATTGCGATTACAATTACATTGTGATCTACACTTCTCTCATTCATCAGTGACATGATATTTTAGAAATGAATCATCCGATTCAATCTTTTCAATTGGACGCAGACTATTTTAATGGAATTTTATTGATCATTTTCCACCAACTTTATTGTATTGATTTGGATTCATTATATTTAATATAGTCCAGATAGTTCTTAACCATAGAGTTTTATTACTATTATTATATTAAATCATTAGTATATAGTATCTGGATTCTTTCTTGATGTCTCTCTATGAACAAATGACTCCAAGGTCAACAGTTTTAGTAAAAAAGATGCCTGGCGCTTGTCTATACAGTTTGGTGGTACAGTCCCTGCTTCTGTAGAAGATCTATATATATATATAATTCTCTTAAACATACCTGTCGCTAATCCCATGTGTGGCAGCTCTCGCGAGAGTTCTCAAGTGAGCTGCTGGGGGAAAAGCAAACGGGCAGCCTAATGGCCAACAGGCCGAGAGAAAGTAGTGGCTGGGGAAGCATTACCACGCTGGGGGAAGGTGGGCAAGGGGGGAGAAGTGGGGGCAGGGTGGGAAAGTGGTAGGGGATGCAGTAGGGGAAGTGGCGGGGATGGGAAAGCAGTGGGGGGAGACAGTGGTGGCGGGGGGAAGCGGTGGCCGAAATGGGGAAGAGCTGAGGGAATGGGAAGGGGAGAGGATGGGGGAGGGCCGAGAACGATGGGGGAGGAAAGAGGGGTGAGAACTAGAGGTGCAGATGCTCTGCGCCCGGGCCAGCTAGTAGGAAGAATTAGCCATGAACACTAAATGGAACCTCCATATTCAAAAGCAGTAGACCTCCAAATACCATACATTAGGGACAAATAAAAGTGTGCTGTTGCCTTCATGCCCCGTTTGTAAGTGTTCCAGAGACATCTGCTGGACTACATGAATTCTTTTCCCCCCCACACAACCCAGTTCTGGTGAATTCCACCCACTTGCTGACTACAACCACCATTGAGCACTGGAAACAGACTTGTTGTCTGAATTCGCCTCTCTTTCAGATGAATGCCTGCCTTTATGTACCATTTTCTCCTGGCCGTTCCCCTCCCTTTGCATCTGCTTAGCGTGCCCAACTGGAACACTCCGATGGCCAAGTTTTTGTTTAATTTTTTTTTTTTCAAAGGA
This sequence comes from Hemicordylus capensis, assembly GCF_027244095.1. NCBI lineage: Eukaryota > Metazoa > Chordata > Lepidosauria > Squamata > Cordylidae > Hemicordylus > Hemicordylus capensis. The sequence continues at coordinate 12,418,945 of NC_069671.1, forward strand.
CCTGCAAGAAGGCAAACCAAATTTAACCGCAGGCTTCCCTCCTGCTGAGCTCAGCAAACAAGCCCTTCCCTGTTCCACAGATGTTTCTGGGTTCTTGCTACATCAATGAAAACCGTATGGCATGGTCCACGGCTGGCCCAGGAGAGCAAATTTTTTTTGACATGGTTGAGAGTAATCGTTTGCCTTTTTGCCGCCTTCATTTTGAACAGACGTCCTGTGCTCCTGAGTCTTCAACAAGAACAAGATATGAGCATCATGCAAAAAGCAAAACCACCACAGACCGTTCGTTAATGGTCTGTTAACTGCTAATGGGAGAGGGCTGATAGCACACAGGCAGGATCCTCCTGAAAAATCACTGCCTTGCTGGATGAGTCCAAAGGCCCATCTAGTCCAACTTCCTGTTTCCAGCGTGGCTACCCAGCAGGCCAGGAAGGTAATTTCAAGCCAGAAACCCAAGTATTTCATTCTCTCAGCACCATGGTTTCTTGTAAGAGGATGGAGCTGATCACCTGCTCTTTTCTGCACTTCAGCGCCACTAGTAGTGGATGGCCAGAAGTGGTATTGCAGTGACCAGCTCAAGACAGGTCAGGTGACACAGTGGACCAATAGGGTTCCATCTGGTCCTATAAAGCTGCCGGCTTGGTTCGTCAGTGCATCATTTGCACATAGACTGCTGTTCTCCAGGGCCACCCATCCCCACCAGCCTGCATCTACCTGGATAAATTACCAGGTTGTCTCCAAAACACTAGTCCTGACACCCTAGAGTCTGAAGTGACACAGATCCATGCCCAGAGGCCTGCTGAATCATTTAGCAGGCTCAAATCACTTAGTTCCAAGTAAGTCTCACCAACATCAATGAATCCTACTCTAAGTACCCTGATCCAAAACTCTGGGTTGCTTATGACGCTGTAATGTGCACCACCGCCCTTGCACATGAGGATTGCTCAACTCTACAGATGTGTCCAGAGCAGCGTATGTGGACAGAAGATCTCCATTATACAGCAGGACCGACAAGCTTTTGGATCAGGGCACCGGCGTTTAGGATCAGAGCATTTCTAAAGCTCATACTCCATCTTTTTCCCACCACATTTCTATCAGTTGCTTTTGGGTTACTGCCAGGAGCATTTCTTTGAAAAAATGCACATTCAGCCCGTTTTTAATCAGCTTGTTCTGCCCTGCAATTATCAACAACAGCTGGTATGCATACGGTCTTATGGAAAACAGTCTCTCTGATGTGCCTCTCACAGCCTATCTGAAAGGGAAAGCCTGCCTAGCTTAGTCCTGACCTGCCTTCAACCCTGCAGATATAAGCACCAGCAAGGAGTGGGGTGTACAATTCTGTTTGTAACAAACAGGGCTGCAAGTTGTAATTGGAAATCTAGCTAAGCAAAGCTATAGTTTGTTAATTGGTGGGGTTCTGGGGTGTAGCTATAATAGAACCATGGAGAAGGGACCCCCATCAGCTGAGAGATAGCTTGATCTTCACTCTGCCCGTCCTGCCTCTCCAAAGAAGGTGGGGAGATGGAAGGCAGGGACCCATCTTGACTCTCTGTCCCAGGGCCCACTCCAGCTTTGCGACACCCCTGGTGGGTTTGAAAATGCAGGTTTCAAGATTTATGAGACCAGTTTTTGGTTCAGGGAGTGAAAATAAGGAACAAAAGTATGCTGAATTTTTACTCATGGTTTTCCATCAGAAATGGTCTTCCCAAATTTAAAAAAGGCATTTGGGACTTTTAAAGGTCTTTGGGACATTTTCTTGTTTGGGAGCTACTAAACTAGAAAATGTCAGGAAAAGGCCAGTACATGCAAAGCACATGTTGATTTGCCAGCCATAATCAGAATCCAGAGATGGAGAGAGATTATTTACATACAGCGCTGTTGGCTGCACGCACCTGGCCTCCTCAGGGGAAAACACCAATTAAAATAGAAAATGCACATTCTGGATCTTTCACATAGCATCTTGATGAATTGTCTGATTAGCAGCATCCTGTCAATTAGCTATTTTTGCTGGGAAAAGGACTGGGAGGGAACAGGTGTTTTCCTTCTACATCTGGTGCATTTAAGAAACATTCTGAGAAGAAGGAAAACCTGACTAGTCATTTGACCCTTTCGGCACAGTGCAAAGGAGCGGGAGAACGCTGCAAAATGGAAAATGCAACATAGTGAACTTCACTTATCCAGCAGACATCACCTGCTCTAGCAAAAAGCTGTGACTTATGAACTGACAAAACAGGCAGAGATGCAAGCCTCTGTGATACTGCAAGCGAACTTAATGAATTTTCTCTCATTTTTTTCGGTGGGGAGGGATTCAGCAGGGCTATGGAATCCAGCCCCCTCCCCTGGAGAGGATTCCCATGACAGATCACCCATTGGCTCACACTGTGTCTTCCGGGAGGAATGAAAAGATATTGGTTCTGACCCTGAAAACCGGAGTACTAAAAAGACTGTCTTCTCTCATAGCAGTTATTTATTGCATTTTCATACCGCCTTTCTGCTTTGATAAAGGCACCCAAAATGATTTATAATATTAAAGAACAAAGAAATTACATAAGATTTAAAACACTGTTGTCTCAGGCTGTTGGTCTTTTCAGGAGCTGAGCACAAGAGCTTGCTGGTCTGGGCACCTCCTTTCTTTAGCATAGGAACATAGGCAGCTGAGTCAGACCTCTGGTCCATCTAGCTCAGCATTGTCTTCACAGACTGGCAGCGGCTTCTCCAAGGCTGCAGGCAGGAATCTCTCTCAGTCCTATCTTGGAAATGCGGCCAGGGAGGGAACTTGGGACCTTCTGCATGCAAGCAGGCAGGCCAGGTACTCTTCCCAGAGCGGCCCTGTCCTGGAGGGGCATATTTTACAGTGCTCACACATGTAGTATCTCTTTCAAATGCAAACCAAAGCACCTTCAACTGGCATCAGTCCTTGTATCACTTAGGTGACAGGCCAATACCTTTTTGTTCTTCAGTGCATTCCATGGGTAGTTCAGCAGCTGCTCTTTTTATTGTCTGTTTCCCAAAGTTTTACTTGGATTGCTTTTGCTGCTGCAGAGTTTTTATTGAATTGTTTCACTGTGCTTTCATTGTTTTATGTGGATATTTGGATATTAGTTTCTAGTGGAAAAGCTGTATATACATATTTTTAAATAAAAGCAGTCCAGGCATCTGACCTGAAATGCATATTCTTCCCCATTTACTTCCACCTCCATTTCTTCCCCTTCCATTGTCATGTCCCCTGTATCAGACTTTAGACTGCAAGGCACTTGGGGCAGGGACCCTATCCTCTTGTACTTTGTAAAGTGCTGTGCACACTGATGGCATGATGGCATAAATAAAATGGCTTTCTGCCATTCTCTTGTGGGTATAGAGAGGGCAGTCAGAGTTAGGAACATGTTATCTCCCATCAGCAACCAAGGAAGGAGACAGTTTTTGCAAGATAAAGCAGCAGGGCAACTGGCCACCAGAAGGAAGTAACAGCTCCCTGCTCCCCTTCAGTTCTAAGACTGGTCACATACCTTTAGTCATTCTCTAACCAACTGATCTCAAAACACAATACATCAGAAAGAAAAAAGAAGGGTCCAGATTCTAAAGGGAGTCTAACAGATTTGGACTCTGGCTAGTCTAAAGGGGTTAACACCACCCACACACACACACACACACACAGCCACTGGGACTTCCAATAACCACAAACAGACGAAGACTTGAAATTCTAGCAATGCCGTGGTTTCGTGTGCCAGAGCTGTGTGCGCTCCTGGCCAAAGAAGTATCCAAATTTCATGCCAAAGAATCTAAATTCTGTGCCAAGGAAACACAAGCACACCACTCGAGTAAATTATGGAAAGCCAGCAAATTTTCATATAGTTAACTTATAATGCATGATATATTCTTGTGGAGTTTTGCAGAGTATGACCTCCCCCCACCCCACACACACACACACCCTTTTTTTTTTTTTTTTTGACAAGGAGGGAGGCATAGGAGGAGCACAAGGATGGGATAAGCAAGCAGCTGTGTCAGGAACAAAACTCCACCCAAGGCCACTGGGAGTCTGCTTCAAACCTCCCTTGGTCCTGGACGTTTTGCAGACACAGGAGTCATTCAAACAATCAAAAACTGTGTTCTACCCGGGTTTGGGAGCTCGGTGTGCTCCCAATTTTTGGTTGTATGGAAGCAAGTGAGGAGGAAAACCTGGGTAGAAGTGATTGTGTGGAAGCAAGGTAGGAGGAAAAGCTACCCAAGTTTTCCTCCTCCCTTGCTTCCCCACAATCACTTCTACCCAGGTTTTCCTCTTTCTTTGCTTCTACACAACCAAAAATTGGGAGCACACAGCTCCCAAACCTGGGTAGAGCAAAGTTTTTGATTGAGTGAATGACCTCATAGTCTCCCTAATTCCATCCTTTTCTTTGTGACCATGAGGACCAGAAACCTTTAAAATGGCAAATGTGTAAGAATTTTTAATAACGTTTTTCTAAGGAGCTCAGAGCAGTGTACAAAGTTCTTCCTCCCTTCCTTTCTCATCTTATCTTTGCAACAATCCTGCTAGCTCAAAAAAGTGATGCCAGCCCAAAGGCACTCAGTAGGCTCATTCACACAATCAAAATTTGAGTAGGAGGAGCACCCAGGCAGGGTAAGAGAGCCGTGTGTGCTCCTGATCAGCAGCCGTGTGTTTGCAAAGATCAAGGCAGGAGGAGGGGAGAATGACCGTGTGCAAGGCAGGAACTGGGTAGGATGAGCCGATTCTGTCCCCAGCATTTTACCAAGGGTGAATGAAAAACCATCCTACCCAGTTCCTGCCTCACACACCATCACATTCCCCTCCTCCTACCTTCATCTTTGCAAATACACAGTCATCAATCTGGAGTGCACACAGCTCTCCCACACTGCCTGGGCACTCCTCCCTAATTCCGATCGTGTGAACGAGCCTAGTGGATTGCATGGTGGAGCAACTATGGCAGAGTGTCCAGGTTAAAGTAATTTAACCTGGACACTCCCCACTTCCCACCACTGGGAACACTCCCCACAAGTGCTCTAACCCAGGCCTGCACAACATAAGGCCTGGCGAGGGGCAGGGAAAGATCCAGCCCTCTGTGCTCTTTACTGGCCCACAGGAAGGAAAGTCCTTCAACAGCAGGAGCCATGAAGAGCACTTGGCTTGCCCTATGACGAGCAGCAGCAGCTCAATGCATTTGTCCACTTGAGGCAAGATGTCCCTCACCCACCTTGCTGGTCCCGCTCCTGTGCCAGAGCCCACTGGCAGCATCCCTCATCCCTCTTCCCCCTTCCCTTTCCCCCTGACTCCAACCCTCTGCTTTCTTCCTTTCGTTAATTTTTAAATAATTAATTTTAGGGTCATAATTAGTGTGCTGAAAGTTGACCTCCACCCCCTGCGCACCAAGGCATGGTTGTTTCTGGCCCACCAGGACATTTGAGTTGTGCACCCCTGTTCTAACCACTACATCACACTAGCTCTCTTGCTCCCTACAGGATGAAGGGGGACACCTTCCATTCTCTGGGTTCTGTGCAGCGAAATCAGCCTTGGTGACAGGGACCACAGAACTAGAAGCTGGTAGTGCCACCAGGGAACAACCTCGAATCCCACTGGACTCCCCCCTCAAGGTGAATGCCGATCAGCATCAGAGATCCCAAAACCAATGCGGCAGGTAGGTACAAGAGGCAGGGGCTTTTCAGTGGTGGTGCCGACGCTGTGAAACACCTTCCCCAGGGAAGCCCACCTTGCCACCGTCTCTAATTTCATGCTGCTGCTGAGTCAAGTTGGGGTTCTGTAGGGAGGCTTTTTGCAGAGGCCGACTGGGCTGCGTTTTTCCTGCTGCTATGCTGAGGGGGAGCCCCATTTTTCTATTCCAAGCGACTCTATTTGGATTGTACTGTTGTTTGGTGGTTCTGATGGGCCGTTTTATTTTTACACCATTTTAAAAAACTTTGAAAAGAAAACAAGGATAAACAACTAGTCTGCCATAAAATAAGGAGTGTGAAAAGCCACACACCTCCAACCAACAAGCGGAAGGGCAAGTCCCCCCAAAGATTCGGGACTCCGTTTGCAACCTGGCCTCTAAGCCTACAGAGCGGTTTTAAAATCCAAACAGTGGAGCCTCTGCCATACCTATTCACCATCACCTGGTGTGGGGCGAGGGGAGGCCATGGCATCAGCACCAAGGAAAGAGCACGTCCCGGTACCCGTGGCTGAATTTCTAGGAATCAAACACGGAGGATTGTTTCCGATTTCTGGCCCGCAAGGGCTGTTCTTCTTGCTCAGGCACGGTTTCCAAGTCAGCACGCTAGGTTGGTTGGAGATAAAGGCAACATCCATCCGCAGCTTGCAGTTTGTTAATGGTGATCAGGGGGCTAGATTAAGAGACGTAGAGTTCTGACACCCTGATCTAGGGACAGGAGAATGGGGGCTGCAAAGAGGGAGTGCAGCTGGCCGTGTGGGAGCAAACATGAATGGTTCCCTTTGCGAAGCAGGGTCTGCCCTAGCTTTGCATTTGTATGGGGGATACTTGTGAGTGCCGTCTGCTGAAAGATAGTCCCCTTAGCAAAGAGGGCCAGTGGTAGAGCATGGGCGGGCATGCATGCAGAAGGTCCCAGGATCAGTCCCTGAATCCCACCTGCATGCAAGGTAGGACTGAGAGGCTCCCACTGGAAACCGTGGAGAAGCCACTGCCAGTCAGTGCAAACAATGCTGAGCTTGATGGACCAGTGCTCTGACTCCATATAAGGCAGCTTCCTATGCTCCGAACAAGGGTAGAAAGCCAGGGACTGGTTTGAAAGCATGACACTCTTGGTGTGATAAAATAAGACAAGAGCTCAGCAGGTCTTGGCTTGCTTGGTCGCCTGGACAGGAGGCTTCCCAAAGGAAGAAGGGGCTAGAAGAGGGCAGACAAGGGAGATCAGAATCGACTCCTAGGTCTCTGGGTGGTTTACAGTGCGATGGTAAGGGCTGTTTTAACAACAATAAAAAGGGCTTCCCCCTTCTCCAGAAAATTAGGCTGCTGAAACAGGGATACCTTGGGCGGGGACCAGGAATGGATTTTTGCCCGAATAGATTGTGAGCTCAGGTCTGGTACTGGAAACAAATGTCTGGGTTGAGAACAAGCTCGAGCACCCTGGTTCCTATTTCTACGTTTATGTCCAATCTCAGTTTGTCACTGGGCATAACTCAAGGTGCTTGTCTTGCGTTATAAGGACCAGATTACTCCAAGCGGGCGGGGGGGAGTGGCTACTGGAGGAAAAGGGCCTTCTCTGTGGCCGCACCCACTTTTGCCATCCCTCCCTACGCCAACTCGGCCATAGGCCTTTTGAAACAGAAAAGCTTTCCGGGGTCATGTCTAAACACTGCCAGGGTGAGACCCAAACAGATCTCTTGAGCCAGGGAGTTCCACAGTCTCAGAGCTACCACTGAGAAGGCCATCTCCCACATCACCAGCTGAGTATCTGGTGGGGACCGGACATAGAGAAGTGTACCTCTTTATTATCTAAGTGGACAGACATGTGGGAAGGGATGGTCCAGATCATATCAATGCATCCAGAGCATAAGTTTTATAGAGCTTTAAGGATGATCACTCTTGCCCCTGCTAACTGGCTGAAGAGGCCACTGTAAAATAGTAGATTTACCAGGGTGGGTGGGGTGGGGGGCAGAGAGCAGATAGCACCTATTTATCTCAGAACAGGGTTCCTCCCAATGGCCACTGCAGGTGTGTCCCCTGGAATTCTTTTTAGATTGATTCCCTGTATCAAAGGCCTTCGCCATTTCTCACTCCTTTTGCTAGGTATTTGGGAAGCTTTTTATTGAAGAGTGGTATATAAATATTCTAATTAAATACATAAAAACAAATACTGACCCTTTAAAACTGGGCTGGGGAACAGACTGGAAGCCAGTGCAGCTGGTACAACAGCAGAGTCTCACGTACCAAAGAACTAGCAGCTGCTGTGTTTTGCAGCAGCTGAAGCATCAGAATTTATTCCACAGACCCAGGGGCTGGGAGGGCAGGGATATATATGGAGCACTGAAGCTCCACACCCTGACCACTGAAAAACTTGTCCAGCCACCTCTCTCGCTTTTGGAATTCATCAGCACCACTCGTATGCTTCCAAGCAGATCTCCGCACCCAGAAGGACTAGGATGTTGCCCTTGGTTTTAAAAGGAAATCTGAGGTTCTTGAGAAGCCAAGTTCCGCAACCAGGTCTGCATTCTGTGCTCAGGCAGAACTGTGGCCTACAGACAAGCCTAACTCAGCAGAACATAGCTCCAAGTTAGGAAGCAGAACAGGTGTGAGTGTGAGTTGCATCCATAATGCCAATGGTGGACGGATTTTAAGCTTTGGGATCTAATTAGCTTTTTCCTAGCATCAGAAGGTCCACCAACTGAAGCAAGGTGCAAAATGATGGCTTGGGACCAGTTACCTTCTGCAACCCATAAGCCATGCGCTGAAACGATCTACATATACAAGTACACCTGTACAAGTTGCTACAAAACTCTGAAACTGGCCACAAGACCTCCAAAAAGACCTGCTCAGAAGCAACCAATTAATACTCAGATTCCCCAGGTGAGGACGGCTGAGGCTGACAGAGATGCCATTGGCAAAAGGCCAACCACGGCAGAGAATTTTTCTTTTCTTTGCTGTAGAAGTCAGAAACCTTGGCTGACCTGCAAATAACAGAAGTTCCTGATCTTCCTTTTGTCCACCTCTGCACTGGGCAATAAAACACGGATTCCTCTCGACGGGGCTAGGAGAATATTTCCTACTCTTCAGAGCCAGCATCAAATATTTAGGTACTCCACACAACTAAGCAAATAATTTCACTTCCTAGGGACTAGCTTCACATTTCTCGCTGCCTCAGCAACCCAGATGCCTGGGAAATTGGGCACCTGGGGATTTTTTTGCATATCTGCAACTCATTTTATATACTAATGAAATGCTTCTTTAATTTATTCCTTAGTGATTCAAACCTGGGTGGAGGGGGCAGGGGGAGAAACAGAAAAACATGCCATTCACATCCTAGACCAATTTACCAGCTTCTAGAAAACTCCAGAAAAAGACTCCAAGAAAACCAAACTCCAGAAAACCAAACGAAGCAGTTTGTTATCATCTTTGTTGAAGAAAACCTGTTTTTGAAAGCTAGATTTCCCCCCTAGGTATCTAGTTTCCTTTACAGGTGTATACACCTTACTTTGAATTTTCATGCAGCACAGGTCTAGTCCACAGCCACTTTTCTGGTCTCCTAGGATGAGTTAAGACCAAGCCCAGGCAAAAGAAGTCTTACCGTTGTCAGTTTATTGATACATCATGAATGACTAACATATTTCTACCAGCCCCTGAGAACTTCTAGCTACTTTTGCCTCCTCTCTCTGGAAAGCAGAATCAGGAGACCTGACAGTAACACTAGCTGTCAGGCCAGAGGATTCTGCAGCTCACTAGAAGAGATGCTTCAGTGGGGTGGTATCTTTAAAATTTGCTAGCCTCAGCACCCAAAGAGGCACCTTTTAAAGTGGCGATTCTCTTTTATTTAGTAGGGGGAAGCAATCATCCCTCTCCAGCCTCAGCACAGCATCCTTCCAATGATGGTTGCTGGTGTCTATCTTTTGTCTCTTTTTATACTGTGAGCCCTTTTGGGATGAGTAACCCATCTTATTTGTTTATTATTTTTCAACAGAAACCGCTTTGAGAACTTGTGTTGAAAAGCAGTATATAAATATTCTCGACTGTAGTTCATTCATTTATTCATTTGATTTCTGTACCGCCCTTCCAAAAATGGCTCAGGGTGGTTTACACAGAGAAATAAATAAATAAATAAATAAATAAATAAAGAAAGAAAGAAAGAAAGAAAGAAAGAAAGAAAGAAAGAAAGAAAGAAAGATAGATAGATAGATAGATGGATCCCTGTCCCCAAAGGGCTCACAGTCGAAACAGAACCATAAGATAGACACCAGCAACAGTCCCTGGAGGTCCTGTGCTGGGGGTGGAGAGGGCCAGCTACTCTCTCCCTGCTAAATAAAGAGAATCACCGCGGTAAAAGGTGCCTCTTTGCCAAGTTAGCAGGGGTTGTAGTGGCATCTAACTGTAATGCTTCTGGCTCCCTTCCACTGGTGAGAAAAACCTGGAATCTGCATTGTATCACCAAGTGCTGCTTTGGAACTGTTTTTGTGGACTGTCATCCTGACAGCTTCATCTGACCCCTCTCTCTGGAGGAAAGAACTTGGAACCTGGACTGTGTCACCAGTTATCAGAAGAAAGCGGCCATGCTAGGCTCCTAACGATACGGTACCTACATGCAGGTTTTAACTAGAAGCTGCTTTGGAAGCTCATCTTGGCCAAAAACTGGGATATACATATAATCAAATGTTGATAATATGTTAATGGACTACAACTCCCATCGTCACCCTTCAGCCATAGTGGCTGTGTATGATGGGAGTTGTAGTCCAACAACATGCGCAGACCCAAGGTTTAAAATGTCTGCCCTTGAAGATTTTCCCCCTAATCTCAGATGTTTTGAAGCTGGCTTTCTACTGTAAGCCCTTTTGGGATGGGGAACCCATCTTCTTATTTATTTATTTATCTATCTATCTATCTATCTATCTATCTGTAGAAACCGCTTTGAGAACTTGTGTGCATGGCCAGTGATGGGCCAACTGACTGAAGAAGAGAAGAGACCTGTTGGATCAGAAAGTCTGCCAGTCACCTGGTTTCTCACAGTGGCCAACCAGAAGCCTACAAGTAGGGTATAAAGCTGGGTTGCACAATTTCGGCCCTCCAGCTGTTGTTGGACTACAACTCCCATCATCCTCAGCCACAGTGGTCAACAGTCAGTTATGACAGGGCTACAGCTCTGTTGCAGAACATGTTGCAGGCAGCTCCAGGCAGCGCTGGAAGAGACTCTGGCCTGAAACCTTGGAGAGCTGCTGCCAGTCAGTGCAGACAATACTGAATAAGATGGACCAAGGGTCTGACTCAGGATAAGGCAGCTTCCCGTGTTCAACTCCAAGGGGAGTTGTAGTCCAGCATCTGCAGGAGGGCCAGAGTTGTGCAGCCCTGGTATAGCGCACGGCCTTTCCGGCTGTGGGCCCTGGGCTTTGGAACTCCCTCCCTCAGTGTTTCTTTTTTTTAAAAAACAACCAATTGACAACACATCTTTTTAAAGAGGCTTTTTGATGTTTCATCTCTGTTTATATCTGGTAGGTTATATAGTTTTATAGTTCTCGGTTAGAGTGCTGGACTAGGACCGGGGAGACCCAAGTTCAAATCCCCATTCAGCCATGATACTAGCTGGGTGACTCTGGGCCAGTCACTCGTCTCTCAGCCTAACCTACTTCACAGGGTTGTTGTGAAAGAGAAACTCAAGTATGTAGTACACCACTCTGGGCTCCTTGGAGGAAGAGCGGGATATAAAACATAAAAATAAAATAAAATAACTTTTAACTTGAAACTTTAAAAAAACAAAAACTGATTTTAAAAGTGGTTTTAGCCTGTTCTTTTAACTTGCTTAACTTAAATGTATTCGCCTTGTTTTACACTGCATCTTCTTATTAATGTTGTGAACCATCCCAAGCACTAGTGTACCGGAGAGGCAGGGTATAAATATTTTAAATAAACAAATACAAAGGCAACAGCCCTTTCTTGCTGCTGTTCCCCCAGCAACTGGCACCCAGAGGATACTGCCCCTGAATATGGAGGTTCCACAAAGCCACCATGACGATGGATAGCCAGTGACAGACCTCCTCCGTGAATCAGCCAAAAAGCCCCTAGCCTGGGCTACTAGCCACCCTGCCCGGAGATAAGAAGCGAAAGAGCATCCATCCATTCCCTCCGACCTGCCCACGCAACTCCCAGCTCCCGGGCAGCAAAGGAAATGAGCCTTACCACTTTCCCTTCCCTGCCGTCCCTTCTGGGCCCATGTCCCGGGCTCTCCACGGCAGTGCCGCTGCCGCTGCTGCCGCCTCCTGCTCTGTTTTCAACGATGCCCGGAGACAAGGAGTAGAAAGGTGGGCTGGGGCTGGGCGGCAGCCCCGAATCCGGGCTATCCAGCAAGCCTTCCCGGTTCTTCTCTTTTAGGCTGTCTTCCATTCCTTGCAGGTGCAAATGACCCACCATGACTGGAGGGGCAGGCGAGGGCGGGAGCTGCCAAGCCAAAGAAAACCCGCCTCCTCCTGCAGGGAGGCCAACGGAGATGGCGCATGCAGAGGGATCTCTAGCCAGCGCTCTGTGTGCTGCAGTCGCCCCTCGAGCTTGCGGTGACTCGGGTCCGTCCCCTGACGCTCCAGCTGACCCTGCAGGAACAAGCAGAGAGGAGGTATAACAAACCTTTCCCCATGAATCCCAAGAACGTAAGAAGAGCCCTATGGGATCCGAGCAATGAGCTTCAGCATCCTGTCTGCCACAGTGGCCAATCAGGTGCCTCCCAGGAAGCCCACCAGCAGGGCGTGGGCAAGAAGCCCTTCCCACTGTGGCTCTCCCGGCAATGGCATTCAGACTGTCACTGAACATGGAGGTTCCACATAACTATGATAACTAATGATGGGGCTATAGCCGTGGCAGAGCATCTGTTTTGCATGCAGAAGGTCCCAGGTTGACTCCCTGAAAGCATCAGAGCCTCCTGTCTGGAACCTGGGAGAGCCACCACTGCCAGTCAGTGTAGACTACGCTGAGCCAGATGGACCAATGGCCTGACTCAGTATAAGGCAGCTTCCTATGTAGACCTTCCCTCCTCTTCCATAAATGTGTCTAATCCCCTTTAAAAGCCATAAGCTAGTGGCCAATGCTACATCTTGTAGCGGTGAGTTCCATACCTCAGTTCTGCATTTGTGACAGGACACTTCCTTTCATCTTTCCTGAGTCTAACACCAACTAATTTCATTGGGTGACGCTCAGTATTGTGGCACAGAGAGAGAAAAAGCCTCTCTCTCCACTTACTCCCTGCTAACTGAGCAAAGAGGCATGTTTTAATGTTGTGATTCATAAGAGTCACATTTAGCAGGAGGAGAGCAACTGGCCTTATCCAGCCCCAGCACAGCATCTCTCCAGTGGCTGCTGCTGGTGTCTTACCTTATGTTTCTTTTTAGACCATGAGCCCTTTGTGGACAGGGAGCCATTTTATGACTTTATTATTATTTTCTCTATGTAAACTGCTTTGGGAACTTTTGTCAAAAAGCGGTATAGAAATTTCTGTTCTGTTCTGTTCCTCTGCAGCATGCCTAGTGTTACAAACCTCTGTTCCTCCTCAGCAGTATTTTTCCTAAACTACAAAGCCTCCAACGTCTTTAGCCTTTCCTTCTAGGGATGATCATGAAGCTCTAAGAAATTAAAGTGATGAAGGAGAGGAAGCAGAAGCCGTAACAACTGATCAGCATATTTCCTCTTATTTTATTAGATTTCTATACCACCTCACCCAGATGGCTCTAGGTAGTCTTGGTCTCCTCGCCGGAGGTGAAAAAGAGGGTGCAATCAGCAGGTAATTATCTGCATTCTGACATAGAGGAGGAGAGCTGGTCTTGTGGTTCACTCCCACAAGAGTGATGGTAGTGAGCAAGAACTGTCCCCTTTGCTAAGCAGGGTATGCCTTGGTTTGCATTTGGGTGGGGGGCTACACGTGAGCACGGGCTGCTGTAAGGTATTCTCCTCAGGGGTTGGGGCCACAGTGAAAGAGCGTCTGCATGCTTGCATGCAGAAGGTCCCAGGTTCCCTCCCTGGCAGCATCCCCTGGTAGGGGTGGGAGAGAATCCTGCCTGAAACCTTGGAGAGCTGCTGCCAGTCAGTGTAGAGCAATACTGAGCAGGACACACCAATGGTCTGACTTGGCATAAGGCAGCTTGTGATGTTCCTATATGCTCAGAGCTGCAGTTACTGCTTGCTGCTGCTGGGAACTGTGATTATTTTATCCATTATACTGTTGTTACTGCCTTGTGGGTTTTTTTTAATTATTGAAAAACAGCTTATCCCCCCTCCCCCCAATATACAATTAAAATAAATATGTACCTTGGCTAAAAATGCAGGCTAGGATCCATACGGCTATGCTAAGCAGTGGATTTAAAAAAAAACAAAAAACGCTTTGCATGGTGGACACCAATAATTATAAAAACAAACCTGTCTATAGCACCCCACAACGTCTGACTTTCTCTGCAATGCATCATGGCGGGCTGGAGGTTGTCTGAGAAACTCAAGCCCAAAGTACTCTTGGGCACCCAGACGTGTCTCTCAAAACACTGTATACTGTGCTCTTGGTCCCTTCTATGACGTTTGTTCTTTCTAACAAAAGGCATAGGTGCATAGGATGCTGCCATATACTGAGTCAGGCCATTGGTCCATCTAGCTCGATATTATCTACCCGGACTGGCAGCGGCTTCTCCAAGGTTGCAGGCAGGAATCTGTCTCAGCCCAATCTTGGAGATGCTGCCAGGGAGGGAACTTGGAAGCTTCCGCTCTTCCCAGAGTGGCCCCATCCCCTAAGGGGAATATCTGACAGTGCTCATACATGTAGCTTCCCATTTAAATGCAAACCAGGGTGGAGCCTGCTTAGCAGAGGGGACAAATCATGCCTGCTACCACAAGACCAGCTCTCCTCCACAGGCCCAATCCTGTGCCTGCTTGAAGAAGCCACACTGCATTCATCCGCGCTCGTTTTTTAGTACACAATCTGCCCAATTAGGACTCCAGCAACCTTCGGCCTCCCACCTACATTCCCTACATTGCTAAAGGTGATGGCAGCACCCCACAGCTATTAAACGGTGCCTTATTCATAAACAGCTTTCACGAGATTGTGCAACCGAGCAAATACTGAGCGCAGCTCAGAAAAGGAGAACTCCTAAGCCAACTAGACTAGCGCATCCCTCTGTTCTATGGGGAGGGGGGAAGAATCAGGCCAAAAACAGACGGAAGAGGGAGCGGTAATCTAGACTATATTTCCAAAGAGGGCCAAGCACGTTTAGGGAGGGTGGCTTATTTAACCCTCTTGCCACTAGCCGCCTTTTCCTGAACCTGCGAAGACCACGGCCTAGGCCCCTTCCCAGCGAACAACAGACCCTTCCTTCATCTCTCTCAACCGAGGGGGCCACCATCGCCGAGGGGTGGGGGAGGCAGGCGAGGGGGAGAGCCTAGAGCCCCCCCCCCCCCGCCCCGGGACGGACCGTTCTCCCCAGACCTCTCCAAAACCCCACCGCGAAGCTCGACTTCAGGCTTCTCCGCGCGTCTCCTCCGGTTCCCCGAGCCAAGCGAGCAGAGGCAGAACAGAAGCAGCGCGCGGGACTCTCCAAGCCGGGCTAGGAGGAGGAGACCAGGGCGCCCCAGAGGGGGAAAGCGGGCGCCTCCCTCAGGGGTACCCCCCGACCCCTTTGGAGCAGAGCGCCACACACGGAAGGAAACGCCTGCCCCGTGTGGGGCCGGGAGCGGGCAGTCAGTCGACTTCGACTCGCGTCTCTAGGCTTCTTTCCCGCCCCCCCCCCGGCCCATTCCCCGCGGCTGTGACTGACTCGCGCGCCTTCCCTCTGAACGCCCCCCAACCACCCCCGCGCGTCGGCAGAGGCCCCTCGGAGGAATCAGCGCCCTGCGAAGGGAATGCGGGGGAGGAAGGAGGGGAAGGAGAAGAGGCGAGCTCAAGGGGGGAGGGGGCTCTTCAACCCCCTTCCCCAACTTGAGGGCTTGATCTCCTCCCCCCCCCCGCCAAAAAAAAGAAGAAGAAGGAGGAGATCCGCGCCCCGTCCGTCCAAGACCCCCGATTCTGTCCATCGTCGCCACCGCACCGCCTCCAAGCGTGGCCTCTCCAAGGGGCGCAATCGCGGCTGGTTAAATTGGAGATCGGGCCGGAGAGGGAGGGAGGTTTTGATGACCAGCCGAAGCGGCAGCCGCGCGGAGAACCCAGCGAACCCCGCTCCCTCCCGCCCCCAAGAAGCGGCCATTTACGTTGAGCCCGCAAATCCTTGCTTTGCCCGACCCGGGCGGCGCAGCGGCACGGTCAGCTCGGGCTTTCTGCGCGCCTCCGACGTGCCCGGCTGGCTCAGCGCAGGAACTGAGCGCTCCAAGCGGGCGGAGAGAGCTCTTAAGCTGACACGGCGAAGGCTCTTGCTGCTGCTCCTGCTGCTGCTGGTGCTGCCTCCGCCGCCGCCGCCGCCGCCTGGATTCGCTCCAGCTACGACCGCCAGCCAGGACGAGCCTTGCCCGGCCCCCCGACCAAACCCCTCCCACTCCCCCCTAACCCGCCAGCTTCCCTGCGTGCTGCGGCCTCCAGGGCGCTGCAGTCTCTGGCCGCGGGGCGCTGGGGGGCCGGGGCGGCTGCTTCTCTTCCCCTCCTCGCCCCTTTCGCTTTCCTCCTACCCGAGACCCCCACTCCGTCTCCATTTTCTTTGCACCCTCCCCAAACTGGCTAATTAAGGTCGTCAGCTTTGCAGGGTTGGCAGCACGAGAGTCTCCAGAGTTGGCATCCATCGCCATTTGACTCTTGAACGCGATCCTGGATATTTTCATGGCTTGGGATATTGTGGGACTCGGGCAGGGGGGGATTGCGCGGGAGAGGAATCTCCAGGAATACCTTCAGTCCGATAGATTGGGCAAGCAAGCCGCCTAGCTGCCTTTACAGTGGCAGCACTCCAGAAAATACATCTATTGAGGGCGGAGGCAGCCGCGGAAAGTGCGTTTCTGGGGGCCGGGGCAGCTTGCCTTTCCCGGCACGTTAGATTTCCAAAAGAGAAATAATGGCCCATTTCTCATGTGACGCTCCCATCCTATATGTGTTTTGGCTTTGGTGGAGTTCACTTTCAAGTCAGCATTGCAGCCTTCTCTTATTTATTTATTATTCAGCAACAAGGGGGGGCGGGGCAGCTAACGTTATTCTTGTAAGTATTTTTGAACTATTTTTATTCTTCAGAACTTTTCTCTCTCTCTTTTTTTTTTTTTTTTGAAACAAAGAAGAGGCAGTGTCGCCATGTTCTGCTTTCATTATAGATTTAAGACAATAGAGGTGCAAGTGGCAAATGCAGAATCTGCAATCAGTTTCATATTTGGCACTGCAACACTCCGTCAGTCTTAACTGTCTGTTTCAGCAGCTCTCTCGTTATAGTTTCCTGGGAGTAGGCTTTATTGACACATGATTATTGTTATTATCTGTACACTGAAAAAGTTCTCAAAGTGGGTTAGATTAGATAGAAAAAGCATAAGATGGTCCCTTGACCCCAGAGAGCTCACAATTAAAACACCAGGAACAGCCCCTGGAAGGATGCTGTGCTTGCTTGGGTCAAATAGAATTTACTTCTGAGTAAGTACGCATGGGGGGTTGCTCTGTGGTTAGCCTATTAACCTATCAAGCAAAGGAGGCCAGGGGAGAGGTGGGGCTTGAACCCTCTCCCCCCCCCCACCTCCAATTCTAATCTCCAGTCAGTCCCAAATTGCACCCACCCACCCACCAAGAAGCTCAGTGGCTGTTTCATATGTGGTTTTAGAGGGGCCAGCAAAAGTGTGCTTGATGACATTTATTGAAGTCGGGGTCAAAGCTGAGGCTGCCATGCCCGTAACCCACCCCCAGCTGAAATAAAGTGCCTGACACAAATTAACGAGGGTGATTTGTATGCAGGGAGCTGTGCCGAAAAATCTGGCAGATTTATAAATGTCAAAGAGTCCACACGCAGCCCACACAGTAACCTCAGTGAATTATGACCACTGACCCGGCGCGTCGTGATTTCAAGTCTGCTACTGTAAGGAGATGTTGTGTGTTCCGTGCAGAATGCAGCCGATCATCGGCAAAGGGCAAAGGGCGCGAGGAGCGACAGAGACTGTAAATGAAGGGGAGCTCTTGCCATCCATGAGCTTTGTGGTCCAAAGTCAGGACCAAGAGTGTCTTCAGGGCTGGCCCACTAATGAGCTGTGGTAAGCCAGATGCCTCAGGCGGAGGATTTGCACAGGATTTGACCTGCCTCCGCTCACCCATCACCTCTGGCTGTCTCGTTCAGCCCAGATCTGCCAGCCAAAACATTTCAGGGGTGCACGTACACACACACACACACACACACACCAGCTGCCACTACCCTCCTTGCCCTCCCCGCTCTCTGCTACGTCCCACCCTCTGCCTTTTCAAAAAGGAGAGGGCAGGAAACTTCTCCGAGGAAGTTGGAGCAGGAGGAAGTGGCCAGTGCTTGGATGGGAGACCCATGAATGCCACCTTTGGGGATGGGGTGGTAGCTCAGGTAGAGCATCTGCTTTCCATGCCGAAGGTCCCTGCTTCAATCCCTGGCAGCATCTTATGGCAGTTTTTCATAGCATGTTAGAGCCTGGCCCCATTTATGTCCAGGGTAAAACAATCCACTTTTTGCATCTTTGGGCGGGGGGGGGGACACCAATTGGAACTTGCAGTAAAGCTTCACAGCAAACCCTGCTGTCTGGGAAAGCAGGTTGGGCTAGGAAAGCTCCCCATCTGAAATCCTGGTGAGACACGCGTCGCTGCCAGTCAGTAAAGTCATATATAAAAAGAAGAAGACATAGTCGAAGTATATACTGAGCTTGAGGGATGATGCTCTGATTCGGTATAAGGCAGCTTCCTATGTTCCCATGAAGTGGTGAAGGATTCTTTATCGTCACTAATTAAAATAAATACATGAGCAGGAATTTGAATTCAACACTGCATATTTAATGCTGAGTTAAGCAGGCCATTGTGTGGCAAGGATCGTAAATTCCCAGGCTGTGAAAAAGAAGTTAGGTGGTGGGGTTGAAGGGAACCACAAATCACTGTTGACATCCCACCCAATGTACCAGTGTATCCCACCCAATGTACCCAGCCAGTTTCCCAACAAGCAAACTGGCACAAAGGGAGCCACACAGCAGGATGATGGTCCCAAGGGCTCTGATGGGAGTTGTTTTAGGAGACCTGGAGCAACTTAGACCTCTACAATTTGCCAGCTACTATGACTGCTAGAAGCCGAGGGTGGATTGCACTACACAGGAGAAAGTTGCATCCTCCCCTGTATTTATTAGTATATTTTAAATGTTTGTCTCTTATCATTAGGTCTTCAAGGCAGCATAGGCTGGGGCAGTTGATCTCCCCCCTGCTAAATGTAAGAGAATTGCTTTTTTTTAAGGTGCCTCTTGCTAAGTACCTGGGGAGTTTTCTGAAATTTTATCAGTGGATGGCTTTCGGGATGTAGATCTTCCCTAAAACAAACAGATGGATTCCCTTGTCCTGCATCTGATATTCGTGTTGGTGGGTCATACCAGAGGGCCAGCACCTTTTAGCATCATTCTCTAGTACGTGTTGTCAACACCACCTCAGGGATCTTTTCTGAGGCCTAACACTTACCAAAGTCAGTGGCAGTTTTGGCTATCCTGTCCTTAGTAGTGCTAGTAGTAGGTCAGAGACCAAATCCTCCCCACAGAGCTCTTGGATCCCTCCCCTGTAGCTAGCAGAAGCAGGTAGGGAGATATGCAAACATGTGCCAATTTTCTCATTTTCTATAATTAATTTAGGACCCTACATTTGCATGTAATTTGGTGCTCCCCCACCCCTCTTGACCTGCAATCCTAGGTACAAGTTATGTGTTCAACCAAGGGATGAGCACAGCAGAAGGTGGCCCTGTCTTAAGTGGTCCATCATGTTACTGCGGCTAACTCCTGAGTCACCCACACCAGCTGGAAGCCGCGGTAGCTGCAATTAAAGCTGTGTGTGAAATGTTTGACAAATAGCCGCACAGAGAATTCTCCAGCTTTCATCAAGCTTGATCTGTACTAGCATTGCCTTCTGCTGCCAGCAAAGCAAGATTTTCTGCAGAAATCTGAAGTTTCTCTCCACATTTTCTTGGCAAGCCATGGCTGTTGGGGTAGGAGTTTGTGGAGGGAGGAGGAACAGAGAAAGGAGAAATTTGAAGCACGCCCCTTGTTCACAGAGCTTGTGAAATCTTGGTAGCTGCCAGTTCTAGCGATTGAATCAGGCAACCAGTCATTTTACTTGGGGCAATCCAGGATCCACATATGGAGTGTTTTCATATTCTCAGCTGGACCTGTATCGTTACTGCCACAACTTAACACCTACACAGAAAATGGCTTCCTCGAGGAGGCTACCACTGAGGAAAGCCGAGGGGTGGTGATGAGTGACGAAGAGCAAACTACCTCAGTCATTTTTACAGAATGGGGCAATTAGTTTGTTATTCTTAATTGAGGTGAATTAAGTCTGGGAACATGTTGGACGTGTTCTAACATACAAGGTTTTTGGGCTTCCAATATTGAACTACATAAATCAGAAGCTGGGGTGATGGTCCCGAGGGATCCAACAGGCGTTATTTTAGGAGATCTGGAGAAACTTAGACCTCTAAGAGTGGCTGATTTAATTTGCCATCTGTTTATGACTGCTAGAGCACTGACTGTATAATACCCTAAAAAGCTGCATCCATTGCTTAGTGAGAAACTATCTGATTTATTTATTTATTATTCAAATTTTTATACTGCCCTTCCAAAAGGCTCAGGGCGGTTTATATTAAAACACAAACACCATTAAAATCAATTAACAATTAAAACAGAAATTGTAACACTGCATAAAATAATTAACAATTAAAACATCATAAAACACCAATTAAATAGCCAAACAATTTAAAAACAAGTATAAAAAAGCTGAGAAAGCTTGGCTGAAGAGATGTGTTCTCAGAAACACATGAGAGATTTGAATGAGAGAAGGAAATAAATAATATGTTAGCAATGTTGTGAGCCCTTTGGGGACAGGGATCCATCTTCTTTATTTATTATTCCTCTGTGTAAACCGCCGTGAGCCATTTTTGGAAAGGCAGTATAGAAATCGAATGAATAAATAAATAAATAAATAAAGTAAGTAAGTAAGTAAGTAAGTATAGAAATTTTGAGTTCTGGAATGGTACTCAAAAACATGATTTTGAAATTTTGTACTTCCCTTGTTAAATTAAAAATAAACACTGAGAAGGGAATGAGGGAGATTTAAAAAAAAATCCTGTCTGTTCTTATATTGATTTGACCCTGAATGTGATGCAACTGCATGGTCCACAAGAATTTCTGGAGTTGCACAGGGAATACTGTGTTCAGATCTGAACATTCGAGAAGTATTAGGAACATAGGAAGGAACAGAGGAAGCTGCCTTATACCAACTCAGACCACGGGTCCATCTAGCTCAGTCTTGTCTACACAGACTGGCAGCGGCTTCTCTGAGGTTCTCCTCTGCAGGCAGGAGCCTCTCTCAGCCCTATTTTGGAGAAACCTTCAAGGAAAAAGAAACCTTCAAGGAAACGGGATGGAACGGGTGCCCTCATACTAGGGAATTGGAACATTCCCCTTCTCGTAATCAGGTTAGTAAACCTGTATGTCATTTATGCAATGCTCCTGCATAGGAATAGGGAGGGAAGACGCGACCAAGAGGTTCATGCAGATGTGACAGTAAATCTCTTCTGGAAAAGTTTGTATGGTTATGTGCAAAAAGACAAGAGTATCTCTTCTAAACAGCAATGAGACAAATTATGGAAATGGATGTCGGACGTAAACCCCCCCCCCCATTACCTGATGTGCCTTGAAATCCCCCACCCCCGAGTTACAGTACTACCTGCATATACTTCATAACCTTGTGGGTTTCCAAATCCTTGTGTGTAAATCTTTGTAGATATATGATGTACACACAACCACTTTGTATATAATTGTGCTTTGGCAACGTACTGTATGCTTTGGTAGTTTGTTGGTTCAATAAAAGAATCTTGTCCTATAAAAAAAAAATCTTGTCCTATTTTGGAGATGCTGCCAGGGAGGGAACTTGGCACCTTCTACATACAAAGCAAGCAGGCAGATTATCCGACAGTGTTGCTCACACATGTAGACTCCCATTCAAATGCAAACCAGGGTGGACCCTGCTTAGCAAGGCAGACAATTCATGCTTGCTACCACAAGACCAGCTTTTCCTTCTCCTTCCCCTCTCAGATGCATGGCTCCCTGCTGTGGTTACATGCCAGATGCAAGGAGCACTGGAAGATGAGAAAACTGAAAAAGCTTGGGTGAAAAGATGGGTTTTCAGGTGTTTTTTGAAAATTGCCAGAGATGGGGAGGATCATCTCTGTTAATTAACTTACAAGATTGCCTAGATTTGTACTTCAAATGCTTTAGTAATGTCCCCGCTGGTCCATCACAAATTAATGCTATTAACAGATAGTGGCATCACCAACCTCATGGCAAGTCTGTGACCTTATGGGAGAAAAATGCAAATCAACATCTTGATTTGAAAATTCTTACACTTCCTGGAGTGTGTATGTGTGTTTTAATAAAAATGATTCAGGACAGGTGAGATAACAGACCAGGTGGAGAACAAAGAGGGTTGAGTCACATACAGTTGCTGTCCGTACATGCAGAGCTGCCCAGGAAAGGTGGAGAAAGGAATGGCTGTAATTGGGTTGAACTGTGATGAGTCTTCAACTGTGAGCCACAGGCCGAGATGCGCTTTCAGGGAGTCCACTAGACCTTGCCAAAAAATGACAAAGGAAAGCTCTGAAGTCCTTTACCTGAGCAAACAGTAATGCATAATATCAACGGGAACATCTGCATTCCACAACAGCTGCACCACACACACCTACTCATGACACTACTATTTAAGACTGAGGAAGGTAACATGAAGTCACCTTAAGTGGCACAGCAGGGAACTGCTTGACTAACAAGCAGAAGGTTGCCGGTTCGAATCCCTGCTGGTACTGTATTGGGCAGCAACAGTATAGGAAGATGCTGAAAGGCATCATCTCACACTGTGCGGGAGGTGGCCATGGTAAACCCCTCCTGGATTCCAGCAAAGAAAACCACAGGGCTCTGTGGGTGCCAGGAGTCGAAATTGACGGCACAACTTTCCCTTTACCCTTAAGGTAACATGAGCAATGCAATGCTGGTATAGCAGTGCATGCCCGGCTGCAAGGGAGGTCTCCACGTGAAGAGGCATGACAGCCTGCAGGAGGCCTACTCACGAGAAAGGTTTGGTCACCAGCAGTGGCAAGAAAAGGGCATGGCTCCTTCCAGGCCTGCTTAAGCCTCCTCAATTCACTGAGCCTTTCTGGTGGAAGCTCACCCAGAACACCTGCTCTGTGGACCAGCTGCCCATCTTCCAGCCCCCCTGCAGAAACGACTTCAGCACATTCAGCCTTGTTGCTGCACAGCTTGCTGCTGCTGGGTGGTTACCTTCTGCCTCCCTTCTTCCCAGTCCAGATCACTGTGTTTCCCAAGACCCCCTAACTGAATATGTGGGACCCACTTGCTTCCTGGCCTTAGGCACAGTGATTGGCAGTAGGGCAGGACATAGGGTTGCCATATTCTGGTTCTCCAAGTCAGGTTATCCTAATCTGATGCACTTTCCAGTTGACTTGTATTTGCTCTGGATATCTACCAACAATAGCTGGGGAAGATATCTTTGCCTGATTATTTTCCTTGACATATTAACAGCAGCAATAGAAAAGAAAAATGCACAGCTCTTCAGTTAAGGCTGCAGTTCTGTACACACTTACTTGAGAGAAGGTCTGATTAAAACCAAAGGCACTTACTTCTCAGTAGGCATGCAAAGAATGTAAAGCCAAAGTCCTTAAATATTACAATACACAGCCTGGTAGGCAGGCAGTGATTTACATCGAAAGCAAGCTATCCTCTCAACTGCCTGATAGAAATAATCTGCTGGTTAAAAACAAACAAACAAAGGCAACATTCCTCAAGGGAATACTGTACTTGTGAACCTCCCAACTAGCCTCCTGTGCTTTACCTGTTTTAATCCAAGACCGCATGTTTTGCTCCATGCTCCATAACTCCACTTCTACAAGGACTAGCGCTTAGCATTTATTTTCTTTTTTAAATGAAAGCTGAAATCTGAGGGAATACAGGTGAGCCAAGCAATCTGGGTGACATGCTTAAAATCCGGGTACTACCCAGAAAATCCAGGGAGGTGGCAACCGTGGACAAGAGAAGCCTGTTTGGGAGCTGTGTGTGCTCTTGTTTACTTATCATTGGTCAGGTAGAAACCAGGCTGGAGGCATCCTCTGTGATCATGTGCTAAGCAGCCCGTGGAGGGCTTTTCCTCCAACCTTGTTAAAGAGCTGGGCATGTCTGCTGAGCAGGAGGGAGCTTCCGACTCAGCTGCTGCTTAGCACACAATGAGGATGTCCACAAGACCAAAAACTGGGTCGGACTAGTGTTCTACCCACGTTTGGGACCTGTGTGTGCTCACAGTTTTGGGTTGCGTGGGAGCTAGGAAGGAGGAGGAAGTGATTGTGTGGGAGAGAGGAGCTGGGTAGGGCAGCTTTTCCTTCTGCCTTGGTCCAAGTGCTGGGTTTGAAAGCTGGGTAGGGGGTGCTGTCCTACCCAGCCCCTTCTTCCTCCTCTTACCTAGAGGAGGGAAGAGTCACAATCACAATCCACAATCACTTCTTCCTCCTCTTACCTAGTTTTTTGCTCCCACACAACCGAAAACTGGGAATGTGGTGTGCACAGGTCCCAAACCTCTTTTTGCTTGTGTGGACAGCCTCAGTCACAGACGGTGCCTCTAACCTTGAGTTTAACTGACTGATGGTTGGCAAAGGGGAGCATGTGCAGCTCCTGAACTGGGTAGGCGGCTCCTTCCACCCTAATTACGATCGTGTGAACTGCCTTTACATGTATTTCAATCCAACGTTGGCTTTGCAGATTTTTCAAGGATTCCTATCGGAGTCAGGACTTCCTGCTGTTTTTTCTCCATCTTCCAGAAGCAAAACTGAGAGAAGGCCAAGGAAGGAAGAAGTATTTTAGTTCCTCTCAGTTAGGATCTGGATTGCCCTGCCGGGTGCAGCCTCTATTTACAAGGTGAGTAAGAAAGGCTGCTGTCCCAGCAGGGGAAAGCAATTCCAAATGTTCCTCTTGTCTTAGCGCATTGCATCTGTCCCCGCTAGGGCCAACACTTAACACCAAAATTATTTGTAACAACCTATTAGCCGTTCACAGAACTTGCGTAATGCTGCCTCCCTCTTTGCAACATTGTCACTGCTGACTGAGCCAATTGACTGCTGCAGTTGGGGAGGAGGAAAGCTGGTCTGGTGGTAGCGAGCATGGATTGTCCCCTTTGCTAAGCAGGGTCTGCCCTGGTTTGCATTTGAATGGAGACTACATGTGTGAGCACTGTAAGATGTTCTGCTTAGGGATGGAGTCTGTCTGGGAAGAGCAGAAGGTTCCAAGTTCCCTCCCTGGAAGTATCTCCAAGATAGGGCTGAGAGAGACTCCTGCCTACAACCTTGGAGAAGCTGCTGCCAGTCTGTGTTGACAATACTGAGCTAGATAGACCAAGGTTCTGACTCGGGAGAAGGCAGCTTCCTTTGAGGAGGATGCTAGGAGGACCCTAGAAAGCTGCTGTCAGTCAAAGTGTCCAATACTGAGCTAGCTGCATGGATGACCTGACTCAATATGTTCATGTATTCACACACATGACCAACCCTTCGGTTTGTTTCAAACAGCTGTGCCCACATGTTTCTGAACCTGCAAAATATGTGACCCCAACAAACATTGGAATGTAAGGATCCTTTGTAAGGAAGGATCAGAGATGGGCAACATATCATTTGTCTTCTCTTCATAAATGGGGCACAACATTCCCTTTGAAATGTGTTTCCTTCTCTTAAAATCCCATTTGCAGATTTATGATCAGGTTCATATCTCCCCAAGTCCCACACACTTGCTCATTTCTTTTTTTCAAATGCTTTTGTTCGTTCAGCTAACAGAAAGCCCTTCTCAAATCAGCGGAAGACTTATGGCTGACTGCAGACTTCAGCAAAGTGTAAGGTTACTTTAGTAGCTGTATTAAAAAAAAACCACAAAAAACTTGCAGCTGAACTCTTAAGGAGAAGCCAGGGTGGGGGGGTGGATGAAGAACTTGGTCTAGTTACTAATTCCTGAAGCTAACTCTCTTCCCTTTCTCTTTATAAATTCCTGGCTCAGCACAATACATTTAAAAAGTGAGTTAAATGTCAGCTCTGGAATATATAGTGCAATACACGGTATTTAGAACATCCGTTCTGTGTATAGTAAATTTAAAGTTAGGCTAGATCTCCGAAGGCTCCAAGCCTGAAATTCAGTGCAGAGCTTCACAGCACAAAGGCCACACCAGTCAGAACAAAGGGTATGAGACTAGAAGGACCTAGTGGTTCCCAAAAGGAGATCTCAGGTTGTCCTTGGAGGGGAACATTTGCAATTCGGTCTTGGAATACATGTGTGAGGGTAATGCTTTCCTAAGAGCCCTTCCCAGCTGTCTCTTGTGGGTGTCAGCTGCCTAATTCTCCATCAGTTTCCCCTGTCAAACCAGTAATTATATTCCAGAAACCTAGAAGAGGAAGATTCTTACACACACACATGCAAAAAAGCTTGTACACCACATAGCCAGTGTGATGTAGTGGTTATTGTGCTGGACTAGGACCAGGGAGACCTGAGTTCAAATCCCCATTCAGCCATGAAACTCACTGGGTGGCTCTGGGCCAGTCACTTATCTCTCAGCTTAACCTACCTCACAGGGTTGTTGTGAGGATAAACATAACAACCATGTACACCACCCTAGGCTCCTTGGAGGAAGCGTGGGATATAAATGGGGGGGGGAGTTTTAAAAAATTATTGTTATTGAAAAACTGGTGATAAGACACTGGGCAGGATCCAGACTGCAGACCATGCAAATGGCACCCGCACATATGCAGATAGCATGTGCGTGTTGATGGCACGCAGAGCATGATTGATGGCCATTATTTTCCTGGTCTTACGATCTACCGTCTCTAGATCTGCCTGAGTCCAGTCTATTATTCCTGCAGTGTATCTGATAACAGGTATAGCCCAGGTGTTTATGGCTTGTATGGTGTTCCCGCCATTGAGTTTGGACTTAAGGATTTTTCTAACTCTCCTGATGTATTCACTTCCAATTTTTCTTTTAACTTCAGTGTGTGCGATGTTATCAGCCTGGAGAATGCCCAAGTATTTGTAATGTTCTTTCTCTTCCAGGTTCTTGATGTTGCTTCCATTGGGTAGTTCTATTCCTTCTCTTTTTTTATTTTTCCTCTGTTTATTATTAATGCAGCACACTTGTCTAGTCCAAACTCCATTGCTATATCGCTACTGAATATACGGACAGTGTTTAGCAGTGATGATGACGATGATGATGATGATGATGATGATGATGATGATTTAAAGCAGGGTTAGGCAACCTTATCTCTCCAGCTACTGTTGAGCTACAACTCCTATAATCCCTAGCCACAATTTATACCAAGGTTGCCTACCCCTGCTTTAAAAGCTAAGAAGCCAGCACTTTAGATGGAGCCCAGAAACACCCAGGAAACCAATCAAGCTGAAACAGAATTGGCTTCCAATAGGTTGGGGTTCCCAACCTTTTTTAAAATAAATGTTCCCCAATCTGTTACAGCCCCCTAATGGCGCAGCGGGGAAATGACTTGACTAGCAAGCCAGAGGTTGCCGGTTCGAATCCCCGCTAGTATGTTTCCCAGACTATGGGAAATACCTTTATCGGGCAGCAGCGATATGGGAAGATGCTGAAAGGCATCATCTCATAATTAGCATCTCCCAATGCTAAATTTCCGGGGCCTGTCAGGCTGATGGGAGGTGTACGCAGACCCTGAGAAGGAGGTTAAACCCCTGAAGCTTCAGGTCAGACCCTCAGAGCTGATAACCCTTCCTGGGGCCCAAATGTTTGTGGATTGTGGCAAAGAGAGAGCTGTACACATCTGGAAAGTCTCAGAATTAATGCCCAAAGCCATCAGCTCAGGTCAGCTAATAGTACATGTTTGCCTCCGGCTGCAGCTGTGCAAACGTCTGTTTGCTTGGGTCCTTGCGAGTCTTCTGCAGAGAGTCCACACAGACAGTGCTCTCTTTGTGAGCTCGAGACTCTGCTGATCTCTTGCAAGTCGGATTTAACGTTTCAAAAGAAAACGGACTGAGAACTGCCCTCCCCAAGCAAACAGATGGGGTTTCAGCATCTTTAGAAAAGAGCATTCATTTCACCGTGAAGAAGGGGAACAGGGGCATAGCAAGGTTGGAGGGGGCCCAGAGACAAGATTTTAAAATGCCCCCTGCCCCACTGAAGCTCATCCTAATTTTTTTTAAAAAAGGTTTTGTAAATTGTGGACGATGCAAGTCATTTAATGGTACTAGAGAAAGACCTGCTGTTCTGGTAGCTCCAAGTCTTAACACCCACATCAATTTCGAAGGCTGAATACAACTGAAGGAAGCCCGGGTGGGTGCATGGCTGGGGGAGTCAGTCATGTGACTTGCCTCTGGGGGGGCCCTCAAGGCAGTGGGCCCCCAGAGAACTGTCTCCCCTTGCCCTATTATAGTTATGCCCCTGAAGGGGAACCAGCCTAATTTTACATTGCACAACTCTGTTCCTGTCAGTCAGATGCATCTTGGGAGTAGTTTCTGCAAGCTGGAGGTGGAGGGAACTCAATGCTGACATTACACCTTTCTGCAGGCTGAGCAGGTCTGTCAAAGAGCAAGAGCCAAAGCCAATTAACATGTTCTGGCAAGGAACCTCCAGCCATGTTGATATGCTCTATTTGACCTCACCCAAGTCTGAATTCATAATTATGCTAAGTATGATACAGAGCAAGACCCCAGGCAGATTCAGGCCCCGGCTGTTGCTCAATCCCACAAGAGAGTGCCCCCCCCTTAAGAGCTCTCCCAGGGAATTGTAGAACTGACTAACAAACCTGCTTAGTTACCAACACTTGCATGAAGACAAACACGGCCCACCATTATGGAACATCTCCATCAGGAACCCCTGACAGGTCAAGACACCTAGAGCAGTTGTTCCCAA
This sequence comes from Hemicordylus capensis, assembly GCF_027244095.1. Lineage (NCBI taxonomy): Eukaryota > Metazoa > Chordata > Lepidosauria > Squamata > Cordylidae > Hemicordylus > Hemicordylus capensis. The sequence goes on from NC_069671.1 coordinate 12,447,715, forward strand.
CCTGGGTTCCTCCAGACCAGAGATTCTTAACCTTGGGTCTCCAGCTGTTATTGGACTTCAACTCCCATAATCCCCAGCCCTTGTGGCTTTTAGTTGGGGATTATGGGAGTTGAAGTCCAGTAACATCTGGGGACCCAACATTGAGAATCCCTGCTCCAGATGTTGCCGAACTACAACTCCCAGCATCCCCAGCTATGATAAGTTGTAGCTCAGACTTAATGCCCAAAGTTCCTCCAGGTGTTTTGCTGAACTACAACTCCCAGCATCTCCAGCCACAATGAATTGTAGCTGGGGATGCTGGGAGTTGTAGTTCAGCAACATCTGGAGGAACCCAGGTTGGGAGCCACTGCCCTTGAGTCACACAATGTTGCCTTCCCCCCCGCCACCACCCTAGTGGGGAGCTGGTCCCCTTTCAAAACCAACCCTTGCAAACTTTGAAACTGCACATGGAGGGCAGGAAGGAGGGAAGGTTTCCAGCAGCCTTCTCTTCTCTCGTGCTTCTTGCAAGTTTTGTAAAGAGTGTGAGGAGAGGAATTCTATCAGTGGCTATTAGTCGTGACAGCTGTATAGAACCTCCATGTTCAGGAGCAGTGTATCTCTGGATACTAGATGCTGAGGGCTACTATTGGCTTCAAACCCTGCTTGTGGGCTTCCTGAAGGCCTCTGGTTGGCTACTGTGGGGTGCTGCATTAGATGGGCCATTGCCTGATCCAGCAGGACTCTCCTTATGTTCTTAGGAATATATTTCTGTAGTATTTCACCATATGTTACCCTATTAGTGTTTAGGTCAATGATAACTAGCAATAATAACAACAACAATAACAATAACAACAACAACAACAATAATAATAAATAAATAAATAAATAAATAATCCCAGGTCCTTGGGAAGGACTCGATGTCTGGATAAAACAAACCAGTCAATAACACTTGTCTGTGTAAATTAATAATAATAATAAATCATAGATCAGGAGCATGGGTAGCACTTTAAAATAGTACTACTTGAGATAAATTAGGTGAGATTCAGTGTCCAAAAAATGCTTTGCTCTCTGCAAGGGCTTCTTGCCGTCCTGTTTACACTGCCTGATTCATCACCACACACAGCCTGTGTTTCCGACTTCTGTTTTTCTAGCCTACTTAGCTTTGTGACAAGCAGAGGGAAAATATCACAGTGGGAAGGAAACTCCTCTGCTTAGCCTGCTCAAAGGAAAACAAGTGAACGGAGGAATATGCCAGAAACTACTTTGACATGTTCCAGTATCTCCCCATAGCTTGCTAGAGATAGGCCAAATCTAGTGATATTTCTCCAAGTTAGCCAAGCATTCACACAGGCTTGCAAATTACGACTTGCCCGGTCCCCAGCCTTGCGAACTGCCATTTCCTCATAAGTAATTGCCACTTCCCTGCTGAATAATTGCTGCAGCCCTAGTAATCGCCATCTCCCCGTAAGAATCACCGGCCGGAGAGCATTGACGTGGTCTGACGTGGTTCTCATGGCCACTAAAATCAGGGTAGGAAGAGGGCTACCTAGTTTTTCATAAGAACAGCCTTGCTGGATCAGGCCCAGAGCTTATTTAATCCAGCATCCTGTTTCCCACAGTGGCCCACCAGGTGCCTCTGAGAAGCCCACGGGCAAGAGGTGAGGGCAGGCCCTCTCTCCTGCTGTTGCTCCCCTGCAACTGGTATTGAGAGGCATCTTGCCTCTGAGGCTTATAGCCATTGGACTAGTAGCCCCTGTTAGACCTGTCCTCCATGTGAGAATTTTGTTACTGTGAGAACCTGTATTTCCGCCTCCAGGCCAGGCTGCTCTTGGCAGGGCAAACCAGCTTTTGTACTCGGCATTCTAAAAAGGGTGGAGAAGAGCAGCCCCCGCCTACCCTGATGGTCTGGTTGTCAGAATTCATGCGCTGCTCCTACCTGGGCTACAGAAAAGAGGCACAGCCTCACCTGCACAGCAGCCATGGAGAGCTGCACGAGAAGTGGCCACCATTGATGGACTCTCTAGCCTTCCAAGCACCCTCTATGTCCCCAAAGCCAGAACAGCTCGAGTAGGACTGTATCTGCCCTGTGTTCCTCCACGGCCAATAGGAAGGCAGTCACTGATGTCATTAAGCGCTGGCAGGGAAAGGGGTGTTGGGAATGCATCCAGACCCTTGGAGGACCTTTCATGGAGGAGCAGGACTTGGAGCTGCCGATTTCAGCAGCAGACCCACCACCACCCGTGATCATGGGCTTGCAGAGCCCGGCAGAACAGGGGTGTGGGGATAATAGAGTGGTGGGTGGGATGAGTGTCCCTCAACCACCGGAGTCACTCTGGGGGACTCTGGAGTCACTCTAGGGTTCCCTGGAGTCACCAAGGAACCCCCATGTCCAGAACACACACCCCTGCTCCCGACCCTCCTACACTTAGCCAGGGACTTTGCCAGCTGGGAATAAGAGGCACACTGCTCTCCTTCCCAGCCAGCATTGGCTTTTCATTCATTGGTTTCAATGAAAGGCTGGCAGGGAAGGATCCCTAGTGGCCACTCGCCTGCATCCACGTCAGAGGCAGGGGGCGTGGACAGTGCCTGGATGGGGCTAGCCAACCTCCGTTGCATATCTGAACTGCTTGACTCAAAGGTTTCCCTTTAACTAAGCACGGCTAGCTAGACTGCAGGCAGTTCTGTCCAGTGGTTCCACTTGATTCAGAAAACCAAACTGATGTTTTCAAACACAGGAACGTAAGAAGCTGTCTTATACGGAGTCAGACCATTGGTCCATCTAGTTCACGACTGTCTACACTGATGGGCAGTGGCTAAGGTTTCAGAGAGCCCTACCTGGAGGCTTTACACGCAGGGCTTTTACTTCGAATCTCCTCCAGAATGGGGTGGGCCAGTCCACATATTAGCTGCGTTGACCCGAAGTAGCTGCAGGCTATCAGGAACCAGTACAGACAGGACTCTGTTTTCCTCCGAATTGAGGCTGCGCATTCTGGCGTAGTCCGAAGTATGTCCAGCTTTTAAAAATCCTCTAGTTTCAGCGGCTTTTGTGAAAAACCCAGAGGTTATATTATGCCCTGCAGTTTCTTTGTGATCTGTGGAGTGGCCATTGGCAGTAATTCGGCTTTTCAAAACTCAGTGAAGGGGAGTTTACATAGGATTTAGATATGCAGAATGGATGTAACCTGAGCCTTTTTGTCTGCTGATTCCATTCGTCTGCAATGTTCTTCATGACAGAGAGAAAGCTCTGATTTCTGCTTTAAACTTTTAATGCCCTCAACTCCTGCCTGTGGCTTCCAGCAGCATCTGGTGGGCCACTGTGCGAAACAGGATGCTGGACTAGATGGGCCTTGGGCCTGATCCAGCAGGGCTGTTCTTATGTTCTTATGCCCTAGACACTTTTATGGTGTTCATGTGTGGAAGGGTGGGGAATACAACAGTTTGGTTCTTAGTCAGTAGAAAGCCAAGAGCAGCTGTCATATGGTGCAGATATATTATAGAGTTGTTTGTGGGGAAAGCAAACAGAACCAGCAAATATAATGAAGAGCAGAAGCTAAAAGATGGGAGCCTGACAGTTTGCTGATGGAAATAGGGACATGCTTCTAACACTTCCATTCTCGTACCTGTTCCCAAAGGCCTCACAATCTAAAAAGAAAGTTGAGGTGGACACCAGCAACAACCACTGGAGGGAGGCTGTGTTGGGGGTTGGGTTGGGACAGTTGCTCTCCCCCTGCTAAATACAAGAGTCAACTAGCCACCTCTGAATCCTCACAGAATGAGTTCCATATCCACGCGTTACCTCTCAAACATTACCATTAAGCCAGACTTGACTGGTTATTTCCATTAAACGTGTTGCAAAATATACCTTCAGGTGATGCATATATGTAAATATATATTCAGAAATGAGTACCAAGTGTTCCAAAATACTTGGATCTGAAAATCATTCTAAGTTGCCCTTTACACACCCACAACTTATTCCCTTGAGGGAATTTCTTTCCTTTCCCCTCCCCTCTCATTTTCTTCCTCACAAGGAGAAACACTGTTTTGTTTTGTTTTGTTTCCTTTGAAGACCTGCTGGTAGTTCCTTAAGGCAAGGAAGATCTTTTCCATGGCTGACACATTCACGATCTCACTACTTTCTCTGCCATTGCCTCAAGCAGGATAGGGACAGACATTGCTTCCAAAGCACACAGTTCTCTGTTGTCGGGGAATGGAGGGAAGTAACAAGTGGGGTCCTCCTGGGATCTGTACTGGGACCAGTGCTCTTTAACTTATTCATAAATGATCTAGAAGTTGAAGCTGGGGTTAGGGTTAGGGGTTAGCAGTGAAGTGGCCAGATTTGCAGATGACACTAAACTATATAGGGTAGTGAAATCCAAAAAGGATTGTGAGAAGCTCCAAAATGATCTCTCTAAACTGGATGAGTGGATGACAAAATGGCAAATGCGGTCCGATGTATGCAAGTATGAAGAGATGCCGGCAGGGGTGGGGGGTGGACTTTACATATACACTGATAGGGTCTGAGCTGTCAGTGACTGACCAAGAGAGAGATGTTGGGGTTGTGGTGGACAGCTGTGTCAACTCAGGATGTGGCAGCTGTGAAAAAGGCAAATTCCATGCTAGGGATCATTAGGAAAGGATTGAAAATAAAAATGCTAATATTATTATACAAATCTATGCTGCAACCACATCTGGAGTACCGCGTACAGTTCTCGTCACCATATCTTAAGAACTGGAACATCATAGAACTGGAAAAGGTGCCGAAGAGGGCAACCAAGATGATCTGGGGCCTGTAGCACTGATTAGGAGGCAAGGTTACAGCATCTGGGGCTCTTTTGTTTGGAAAAGAGGTGAATATGGGGAGACCTGATAGAGGTGTTTAAAATTATTCCATGGTGTAGAGCAGGGTTTCTTAACCTTGGCCCCCAGATGTTGTTGGACTACAACTCCCAGAACCCCCAGACATGGCCTTTGTGGGTGGAGATTCTGGGAGTTGTAGTCCAACTACATCTGGGGGCCCAAGTTTAAGAAACTCTGGTATAGAGAGAATGGGCAGAGAGAAATTTTTCTTCCTCTCTCACAACACTAGAACCAGGGTTCACCCCATGAAACTGAAGGTCGGGAAATTTAGGACCGACAAGAGGAAGTACTTTTTCACACCGTGCATAATCAATCTATGGAATTATCTGCCATGGAATGTGGTGATGGCCACCAGCTTAGATGGCTCTCAAAGCGGCTTAGACAAATTCATGGAGGACAGGTCTATTAGTGGCTACTAGTCTGGCGGCTATACATCACTTCCAGCCATAGAGGCGACATGCCTCTACATACTGGTTGCAGAGGAGCAACAGCAGGAGAGAGGGCCCTTACCAGTGGGCTTCTCGGAGGCATCTGGTGGGCCACTGTGTGAAACAGGATGCTGGACTAGATGGCCTTGTGCTTGATCAAGCAGGGCTGTTTTTATGTTCTTAAGAACAATTGAACATCTACTCTGTAAGAGAGTATCTTTTTATTTTTCTAAATGTTTGGTTCTGTTTTCCTTTTAGGGTTTCCAGGTAACCCTGATCTCTTTTCTGTTATCCCGCACAGAGGTTCCCCACCTTGGGTCCCCAGATGTTGGACTACAACTCCTATCATCCCCAGCTGCAATGAGACCCACCCACTCTCAAGATGGCAGAGGGAGGGGCAGCCAAATTTAATTTTTGTCTAGCCGTTAGCGGCCTTTTGCAACAGTGAATTTCCACGCACCACCAAGCCTAAGTTTATTGCTCAGTACTGGATGCATTTGCCGATATAGATTTCTGAACCTGCTATGTGTAATTACCCTGCAGTTTGCAAGGACATGCATAGAGGATTTTGATGTAGCTGGCTACCTGTCATTATCTAAGCCAAGCCTTTTATACAGCAATGACGCACAGCATCATTACAATTACCCAGTACAATTTATAGCAAACATGGAGCATTTGCTGAGCTGCCCTTTGCTGACAAAAACTTCCCCCTTTCCAGGGAATCTTCTGCCACTGTTTGCCACCTCTGTTTAATATGTGTCAAATCAGGTCAGAAACCACTTTTGTAAGGCGAAGTCAAATGCCTGCCTCCATTTTACTGCCACATTGGCAGGAAATTATGTATTTGTTTCGTGAGAGTGCCAAGGTGGGGTGAATGGGGAATCCATCTTGGAGGTGATGGATGGTGCTCCTTTGCTTTGCTGGCAGTTGCCATTTATCCCCTAGAACAGGGTTTCTGAACCTTGGGCCCCCAGATGTTGTTGGACTACAACTCCCAGAATCCCTAGACATGGCCTTTGTGGCTGGGGATTCTGGGAGTTGTAGTCCAACAACATCTGGGGGCCTGAGGTTATTCTTGTCCAGGGGCATAGCTTGGAGAGAGGGGGCCTGTGTTCACCCCCCTGGTGGCACAAGTTGGCCCCTGCAGCCGGAAACATCGGGGTGGCGGAGAAGGAGGAGGCTGGCAGATTCTGGATGGCGGAGGAGGGGGTGGGCAGATGGATAGATGGATGACAGGCAGGAGGAGGAGCGGCTGGCCTGCCAGAGGCAGGGAGGAGAAGTCAAGGAAGGCAGCCCCCAGCGGTGGCACAGATCACATTTCAAGGACGTCTTGAGACACTGGTAGCTTTGCCCTATAATTAAAAAATAAATAAAAATGTATCTGCATTTTTAGAAGTACCCATCTTTAAAATAAATATATCTTTAAAAAAGCAATTGTTTGATTGACCACTGTCTCCGCTTTGTAATAATGGACCGATCTAACATTTCATTCAAATACTGCAGCCCTGAACAAATAAGCACAGACACTCACACACCTCTCCTTAAGGAGCATGTTGGGAAATACAGGAAGTTCAGTACTAAAGGCTGCTTTGCTTTTGCTCTTCTCCTGGTGTTAATGTGGTTAAAGCGGGTTTTTTCCTTCGTTCCAAAACAGTACAGTTTCCACATGGCGAGGAGGCAGGCTTCTTATTTTAGCCTACTTTCCTCCCTCTTGGCTTTGCTTGGTCTTCCTCTTGCTCGGCACAGACTCTTCTCATTCAAAAAAGCTTTTGTGTTTTAGTATGTGGAGCTGAACCTATGGCAATTATTATTACTGCTTCTGCATCAGCACCTGCCATATTTTGACCTCCTTCTGCCCTGCCCTAGCAGGAGATCTCTGGAACCAGATGTTCTCCCCACCACCACCACCTTTCCCTCCCCCCAAAGTAGCTCGAAACCAAATGATTGTCCCTGGTGGTCACACCGCTTGTGTACCATCCAGCTCAAAAGAGTGATGCCAAACCCACAGTTAGTAATTCCACCCTTCTTGAAATCTGGAGCACAGAGCACAAAACTTCTAGCCAGAACTGAGAGCTGGCCTTTCCAGACTGTACCGTTAGACCAGCCTTTTTCAGGAGGTTGTCTGGTTTTCTTACAGAGTTCATACAAATAATACATTCTGCAAAATATTCAGTTTTCAGGCTGGTGTTCACAGGTTCTCAAATGTGGGTCCCCAGATGTTGTTGGATTACAAATCTCATCACCCAGCAGCAATGGCCAAAGGCTTTGAGAACCCTTGGTTTAGGAAATAATAGTAAGTGTGTGCAACATTATTTTGCATTAAGATGTGGGAGGATTTCTTTAGGGTTTTTCTTTCTCTCCTAGAATGAGCTCCTTATTAGGATATACCTGGACATTACACATTTCGGCAGGGTTGTAATGAACTGCACCCAGGGCGCCAATTACCACTGGGATTATTTTGGTCTTTTTCTGCCACAGCCTTTCAGTTTCAATTTGTAGGTCTTTGTGTTTTGTGATTTTTTCTATTTCTTTCTATTTCTTTTTCTTCTATTCTGCTATCCCCTGGTATTGCTATGTCGATTATTTTGACTTGTTTTTCTTTCTTCTCGACTACAGTTATATCTGGTGTATTGTGTGGCAGCTCTTTGTCTGTCTGTAGTCGGAAGTCCCATAATATTTTTACATATTATTATTATTATTATTATTATTATTATTATTTTATTTTAAAATCTGCGAATTGGGAAGGGAGTGGGGGGCAGCATGGCACTGGCACCCTCCCAGTGGCACCTAGGGCACGTGCCCTGGCTGCCCCCCCTAGTTTCGCCTATGATGCTCCGCTCTCCCTTTAAGGTACAGTGAGGCCCAAATATGCTTGCCAAGGGGCCCACACTAGCTCCCGATTTCAGTGGGAAGGGTACATTGCAAATTTGAATCTTTCCCCCTGAAATTGCTGGCCCTTTAACTTTGGCTGTATCTTGCCAGTGTCTTCCTCTCTTCTGTTCCAATTTGTTTTTGTAACTTCCCTCCTGTTTTCCACTTTGCTTTTATTTCTCAGGCCTTCTTTCTAATTATTTCCTTGCTTCCCAGAAGAATAGGCAGATTTTTTAAAAACTTTTGTAGCTCTAATTGTTTACATCCTTTTGAGCTGCGGCAGAAAGGAAAATAAAATGTATGAGGATCTGGAGTGGTGTGGGGGGGGGAGAAAAGAGAGAAACTAGAAATTAACTTCTTAAGGCTGAGTTCTTTCTGCTGCTCTATATAAGGGAGAGCTCAGTGTGTACAACTGTGCGAGTTCAGTCTCTTGATTGCCGGTGTCAGGGTTGGGCTCTGAGCTGCTGACAGGCAGAGCGGCCAATATTGGGCTAGAGAGGGACTTGGTATGGCCGTTTTGTAGTATTATATGGGCTATAGCTGTTGTAGTTTGAGATTATTTAGCAAAGCACCAAGGAAGCCACCACTCCAGTTACAGAGTGCAGAGTTTAGCTGTTGCAGCTGCTTAAGTAACATGCAAGGAGATCACTGTAGAGTCTAAACTAAATTGATTTACTGGAGAAGTACATTTGAGATAGGAAAGACCTCTCTTATCTATCAGTTACATAATGAATAGGTAGGGAGAGAGAGAGATGTATCCACTGGCAGAGGAAGCCAGCCAGTGGCCAGTGTTCCTCCCGCCGGCGCGCACACACACACACACACACACACACCCGCCATGCCTTCTGCGTCTGATGTCAGATGCCAGGCGCAGGGGGCATGACTTTGCTTCCAAACAGGGCCACGTTTGGGAGCATATTCCAGCCAGTGCTGTATTCCAAACTGGGCCACGGGGCCCTGTTTGGGAGCATATTCTGGCCAGCGCTGTATTCATAGCGTGGTCCGGAATGCTCTCCCTGCAGGGACAGGTAAGGAGACCCTCACTAGCTACCTCTGCTCCCAGGGCCCCTAGTGGTCATTAGGATACTTGGTGCAAAAGGTCGACGCACTGGAACTCCATCTCCAACAATAACAAAATCCCGGGGCATGTGCTTTGCCTGCAGGAGGTCTAAGGTTCAATTTCTGGTATCACTGGCTAAAAGGAGCAAGTGAAGGGAAACCCCCTGCCTCAGTGCTGCTGCCGGTCAGAGTAGACAGTGGACCAATGATCTGACTTGATATTTGTTTTGATTTGCTGTCCTATCTTTCACTTTAGAAGGCTCCCCAAGGCAGGTTCTATCAATCAGTGAGTACATGTACTAAACTCTGCTGCTTTTTATAAATTGGTATGAGTTGTTCTGTGCATGACTGACCTGTTTTTAAAAATAGCGCCTCCTGAATAAAACCTTCCAACACAAGTTCATGCCAAGCCCCATGAACATATTATACCTCTGGGCTGGAATTTCTTACATTCCAAGGAGCCTAGAAAAGCACAGAACTATCTTCTCCCTTCCCCTGCCAGCACCAGGATCAGGCTAAGGATGGATGGAACATGCATGGACACTTTTATTCCCTTCCCCATTCACATCACTCTTCACATCCCCTTTGCCCCTATCAGCCCAGTTCTGGCCAAGTTATATTTCTGAAGGCCATACACCCAGGGTGATATATACATGCCAACAATTTTTTATAAAGGGCTCAAAAGTCAAATGCTTTGTTAGCCAAAGCATGCATTTTTGTAAATCACGACACATTTGTTTGCACAAAACTCTCTGTCCACCTCTTTTCTCTAGTGTTTTGACTTCTGCCTCACTCTGTTAGATAGCTAATTCCTGTGAGCGTAAGAACTCTCCAATCTAAAAGAAACTTAACAAACGCATGCTCTTCATTTTGTTAAAATATCTTTTATAGTCCAGTGGTGATAGGTGTGGTGGGGTGGAGGGCACCATTTACAACAGACCTTAAGGTTTGATTTTTCTTTTTCCATCAAATTCTTTCCAGTTTCTCTTTCTCCCTCCCTCCCTGTTTTTTTACAAGTTTTTTACAAGTTTGCATAATACAGTAACTTACAGAAACCTAGGAGAAAGGCAGCCCTTTAACGAACACGCTAGGCTACTGTGAAATGAATTATTGGTTTAACAGCCAGGCAGCTACAGATATAATTAGGCTCCATTCAGGAGCAAATTAAACCAGCATGGGTACCCAGGCCCCAAGACTGCAGTGATGTTGCTGTGAAAGTAGATCTGGGCTTGTTCCAAATTGCCCTGGGTCAACAGTGCTGTGGCCTGTTAATCAGATCCAGGGAAAAGAGTAGTAGGAAACTTGGGGTGTGAACCCCATATAAGACCCTTGAATGCTGAATTAATCTGGAATAACTACATTCAGTCCAATGTTCCTGGTTTCCCAGAGAGTCTTCTGTAGTGACCCTAAGAGTGTGGTTGAACTGGTTTGGTGCTCCGAGGCACCATGGAGTTGGGGGGGGAGCAGCAAACAGCACCTTTAAAAGGGAATACAGCAGGTCCTTACCTGCTCACTGCCACAGATGCCGTTTGTCCTACCCAATTAATGATCTAATCGACTAGCCTACTGTCAAATGTATTTCAGGGTTCCTCAATCATGTTGTTTCCTCCCCCCCCCCCCCGGCAATTTGCCCCAAGGATGTGTGTGGATAATGTTGCTGCATACTAGGACTTTGGAAGAAATTGCTGATGTCTTCCTAAATGATGACCTGCAAAGAGTGTTGTATCATTAACAAATTGCAATAGAGAGGATGGATTCAAGCACTAAGATTCTCAGTACTGCTAATGTGTCCTCTGTTGCTGATTCTGAATGCTGGAAGGAGAGTGTACATCTAGTATTTCTGCAGTCTCTGCTTTTATAACAATAAAACAATAATGATAATTTGTTAGCTGCCCCATAACAAATTGTTCTCCATGCGGCTTACAACACAACATTAAAACATGAGATAAAAACACACAACACATAACAGACAAAAGTGGGGGTGGTTGGGAGAGAAAATACAAAATATAATACAAAACAATTTAAAAGACATTTTTAAAAACCCGTTGAAATTGAATCAAAATTTAAAATATAAAAGGCCTGAGTGAACAAAAAGGTCTTCACCGATCTGAATATGGTCTTCAGTCTGAATATGAATCATTTGTTCGGAAAAAATAGAAACAAAACCTTTGCCTTGGAGTCTGTTTTGCTGTTAGTCTATAATTTAAATCCTGGCAATCTAAGGTTACACACATCTGTACAATGTAGCTGCCATTTGTCTGCTCCTAGAGAGCTGTTTGTTTACTACTATAGACCATGTGGCCTGGATCTCCAGGACTGAAAGAATTTGGGGAATTTGGCAATGGTCTGTCCAACCTTCCAACTGACTGACAACAACAAAACCAAGAGGAAATTTGTCAGACTGCTAATGCTGGGTGCCTCTTTTGAAAAGAGAGCATTATTTTGGTAAAGTGGGGCAGTTAGACTGGAATAGAGATAATATAACGACCTTAAAATGGTGGCACATATGCTGGTAACATCCAGGCTTGACTACTGCAATGCACTCTATGTGGGGCTGCCTTTGTACGTAGTTTGGAAACTGCAACTGGTGCAGAATGCAGCCGGGCAGGTTGGTCTCCGGGGCCACCACCAGTCGATTCCACATTATTCCTATTTTAAAAGAATGACATTGGCTGCCAGTTAGTCTCCAGGCAAAATACAGAGTGCTGGTTATTACCTATAAAGCCCTGAATGGCTTGGGCCCAAGGTGATGGTTCTTCATGAATCCTGTCACTTATTAAGATCATCATGGGAGGTGCAGTAGGTTGCTACCAACTTGCTTTGCAATAGTCGAGCCTGGAGGTTACCAGCTGATGCACCACTTTTTTGAGATCATTCTCTTCAAGGAATGGACGCAGCTGTTGAATCAACTGAAGTTGATAGAAAGCTTTCCTGTCCATAGCCTCCACCTGAGATACCATGGTGAGGCCTGAATTCAAGAGCACTCCCAAGCTGCGTACCTGTTCCTTCTGGAGGAGTGTAACCCCATCCAGCACAGGAAGATCTAACGCATCCCTCAAATTCCAATCCCCCACATTGATTTGGGTGTCATCAGCATACTGATAACACCCTGCACCAAATCTCTTGATGACCTCACCCAACAGTGTCATGTAAATGTTAAAAAGCATTGGTGACAGAATGGAGCCCTGAGGGACTTCATATAATAGCTCCCGTTTTGAAGAGGAACTGTCACCAAGCACCACCATCTGAAATCTGCCTAAGAGATAGGTGCAGAACCACTTCAAAGCAGTGCCTCCTATCCCCAGTTCTCCCATGTGATCCAGAATGATACCATGGCCGATGGTATCAAATGCCACCGAGAGATTCAAAAGAACCAACAGAGTCATGCTCCCTCTGCCGATTCCCTGGTAAAGATCATCCATCAGGCTGACCAAGGCAGACTCAACCCCATAGCCCACTCTAAAGCCAGTTTGACATGGGTCTAGATGATCGGTTTCCTCCGAAACTGCCTGGAGCTGGTTAGCCACCACTCTCTCAGTCACCTTGCCCAACCATGGGATATTGCCCAACCATGGGAGAACTATCCATCTCTGAGGGATCAAGGGAAGGCTTCTTAAGAAGTGGACTAATCATTGCCTCCTTCAAACAAGGAGGCATCCTACCCTCCCTCAGCAATGAGTTAATGATATTAACAAGGCCATCTCCCACAATTTCCCTGCTAGATAGAAGCAGCCAAGTTGGGCAAGGATCCAGAGAACAAGTGGTGGGCCACACCACCCCAAGCAGCTGGTCCACATCCTCAGGAATCGCAAATTGAAACTGATCCAATCCAGTACTGCAAGAGGGATTGCTGAACACCACCTTAATAGCCTCTGCAGAAACAGTGGAGTCCAAGCTGGCCCGAATACAAGAGATTTTGTCCACAAAGAACCCATTAAAAGCATGACAGAACAAAGTCCCCGGGGATTGGTTTGAATTGGAAGGAGCTTGAATCAAACTCCTCACAACCTGGGACAGCTCTGCTGTCCCTCTGAAGTGTGTTCTTGCCCCGCTATCCTAGATTGCTGTTAGAGAAGAGTTTGTGTGTGTATGGGGGTGGGGTGGTGGTGGAATAATATTAAGATTTTTCAAAATCTAAGACTAGATGACTACCCTTGATGCACAGATTAAATGCCATAGTGACTCAGAGAATAATGATGTAACCAGGGCGCAGAGCAGTAAAATTCAATAAAATGTCAATCCATGCACTGTACAGGAAAACATTTAAAGAAATTCACTTCAAATAATAATAAATGCTGCTCTGTTTAACCGGAAGCAATCAGAGGTAGAGCCACATGGAGGAAACTATTGATTATACTGTACTTGCAAGGAACCTTAGCTGAATGGGCCTTACCTCTGAGTAAACATGATAAAAAGGATCAAAGCCACAGGGATAGGCACTGCTGGATAAACACTAGATTAACTGCTATATGGAGCCACCACTATTATTCTGCTGACAGTTAATTGCAGAAAAGCAATAAATATGCAAACAAGCTGAGTGAATAGGTAGGCTCCTGTATGGATGATGACAACAACGATGATGATGATGATGATGATGATGATGATTCTTCTACTACTACTACTACAAATATTTGTTGTATTTGTTGCCCTGGGGGCTTTGGGATATGCTCCCTGTTGAAATAAGAGCATCTCCTTCTCTATTTGCTTTTAGGAAGACCCTCAAGACGCACCTGTTTTCTCAGGCTTTACTCTTGTTCTCTCTCTCTCTGTTCAGTAAACTGGTCCTCCCAGTTCCCCCCATCTTCTTCCTACTGCTTGCTGCATTTTACCTTTCCTCCTTCCATGTTCTGCTCTTGCACTATAAAGACATAGAAAGCTCAGGGACACAGGCTTTCTATCTAAGTATGTAACTTCCTTTAAAAAACCTTTCCAGATATTTGGACCTTAAGTGTCTGTTTCAAGATACTCTTCACTGGCTCGGTTCTTCTCACACACACTTTCTCTGTTATAGCTGGGATAACTGAAATCCCTTCTCCACAACACCATATTAGTGCAAGTAAGGTCGTTCTGCATGAAACAAAACATGGGAACTTGGGGTCCCGAATACATCTGCAGCTTGTCCCTGTAGCAAATTCCAGCACATGCATTAACCTTTGGCGTGCCAAGCGCTGTGCTCAGCTCCTTTCCGTCCGTCTGTCACTGGAAAGGCTTAGCAGCAGAACTTCGCCAGCGGTGGTGTGCTTTCAAGTCCTAATTCATAGCTGGCAGTGCCAAGCTTCCAAACTTCAAAGCGGGTCACTCCCCAACCCCATAAACCAATTCTCAGTGCTCAAATGTCATCTTGCTGAACCACCCTGAAGGAAGAAAAGGCAGTGGGGAGGGGGAGGCAAGCAGCCTCTGTTTGCCTTCAAACATCACATGAAATCTGTGCCGTGTGAGAGGCGCCTGGGAATATTTCAGGGCCATTTTATTCTGAAGCTTATCTGAAGACCACTCCAGTTTATAAATCAGCATATAGGGGTATTGGCAAGTCCACCACTGCCTTGGAGTCCAACGGGGGCTCTTTATGTCCTCTTGGGCATAGTTGCTGCTGTTCCTTCCACACCCTCCTCTGTCTCTTGGGCTGGCAGTTGAAGGGCCACAGTGGCTTGTGGGTTAGGGTTTGGTTTATGGGCTGCTAGTTGCTGACCCTACTCCATCCCCTAGTCTTGGATAAGATGGCCTAGTTGTTGATCCTGATTGCCGAAGACAGAGCGGCTTTGGCCAGTTTGGGGAGCTGTAAAGCCATTGCAAATGTGGCTTATTGCTTGAGTCATAATGCTGCTGCTGCTGCTGCTGCTGCTGCTACTACTACTACTACTACTATTATTATTATTACATTTTACATCACACTCTTCCTCCATGGAGCCCAGAGCAGTGTACTACATACTTGAGTTTCTCTTTCACAACAACCCTGTGAAGTAGGTTAGGCTGAGAGAGAAGTGACTGGCCCAGAGTCACCCAGCAAGTCTCATGGCTGAATGGGGATTTGAACTCGGGTCTTCCCAGTCCTGGTCCAGCACTCTAACCACTACACCACACTGGTTTTCTACTACTACTACTACTACTACTACTACTACTACTACTACTATACTGCTTTTCAACAGATGTTTCCAAAGTGGTTTTAATTGATTGATTAAGTGCCGTCAAGTGGACTCTTAGCAACCACATAGATAGATTCTCTCCAGGATGATCTGTCTTCAGCTTGGCCTTTAAGGTCTCTCAGTGGTGCATTCATGGCTGTTGTAATTGAGTCCCTCCACCTTGCTGCTGGTCGTCCTCTTCTTCTCTTTCCTTCAACTTTCCCCAGCATTTTGGACTTCTCAAGGGAGCTGGGTCTTTGCATAATTAATGTGTCCAAAGTATGATAGTTTGAGCCTGGTCATTTGTGCCTCGAGTGAGAATTCTGCATTGATTTATTCTATGATCCATTGGTTTGTTTTCCTGGCTGTCCATGGTATCCTCAAAAGTCTTCTCCAGGACCAAAGTTCAAAAGCGTCAATACTTTTTCTGTCTTGATCAGGGCTATCAAGCCCAGCATCCTATTTCCTAAAGATGCCTCTAGGAAGCCCACCAGCAAAAGAAGAAGGCATGCCCCTTCTCCAGCCATTGCTCCCCTGCACAGGATCATAGGAAGTTGCCTTCTACCAGACCATTGGTTCATGTAGCTCAGTATTGTCTACACATACAGGCAGAGGCTTCTCCAGGGTTACATCTCAGCCCTATCTCGAGATGCTGCCAGGGAGGGAACTTGGGACCTGCAGCACTCTTCCCAGAGTCGGCCCATCCCCTAAGGGTGCTCACATGTCATCTCCCATTCAAATGCAAACCAGGGCAGACCCTACTTGGCAAAGGGGGCAATTCATGCTCGCTCCCCCAAGACCAGATCAACTCTTCGACTATTCAGTTGGTTGTATCCAGAGCAACACACAGTGGACACACTAGGAAGATGCATCCTTCCTTCAGGAAGCTTTCTCGCTACTGTTTGTATCTGCCCAAGGGCAGGGGTGGGGGTTGGGGTGGGGTAGGCAAATTTAAGCTGCTTTCACTGCCTCTGGGGGTACCCTGTGTCTTCTGAAAAAAAGTCCCTGAAAATCGCATTGCTCTTCCTATGGTTCTTTGTGTGCACCTATTCGCTTTCTCCCATGAGTAAAGGGTTGCTATTGACTTTAGTGGTTTGATGGCTCAAATGTACATGAACCCAAGCCCATCTGTCATGTAGTAGTGTCCAGAATAGATCCTTAAGGGGTGGAGTTTGCAGGTTTGCCAGCGTGTCCCTGTTACAGTTTGCTTGCTTAATAGATCTGGGCTTCGTTTATTTAATTTCATGTCACATTTATTTGAAATGAAATCTGCAAATCAATCACCATAATAGAAACCAGAACTGCTTATACAAAAGAACACAGAAAGCCGTAAATAGGCTCCTTAAGATGTCATTTTTGTGGCCAGCGTTGTTTCTATATGTGTGTTTTGTTTTTTTCCA
This sequence comes from Hemicordylus capensis, assembly GCF_027244095.1. NCBI lineage: Eukaryota > Metazoa > Chordata > Lepidosauria > Squamata > Cordylidae > Hemicordylus > Hemicordylus capensis. Next base: position 12,464,431 of record NC_069671.1, read on the forward strand.
AAAATGTTCATGGGATACATATTTTTCTCCCTGAGAAGAACATTAAAGCTTTTTCCTTCCATCCGCTAGCTTTATCCCGATGAAATAATGAGCGGAGCTCCATAAAACCACCATTATTAAAGCCAAATGGGCACTTCATCATACAGTAGCTTTCGATATAATCTATCTGATCTCTCAAAGTAGCTGGAAATGGGTTGGAGATGACGGGTGGGCAGGAATTCAGCAGAGCACACATTAACTTGAAAGAGGAGAATAGTGACCCCAAAGAAGCCGCCATTTCTTCAGGCAGCCATTTTCTGGATTTCTCTCAGGCTCACTGTATTCCAGTAGGAAAACCCGCTGACTGTAACGGCCATGTGCAATGCAAATCCTGTGGATGGGGCCACATCCCAGTAAGGGGTCCATAGGCGAAACTAGGGGGGCAGCCAGGGCACATGCCCTAGGCACCACTGGGGGGGGGCGCCAGTGCCATGCTGCCCCCCACCCCCTCCCCAATTCTTGGATTTTAAAAAAAATTACCTGTAGCCCCTTTGGGGGGCTTCCTAAGGGGTCTGCAAAGGTTCCCCCTCCCCCCGCCGGCCTCTTAGATCACTGCTGCAGCCCTTCTTGGGCTAATTTTCAGGCCTGTTTGGGCCTACAAAGATCAGTGTGGCGGCCATTTTGGAGGCTGCCACACATGCTCAAAAGGCCTTTGCGAGGCCTGGCAAGGCATAGGACCTTGCAGGGACCATTTGAGCATGTGTGGCGGCCATTTTTTAAAAGGCTGCTGAAAACAAGAATGGCTGCCGCACATGCTCAAATGGCCTCTGCAAGACCCAAGTCTAGATTTTTCCCTGACCTAGGGAGTCAGAAGAATGCAAAGTTGTTGGCAAGGGACCCGAGCATTTAAAAAACAGATATAAATGGCACAAAAGCAAGTGGACAAAACATCCCCTAAAAAGACAATGTTGGTTTAATACCTTGTAAGCTGGCAAAACTGAAGCATGGCGGGGAGAGGCAAGGAATCAAATAGAAATATTCACTCGCATGCTGTTTAATTCTCTACACAGAGCTCTATCTTTATCTGCATATTTGTCAAGCTATCTGATTATAAGGTTTGTGGGATTCCATACTTGGAAAGTGCCTGCCTTTAACTTGTGTGGTGCTTAAAACACACACACACACACCTGAATATCACACTGTTTTGCTCTTCTGTGGCTAGTTGCAACTTCCACCTTCTTCCTGATCAGGCTGCTGGATCCAAGCCTATTGTAAGTTGCTGGATAATTTCAGATTGTTTGGGGCCCCTAGGATGTCCCATTGCAGCCATCTCCCTCGAAGGCAAAAGCTGTTTGGACAGAAAAAACCCATCCCCTGGATTTCTTGGAGGCAGCAACCTGTAGTGAGGTGTGCTGAGGTGGCAGAGCATTTGCTAAAGAGAGCTTTCACTGCTTAGCTCTATGGAGGCAGCATGCCCAGCACATGGATGTGCTGCGTTTCCTTGGGAGGGCGACTGGCACATATGTGCCACATGTGTGGTTGTATGTGTTTGTATATATGCATGTGTGTGTTGCTTACAACCTGTTTCTCCTGAAAGTGTCTGAACTTGTATTTTTGAGCTGATATTATGGTAAAGTAGTCTGAAAGATGGGTGTCAGATGTTTGGATGCTATTTTCCTGAGAGATGCCTCTGATGGGGTCAACAGTGAGCCCCCACCCCCGGGACCGAAATTGGCCATCAGTTGCAAGGGAGTCTGGGACTTGACATGGGGGCAAAGGGTTAACCCTCCTGTCCCTTATACCATGGCCCTGATCCAAATTGTAGGCCACTGTGCTTGCTTTTGAACAACTACAAGACATCATCAGGAGTTGCAACTGCAGAATGCCCACATCACGTCTCACTTGGTCTTGAGTGGGAAATGTGATGCCTCTTGTCTTTCCTGCACATGTATCTACTTCTACGACGACGAATATTTATATATCGCTCTTCAACAAAATTCTCAAAGCAGTTTACATAGAAAAATAAATAATACATCAATAAGATGGCCCCTTGCCCTCAAAGGGCTCACAATCTAAAAAAACAACATAAAGTAGATGCCAGCAACAGCCACTGGAGGGATGCTGTGCTGGTTGGATAGGCCCAGTTGCTCTCCCCCTGCTAAATATAAGAGAATCACCACTTTTAAAGATGTCTCTTTGCTCAGTTAGCAGGGGATCCTAAGTCTCTGAGCTGGGTCTCACAATTAGTGAGACTTGGTTTGGGGTGATGAGTGGGGAGAGCGGGTTAAGCCTGCTCTCCTCGCACTCGAGTGGGGAAGAAGCCCTGGGCATCCGGATCGGCCCCCCACATGATTGCCGGCTCCGTGATGGAGCCGGCGGTGGCTGTGGGGAGCGGGGGCTGATTGGCCCCTGCAAGATCCAGCATGCCCTGCGTGAGTACGCAGGGCATGCTGGCGAGACCCCTGGAACCGGGAGGTGGCTTTTTGCCTCCCTTCTGGGGGTCTCCTTGTGAGTAGCCGCGGCGTGGAGCCACGCCGCGGCTACTCACAATTATTAAAACCAGGTTTGCGGAGCGCTCACTCTGCAAACCCGGTTTTAGGGCAGGGGTACTTAGGTGGGTTGCCCGCCTAGGAACCACCGGGCTCGCAGCCGAGCCTGGTGGTTCACACGATGGGGCAAAATTGGGCTAGCCTCCGCTAGCCGGATTTTGCCCCATCATGTGAATAGCCTCATTGTCTTTCCTTAGCTTCCCAAGGCTCAAATGTTTAGGTGTTGATGGTCTTCCTTCCACCATCAAAGAGATGGTCTTCCTTCCACCATCAATTATGCTGGTAATTGAGATGTGCATCTTTTATAGAACATGTGAGGTTTTAGTAGCTAATCTGTCTCATGAGACTCCTTTCTCTGTTCCGACCTGCTGGTGTATGGAGAGTGGACCTTTCCCAAAGCGAATGCCTCCATGCCCAGTTCTGCATGTGACCAACCTTTCTCTGAGCAACACATTGTCCAAGACAGAAAAGGAGATTAGGGGTTCTCTTTCTGGTGTGTTAGACCTCCCCGCTCCAAAATTGGCCTCTTTCCTTAGCCATCTGCCATGAGAGACAAACAACTAGATGTAGTTAATAGGACTCAGACGACACTTTTCAAGTTAAATGACATTTTTTCAAGTTGGCCATACTTAAAAGCAAAATCCGCCTTACCACAACTTACTATCGGCTGTAAAAGATGAATGCTCAAAAAGAATCTCTCTCTCTCTCTCTCTCTCTCTCTCTCTCTCTCTCTCTCTCTCACACACACACACACACACACACACACACACACACACCAGGGGAACCTGATCCATCAACCCTCCCCCCCACACACACACACAACCTAAGGACACAGCTCTGCCTTCTGACTTGGGCAGCTCTGTGCCTCTGGAACCAGTTTGCGGAATGTGCCCCACTCAAACCCACAACCATGGAAATGGGGCTCTTGCTTTCAGTCCTGGCTATGACAACCAGCTGCTTCCTAAAGAGGTGTGAGAATTCTAAAACAGGCCCTCAATGAAATAACCGGCTCATAAAAAGTGGATCTTCCTCACCAATCCCAGGTGTTTCGTTTGGCTGCTACCCAGAAGCATGAGGGTTTATATCCCTTTATTTGTTTTTAATCACATCTGAGGCATCTGTTTTTACTGTGATTATCTATAAATATAGGTTTAATCTCCATTTGAATCCTGCTAAGTGCTTGGGTTTTTCCTTTTCTTTTTTGGCAGTGTCTTCCCAGAGATTATCAAATAATAATAATCATAAAACACATGCAGCAGAAGGAAGCAGGCAGAAAAGTGTCTTCTCTGCCGATCGCCCTATTGTCAGATACATTCATTAATCCAGAATAACTGTTACACAAATGGCATTGCCTTTGAATGTTTGCAGTAGGTTGGGAAATCAGCAAACTGTGTAAACAAATAGTGAGGCAGGTCTCATGATTGGTGAGACCCGCTTCCAGAGGGTTTGCAGGGAGAGTGGGGTAAGCCCACTTTCCCCGAAGACGATCATTAAGCCCTCCCCAGGCGGCCAGATCGGCCGCCCACACGACTGCCAGCTCCATCATGGAGGTGGCGGGGGCTTGGGAGTTCGAGGGCCACGCGGGCCCCGGGAGTTCCAGCATGCTCTGCGCAAATGTGCAGAGCATGCTGGAGAGACCCCCGAGTTGGAAGGCTGCTTTTTAACCTCCCGGTCGGGGGTCTTCTTGTGAATTGCCACTGTGTGGAGCCGTGGCGTGGCAACACACAATCCGGAAAACCCGGTTAGCGGAGCACTCGCTCTGCTAAACTGGGCTAAGGGGAGGGCTTTGCAAGCGGGTTAGCTGCTTGTAAACCCCCCGGGCTCGCCTGCGATCCCGTTGGTTTACACGGCCAGCAGAAATCAGGCTAGGCTCTCCTAGCCCGGTTTTTGCTGGTCGTGAGAATAGCCTCAGTGAAATACAGGCTATTGCTCCTTAGCACAGAAGTTATACAACTTCTGTGCTAAGGAGCTATGGGCAGCATTTGCAGGTGATTCCAAGTTCTGTCACCAGTTGAACAGTTCCAAGGTGGAGTGTGTGTAGGAACATAGGAAACTGCCATATACAGAGTCAGACCATTGGTCTATCTAGCTCAGTATTATCTTCACAGACTGGCAGCGGCTTCTCCAAGGTTGCAGGCAGGAATCTCTCTCAGCCCTATCTTGGAGATGCTGCCAGGGAGGGAACTTGGAACCTTCCGCTCTTCCCAGAGCGGCTTCATCCCTTGAGGGGAATATCTTGCAGGGCTCACACATCAAGTCTCCCATTCATATGCAACCAAGGCAGACCCTGCTTAGCTATGGGGACAAGTCATGCTTGCTACCACAAGACCAGCTCTCCTCTGTGTGTGTGTTTGTGTGTGTGCGGGAACTGTAGGGAAGAATTTGAGTCAACCCTGTATTCAGCAGAGAAACTCAGTTTGAGAGAACAAAGATCACAGAGGAGCTCTGGAGACAACTGCTTAACGTCTAGAACAAGTAAATGTTTGTTTAAAGAAGTAACACTCCGACAGAAAGCCTGTTCCCTGTGGACAATAGGAATTGTTGGTGTTAGGAGTCAACAAAAACAACAGCAGCAAATATTTATATATCGCTTTTCAACAAAAGTTGCCAAAGCGGTTTACATAAAGAAATAATAAATACATACATACATAACATAAAATTGATCCCTGTTCCCAAAGGGCTCACAGTCTTGAAAAGTAAAGGAAAGGAAAGGAAAAAGAAAAGTCAATGCTTCTGGAGCCACATCTCCAACAGGCACTGAATGGGCAAAGTGCATTTATGGGTGGGCGGACTGTGTCCCACTGCTTATGAGATGTATGAAACAGAAATGGGGAACAGTGGGAAGGCAAGCCACTTGCCTGGGGGGCACTTGCCCCTCCATGCCCCTTCCCCACTTTGGAGCCGCCCTTGCAGTTGAACAGTCCTAAATAGTTGCATCAATAGGCATGATTAAGTAGAGTGCTGGTTGTGACTTCAGTATCTAGTGTGCCCGAACTGTCTTTCCCCATTTGTTCTTTTCTTGCTGTGGGGTGTGTGTGTGTGTGTGTGTTTGACTGGTGATTTGCTTATTATAACTATTACTAATTGTCATAGAGGGAGATACCAAAGGAGGTAGGAAAGGGGAAATTGACTCACTGAAAAATTCAGTTTTCTGATTGTATTGCAAAAGGCAAAACATGCTAATTAAAAGAAACAAAGAACTATCTTAGATCTCAGGCCTGGAAAAGGCCTTATGCTTTAACCTAACCTGACTGGCAGCAACTTTACTTTACTTTTACTCAACATACTTGACCTGGTATGGCAGCTTCATATGTGGTGCAGGATAACTGGGCTCACTTCCCTGAGTCACCTGGAGCTAATGGGAATGGGGAGGAATATCTCTGACATTATTTGTCTTTCCTGAGAGCATTGCGAGGGTTATGCTAAGAGCTGTTAAGCACCCCTGGAGTAGTATTTGCTTTGCTGTTGTATCTCTGTGCTTGCAAAACAGAAAGTTCAAGTAAGAAGAAAAAGGGAAATTGACGTTTTTATGTGTGTTCTTTTGAGAGAGGGAAAAAGCCTGTTCTGTTGCTTGTAAAAATGTACAAAGAGTGCTAAGTGTTGCTGTGACATGCAGCTAATATTAAAATCAGATTAAAGCTGATCCCTGGTGCGATTCCTGGAGGCAGGGCTGGTTGCCACAATAGTTAATACCAGGGCCTTTAATAGGATGAGATATTGCCTTGGAGGCCCCGTTAACTCAAGTATGTTCAGTTTATAATAGCAAAGGAAGTAAACGTGCCACCTTTTTCCCCTGGCTGGGCTCCTTCTAGCTGCATGATGGGTTCCAATTCTACAGATGAAGCTTTCCTCGCTGATTTCTGCTAGGTGGACCCTCACCTGCCAAACTTCTGCCTGCTGTGCAGCTGTTAAAACACAGGGATCCCTGCCAAGAAAAGAGGGAGCAACTCCAGCCCTTCCCTTGGCAGGCAAACGATGCAAACCACATGAAAACCAGTAGAATTTTGATTCCTTATTGTAGCATATGGATTACCTTGGTCTTGATTGCTTTTTACATTTTGTATTACATTTTGATGCCATCTTTCCTCCAGTGATCTCAGGGCAGAGCACATGATGCTCCCACACTTTATCCTCGCGACAATCTTGTGAAGTAGGTTAAGCCGAGAGATGGTCAACCCCAAGGTCACCCAGTGTCTGAGAGGGATTTGAACCCAAGTCTTCTCATTTTCAGTTTCAACTCTACATAGCTCTGATTCTGTGGTTGTCCACAAACTTGTATTTTACCATTGGAAGCGGTAAACTTGTGTTTGCCTCACCTAGGGCCTAGGGTATTGAAGAGAGCGCCTTCATGAACCCCGCTGCCTATTAAGATCATTGGGGGAGGTCTGGTTGCCACTGGCTCGCTTGGTGGCAACCCTAAAGCAGGCCTTCTCTAGGGTTGTCCCAGGGCTCTGGAACACACTCCCAAATGACATCAGAATCCCCTCATCTCCGATTGTTTTTAAACAACTTTTGAAAATACTTACTGACTTAGCGGGCGTTGAGTTTATCATGTTTTAAAGTTTTGTTTTTGGACGTTTTAATTGTCTTTACATGATTTTTAGGTTTGCCTTGAGATTTTACATAGGGTGGTGTAAAAACATGATGAATAAATAAATTAAAATAAATAATCCATATTGTTGTCTGGAAAATCGGAAGTGCTATTGTAACATGTGGGTTCTGAAGGGCCCGAACAGCAATAGCAAGAGAGCATTACAGGCAAAACAAGTTATAGTGAATATTTGCACAAATAGACTTAACAGAAACATTTAAATCCAGTGTTCAACTGATCCAATCCACTCTGGGGGAAAGGAAAGTAAAACAACTGTCCAGCTTCTGACTTGATCCAGCTCTTCTTTTTTCAAGCACTTAACTTGCAGCTTTCCGTGAAGGCCCACAAGACAACTCAAGAATTACAGCCCTGTAATTAAATAATACATACACATGCCAAACAAATAATACATACACAGCCAAACAAAATAACTCCCCCTCCTATAATTAAATACACATCTGCTCACCTAAGCTAGAGGTTAGGGCTGGTTCAACTCATGCATCAGACAGACATGTAACTGTGCACTTACCTGTCTGCATTCGGACAAAACGGACAGGAACCAAACTGCAGTCAGGGGGACTTCAGAGAGGAGGGGAAACTGGCTGGGTGGGCTTCCTACTGGCATGAAGGACAGCCCCGACAGCCAATCACACCTGGAGAGAGGGAGGAGCTTACTCCCTCAACTCTGGTTAGAGCGAGCATAGCGGCAGTTCAGAATTTGGATGTACAGCAACCAGCTGCAAACCTCGGGTAAGAGCGGCAAACCGCTCACTACAGACCGAGGGTTCCAATTGGAGTCTGGGAAGGGAAACCTTGGGTCGCTTTTCTGACGGGACCAGAGTTCCACAAATTTGGGTGTACAAGAAATGAACCTCACGCTTCTTCACCTCCAGTTTCCTGTTACATGTGAATACGGCCATCCATCCATTATCTCCGTTTGGGTCTACTCACAGCAGAGTACCTAACTGACCACACCCACAAGCCTGAACTACACCCTATGTAGGGATTACACTAGCTTGAGTCTCCCACCCCTTGTGACCCACAAGGTGCAAGGAGAAGCACAATGCACTGCCGACAGAGAGGCACTACATGCTCAAAGAATGGAAGGAATATCCCTGTTGCAGCCATGAGCAACACAATTACCCTTTTTCATGTCTGCAGAGATGTGTTGAGTGCATTGTTTGGAAATAAAGCCGCAGCAAGTAGCCCTCTCCCACCCTTGCCTTGTCAATATGGAAGGTGAAAAGAACTTCTAATTAACACAGCCTGTCAACTCATTTTTTAAATGGACTGTTTTACAACTGGCAATTAAAAAAAAATTATTATTTTAAATCATTCTGCAGTTCTTTGTATTGAAGGAATTGCCATTTGGGTTGAGAGACGAGCCTGGAAGCCTCTGATGTATAAAGGCAAGAGATGGCTTTGTAAAAGAGCCCCTTGAAATCTGAAATTAATTACTTGACATTACAAGCCGCCGGCAGTCAAGGGTTTGCTGGCTATTAGAATGGAATGCACTCCCCCACCCCCTCCGCACCATTGCGAAAATGGAACTCCACCATTTCCTCCTTCAGTGGGTTTTCAGCTGGAGAATATTTAGTCTGCCAATTGCGGGGCACCCATAGCAGGCCAAATCAGGAGCAAGAGCTCCTATATGAGTGCAATGGTGTGAATTATAGGATTGCATTGGTACAGAATGTCGCACTGATGGTGCAGAACAAGAGAGTGGAACAGTATGTGTGCTGGTGCAAAGAACAACATTGTGCACCTTGGATAAGGGGGAGAACATGGACTGGAAGCTGGCTGGAGCAACTGTTAGACTAACATACGGTCTCCAATGCTCCTTAAGATCTACCCGAAACCACTGGGAGAGATCATCAGGAGATTTGGTGCAGGGTGTTATCAATATGCTGATAACACCCAAATCTATTTCTCCCTATCACCTTCATCAGGAAATGGCATAACTTCCCTAAATGCCTTCCTAGAAGTGGTAATGGGCCGGATGAGGGATAACAAACTGAAGTTGAATCCAAATACGACAGAGGTACTGCCTGTGGGGTTTAGATCTGCCCGTTCTGGATAGGGTTACACTCCTTCAAAAGATCAGGTATGTAGCTTGGGAGTGCTCCTGGATACAAAACTGGTTTCTCAGGTTGAGGCAGTGGCCAGGAGTGCTTTTTATCAGCTTCAGCAGATACATCAGCTATGCCTATTTCTGAAGGTAAATGACTTTAAAACGGTAGTACATATGCTGGTGATCTCCAGGCTTGATTACTGTAATACACTCTATGTGGGGCTGCCTTTGTACATAGTTCAGAAACTACAACTAGTACAGAATACGGCAGCCAGGTTGGTCTCTGGGACAACACGAAGGGACCATATAACACTGATTCTGAAATAATTGTGCTGGCTGCCGATACGTTTCTGAGTGAAATACAAAGTGCTGCTTATTACCTATAAAGCCCTGAACAGATTAGGTGCAAGGTATTCAAGAGATCACCTTCTTTGTCATGGACCCTGCCGCCTATTAACTTAGAACCTCTGGGAAGGTCCAGTTACAGTTGCCACCAGCTCGTCTGGGGGCAACTTGGGGCCAGGCTGCCTCTGTGGCTGCCCCAGGACTTTGGAGCGTACTCCCTGTCAAAATAAGAGCTTCTCCATCTCCGATGGCTTTTTAAACGACCCTTAAGACACACCTGTTTTCTCAGGCTTTTAATTCAAATTAATTTTGAACTGTTTAATTGTTTTTATCCTGTGATATTATTTTAACTAGCTTGACCGGCACAGAGCATTTGTGTGCTACCGTGTTTCCCCGAAAGTAAGCCCTCCCCCGAAAATAAGACCTACCCGAAAATAAGCCCTAGTGCATTTTTGGGGCCTAAAATTAATATAAGACACTGTCTTATTTTTGGGGAAACACAAATAACTTTTGATTAAGGTCAAGAACACAGCAAACTGAGGTGTCATGTCTGAGTAACAGTTGATGGACCGAAAGGACACTGAGTAGAAGGGTAGCAGCCAGCTATTCAAACTAGAACTTTTTTGAACTTCAATAAAAATAAGACCTACTCGAAAATAAGCCCTAGTGCATTTTTTGGGCCTAAAATTAATATAAGACACTGTCCTATTTTGGGGGAAACACGGTAGTACTGTATTGCTCTCCTGGCCCCCACCACAGCCCCCTCACCCCAGAGACCTCCCCAGCCTCACCTGAGCCCCAGATTCCTCCACGTCCTCCTCTTCCCTCCTCCTCCTCCTCGCAGGTCCGGAGCAACTGCCCACCGGAGCTCCTGCACGGCCCCCGCCCGGAGCAGCAGCAGCGGCATCGCTGCCACCGCTGCCTCTGACTGGGCTCGACACTCATGCAGCTCTGCGCTCCAAGCACCTCCAGCATGCCACGCATGCCACACACCGCCTTAGCACTTTCTATGCGGAGATAGTTTCACTCTGTGAATTGTTTTTAATTTTTTTTTAGTCTGCAAAAGTGTTTTGTTTGTTTTTGTTTTTATATTTTAATTTGTATGTTGTATACCGCCTAGAGATGTATATATCAGACAGTATATAAATTAGATAGATAGATAGATAGATAGATAGATAGATAGATAGATAGATAGATAGATAGATAGATAGATGATGCCATTCTGTCACTGGCTACAATTCAGCCTCCCGCGTACTGGAAACCAAGATGCAGTCTTTACTCGAAGCAATTTGTGTCTGGTGTCAGTACATGGCCTAAGCTACTGTTCCATGTACCTGACTGTGACCTTGGACATTGAATCCCGCCTGGTGATGACTATGCACCTGCTTCTACCATCTTGGATCTAGCACACGTCCATTTCAATGCCTGCGCATGAGTACTAAAGTGCCATGCAGCACACAGCACCATGCTGTTTCCCACACTGCAGCTGCTGAGGCTTGTTTTGAACGGCTGATAAATAATTTTTCCAGGGCAATTTCTGTTTTTCAGATATATATCTTCTTTGTACTTTTGATTAAACAGCCTGTTGACTCTTAAATCAATGGAGGAGAAGCGACTGCAGAGTAAACAAACATATGGGAAGTGAAGTAGAGTTTTCAGCAATGTGTAAATCATGGCCAGAGGGAAGGGCTCAACCAGGGATGCTTGGTATGAGAACGGAGGTGTTAGAAGCATGTCCCTCTTTCCATCTGCGAACCATCGGCAGATATGGCACCCATCTTTTAACTTCTGCTCTTCATTATATTTGCTGGTTCCATTTGCCTTTTCCCTTAAATATCTCTTTAATACATCTCTACCATAGGACAGCTGCTATTGGCTTTCTACTGACAACTTCTATAAAATAGGGCTGTTGATTATTTCCACTTCCACATATGCACACCATAAAAGTGTCTCGGGCATTTTTAAGGCTTCCTGAGAATCTTTGCTTGCATAACCAGAGCAGGGATTATGGTCTCAAAAAGCCTCGGAAACATGTTGGGAGGATTTGGTGAAGGCTTATGGTGTGTCTGTCTGCACTTCCGGTCCTCTGCTTGAATGAAAACAGGAAGCATGAAAAAATTGGGAGAGTTTCATGGTCGCCTTCCAGAACACCACCTCTCTGACTGCGTCCTACTGTAATAAGACCATACAGTTTGAACTCCTGAGGTGCACTTGGCTGGTTCTGCCTTTCAGCAGAGGGTTGAACTAGATGGATTTTTGGAAATATTTCCAGCCATGTGTTTCCAAGAGACTCGGATGCTGTTCATTACCCCTTATTTGATACCCAGGGTCCTCTGGTTCATTGTATGCCTCTTATTTAATGGCAGGCCAAAATTCTGAGTTAACTTGCACGACTGCTAAGTTTTGTGCAGCTGCCTGTTCAATCAGTCTCTATTATCTTATGAGCTATACATAGGAAGTATTTAAGGGTTGATAATAGTACGGGTTAGACTTGTGTGGATTAATGTATGTATCTAGTGAGATATTATCAACAATATTGATATGGATTGGGGGTTTTTAGCCTACTTTCCAGTAGGCTTATGAGATCACCCAGTATTCCGTGTTTGTGTCTGCTTGTCCATCTTTGCGTGTGAACCTCCCTATCAACTTTGCACCACCTGGACCAATATGAACCAAACTGGGTACAGTTGTAGGGACACATAGGGACACCTCAATTTTGTGATGATGTCATCCACCCTGATTCAAGATGGCGGACGGATAAACTTTTGAGGTGCAAGTATGCTAACTTGTGAACCGCCTAACTGATTTGAACTAAATTTGCTACAGCTGTAGGGACAAATAGGGAAGCCCCAATGGGGTAGTTTGTGATGATGTCATCCACCCCAATCCAACATGACAGATGCATGAATTGTTAAGGCGCAAGTGGGCTAACTTGTAGACCATCTAACCGATTTGAACGAAATTAGGTACAGTTGTAGTAAGGACACCTCAATGGCACAGTATATGATGATGTCATCTAGCCCTCCAAGATGGTGGACATGTAAACGTCTGAGGCACAAGAGCTTGTGATTGACCACCTAACCTTGTGGTCGACCACCAAACCAAATTTAGTCTAGTTGTAGGGATAGTGAGAAAGGAAAGTAGGCAGATTAGTTCTTACTAGAACAACTTGTGGTTTTTTGGTTAATTAGACCTCATTGTTGTTTGTTGAGTCTTTTTTGTAGGTAACACTTTCTCTTAATCCATGAGAAAGCCCTGCAGATGATTCTCATTGTTGTTCTGGGCGTGGAGATCGCTCACTTAGATGCGCAGTTGCCTTCTCGGGCCGTGTGGAAGGTCATGGGCCAGGACACATTGCCCAATGTTCTGAACCCCCATAATGCACCACACAAGTGCATGGTGCATTATGGGGATTCCCCGATGCCAGCCGGGAGCCCCGCAGTCTCCTGGCCCTGGCTGCAATCAGCTGGGACTAGCAGACAATTTTTAAAATGGGGCTAAGGGAGTCCTTGCTCCCTTAACCCCATTTAAGAGGCTGGCTGGCTTGGCTGGTTTGCCACTGAGGTGCCGCTGGGATCAGGCATGATCCTGGCAGTTCTCACCCGTGGACAAGACCGGACTTGTCTTCATTAGCCTGCACCCAAGAACAGCCTCATGGTGATTCCTGGTCATAGACCAAAATAAACTGCTTTCATTCAGCTTTATGTTTCTGTGCAACCATCCCAAATGCTTTGGAAATTCAAGAAGTACAATCAGCTGTGCAAAGTGTAAACACGCACAGCTTCTTTGTGGAAGAGTGAATACAGTCCCATATAACCTGAACCCTTCTGCCTCACTCCCTTATTTCCCCCCCAACACATGTGCCTTCAATGGCAGGTGTCTGCTACCACTGAACTGTTGGAGATGGACTTCCAGTACATCAATCTTTGCACCAACTATCCTAATGACCACTAGGGGCATTGGGAGTAGATCTAGTGAGTAAGGGTCTCCCTAACTGTTCTGCCTGTCTCTACTCTATGACTCCTGATATGACTCTACAGGTATTTCCTGTGCTGAGTCATAATCCCTCCTTTTCCTCTTAGAGAGGAGATGGAAACATCTCACTCCATATTCATTATGTAGCTCTATAGATTAGGGTTAGGTCTTTCCTATCCAAAGTGTACTTCATCCATAAATACTTAGTATTTCGTTCTACAAGAATCTCAACGTGTCTTCTCTAAATAGCTGCAACAACTAAATTCTGCATCTACTCTGTAACTGGGTAGCTTCTTTAGTACTCTGCTAATTAACTGGGGGATAAAAATTACAACCCCCAACATGAACACCACCAGTGAACCAGAGGAGTGTAACTGTAGTTAGTGAATGAAATCTCAATGCCACTCAAGTTTGGGCAGAGAGCATCATGAACTCGGAATTTCACACACTTTCTTTCCATCTGCAATTGATGACTAGGTTGCATGGGTACATAGGTAGCTGCTGTATACTGCTGTACACTGCATTGGTCCGTTGGTCCACATGGCTCCATATTGTCTAGCTTGACTGGCAGCAGCTCTCCGAGGTTTCAGGCAGGAATCTTTCCCAGCCTTACCTGGAGATGCTGCCAGGGACTGAACCTGCTCTTCCACTGAGCCACAGGCCAATTTGGCACACACTCTCTAGCTTGCTTAGCACAATGCTTAACCCATAACTGCCCCACTGTTCTTAAGGGAAAGGAGCACGGATTCTGTATTTCATTCTCAGTCCTCCAGGGGGACACATGTTAATGCTTTGTTGGCAACCATCTTTGCTTCCCACTTTTTATGAATTATTGCTCAGTTGTTCCTCTTCCAGTACCAATCTCTTTCCCTCCTCTGCCCTTCTCTGGTGTTTCCACAAATATTGAAAGGCAGCTGGCCAGGAAATAAGGGGGTGGGGAGAACTCTGGGAAAATAATGTATCACACTATTTGCAAACTTAAGTGGAATTAATTAAATCCGAATTTCAACAGTATGTCAGAAGTTGAATGCAGTTCCAAAGGCACATCAGGGAGCTGAATTTCAAAACAAAACATAAAACCCACCACCACCCTTAACTGTTGTTATTTTTCTTGCAAAGGCAAATTTCAAGAAGGCTCACCTGCATCTAGTCAGAAGCTGCAAGTGCCAAGATTTGTTTCCAAGCCTGGAGGGCTTTTTGTGAAGTGGCCTCGAGTGAATGGAACTGCCTGTTTCATCTGCCATATTGGCTTATTAAGATTCCAACATTTGCTCTTGATCAGCAGATCCTGTTGGAGGAAAACATTATTTGAGGTTGAAATGCAGTAATAAGCAAGGGATGGAGCGGGGATGATAGACGCAATTAAGCTATAATAACGCTTCTAGTTCCCAACTGCATGGGTGAGGCAACCAAAGAAATAGGACAGGGCACCACAGAGAGCCGAGCATCAAGCAGCCTGTGCTGAGGCTGTGGATCACAGACAGCATTAAATGGGTGACAAGCGAGAGGAAAGCTGGTCTTATGGTAGCAAGCATGACTTGTCCACATAGCTAAGCAGGGTCTGCCCTGGTTGCATGTGAATGGGAGACTTGATGATGTGTGAGCTCTGAAAGATATTTCCCTCAGGGGATGAAGCTGCTCTGGTAAGAGCAGAAGGTTTCAAGTTCCCTCCCTGGCAGCATCTCCAAGACAGGGCTGAAAGAGATTCCTGCCTGCAACCTTGGAGAAGCCACTGCCAGTCTGTGAAGACAATACTGAGCTAGATAGACCAATGGTCTGACTCAGCATATGGCAGTTTCCTATGTTCCTAAGCCCTCCTGGGAGAAGTAGCACATCCCCACCGCACCTGACTAGCCTCGTACCTTAGTAATTGCGCCATGGCAATGCATAATATTTTATTAGATTAATGCAGTATAACTTCACCACTTAGCGTATTTTCGTGTATTTTATCATTCAGTGTAATTCCGTGTAACTTTACCATTTTTAGTAATAGTCCAACTTATGGTAACCATTATAGTTTTAACCATTTTTAATTTTAATTCTAGCTTTCTACCACAGATGAAAGCATTTCCAGCTATATCACTATAGTATTGCTACTACTATTTAAATTCCCCTTCTATCTTTTCTGTGCATTTTATTATGGAAAAGCGGTTATAGTCTTTTAGTAGCTGGTTTCCTTTTAGTAGCTTGTCTCCTTTTAAATTGTAATTATTTTAAATTTTAGCCTTTTTATAATAGTTATCATAATATTTGCAATCACCTCTGTTAACATGTAACTTTTCTCCAGTATTACCTTCATTTAATGTGTAATTTTATGCTTGTCTCTGACCGTAATAAAGCTTGATTGATTGATTGACTGACTGGGGTTGTTCATGCTGGGGGTTGTAATTTTTATCCCCCAGTTAATTAGCAGAGCACTAAAGAAGCTACCCACTCCAGTTACAGAGTAGGTAGCCAAGGATTGTTTAGTGGTTGCAGCTATTTTTCCCCTTTTTCTTTCCGAGTTCTATACCGCCCTTCCAAAAATGGCTCAGGGCAGTTTACACAGAGAAATAATAAATAAATAAGATGGATCCCTGTCCCCAAAGGGCTCACAATCTAAAAAGCAACATCAGACAGACACCAGCAACAGTCACTGGAGGTATCCTGCTAGGGGTGGAGAGGGCCAGTTACTTTCCCCCTGCTAAATAAAGAAAATCACCATGGTAAAAGGTGCCTCTTTGCCAAGTTAGCAGGGGTTTAGAGAAGACACATTGAGATTCTTGTAGAACTAAATAC
This sequence comes from Hemicordylus capensis, assembly GCF_027244095.1. NCBI lineage: Eukaryota > Metazoa > Chordata > Lepidosauria > Squamata > Cordylidae > Hemicordylus > Hemicordylus capensis. The sequence goes on from NC_069671.1 coordinate 12,480,719, forward strand.
TAAGTATTTATGGGTGAAGTACACTTTGGATAGGAAAGACCTAACCCTAATATATAGAACTACATAATGAATAGGGAGAGAGGGAGGGAGATGTTTCCATCTGCTCTCTAAGAGGAAAAGGAGGGATTCTGACTCAGCACAGGAAATGTTCTGAGGACTCCCATTCTGCATTGGGAGTCCTGCCCTGCTTATGGCAGTATTCAAATGGGAACCAGAAGTGTGGACTGAAAGTTCTTTCTGTCTGTCTATGGTAATAATTGTAACCAGCTGGGACTATTTTAAAGCAGGGTCAAGAAGAAGGTTTTTCACTAATGCACTGAAGGTCAGTTTCTCTAGGAAAGCGAAAGAAAATACACCTGAATGCATGTTTAAGCAATGAAGAGTGCTTAAACATCTTCGACAGCTGGCAAAGCATACAGTAAAAAGACTGGCATATTATTATTATTATTATTATTATTATTATTATTATTAAATATGCCAGTCTTAATTAATTAATAATTAATTGTATTAATTATTATTAATACAAAATGTTCAGAAACCAAGCCAAGGTTTTGCCCGCAGAACTTTCCTAGCCCTTTATTATCCACTGTAGCAATTGTAGGTTTTCAGAGGGGGTGGGACAGACAAGGCTAAGCATTGTATGGCTTTCCCTTCCTTGTTATGGTTTTCTTAAGTGTTCTTGCTCTGCTGACTCCAAAAGCCTTTTCTTTTTTTCCCCTCAGATGCATTTCTTTCAACTTCAGCCAGGATTGATTGAAATTCATTCAGACACCCTGTTCTGCCTCTGAAAATGGCCCCCACTGTCGGTTTAGTTTCTGATGAGAAATAACTCCTGACAACCCAAAGTTGGACCAAATCTCTCCTTAACAGTATTTCCTTCTCACTGGCAGACAGGACTCTCAAAATACCAACAGTCCTTAAAAAGGAAAACGATGAGTGGGTGGTCAGTGAGTTTACATAGAACATAATGCCTGGCCTTTGTTTTGGAATTAGCAACAAGCCCATTAATCATGACAGGCAGAAATATGGGAGGGATGGAGGAGAGGTCTATTCCTTTTCCCAGTGTCACTCTGCCTGTCACCACTGCCATTGCCGGTGGGGTAGGGGACAGAGGAAGGGATAGGCACAGAGAGTGGCAGGGGATTGGAGGGGGCACAGAAGGCACAACGTGCAATTTGGGGAGGCAGCAAGCTTTGTCCCATGTGTTAAATTTCTGAAAGTGAAATTGCTGCATATTCCATATGCCTCCATCCTAAACATAAATGCAAGCAAGCCCATAGGGAACTGCCTTTTATTCACAGTAGATATACAGATGCTCTTGACCTTCTTAGTGCTAATTGATAATAAAGAAAAGCCTTCTGAGATATGGAAAGGGCAGGGGTCCGATTTGGGAGTCAGTCAGGAGGGGATGCGCTGCTTTCTCCCAGGAGGGCTTGTCACCCATCTGATGGCTATCAGTGATCCAGGCTTCCTTCTCTAATCCTTGACTTCCTCCCTCCAATGGAAGTTGGTGAGAATCATGCCAGCTCCTCTCGGCATCCCCCCATCATGGATTCTCTCGTTCTTGGAATGCTGGAGCTGATGATCCCACCCAATTATTGTAGAGGAAGCCTGTGCTGCACCTATTGCAGAAAGGTGTGATTTCAATCCTCCGTGATTTATGGACATTCCGTTACACCAGAGTCTGCTGTTCCCGCCATGCCTGGATCAGCCAGGGCCACGTCGGGAAAATGGCTGCACAGAACAAAAGAACATTTCATGCAGCTGGAAAACACGCGATCTTGTCGAAACAAAGTTGTTTGCCTTAATTTGCTGCTCTGCTTTTGCAGCTGGCTTTCTCCACTTCAGTGCAAAGTTAATTATTAACCAATGTTTAAAAAAAGAAAGAAAGAAAAAGGTCCTCAAGATCTCCAGCTCTGTAAAACTAACACTGAACAGAAAACATGCAATATTCCCGCTGAAATGTAGGCAGTTTAAATGAACAACAAGCTAGCCTTGTTCATTTTAGGAGTGTTAAGACTCTCCTCTCCACACACCTTTGAGTGAGTGTGGGAAAGATATTTTCCCTTTCACTCTATGCACATTCATTCTTTTGGTTATTACATGCAGTACACCTGCAATGTGTAGAAGGAACTTCTTAACTCTAAAGCCATGTGTGGTAGATGCAAAGGAAGAAAATGAGGTAGTCTACAAAAATCATGGGTTTTTGTGTCCAGCAAAGTTTCAAGAGTCTCTGGTCTAAGAATCCAGGAAGCTGTCAAACCTTTCCATCTCCACTTCCCCCGCACACACCTGCTGTAGAAGCTCCATCCAGCCCACACTCAGAGATGCATTTTGTCTTTAATGTGTGCACTCCAATACATGCATGCACATCAATATTAAGCCACCATAGAAACAATGCACAACCTGCCACCCCACCGATCACTTTGCACTGCAGATGACATTCTAGACAATGATATTTCCTAGCATCGCTTTTTCCTAGGGGACAAATACTTTCTTGGATCTTAAAATGGTGCAAGATGTGCTCTTGCGAAATAAATGAACACAGCTGACAGATCCGAGCCTCCAACAAGGTGCAATGGAGGCAGGATTGGAGCAGATCTTTGGGTGAGAATAGGGAGGTTCTAGGTGCCGCCCCATAATTTTGTTTGTGAAATGTTGGAGGATACCCTTCAGCATTTTTTAACCTAAAACACCTTTGTCTCTCATTTCTCAACCCTCTTCAAAGCCCTTCCTTTCAGCTTGCGTCTTGCCAGGGGATGTGAAGTCCTGCATTTCAAGTTCTAGTTTTATTTGTATTCACTCTATCTCTTTCTTTTCTTTAAAAACAAAAACAAAAAACCACAGTAGCCTTGTTTTCTGGTTCAGGTTTGCACTGGGATATTTTTTCACATGTGGCGTACATTCCCAGACAATTAATCTTCTGCACCCTCAGGTACTCAGTGCATGACAGATAAAGACATCTCTCTGTTGAGCACTTTTCTCTGTGCCTCTCTCTTTAAAAGAAAGAAAGAAAAATCCTTTCTTGCTTTGCCAGCATTAAATTTTCCCCCAAGGGTGTATCCTGTTGGATGCAAGAAAACTCAATGCTGTGCATCTTATGCACATTAAATATATATATATTTAAAAAATTATCCCTACTGTCTCTCTCTCCCTGCTCCCCTGTCATCCAAACACTGCCAAAATCAACAAAACATGCATATTCAAAGAAACAAGATAAGAGGAAGGCCTGATGGCTGACCCCCAAAGTATTTGTTCCAGTGCAGAAAATGATCAAGGGCTTAGAGCACCTTCCCTTTGAGGAAAGGCTAGAAGTGTGTGTGTGTTGTTTAAAAATATGACTAAGGGGGAAATGTGATAGAAGTTTATAAAATTATGTATGGTGAGGAGAAAGTGGATAGAGAAACTCTCTCCCCCACCCGCTTTTTCACAAATCATTAGAACTCGGAGCCAAACCAGATGTTACATGCAAAATCTGTGAATAGACCTCCTCCTGGGTTTTTCCCCTTTCTCAAAAACAGCTAAAATAAATTCAGTTTGGATAGGGAAGGGGAGGCCTATTTGCCCCTGCATGGAATTCCCAACTTAAATTCCCTCCTCCTACTGCTGTTAGCTATGGAGAGGAAACCATATGGGCACAACCTCACGGCTGTGTCAACACATAGTTGGCTCATGGAATGCGTGGTCATAAAAGGGGCTGATGGCTACTAGTGTAGGTAGCTTTAGGAGGGAATTTAGACAGATGCAAGAAGCATAGTTCTACCAATGGCTTTCAGCTATGACAGCTAAATGAGACCTCCATCTATGTACGAATGGACAACTATGAATACCAGCTGTTATGAAGGGCAAACAGAAGAGTGTTGCCACCAAGCCCTGCTTATGGAGTTCCCAGAACCAGCTGGCCGGCCACTGTTGGGAATAGGACACTGGGCTGGATAGAATAAAGGATAATGTGAGCACACTGGATATAAAGGCAGACAGTGAGGTCATTCACACATTCAAAATCTGTGTTCTCTGTTTGAGAGAAACTCCCAATTTCTGGTTGTGTGGAAACAAGGTAAGAGGGAAACCTGGGTAGAAGGGATTGTGTGGAAGCAAGATATGAGGAGAAGCCACCCAGGTTTTCCTCTTATCTTACTTCGACACAGTCGAAAATTGGGAGCACACACAGCTCCCAAACCCAGGTAGAACACAATTTTTGATTGTTTGAATGACCTCGATGGTGGTTGCCTTAATTCCATTGTGGAATTGTGTTGCCTTAATTCTCATGGAATTCTCATGGAATTAAGGTGGTTGCCTTAATTCCATGAGAATGAAGGAACAATCAGTGTGCCTGAGCACCATCAAGTGGCCTGTTCTCTCTCTGGGGTGGTAAAACTGTTTCAGGAGCCTCTATATCCCTTTAGGCTGCAGGTAGGGCCTCAGATATTTAAGAGTATTTAAGAGAACACCTTCTTCGTAGTAAGCCAGTGTGGTGTAGTGGTTAGAGTGCTGGACTAGGAGCGGGGAGACCCTAGTTCAAATCCTCATTCAGCCATGATACTAGCTGGGTGACTCTGGGCCAGTCACTTTTCTCTAACCTACTTCACAGGGTTGTTGTGAGGAGAAACTCAAGTATGTAGTACATCGCTCTGGGCTCCTTGGAGGAAGAGCGGGATATAAAATGTAAAAATAAAATAATAATAATAAGTCTGTCTAAGATTGCCACCAGCTCATCTGGGGGTGACTCAGGGTTGGACCTTCTCCATAGTCACCTTGAGGCTTTTGGAATGCACTCCCTGCCTGAATAAGGGCTGCACCATCTCTGACAGTTTTTACAAAAATCCTGAAGGCTCATCTGGGCACTTTCCAGATTGCATGTGATCACAGTTTTGCAACAGGTCCCTTAAGTGTGCTTCTGTATTGCCTGTGTTTTGACATCGTAGCCCCTGTGTTGTAAGGAAGGTGCTCACGTGATGGGGGAAAATGCTGAATCATCCCTGGAAAGCTGCCTGGCTAGGCTTCTCCTAAAACTAATCTATATTTTTGGTAGAATTAAAATGCTGCTACCACCAGCCCTCTTATCGACAGTGCTTGAACCTCCCTGGGCTCAGGGTGGAATCTCAAGGAAAACTCTCTTTATTTTGCTATTGGATAAATACAAAAACCTTCCACATGTAGGCTTACACGTGATGAGAAAAATGATAGCTGCTGAGCGCTTGAGGATGCTTTTGCACTAGAGAAATCTCCTCCCTCCCTCCCTTTTTTCTTGAGTTAAAAGCCAACTCTGAGAGTCTTGTAAAAAGGTGGGGGGGAGCCAGTTTTATTCAATTCCTACAGACTGCTTCTGTCTGAGGCTTTTAGGTTTTAAATACACTAAAAAATACTTAGTAGGTTACAAAAATAGGTTGTCTTAGGCTTCACTTTAGGTTGCATGTAGGTGCATTTAGATGTTTATAGAGTCTTTTGCAATGCCCTAGTTGGATTGAGAATAGGCTAGTGTTCTTATTTTAATTACATTGCAGGTAAACCGTAATAGAACAGTATCAGGAATATGCAAAGCACGCACACAAAGAAATATAAGTTTATAACGCAAAATCTGACTAACGAACTGTTCCCTTTTCCTTGAAAACTCACCCAACACCTGTTGAGAATCAAGCTTCTGCCATCCTGTCTCTCAAGGATCTGCAGTTATTCCATGTGAGAAGCCTTCATGCTTGCTTTGACCATGAGGGAGCAAAAACTCCATGCCCCTCCCTAAGCCTTTCTGCACTGGCTTCTCTCCAACAAAAACTCCCTAATTGTTCCCATAAGTCCCAGCAACTGCTCTCTAGGTCCCAACCACCTGGTGTACTGATTGGCTGCTCTGGAGTTCACCAGCCTGTCAGTCAAGACAAGGGTTCACTCCCGGTTAACTCTTCAGAGAGAGGGGAGGCTGATAACTACTACAGAAAATCTGTGTTCCAAAAAAATAGCTGTATTTACCCATTGTAGGGAGGCCTGCCCCCTTACAACAAATCTCTAATGTGGTTTGAATTCGGCGCCACAAAACATTACAGTTTACACCGCTTTTTGCGGTGTAAGCTCCTCAACCTAGAAACCACCCTTTTCAGCCAGGCTTTTAGTTAAATTTTAAACCACTTAAATGTTTTAACTGTTTGATTTAACTTTTGTGGGTTATTTAACTCTCACGTCAACCACCTTGAGACATTTTGTTGTAGGTAGTATACAAATATGTGAAATGCATAATATGAATGCTATTCCATTGGAAAGAACAGAAAATCACTGCGCATAGAAAACTAGCATGCTAGGGAAGCCAGACTGAACCTTGCCGTGCTAATTTGCATGGCCCTGTCCTATTGGAACAAGTTAGAGATCACAAGAGGATCTTATTGGAGCAAGTTAGGGATGTTCTCCTGCACTGTGGGAGAACTAGCATGCCAGGGAAGCTAGGCTAGACCCTGACAAACTCGTTTCCTAGGACTAGGGGATGTTTGTCCAGGGTGGAGTGTTCAGTAATGTAAGCCCCCACTTGCCATCTAAAGTGGTACAGTCCAGACACGGCTTTACCACTTGAGCAGGAAATAATCTAGAATGCTAAGCGAGGAGGTGACTCCTGGATCCAGAAAAAGGTGCACAGATGTTCTTTGGAAAAGCTGAAGCAGCGCTGGAAGACAAGAGCATGCTTGCTCAGCCTCCAGTGAGTGTATGGCTTTGTGTGGCTGTTTAACCAGTGCCGACGGAATCCAGGCCTACCCTTTGCCTCCTTTCAAAACAGGGGAGCTTTATTTGACTGCAAGAAGAAATGGACTCTGGCAATTACAGTGAGCTGGGCAGAAGGCTGTGCCCTTGGCACGGAGGGGCACATATTTTTTTTCATTTCCCAAAGGGCAGGAACCCTGGACTGCAAGCAGAATATTTTATCCCTGTTCCATCCCACCCGCCACCAGCCTCCCACCAATGCTCTCAAGAAAGAAAGAAAGAAAGAAAGAAAGAAAGAAAGAAAGAAAGAAAGAAAGAAAGAAAGAAAGAAAGAAATAGATTGGCTTGGCACATGGAGAAACTGAGATGTTGAATAAATTAAAACAGAGGCGGCTTTATGATTAGCTGGTAATTGGGCCACACAAGAATAGCCGGGCCTGGAGGGAAAGAAGGGTGTTTATGACAGTCGGCACCAAATGTGAGATGGGCCTTTGCCTGCAAGTAAATACAGCTTTGCTTCCTACGGGAACAAAAATATATAAACAAATCTGACAGTGGAGGAGGACAATATCTGGTGAAAAATAAGACTACAAGAGTATTATAAGCCATAGCTTGGGGGAAAGCACATGCTTTGCAGGCAGGAGGTTCCACATTTGGAATGCTCTCCGCAGCGCCATTAGGTGGCTCAGAGCAGCCCCTAAATAGCAGTTACTTCCAAGCATCACACCTCTTCTGCTTATGTTTGGGACAGCCCACCCCAGCCTGAGATTCTTGGGAAGTGAATGGCTTCATGATCAGAAGAGGTGTGGCATTTATGTTGTGGCATCTCTGACCTCTTGGAGCAGTTTGGCTTGCTGAGGAGGGGCTGCCAGCTGAGCATCCACAATGAGACGACTTTGATTCAGGCAGGAAGTATGTCCAGGTGCTTCTTCTTCTTCTTCTGAGGCTTTTTCTGGTTCTAGCCCGGAACTGGGCCAAGTCCATGTTCCCACCTCTTCATGGTCTGGTGAGACTCAGTGTCACCACTCCAGAAGACGGGTTAGAAGACGGTGTTGCTGGCATCTGGCTGGAGTTCACGTCTCTGCCACTTTGTGCTCCCGTTAGCCCTTTGAGGCAGGCCAGGCTTGCCATTTGTGGCTATATGCATTTATCTTCATATTGTCCCAATTTCCCTGCAAAGCTAATTACCTTGGAAGAGTGTGGTTGGTTTCGGCCTTGATGATGCTTGAGTCATTTTGACATTCCAAGAGCCCCGGGACAGATATCGGCTGTCACAAAAGAGCACTACACCTGAATTCAGGTTTGGGAGTATTTTTATATCCCAGCAGCCGGATGAGCAGGTTAGACTGGAAGAGAGTGGCTGGCTTGAGGATACCATGCCTTGAGCCCATTTGTCCTCCCAACAGGGAGGCAGTTTAGACAGGAAGATTTTTATTTTTATGTTTATTTTTGTGCAGCAGATACAAAATATTTGTAAAGCTTACCACCATCTAGTGGTTGCTGTTAATACAACACCCCAGTCCCATTCTTGGGCTCTCATCTTGATATCTGTGAGTTGATCTGTAAAGAGACTTGTCCTTTCTTTATTAGATATGAGATATTTTGGATTTCATAGACTCTGCTGATATATGGACATCTGATGGACTTAAAGGTGCCTTATTTTTTGAACAGTACAGAACTTTATTACAGTTGTAGACCAATATACAAGAAATAAAAACAATGCATCGTATAAATAAAATTTAAAAAGAAGAGAAAAATATATAAACCTCTTATGAAATGCATTGCTAAAGATCAGATCAGGTTTTGCAGATTATAAAACAAAACCTGGCCACTATATTAATATTTTTTTCATCTGGGTTAAGTAATAAAAACTTCAAATAAAAATCATCAGAGTGTCCTAAAAACTTAGACAATAAGGGGGAGATTAATCTCAAGCGGGTGCCTTATTTTTTATTTACAGCATTCCAACCTCTTGGTATATAAATATTTGTTGTTGTTGTTCCACAATTCTTCATCACATAAGGAAAGGTTTACGAATACAATACAAATACAATGAACATTTGTATACCGCTTTTCAACAAAAGTTCCCAAAGTGGTTTACATGGATATAAAGAAATAACCAAAAAGGGTCCCTGTCCCCAAAGGGCTCACAATCTAAAAGAGAAACATAAGACAGACAGACACCAGTAACAGGCACTGGAGTGCTGTGCTGGAGATGGATTGGCCCAGTTGCCCCCCACCCCACCCCACCCACCACTAAATAAAGAGAATCATCACTTTAAAAAGGTACCTCTTTGCTCTAAAAATATGGAACGCTTCACGAATGTGCGTGTCATTCTGCTGCAGGGGCTGTCTAAGGTGTATGCTGCTGAAAAACAATACATGCATCTGCCATATGAATCCGGAAATAATTTCTAGGTGAATAATCCCTACATGTAATACTAAAGGTATTATAACATGAATTTTTAAATCATTTTAAATGTATACCGTATTTACTCGAATAGAAGGCAACTCTGAATTTAAGACAGTGCCTTAAAAGAGAGGTTAAATGCAAGTTATACTTGTATTTACCTAGAAGAAAGAGGACTCCGAATTTAAGATGACCCCCCCATATGTAACTAGAAAAAACTGGGGGGGGGGCTCATCTTGGATTTGGGTAAATACAGCCGTGCTTTCTCTCCTTATCTTGCCTAAATAATTAAATTGTTGCAATATGACGGTATTTCCAAAGAGAAATAAAGAGTTCTGGTTTGCGCAAACTAGGGCTCAGTGCTGCATCAGCCCTGGAACCTGCAGGTCCCAGGAATGGTGATTTGTTGCAGCTGGGGATGATGGGCGTTGTAGTCCAACAACAACTGGGGAACCTCAGGTTGGCAGTCCCTACACTATTGCATAACCCTCCCGTTTCAGGGAGTTGTGAGCCTCTTTTTTAACAGCTTGGGGCAAAACTGAAAGAAGGGTTGGTTCAAATCTGGCCTCTACCATTCACTCACAAGGCAGCTTTCCACACAGGGCTTTTAGCTCGCATCTCCTCTGGAATGGAGGTGTGCACTCACATATTGGCCAAATTGACCCAGAAGTCCCTGTGAGCTGTTGGGGAGCACTTCACACACAATTTGGCTTTTTCATTGTGCGTTAGAGTGTAGCCCGATTTATATCAAGGGTTTAAAAAATCCACTTTTTGCTTCCGTTTTTTTTGGGGCAACTTGGAACTTGCAGTAAAGCCTCACAGTAAAGCCGTGATAATAAAGCTTGCCGTCCGGGAAAGCTCAAGGTGGCTTTAGATAAGCCACTCTTTGTCCTGCTGCTACATGGGAGTAAGAAGACTGACTTACCCAGGAGACTGTTGCAAAGATTGCAACTAGAACATACCTGGCGCTTTCTAGATCACACGCGAATGACACTAGTCACTACTCTACATTAAGTCCACTGCTGTTCCCTGTGCTGTCAGCAAGGTGCCGTTCACACTTCTGATGCCTTATTCTGGATTTTATACTTGTGTCTTACTCCTACAATGTTGCATGTGCACAGCAAATAAATAGCTGTATTTTCCCATTGTAGGAGGGTTGCGCAAGCTAGTTATGTTTTTAAAGCAATCCTTCCAAGCCGAAGCATTTTACTGCTGAACAGGGTGTAATCTGGAAAGCACCCTGTGAAGTGCTCTGAACACTCAAAAGCACCATACACACGTTAGATATTATTGTTGGTTACCTTAGGGGGCGGGATTTCTTTTGGGACTGCAGCTGGTCTTAAATGGTTTAATGCATGCATGCATATATACATACATATCTTCATATCTTCTGATTCTTCTAGTCAAGCAGAAACAGAAAAGTATTCTACAGAGTTCTAGACATCTTAGATTTCACTGAAAACTGACTGCTTGTTTCCCTTCTTTCGCAGTCTAAGGGGTAGGGAACTTGTGTGTGTGTGAGAGAGAGAGAGAGAGAGAGGAATTTAGTTAGGCATGCATGTATGCTGAGAGTAAGGTAATTTGGAGCCAGTTCATAGTTTCAAATCAATATAAATGGTATTTATTAGAGAACTCCATTCTAGATAGGAAAGTGAGGAGTTAGAATCTCTAATCTAGCTAGCTAGCTGGATGCAGATGGATTCTGCATCTCTGCACACATGGTGCAGGGGAGAGGAGCTTGCATGTTGCAAGGGAGAAGGAAGGGAAGAGAGGGGAGAGAGGAAGGAAGTGGCTGGAAGGAAGGAAGTGTCCCTGAGAGTAGTAATCTACATTCCAAAGGGATAGTGTCAGAGCAGTAGAGAAGGGGTGACCAGTATCTTGACCCTCTAGCCCTCTGACTCACTAGTCTGTCCTCCACTGTCATTGAGACAAGAGACAGCGCATAGTCCTTCACTTCCAACATTGTAAGCATGTAGGAAAGGGATATGATGTTAGGACCCCCTTCCCTACACAAATGGGGCTGGAGCTCAGTGGTAGAGCATCTGTTTTGGATGCAGACGGTCCAAGGTTAAATTCCTGGCATCTCCAAGAGAGGGTGAAGAGAGACTCCTGCCTGAAACCTCGGAGAAGCTGCTGCCAGTCGTGTAGACCAGGGATCCTCAACGTTGGGCCCCCAGCTGTTCTTGGACTTCAGCTCCCATAATCCCCAGCCAAAGGCCACTGGGCCTGGGGATTATGGGAGTTGAAGTCCAAGAACATCTGGGGGCCCGACATTGAGGATCCCTGGTGTAGACGATCCTGAGCTAGATGGACCAATGATCTGACTTGGTATAAGGAAGCTTCCTATGTTCTTTTGTTTGGGAGAGAAAGTGTTGTGAGTTTTGCTGGGGACTTCTACACACAGCAGGCTTTACTGTGAGTCAGTTTACTGGGTGGCTTTACTGCGAACTCGAAGTTGTCCCCAAAACCTAATGAAAATAGTGGATTTTTTTTACCCTGGATATAAGTCGGGCTACTCTAACGCATAGTGAAAAACCCGAATTGTGTATGAACTGCTCCCCAATAACTCACATGGACTTTGGGGTAAATCTGACCAATATCTGGCCACTCCAGAGGAGATGCGAGTTAAGGGGCTTTAAAAGCCACGTGTGAAAAACGTCCAGTTGGAGCAAATCACAGGTTCAGGCAGGGGCGTAACTATAATAGGGCAGAGACAGTTGTCTGGGGGCCCACTGCCTTGGCCCCCCCCCCGAGGCAAGTCACATGACTGGCTCCCCCAGCCATGCACCTGCCTGGGCTTCCTTCATTTTTATTCATCCTCCGAAATTGATGTGAGTGTTAAGACCTGGAGCTACCAGAACAGCATGTCTTTCTCTAGTACCATTCTTTACTTCATGAGCTGAGCTTCAGTGAGGGGGGGGACCCATTTTAAAATCTTGTCTCTGGGCCCACACCAACCTTGCTATGCCCCTGGGTTCAGGAAAGCAATTTCCAGTAGGAAAAAGGTATGGTGGAGAAATAGATCTTGCGTGCACACACACGCACACCCACCTATGACTCCTTTTTGTATAATAAAAAAATGTGGAGAGAGCAGCAGTCCTTGTTCACGTTAAGCACACAGCAGCATTGTTCTGGCTGAGCAAAAGAGATGAATAAGCAGTCTAAATTACAAGTCGTGACTCTGCTTGAAATGTCAGCTTTGATCATTTGGTTTTCTCTCTGAGTGAGACAGGTAGGAGATTGTCTTTCCAGTCTGACTGTCCCTTCCCTTTATCATGCTGTGGGACAGTGCCAGGTTAGAAACTGATCTCATTCTAACACTAACACATCTTGGCGCTCCCAACAATACCCTCCTGACATATCATCTACTCTGGTTTGACAGTGCTTCATACTAGAATAGCAATCCCTTCTGTAAATTGGATCCTTGCCCTAAATTGCCCCTAATCCATTTTCATGCAGTATCCCTGCCAAGTTTTGCACACTCGTAATTAGTTTATACAGTCAAAACCCTCCAACTGTCCCCAGTTCCTGTCCCTAACAAATCAGTGAATTGTATTGCCTTATACTGTATTGTATTATAGTAAACAAAAAGTAAACCAGTTTTCGTATTAAAACGAATGTTCAAAGAAGCATATAGAAATATGGAAAACAAGCAGGTCAGCAGTAATGAAGCCCTGGAAATAAAAAAGACTATTCTTGATTAGGACCTTCTAAAATTTAGAATTAAAGCAGAAGCAAAGACAATGCACACAAGGATGCAAGTTCCATAACTGGAACACCCCACATTTAATTATTTCCTGCTGAAATTCTGCTGAAAGGTCCTGCTGAAATTCCCTCTTCTGTCCCCAAAAGATGATTGCTGTTAGCCATGGAGGTAAATAACATAACAGGTTTTGTGCCCGTACACTTTCTCCTCCATGGCAAAGCAGTGATTTAGATTCAGTCTCCACCTGCCTAATTTCGCTTGGCAGGGTGACCAATGATCAGGGCAGATAATCTGTCCACAGGCAACATGGACACAAAACACCGGTGCGCTGGTTCCCCTCCTTTCTTCCCCTCCCATCCATCACCATCTACACAAATAGTGAGTCTGGCTGAATGGGTCTGAGCTGCAACTCTTCTGCAATGCCTTCTGGAACACCTGTGTGATGCCTCCTCCCTTCAACCCACCTGCCCCCCCCCTTAAAACACATCTTGTCGACTCTGAAGCCAATCGGTGCTCAGGATTCCTCGGTCCTCAGCATTCCCTGCTGTAACTAAGCTCAAGTGAAACTGAAACATTCTTCCCCTGTTTCCCTCTGCCTCTGTTTCTCTCCCCTCCCTCTCTTGTCTCCCTGAGCCCTTTGGGGCAGGGACTAGTTTTCTCATTCTATAGACATGTCTTAAGTCCTTTTATGAGGACCTGTGGTATGAATCCTCTTTAAAATATACAGCCTTCTTAGTTGATCAAACTTTTTGAAATTGTTTAATCAAACTAATTGCTTAATTAACTGCTAACTGAGCAAAAAGGCACCTTTTTAAAGTGGCGATTCTCTTTATTTAGCAGGGGGAGAGCACCTGCCCTCTCCACCCTCCAGTGACTGTTGCTGGTGGCTGTCTTGTGTTTCTTTTTTAGATTGTGAGCCCTTTGGGGACAGGGAGGCTTATTTATTTGTTTGTTTGTTTGTTTGTTTTTACATTTATACCCCGCTCTTCCTCCAAGAAGCCCAGAGCAGTGTACTACATACTTAAGTTTCTCCTCACAACAACCCTGTGAAGTAGGCTAGGCTGAGAGAGAAGTGACTGGCCCAGAGTCACCCAGCTAGTTTCATGGCTGAATGGGGATTTGAACTCGGGTCACCCCGGTCCTAGTCCAGCACTCTAACCACTACACCACGCTGGTTTATATCTATGTAAACCGCTTTGGGAACTTCTGTTGAAAGCGGTATATAAATATTCATAGTAGTAAGTGTTGCAGTTATCGGCTCTATTATTTCTTGAGTGGTTTGTTTTATCCAGACATCAAGTCCTTCCCAAGGACCTGGGATTCCAGAATTTTGTTATCGATATTGTTGTTGTTATAGGTATCACTGCAAAACATAGGCTGTTCCCAATAGAGTTGTTTTTTGTAGATGGCTGATGGTGATTTCTGTGCCCCCTATGGTGCTGAGGTGCTCTTCAAGATGTTTTGAATTGCACCTAGGGCGCCAATTACCACTGGGATTATTTTGGTCTTCTTGTGCCACAGCCTTTCAATTTCAATTTGTAGATCTTTTATTTTTTCTGTTTCTTCTGTTCTGCTGTCACCTGGTATTGCTATTGCTATGCCAATTATTTTGACTTGTTTTTCTTTCTTCTTGACTACAGTTATATCTGGTGTATTGTGTGGCAGATGTTTGTCTGTTTGTAGTTGGAAGTCCCATAATATTTTTGCATCCATTTTCTACAACTTTTTCAATTTGATGGTCCCACCAATTTTTGGCTACAGGTAACTTTCATTTTTTGCAGATGATGATGATGATGATATTAATTTTCTTTATTTCCAGAAACCCCTACTCCAGAGCCTAAAATCTTGCATATTATGGCTTGTAACAGAAGCTGAGATGAAAGATTGGTTTAAGCCATTTCTTAAACACAGCTGCTGTCCAGAAACTCCGGGAGGCTCAATCACCGGAGACCAATTGGCAGACGAGGCCGGTATGTTTCTCCATCTCCAGCTGGCTGGAGCTTCAGATTACTCAGTCACTGGAGCATGAATTCCATAGATGCTGGGCCAAAGGTTGCCACAGTGCATTTCAGTTCCAGCATTTGACTTGGATATGGGCTTACCACCTTTCAGGCAGAAGGTCTCCTGTGGCAAGAGCTAATATGTACAACAACACTTAGCATTTGTACTGTGCATTTCCATTGCAAGGCACTTGACAGGCATTGTCTCAGTGATCCATACAACAACCCTGTTAGGGAGGACAGTACAGTTGTCTTCCTAATGCAAAAGCGGAGGCTGAGGTTTAGCAACCTACTCTTATAACGAATATGACAAATATTTATATACCGCTTTCCAAACAAAAGTTCCGAAAGCGGTTTACCTAGATATAAACAAATAAATAAACCACCATCCCATTTAGCCTGGGGAAGAGAGGGCTTGTACATGAGATCTCAGAATGCTTCTGGGGTTAGAGGGGAGCATGGAACAGTGGAAACCTTGCTCCAGGGTGGGGACTGCCCAGATGGGCAGAGAAGCAACCCAGAGGGGAGGCAGGTTTGCCAAACCAGATGGTGCAGGCAGGTTTTCAGTATTCTCATCCCTGGGTTGGTTGCTTGGTACCTGAAGGACCATGCTCTGTAGTCATCTGCCCTTCCACTGAGGTCTTCTGGAGAAGCTTTGGGAGGCAGGAGGGGTAGAAGTCACAAGCTGGGATATGACAAGGAAGGGGAAGGGAGAAGTATGGGAGTGAGGAGTTGGCTTATCAAGCCCAAGGCTTTCCATCTGCTCTACTCCCTCTGCAAGTATCAGCAGACCTTAAGGCTCTTCTCACAAGCAGCCTATCATCTTTATTACAATCTAAGACCATCATAAGACAGAACAGTAGAGCATTATTCAAAAAGCTACAAACAAATTATGAAACCATAAAACTGTATTACTTTAAAATTACTACTCTAATAGTATAAAGGTAAAGTGTGCCGTCGAGTCAGTGTCAACTCCTGGCAACCACAGAGCCCAGTGGTTGTCTTTGGTAGAATCCAGGAGGGCTTGACCATTGCAATCTCCAATCAGTCAATCAGCCTTTATTACAGTCAAAGGCCAGCATAAAATTACAAGTTAAAAGAAAGTGATACTAAGAGGGCTAATAAAAGGTACAAACTATAAGTTACATGTTAAAAATAAAGCTGATTGCAAGTACAATGTGAAATATCGTGAATAGACTGAAAGTAAAAATAATTGCAATTTAAAAAGAGACAAGCTAAAATAGATAAAGAAGTGGTTCCCACGATCAGTGGGAGCCGCCCGCACGACTGCCGCCTCTTTAAAACAATATTACTTTTATTGTTTTACTGTTGTGAGCCACCCCAAGCAGTATAGAACTGGAGGGTTAGGAGAGCTGGTCTTGTGGTGGCAAGCATGACTTGTCCGCCCTAGTTGCTTATGAATGGGAGACTAGAAATGTGAGCACTAGCAGATATCCCTCTCAGGGGATGGAGCCACTCTGGGAAGAGCAGAAGGTTCCAAGTTCCCTCCCTGGAGGCATCTCCAAGATAGGGCTGAGAGAGACTCCTGCCTGCAACCTTGGAGAAGCCGCTGCCAGTCTGTGAAGACAATACTGAGCTAGATGGACCAATGGTCTGACTCAGTATAGGGCAGCTTCCTATGTTCCTATATAAATATTCTAAATAAATACATACACATAAATAAAGAATGGGGACGGGTAGCCTAAGGCTGTGAAGAACTTCCAAGGTGAAGGCAAAGATTTTGTGCTGGACGTGGAAAAGGATCAAAATCCAGCGAAGGGCTCTGAGGAGGATTGTCATGTTGGAATTCATGCCTCTAAGTTTAAGACATGAACAAGAGAGAGTTTTTCCCCCTGCATCATGACTCTCATTATTTGCTCTTGTAGGAAGCTCAGTATCCTGTCTGGCTTGCCGGTATGCACAGCCGCTCACTTCAAGGGATCTTGAAACAGCAGCGCCTTTTTACAAAAGGAATGTGTCATACCTCTGAGACAAGGAGCATAAAGTAAGCAAAGTTGGGGCAGAAGGGGGAAGCTGTGGGGGTGATGTTTGTTTTAAGCCCTGCTTGGGAACCAGCTCTCATTTAGTGCCAACTGGGCAAAGGTCCCACCATTGTATGCTTGCGACATGCACATCTGTGCATATATACAGCGTAAGAGGGTCAGGTTTTCATAGGAGGCTTGAATGGGGCAGTGTCTTATGTCAGAGTTGCAGACCTGATAGACAAGGGAAGAATTCTTTAGGATCGTCAAGGAAGGGGCTCCAATGGGAGACAATTTTACTTGCAGACAGGGCCCAGTGGGAACATAGGAAACTGCCTCATACCAAGTCAGACCATTGGTCCACCAATCTGAAGATGGTCTACTCTGACCGGTAGCACCTCTCCAAGGCTTCAAGCAGAAGTCTTTCCCAGCCCTACCTGGAGATGCCTGGGTGAACTTGGGACCTTCTGCATGCAAGCAGGCAGATGCTCTTTTACTAAGCTAAGACCCCATGTCCTAAAAGGAACATCTTACAGTGCTTGCATATAGTCACCCATCCAAATGGAAACCAAGGCAGACCCTCATTAGCAAAGGGAACAATTCATGCTTGTTACCATGAGGCCAGCTCTCCTACCCATAGGGAGGATGAGACAGAAGTTGCTTCCATACATTGTTGCAATCAGTGATGATAGTGGAGAAGCAGAATTTAAACAGGATTTATAGGGTGTGAATATTCGGAATAGGGAGATGGAGGTCCTGCCTTATGGGTCTGATGCTTGGCTGTGTATAGATGCCTTGCCTTTTGTACTGCATTTTGCCACACACCTGAAGTCCATTGCAGGCTAATTATCAATAGCAATTAATTAATTGTTCTTGTTTGTTAATCTGGTTTGTGACGGCAATAAACATACATACAATAGCACCCTAACAAAGGGAGAACTGGAAGATCAGAGCTCAAAGCAAGGAAAAAGGATATATTAACATCTGGAAATTGGCAGTTTGGTTTAGGAAGGCTCGCTTTGGTTACATTTGCAGTCCTCTGATCTAAAACCATGAAACTCACAAGCCATAATCCATTTTCCTTGCCAGTAATTCATTGTCTGAACATCAACTTTGCAAAACCGATTTCCGCCTGACGTTTCTTGGTCATTGAGATTCTCCCAAATGGTATCTGGGTCTCTAACATCATTTGCTGAGGCTTAAATGTCAATGGATTTTGGATAAATCAGATTTTTATGGCCACTTTTAATGAGTTCTGATGCAGCACCAACCCACAGACTTCTCAAGGCAGAAAGTGCTTAAGATAGCAAGAATATTATCTTCCCCTTGTGAACTTCTACCGCATTATAACTAAAGTGTGCTTTAATATTTTATAGAAAAGGACTTTAAAGTCTCTTTCCTTTTGTCTAACAGGGATTTATGGAATGAATCTCATACTGTACTTTCTAAAAAAAGAACAAAAACCAGGAAAGGGCTTTAAAAAGGTTATGTGATACCTTTCTGGAGTTACACCAGCTGATTTATCAGCAAACGTTGAATTGCTGGCACAACATCCAGCACCTTTATGGGTGTGCTCCAGAGACTGTGTTTTCTGGCGATGCACATCAGATCTACAGTGTCACATTACCCCTTCAACTAGATAAGAATAAACGTTTCAGCATTGGCCTATTTTCTCCACTTTGAAAATCTGTTTCCCCAAGGACTAGCTGCCTGTCTCTCCCCCTGCCCCACTCTTGATTCCTTCACATGTCATTGGTAAATGGAATTCAGGGTTGCCATTCCCTGAGGCGGGTTTCACGATCCGTGAGACCCACTTTTTGCAAAGCTGTGGGGAGAGCGGGCTAAGCCCGCTCTCCCCGCAGATGATCGGACAGGGAGCCCTGGGCGGCCGTATCGGAGCCGGCGGGGGCTGGGGAGTTCGGGGGCTGCGCGGACCCTGGAAGCCCAAGTATGCCCTATGCAAGCGCGCAGGGTATACTGGGGAGACCCCCGTAGCCGGGAGGCAGCTTTTCACCTCCCAGTCGGGGGGCTACTCATGATCAGGGAGCCCGGTTTTGCAGATCGCTCGCTCCGCAAACCCGGGCTAAGGGCAGGGGCACTTAGGTGGGTTACCCACTTAGGAACCACCGGGCTCGCAGCCAAGCCCGGTGGTTTCCACGATCGGGACAAATCAGGCTAGGCTAGCCCAATTTTCTCCGATCGTGGGAATAGCCCCCCTGTCTTGATAAGGTTGTCTTCTATCCCATTTTTGCTGGTCTGACTTGTAAAGTTTTGTGCTTGGGGAATCAGAACTGAGATCTGAAAAATCAAGATTCAGATCACTCAAGATTCCATCCAGTTCTGCAGAATATGCCAGGCTTTACCCACAACCCTGATCTACCTAAGAGCTGCCAGATCCTGTCTTAGTTGCACCCCTCAATTGTCAAGTTCCTCCAGGCTCCACCTATAAGCGTGTCTGCACCCCTGAACCAGCAACTTCTGTCCTAGCTGCACCCAGTATTTTCAAAATCAGAATCGGGTGACGTCGCTTACTGGCCACAGCCTTGCCTAATAGGCAGCTAGGAACAGACTTCAGTGGGCCAGCTTCAGGGAAGCCTCCTCCAAAAAGTCTTGGCAGTTGCTTAGCAACCTTGCTCACAAGGTTTCCCTGCTGCTTCTGGGGTATGGAGGAGCGGTAGCAAAGCAGCCCATTGGTGATTGCTAGGCAACCTCCCATCTGTTGCCATTTGCCTGTATCCGGAAGTGGTCCGGCTGGCCTCAAGGATGGGGGCATTGGAAGCAAAAAGATGGACATGTGTATAAAGATCCCTTAGTACAGCTTTCTGAAACCAGATTGTTTTTTAAGTATTGATTTTGTTCAATACAATTGTTCAATTGTTCAATACAATTAACTGCCCATGAGTGATTTTTGGATAGGGCTTTTGGGGGTTTTTTGTGTGTGAGAGAGAGAGACAGAATTGTACACACACACACACACACACCCAAAGGCCCTACTCAAAAATCACTCATGGGTACTCTGCCCTTGAAAACCCTAAGTGCCAAGGAGTTTATATTAGTCTTGATATAGTGCTTCCGAGGAAAAGGAAAACACACCCTACCGGTTGTAAATTGAGATGTGTGAGAGTTTAGTCTTCTTCTTTGGGGAGGGCTCTCTGTGCAAAGCTGGAACCCTCACTTGCATGTATATAATCAAGTGCCAGCAATGATAATGATGCAAAAATGTGCCCAAATTCTTGATGTCCTTCAGTTCCAACCGAGATAACCAAGAACAGATTTTGTGGTTGTCTGTGCGTAAGTGGATTCGTTTTATTTTTACTTTCACTGCAAGCTGCTAAAACCAAAATTCTGTCATACAGAATAGACCTGGGGGAAGTCATCCAGAGGTAGTATTTCTGTTTCACTAGCCAAAGGCCCTTCATTACGACAGGCAGGGTGTGAAGGAAGGTCTATATATTGCAAGGCCCCTAGGGAAATGATCCAACTCGCAGCGCCGATAGCTCGCCCCGCCTGGCAACTGTGCCGCTACGTTTTCCCCACTGTGACTTATAGCTTGGTGGGGGGATTTAAGCAGGGAAATTGGTGCTGGTTTTAAAGTGGTTGACATAGCAAAGGGAATGTGAAAATGGTTCCGTGTCCCCAAAGGGCTTGCAATCTAAAAGAAACACAAGAGAGCATAAGCAAAGCAACAGCCACTGGAAGGATGAACACGCACACACATGCATGCACACACACACACACACCCTTTAAAAGGGAAATATATATCCCTTTTAAAGACAGTGCCTCTCATCTGTTCCTGATATTGGGGGAAATTCATGGAGCTTATTTGGAAGATCCGGTTTCCTTATGCTTTGAGGAGGGCAAAGAATAACATGTGGAATCATTGTGATGTGATGTTCAGGTCAGAAGTTGGAATCCTTCTTCCTTTAAAGGAGTCTTAGTGCTTTTCAGGTTTTTTGGTGAGGGTGGGAGTTTCAGGAGGGGAGGAAGCGGGGAAAGAACATATTTTCCTTCCCTTAAGCCTTTCAATACTATACTGTATAGTACTAGACTGACTGCCAGCCCCAAACCAGAGCATTTTATTATTCCATAGCAAGGTGGCAGTTATGGAGACTGGGAAAGAGAGATGTCTTGTTTCCTTATCCATAGAGTAGACAGAGAGAAATTTTTCTCCCTCTCTCACAACACTAGAACCAGGGGTCATCCCACGAAACTGAAGGACCGATAAGATGAAATACTTTTTCACACAGCGCATAATTAATCTATGGAATTCTTTGCCATGGGATGTAATGATGGCCACCAGCTTGGATGGCTTTAAAAGCCGGGGTTTAGCCTTAGACAAATTCATGGTGGACAGGTCTATCAATGGCTACTAGTCTGGTTGTTGTGGGCCACCTCCAGCCTCAGAGTGACATGATGCCTCTTAATACCCGTTGCAGGGGGAGCAACAGCAGGCGAGAGGGCATGCACATACCTCTCCCCTGTGGGTTCCCCAGAGGGATCTGGGTGCTTTCCACTCAAAAGCGGCAAAATACTCCGTCCAGGCAGATCACTTTCAAAATGTAAAACCTGAAGGGGGAGCAGTCTCGCGAAAACTAACAACCCGAAAAAACAACAACTTTTTTACGCTGGATAAACGACGTCATAGCACTAAGTCGCAGCGATTAAATTTGAAACAAGGCATCCGACATATGAACAGCACCTTGGCGCTTGCGTTGGGACTGTTCATCACGACACAGGAAGTGTGGAAGCACATTCCAGAGATGTGGCGTGACCCCATTGCAGGGTCTAGTCTGGAAAGCGACCTGGTGAGGGCCACTGTGTGAAACAGAATGCTGGACTAGATGGGCTTCCTTGGGCCTGATCCAGCAGGGCTGTTCTTATGTTCTTTCCTGTCTCCTGAAACAGTGCAGGAAGGAGAATGTTGAACCTCATGGCAGGCACTCTTCCAATCTAAATGCCATTCTCCATGATGCTAACTATAACTGTAAGCGCACATCAGCTTCAACACACCAGCTTGGTCCCCCTCTGGTCACCCTGCCCTTCATTTTCCTGTGCCCCCACCAACTGACACCCTAATATTCCATGATGTATCAAATGTTCTCAACCCTAGACTTTATTAATAGATTCTCAGCCTGCTCGAATTCCAGTTCCTTTAGAGCTCCACTTCCCTCCTCCCCTGGGGTGATTTAAGAGCTGCCCATAGGAAACAGAGGAGAATTTCAGGGTTTTAGAATAGCTGTTAGTGGGTAGCAGCAGAACGTCCTCCCACAAACACAAAGTAGCAGCAAAGATCAGAGTTCCCCACTCCAGACAACAATGAGACTAGATACTCTTGTAGTTTCTTATCTCTATGTCTTCTAGATCCCATAATATCGTGGAAGCTACTTTGGTGTTTTGTTTTTTAATCTTATTTTAATTTGCAGATTTACAAACTCCTGCATACTTAGGAAGTCCCCTGAGTATTTAGAAACGGCCCTATCTTATTTTTGGATGGACCTGTTTTGCTTCCAGTCTCATAAGCACTCAACCACCTGTGCTCTCTATCAATGTATATTGTTATTATTTTCTTTTTGTATGTTTCTCTTGGAAACAAGATTAAATTGGTTTTTAGTGGAAGATTATGGATATATTAATTCTGCTGTTGCTTTGTGTTTACAGTTAAGACCAGACTTGTACAATAATTTTAAACCACATTATAAAAAGGGTAAAATGAACTAGTAATCCAGACGGCTTCTGAGTTTGAAATCTTGCTCTCTGTAGGCATAACTTTAGTCTTTTGAGTGTAGTTTATGATGAGTTTTATAGAGTAAAATATTTTTACATGAAGAGTAATTATCTGTATCTACCTCCACTGTCAGACATTGTCAAACATCCACATTTAATAACTCCCCTCCCCCTCAAGCATCAAAGCAAAATGGAGAACTACTCAACCCTCATGTTATGTAAATAGATTTTTATCTTACATCAGATGCTTCTATATTAGTAACTTTATAAATGTGAAGATCAGCTGGAACCAATGAGAAACTTGATCTCTGGGTACAGCGCGGGATTGATTGAATTTCCTCTGGCGATTACAACATTAAGCTCTGAAAATTAAATTTGGCCAATGCATCTCCTTTAGCAAAGCATTCCTCCTTGATATGAAGGCTGCACGCAAGTATTAGACCATTTCACACACACACACACACACACACACACACACACACACACACACACACCCCTCAGCTCCTTTGGCATAGTTTTCTAGTGCCATTATCTATTCCTTTTCTTTTCTGGTTTTCCTCCTTCATATGCTTATCACAAGCACTCCAAGATGAGGACTGAATTTGTGAGATGAAAAAGAAATCCCTTGGTAGGAACAAATAGAAACTTTGGAGAGGGAGGGAGAGTGGAACCAAACAAAACAAGCAGGAGCACCTGGTTTGGGGGGTCCTAAAATATGGAGATCGTTCCAACCAGCTGTTCCACACCGCTGCCCTCTTACTTTTCAAGCTCCTGCTAGGACGCTTTCCAGATTAAACCCTACAACAGGGTCACTATGGATCTGCTAAGTGTGCTTCTGTACTTCCTGTTTTGTGACATCGGAGTCCCTGCTTTGACAGCAAGGTGCCGTTCACATTTCCAATGCCTTCTTTCGGATTTTATCTTTGCGTTATACATACAACATTGCATGTGCGTCACAAAAAAGTAGCTGTATTTTCCCACTGTAGGAGTTTGAGATTCTGAGGATTGTTTTCAATACGATCCTGCCAAGCCGAAGCATTTTACCTCTGTTGTAGCGTGTAATCTGGAAAGCACCCAGGCCTCACATCCCTGGTGTTCACATGCTTTCCTGACGTTTTGCTGAAAAATTGTCCCAGGGTGCTTTCCAGATCACAGGCTACAACCGCCGTAAAATGCTTCAGCTTGGCGGGATCAAATTGACAACATAATTAAAGGGTGTTGCACAAAGCCACCAACAGGGGGAGCAGTCTTTTCTAGTTTGTGCGAAACTCTCTACAGAGGGGAAATACAACTTTTTTTTTTTCCTTTTACAATGTTGTAGGTGTGTAACACAGCAATAAAACTTGAAAGAAGGCATCGGAAATGTGAATGGCACCTTGCTGACTGCAATGTCAATATACAGGCAATGCGGTACTCCGGAAAGTGCCCCGGTGGGCCACCATTGGACAATTGGGTCAGCTGACAGAGCACTCAGTCAGGTGGCAAGGAGGCCTCCTCTGCAGCCTAGGGGGCACCCTTGAAGCTCGCACTCAGCCTGTCAGGTTTGTCACTGATACGGAGTGCTGGTGACAAGAGGCTAGTGCGGAGCTGCTGTGAGGCCCGGCTTGCTTGTATCTGGTGCCTCGTGCCTCTGGACCAGCCCAGGCTTCAGCACCTCAACCACCCACCTCACAGAATGAGGATGCTTAAAGACACTGCCCCAATGCCAGCGGTGTGGTGCTGCAGCGATGGGCATGTTAGAGAGCTCGGGGTCAGGGGGAGATTTCATTATCTGCCCCAGCAACAGTGGAAGTCCACAGGCTAGGGAGCTGTCGTAAATCTGTCAGGCTAGCCAGATGGAGCGTAAAACAGGCAGACACAGAAGTATAACAGCAAAGTCTTACAGGAAGAAATTCTCCAAACCAGGTCCAGTCCAAGTCAAATTCCATCAATTCAACAGAGTCCAAAGCGAAATCCACGGGCAGGGTCAACACAGTCCAGGGTCCAAACACGGTCAAGGTAATACAAGGAAACAGCCAATTAGCTCACAGGAAATGGATGTTGCTATCAGCAGGGTAGCTGTGGTGCAGTCATCTTAAATAGGCTGACCCCCGGTGCTGTTAATCAAGAGCACTTCTGAATTTGTGACTACATCATAGCCCAATGCTAGCTATGGGTCTTGCTCAAGCCCCCGCCCCCCCTTCTTTCAACAGCCACTGGGCATTCACTTCAGTAACAGCCCATTAGCTGTCCTTCCCAGAACTGCAGCTAAAAGCAGCCACGCTTTGGAAGTATCAAAAATAAATGTGAAAGCCGTTTGGCCTCGGCAAGTATGCAGACTCTGGGCCTTTTGAGCGCATCTCGGCTTTCTTCTTTGTTTCGCCTCTAAATGGCATCGACTCAGTGGCCACCGATGGTGCATGACCGCACACATCTGGTTTGATGGTTAAGGAAATGGCTGATTGAATCGATCCCCTGAAACGCAGTTGATGGGAGTAAATAAAAAGAACTCTGGAAGGTTGTATTGTTTCCCCAGTTCTTGCAGAGACTTAGCCTCATTCCTGGTGGAAATCCATCAACACAAGGTAGAGGGTATTTATATGGGGGGGGATCTTTTATGGGGAGGTTTCTTGTTGCACCTCCTGTAATTTCCTGCTGGATCCGCCCCTTTGAACTAGATACAGTGTGAACTAGATATTCACTGTATTCATAATGGTTAGAGTGCTGGACTAGGACCGGGGAGACCCGAGTTCAAATGCCCGTTCAGCCATGAAACTAGCTGGGTGACCTTGGGCCAGTCACTTCTCTCTCAGCCTAACCTACTTCACAGGGTGGTTGTGAGGAGAAACCTAAGTATGTAGTACACCACTCTGGGCTCCTTGGAGGAAGAGTGGGATATAAATGTAAATGATGATGATGATGATGATGATGATGATGATGATGATGATAATGGGGATGATAATGGGGATGTGAGTGTGAGTGCACTATATATTGTGAAGTGTGTTTGTGTGTATATATCAGTGAGGGGCCCATTTTAAAATCTTGTATGGGCCCATTCCAACCTTGCTACACCCCTGCCCCTAGAGATGGAAAATAGCATTATAATACTTTCAGCTTTCAGCGTGGCGTTATGCTTTTATTATCTTGACCATCAGGCCAACAGCAGTCAAATTTGCAATTATGTTTTTAAAGCTTTTAAATTTTTTGAAAAGACAAAAGCAACTATCAAATTTTATTGATGTTGTCAGAGGAATGGAAATGGCCATCGGCAGGAATGTCCTACAAAAATTACTCCTGGAGAGAGGACAACCGTTTGTTCATTGTTACTCTAACCCTAACCCTTTCCTGTGTGAAAAAATAACTGCAATTTTACCCTGATTGGTTGCGGGGTGGGTGGGTTAGGGATTTTTTTTAAAAAAAAAGGTTGATAGAATGCAGAAAGCTAGAAGTGCAACAATGTTGTCATCATCTATTTTCCATTTCTAAGGGGGTAAAGGTAAATTGTGTTGACTCCTGGTGCCCACAGAGCCATGTGGTTTCTCTTTGGTAGAATACAGGAGGGGTTGACCATTGCCTCCTCCCATGCAGTGTGTGATGATGCCTTTCAGCATCTTCCTATATCGCTGCTGCCTGATATAGTACCTGCGAGGATTCAAACCAGCAACCTTCTGTTAGTCAACTGCACCACTTAAGGTGACCTCTGGGGGAGTAGATATTGCCAAAAATCACTGTGAGCATTTGTCCCCTGAGAAGGTACCAATGGCCAGGATTTGTAGACCTGGTTCATGGACTATATCTCTCAGCCTAACCTAGCTCACAAGGTCGTTATTCAGCTTTGGAATGAGCTCCCTGAAGAGCAACACCATGCTCCCTCCCTCAATGTTTTTAAAAAACATCACAAAACCGCACCTTTTAAAGGCTTTTTAATGCTCCATTATTGTTTTGTTATATCCGGTAGGTTCTTTAGGTTTTTATAGTTTTCAGTTTTAATTTGAACCTAATAATTGTGGTTTTTAATCTGACTTTTAAAAAAATTAATCAATTTTATTACTTTTATTGAATCTGTGTCTATCTTATTGTTGTGAGCCGCCCCAAGCAGTAGTGCACTGGAGGGACGGGAGAAAAATATTTTAAATAAATAAATAATAAAAGAGGAGAAAACCATTTGAGCTCCTTGGGGGAATGGCAAGATAGAAATGTAAACATTTTTTTTAAAGTAATAGCACATGCTGCTTTTCACTCTACCACCAAACTTTAGGAACATAGGAAGCTGCCTTCTACCGAGTCAGACCCTTGATCCATCTGGCTCAGTATTGTGTCTACCCAGACTGGCAGCAGCTTCTCCAAGGTTACAGGCAGGAGTCTCTCTCAGCCCTATCTTGGAGAGGCTGCCAGGGAGGGAGCTTGAATCCCCAGCTTCAATGGCTTTTGCTTGAGGATTATGGGAGTTGTAGTCAACAACATCTGGGAATCCCTGTTCGAGGGAACACTTGGCAGGGTTCATGACAAAGAAGGCGCTCTCTTAAAACACCCTGGGACCAAGCTATCAAGGGCTTATGCTACATACTGTAATGCATTATGCACATAGGCAGCACTGAATCAATGAATCCATATTTATAGCCAAGGATGTAGGGTATATGTCTATGTAAATTTGGCAGGAAGGAGTTGTCATTATTAATTCCTCAGATTTTGTTGACCCTGTTGCTCTATATGACATATGAAAGGGCCTAGTCCTCTCTACCTACTCCATTGTCGTTGCAAAGGTTTGGAACCCATTACAGTCTGCAATGCAGAAAACTATGTGACCCCACTAAGATCGGCCCTAGAGTGTTAGACCAGGAGGGGGCCTGGGTTCAAATCCCCACTCAGACATGGCACTCAGCCAAGTCATGCCGGCGAGGCGTGCTCTCAATCTAGCCTACTTCACAGCATGCTCTGAAGTTCTTTCAGCTTTACTGGAACTGGGATGAAAGTCCCATGAATATCCTGACACATTTTTTGCAAGTATCAACCGCTGGAAGAATTCAAAGCTTGGAGAAGGGCAGGCATTTAAGCCGCCTCATTTTTCTCAGCTGCTCACTTGGGCATTTAACCATTTCTAAGAACGTGACCAAACTTTGACATACAGATATGCAGAGAGCAACATTAACCATTCCATAAAGGAAAGAATAGGCAGGGAACTGGGACCCTCTGCTATAAAACAGCGCTGAGGTTCAGGAAAGTCAGGAGGGTGGGGCGACCTGTTTGTAGCATAGTGACAGCAAAAATTTGTGACAAATTCGATTAATGCTATGGCTTATGCAGCTCCGTGCCAAGGTTTCTTTGGCCGAGGAGAGACACGCTAACTGATGTCAGCCATAAAATGAAATTGCTTTCTGGGGAGCTGAGGGAGTCATGGAATGCTAGATAAAGGAATTTGTTTTTTAAAAGGAAAGGAAAGGGGGAAAATCTCAAAATTAATGATACCGTAAATGGACCTTTTAACAAGAATGAGTCTCCAGAATGCAGAGCCTGGCTGCATTATGGTTATTAGCAAAAGTGCTTATTCTTCAGAATCGTGCTTCAGAGCTTGCTCAAGTCCGAGAGACCGTAACATTCGATAGGGCCTCTATTCATACCCTCCGTTCCCTTGGCAGAATCACATGCATATTCTTAAAACTTTCTGAAGCAATTTGAAGCTCTGAACAGGAGAACTGCTATGATTAAAGAATAAAAGTGATTAAGAACACATGATTAATTGATGGGATTTGCCAGGATGTGGTGATGGCCTCTAACTGTAATTCTAGCAGTTCTTCATGTTCTTCATGAGTTCAGTTACATGCCTTACACACGTGTATCTATGGCAGTCAATGATCAGCTGCCCATCTTGCCTTCCCCTTGTATATTAGGTGACCCGTTTTTTATTTCCATGCATGCACATTCATCTTTCAAAGTAAATTGCCAAAAGCATCCATAAACATACTGAAAAGCGACTGTAAAATGAGAACTGGAGAAAGGCTTGTGTCTCTAGAGAGGCTTGTAGAAGGACTGCTGCTGTTGAGCTATTGATCCAAACTTGCATTACCCAAAAGAGAGAGAAACATGAGACAAAAAGCCAGAAACAGGACAAAAAGCAGGACAAAAATAAGACAGAGAGAGAGGAAATATCTTTTTATTCCCTCTCCCCACCCCCAACCAAGTTCCGTTCCAAAATGGAAGCAAAATTAAAAACTGTAAACAGTCAACTTGAAACAAGAAAACCAAATATGGCTCGAGACCATATTTATCACGGGACTGACAAAGAGGAACAGAGGCGGGGGGGGGGGGGGATTCCAAAACAATATCTATTGGCCAAGCCTGTCCACGTTCCATAGCAATTCCTGTGAAAAACAAGGTCTGGATTTTAAAGGCTGTAATCCTGTACACACATTCTAGAAATTCCCATTGAAATCAGTAAGGCTTTCTTTTGAGTAAACATATTTAGTTTGGACTGTACCAAATAGCTTGCTTGGAAAGCAAGTATTGTTCTACAGCAATTCTCTCCTTCAGCCCTTCCACATTCTGGATCAATGGATGTTGCTAGACACTTTTCAAAGGCAGGGCACGTGGAGCATGTTTCAATAATCTAACAGCATTTTTTGGTCTTTAATTCTGCCTGTGCAGTCCTTAGAGCAAAGGTACTTGCAGGAGTGTTTGCATCATGTAGAGACCACGCATATCTTCTGAAGTATCTAAAGGCATGGATGTCTGGTAAAGCCATTGAGCTTTCACAGACATCTCACCTCCCACTTCTTAAATGTTCAGTCCTTGACTTCTCAGCCACTAGACTACCCACAATTCCATCAGGGATACAGCTATAGACTTGTTCATACAGAATATGTTCACACATTGTTGGAAGGGGCTTTGTGGTTTAGGATCAACTTGGCAAACACCTGGAGAATAGTTTAAGCTTCTCATTGTAAAGCAGTCTGAGCTGTTGTCCTGTTCTTCTGGACCGTGTGCTGTTGAAGCTGTCATGATTTTAAAAAGTAAGAAAAAGAGAATTCCAACACTCTTCCTCTTGGAAATATGATTTATGCTGCAAACATTTCCAGGACTCTGAAAGCCAGATCCTTTGGCACAACTTCTAAGGGAGGCAAAATGAAAAATGTTTCAAAAATGCAACCTGTTCTCATTACCCTGTTAAGAGCTCCGTCTATGAATGTCCATCTGCGCACTATGCTCTTTGCCCTTGTACCTCAGTGAGAACATCTGCCTCACTCACCATAATTCCCTTATCAGCTGGTTCATCCACTCGTTACTTCCCTCTGATTACTGTTGCCACTGTATATTTCAGTCTTCAGATGTAGCTGCTTGCTGTATACCAGTGGCCAACATCTTTGTTTTTTTAAAGAACTGAGTATATACAAATACTGTTTTTAAAAGATGGCAAAACCAGAGTCACTGGGAGAAGAAAATCTACAAAGCAGGGATTGTGCCATGGTGAGGCCAAAACGTATCTACTCAACATTACTAACATTTGACCAAGGCATCTGAAGCATTGCCTGTGCCCATATGCACCTTCCCATTCAGGTAGGTCTTCGTCAGAAGTCTATCTACAGGGCCATTTCCATAAAAACATAAGAACAACCCTGCTGGATCAGGCCCAAGGCCCAACCAGTCCCAGACGGCAATTTTACTTTGCTTCAGGAAAGGGTGGTATGCGTAAAGGGAGGGGTGTGTGTGTCCACATATCAGGGGGATTTACCTTCAAGTCCGTGCACCATTTTAAAATGTTTTATTTATTTATTTATTTATTTATTTATTTATTTATTTATTTATCTATCTATTTATTTATTTATGAACAAATAAATTTATTCAATAAATGAATGAATTGACTCCAAAGGCTGTTCACAAAAACAAAAACAAACAAAACCAGCTATTAAAACAGGAATTTAAAAAATCAAAAAATTAGGAAATTACAGCAATTTAAAAAATTAAACAGCCATTAAAGTTTTTAAACATTCAAAGATTACTAAAAGCTTAGCTTTAAAAAAAAGTGTCTTAAGGACTCTTTTGAAGGCTGGCAAAGATGTTAAACCACAAATGTCTCTAGGGAGCGCATTCCACAATCTAGGAGTGACTACAGAGAAGGCCCACTCCTGAATCACCTCCAGGGTGCTTTCCAGATTAGACCCCGCAATGAGGTCAGGACATATCTCAGAAGTGTGTTTCCGCACTTCCTGCATTGTGACACCGCAGTCCCTATGCTGACAGCAGGGTGCCGTTCATATTCCCAATGCCTTGTTTCAAATTTAATTGCTGTGGTATAGTGCTATGACGTCGTATATCCGGCGTAAAGAAGTTGCTGTTTTATCGGGTGGTTAGTTTTTGCAAGACTGCTCCCCCTGCTGTTTACATTTTGAATGTGATTTGCCTGAAACGGAAGCATTTTGCTGCTGTTGAGCGACTAATCTGGAAAGTGCCCCGATGAGCTGGCGGTATAGTAGGGTTCCCAACAGTCTTGCATTGGGAGGGACGTCCCATTTTGTAGCCAAAAATAGACAAAACACTCTCTTTCCCGCATTTTGAGAGCTCCCTGCTCCTGCCTCTCACCCCCCACCTCCTTTTCCCTTCTCACCTGCCTCCTCCCTGTTCTTTCCTGCCTCCGCCTTCTGAGACCCTCCCACAAGGGGAACCAGTGCCAGCCACCAATCAAATTCTCTCCTTCCCTCTCGTTTCTCCTGCATCCAGCCCTCCCTTGAGGAGAGCAGCTGGAGTGCAGAAAGAGGGAGGGAGGGAGGGAGCTCACGCCAGTAAAGTGATGTGTGTGTGTGTGTGTGTGTGTGTGTGTGTGTGTGTGTGTGTGTGAGCAGCCCAAGCCCTCTGCTGCCCAACAGCTCTCCCCTGCAAGGCTCAAGGATGGATGGGCAGGCTGGCTGGCTGGTCTCTTCCACATTTCATTGTGAGTGTTTGTTCTCTCTCTCTCTCAGCTGACAGACCTCACCTAGGCAACCCCTTTCCGCTGGGCTCTGCCCTGCCCTGCTGGAGGGCATCCTACATACAGCTCTCCTTTTGATCAGTTGAAGATGGAAGAGGAAAGTCTCCAGCCCCCTTCCAGACTCCCTTCTCAGTTCAGCCGCTAAGGCCCGTGGAGAGCCACACGTCCCATAAAGCTCCTCTCCCTTCACTTTGCCAAGCTGCCAAAGCTCCAGACACATGATGCCACAGACAATCAATCATTTGCGGCCGTAAGCCAAACAACTGACATGTGGCATTCCAGGGGGTTGAAGGTGGCCCGGGTGAGGCACTTCCCAGTTCTCCGTGTCTATGCTACCTCACACTGGCTGCTGCCCCCAGGACTGGGGGGAGGTGGCGGAGGGGTCTATTCCTCGCCACTTCTCAGGGAGGTCAGTAAGCAGTTCCCTTCCCTCCCGTGCAGGGACGTAGCTATAATTGAGAGAAAGGGTTCAAAGAACACGGGCCCCCAGCTCCTGAGGGCCCTCCAGCTCCACCTCTCCCTATTTTCTTCATTCTCTCCTTCACTCTAGGGGGCCGCCAGAGAGAGGGATGAACACGGCCCCTTCTCTCCTAGCTACGCCCCTGCTCCCATGGACCTTGTTGCCTGCTTCCCCACACAAGAGTCTTGTTTCCTCCTTCCCTGGCTATTCACAGCCCTCCTTCCCTAGCTGTTCATAGCTCAGCCCCCAAGCCTTCCCGCCCCTTGTGTCACATTCAGGGAACATAATGTTGGCAACCCTAATTTGGAGACGGACCTCTCTCGATGATCTTAATGGGTGGTGGGGATCATACAGAAGGAGGCCCTCTCCCAGGTAACCCGGTCCTAAGCTGTTTATATCGAGATGCGCACTGTACACAATTCAAGTTTTTCCCTGTGCATTGGAGCTCAGCCCAAATTATGGCTGTGCTAAAAAGTCCCACTTTTTACAGCAGCCTTATGGGAGACTCTGAAGTACCCTGATGTTTCTTCTGAGTTGTATGGAGGGGTATCATGATTGTACAATGCTCTCCTCAGGGATGATCTCTGGATGCTTACTTTGTCCGGGTGTCGGTGTAGGGGGAGAATGGCAGTTCAACTCCCACTAACAGAGCAGAGCCACTTTGGGGAGAATTCAGCCAAGCAAGAGGTCTGGAGACAGTTCTTTAAGTTTGAAGAACAAGGATTTATTTGGAAGTTGCAAGCGCTACTTAAGGCTGAAAGGGTAGAGAGACTAACAAACAGCCATCTCTGGAGAGACAAAATGGAGACTAACACTGGAAGAACAATGAGAGGAGGAGTCCAGTACTTTTATCCATGACCCTAACCCCGCCCCGCCCCCCAGTGGTCACTATGAGACATTGCAGCTGCGAGCTGATGGTGCTGCCAGGGTCCTCGCTCCAACACTGGGCTCCAGTTGTAGACTGTTTTATTTTCCTGAGCTTTTAATGCAGTGATTCTCAGCCTTAGTCCCAAGATGTTGATGGTCTACAACTCCCATCATTCTCAGCCAGAATTGCCACAGGCCAAATTGATTAATTAATCAGTTTAAAACTCATGCAATTAACTGACTAAGATTTAATGAAATGATAGTGTGTTTAAATGCTAAACACGCTCATTCACAGCTTGTATCTTCTTTTTTCTGGCAAAGGAAGAAAAGACACACACACACCCCAAAAAAATCAGCATTACCTGTGTCCCAGGTATGGTACCTTTTTTGTTTTCCACAGGTTAGTTTCAGTGAGACCTCTGTAAGCAGTAATGTGGAATGCTCTAGTGGCCACCCTTAATCACAGAGATTATGACTAGAACTTCACTTTTGGTCTTCCTGTTCTATTGTTGTTGCACCAGTATTAGGCTACACTTTTCCTCTCTTTAAAATACACACACACATATATGTTTTCTTCCACCACCATCCAGGGGCAGCCACCCTTTCAAACATATCTCTTAGTTGAGATTCAAGATGGTCCAGGTGAGGTTTCTTTATTGCTATCCATGGTAAGCAGGCACATGTTATGTATTAGGAAATCAGGTTTTTTTTTTCTAATTTTGAGTTCCGCCAAACCCAACTATATTTGGGATGCCCTGGGAGCGTTTTGGAACAATGCCTTCACAATGAAACGTGTTGGCGAACAGGGTATTCAGCGCAAAGCCCTGCACATCTTGATTGAATCAATAGGCCCTTTAAATACTTTGGAACTGCTCCCAGGTTCTCAGCCAGATTGAGCTGAGAATGAGCAACAGAACAGGAAACACACACACACATGCAGCAGGAACTAAAACAAGTAATGTGAATGAAACAAATTGTTTGCAAAGGTGTAGCAATTTAATAAAACTTTGCCAATGTGGTGGTGTGGATAGTACTTAAGTCAGGGATATGGCTGTAGCTCAGTGGATGAGTCAATGCTTTGCATGCTGAAGGCCACCAGGTTCAGTCCTCAGGTGAGAAAGACCATTGACTGAAACCCTGGAGAGATGCTGCCAGTCATTGTAGACAATATTGAACTAGGTGAACGAAGGGGCTGACTCCGCAGAAGACTGCTTCATATATGACTTAGGCTACTGAGAGAACCAGCGTGGTGTAGTGGCTAGAGTGCTAGACTAGGACCGGGGAGACCCGAGTTCAAATCCCCATTTAGCCATGAGACTTGCTGGGTGACTCTGGACCAGCCCCTTCTCTCTCAGCCTAAGCTATTCCACAGGGTTGTTGTGAGGAGAAACCTAAGTATGTAGTACACCGCTCTGGGCTCCTTGGAGGAAGAGCGGAATATAAATGTTAATAATAATAATAATAATAATAATAAATACTGTCAGGGCTCAAACCAGGAACCAATTTCAGCATTTCTGGGGGCTGATGGCGAGGAAAGTGTGCAGGCAAGAAGATCTGAAATGATTCCTTTTCTAATCCCAAAGGCAAGGCGCTCGAAAGCAAATGTGAGGTAGACACTTTCTGCCAGGATTGACTTGACTTTAAAAAAAGAAAAGCAAGTCCAACATTCACTCCGTCAGAGTCGATGAGAGGAAAATGTACTCAGCCAATGCTATGATGGATGGGCATTAGGAAATAGCTGTGAAGGGTGTAAACAAGCCAAAACAAAAAAGCCCGTTGCAAAAATGGTTTGCATTTTAGTGCCATTATTCAGTTCCAGAAAGGAAATCCTTTCAGCAGCCATATGGCTACCTCTGTTTGTTCCGTTCCAAAAGCGCCTTAGGAGCTGTATAGAGTGACTTAGTTTGTGGATCTTGCAGTGGGTGTCCAGAATGTGGCGAATGCTAACTTTCAGTGAATGCTGACTGTCCCAGACACTTGCTAGAAATCTACAAAAAGGTCAGGCCTTAAATAGGTGAGATATGTTAAATGCACTTTCATCTAGTTGAGGGCTCAGGGTTACTCGCAAAGAGGGACGGTGCAGGACTGCAATATGGATCAGGACTGTGGTGAAAGAATTTGCTTCTGAGTACCAGTTGCAGGGGAGTCACAGCAGGAGGGAGGGCATGCCCTCAACTCCTGCCTGTGGCTTCCAGCAGCATCTGGTGGACCACTGTGCGAAACGGGATGCTGGACAAGATGGGCCTCCTTGGGCCTGATCCAGCAGGGCTGTTCTTCTGTTCTTCTGTTCCTTTCCTGACAACTATCACCACCACACCCTGCAGCAACTGTTTAACTCTGAAAGCGTCCATGCCATTATCCCTGACCAAATTGTGGCTCTGCTTGGCTGCTCCCTGTGAGTAAAGTTTAAGCCCGAAACCGGATGATGACACATTTAATGCCATGTCTGATTATACACTAACAAATACCTTCAGTTTCCCTAGGAGGTTAAATGCTTAATGCTGAAATATTTGCATCTGAAATAGAGGGAAATAATTTTTTTTTCCATTCTGGGGCAGACATCTGTTTTTGCACACAATGAGGCTGTTAGGCGCAGTCTCACCCGGGCTAGGGGTGCCCAGCCTGGGTTAGGCTGTGTGTGAGAGTCACCAGAATCAGGCTCAATCGCAGAGGACCAGCGCCGCCTAGCCTGGCTTCTGAGCTTAGCTGCTAGCCTAGGTTAAGAAAGCGAGTGCTCTCTTATCCCATGCCACTTACTCGTATGCAAGCCAGGCTGCTTCCAGCCCACCCGCATACAACATAGGAACATAGGAAACTGCCCTATACTGAGTCAGACCCTTGGTCCATCTAGCTCAGTATTGTCTTCACAGACTGGCAGCGGCTTCTCCAAGGTTGCAGGCAGGAATCTCTCACAGCCCTATCTTGGAGATGCTGCCAGGGAGGAAACGTGAAACCTTCTGCTCTTCCCAGAGTGGCTCCATCCCCTGAGGGCAATATCTTATAGTGCTCACACACCAAGTCTCCCATTCAGATGCAACCAGGGCAGACCCTGCTTAGCTAAGGGGACAAGTCATGCTTGCTACCGCAAGACCAGCTCTCCTCTCGGGCGCCTAGCACACCTGCCTCTTGAGGGCATCCCCCAATGCATTGTGCATGTTGTGTGGTGAATTGTGGGGTCTCTGGAGGCTGGGACTCTGTTAACCCCCGCTGCCAGGAGTAGCAGGGAGTTTCATCTGTGCCGCTCCTGGCAGCCCTGGCCGTGTGGTTATGCGGCTTGTGCACCTTCAAGGCTGAGAGTGGCCGTCTGGGGAAAGGTAGGTTAAACCCTGCCTTCCCCACCACCACCCAACCGACCGCACATGCACGAGTGTTCGAACAGCCCCAATATATCGTGCGAATGGCTGTTATTATTGATCTTCAGTGCAATGTAGACCCTGTCAAGGGCCAGCTTTTCTAAAGGGAGAGAGCAAAGCCCTTTCCATCAGTTCCTCTGGACCATCTGCCTCCGGGGCCTTTCCCTTTTGGACAACATCTGCAGCCAGCCACTGTGCATGGGGCAGAGAGGGAAAGGTGGGGCCCTTTCCATTGGGCCTCTTGATAGTTATTCACTCTGCCTTTCCTCAGTGAGTTCTCCTTTTCCTTCCTTCTGCCTGTGTCTTGGCTTTATAAGCCTGGAGCCTTTGTTATTTCTAATGTTTATATAGCAGCTGGCAGTAGCAGGGCTAGGTGTAAGCATCACCTTGATGTGCACTCATAGGGGAATAGGGCTTAATCGACAAGACATCCTCAGGTCACAGAGGCCGTTAGTGAGGGCCAAGAAGAGGTAGCCAACATCCTGTCTGGACTGAAGGCGCTCTCCGGAACATTACCCACAATCCTCTGCCACGCATGGGGTTCTGTGGCCCACAAGTCAATGGAGAAAAGTTTTCCTCAAGGCAGAAAGCTTGAAAATGACTGAATTAGCAAACTCCATTTTTCCCAGTCAAAGAAGCGCGCTTCAAATTGTCACATAAAGCTTGCACTGTCTTGGTGGAAAGTTGCAGCTTTCGGTGTTGGGTGCTACATTTCACTGCTTCCCTTCTTGACATCTCAGGGGGGAAAGCAAGCAAAGCCTCTCCAGGGTTTAGTCCTACTGGCTGGAGCACAGCTGGCCAGTGGCTGCTGTTTCCTGGAATCCAACATCAAACAATATTATTCTGTATATTTGTGAAAGCACCCAGCTGAGTGCTTGGGTTGCAGAGTCTGTCAGAGCTCTGCCACATTCTATGCCAAGCCGAGCATCCCTGTTCAATAATATTGCACTTCTGCTTAAATCTTCAGACAAGACTTCTTGTGCCAGCAGAACTAGGTTCCCCCCCGGACAGAGTCTTTTTTTCAAAAAAGATTCAGGGTCGCTGGCCTAGTCTCTGAGATTGTTCACACAATCAACAAATGTGTTCTACCCGGGTTTGGGAGCTGTGTGTGCTCCCAATTTTTGGTGAGCTACCCAGGTTTTCCTCCTACCTTGCTTCCACACAACCGGAAACTGGGAGCACACACATCTCCCAAACCCGAATAGAACACATTTGTTGATGGTGTGAATGACCTCTTTATGTCATTTGAGAATGTATATAGCAAGCAAATATATATTGTCCAACCACAGGACAAAATCAACCTTCCTTCCTTCCTTCCTTCCTCTTTCTCATAGGAAATGTTCATTACCTACCTGGATACCAAGCCACATAAGGGCCTGGTTCACACAGTCATTGAAATCTAGATTTAATGTGTGTTACCGACATTAGCATGGTTGTGTGAACCCACGCCAAACTGGTTTATGACCTGAGATGAATCTGAGATTCCCACTTGGGCGTGGATTCACAAAGGCTGTACTCACGAGCAGCAGAAACCGAGCTAAGGGAGCCCTGCCCCGTTTCTGCCACTCGTGTGCTGCAACGGGAGCCATGCGGTTTTTTGGTCGTATGTTGCCGTGCTGCGGCTCTATGCCACGATGACTCACGAGTAAACCCCCGATGGGGAGGCAACAACAAGCCTCCCAGCATCAAGGGCTCCCGCTCATGCAAGGCATTCTGGGACATCTGGGGGCCAGGAGGCCCCTGATCCCCACCACCCCAACTGGCTCCGTGACAGAGCCATTAATCATGTAGGCGGCCGATCTGGCCACCCAGGGCGAGCTGCCTGCTCATGTGTGGGGAGAGCGGGTCAAGCCCACTCTCCCTGCAACCCCCCTGCAGACATTAGTGTCTCCCCGCAACCCAACCGACATTAGTGTGATTGTATGAGGCTCTCCGCATGAGCAGTGTGGAGAGCCTCATACAATCACACGAATGTTGGTAACCCACATGAAACCTAGATTAGAATGAATGTGTGAACCAAGCCAGAGTTTTGAAGGTTGAACCTGGTCTCTTGTCCTTGACAAGATGGTTCCTTTATATAAAAGCCTGAGCATCAAACTTGAGGGGTAATATTGCATTTCCTCCTTTTAAAGTTATTTTTTAAATGGCAGCCGCGGAGGACTCCTATCCAAACTGGGACACAGAGCAGGGGCTTTTATTTCCATTTCCCCCATGAAAATTAAATGCACACACCCTGACACTGATATTTGTTCCTAGAGGGGAAATGTGCAAATAACATCTTCCCTCCCCGGGGAAATAGCTGCTTTAAGGGGGATGGTTTTTGTGGTGAGAAGGGCAAGGGAGGAAAGGGTTAACCCTGCACCCCTCTGCATGTGTAGACCAAGCCTTAGCATCCAGTGGACAAGCTGTCTTCCACAGAAGCACTTCCACCATGCCCTCAGCTCCTGCTTGTGGCTTCCAGTGGGATCTGGTGGGCCACGGTGCGAAACAGGATGCTGGACTAGATGGGCCTTGGGCTTGATCCAACAGGTCTGTTCTTATGTTCTTATGTTCACCAGGCCAGATCCTTTCAACCTGGACCCCTGATAATACTTCCAAGGGAATCCCACAGTTTCCCAGAACACAAAATATCTGGATTAGGAAATTGGGATTTCACAGCAGATTTCCTGGAAGCTCTGTTCACTTTAGCTCCCATTCTAATTCCACTTTCACAGTCTTAGACCCCCACAGCCAAATAAATCTTTTGTCCTGTCTCTTCTGAAGCCCCCACTGCACGCTACACGCCTGTTATTTCTGTGCTCTGAGACAAGGGAAATCTACTGGAGAAGGTTGCTTGTGTTACACCAGACGGCATCAAAAGCGCCACCCCAGCAGAAGCCATAAAAAGGCGATTATTGTTTCTATGGCATTCCGTTCCGATGGATTTTCCAAAAGTGGATTGCAAGATCCACCTACAAAAGAGGCATTGTCTGATGGGAAGGAAATCCTTTCCAATGGCACGCTGGGGGCGGGGAGGAAGATGGAGACATTAATTCCTGCATCTCTCCAAACCACATGCAGAAAGGATGGGCTTGTTTCAGCACTAAAGCTCCTAGCCTCTCTTAGCGTGGGAGGCGCAGGAGGGGAACAAAGGCCAGCTCCGGAAGACCTCGGCCTGTAAATGTTGGCAATATATTGAGGGCAGTTCTAAATATATGCCGCTCTGGCCGAAGGCAAGAAACCAGAGCTGTTATTGCTGTGTGGCAAGCTAGGGAGGGTTATTCTGTGACCCCCCCACAGAAGCACAGAAAAAGCATGGTTTGGTTTCTAGGGTTGCGATGTTTCGTTGGTGAGTTTAATCACTAAATAAATATTTTGATTTACTAAAAAGATGTCTGATTTATTTATTTAGCAAATAACGAGCCCAGGCCCACCTGAGACAACCTCACAGGGTGAGTAGAAGTTGGAAAAAATTGATTTAGACATGCATGCATCCTTTAATAACAAAGAAAATACATTTTTTCTTTAAAATATTGTTCTTTCTCATATGTAAATGTATGCAGATTTAACCAATTTGCAGACTAAGGTTGCAACCTTTAAACCTCAAAAAGTTTAAACCTCAAAAAGTGAGTCAAAAGCTCACTGAAACAAAAAGGTCTAAAAGATGCTTAAACACTGCAAGAGTGAGGCCTGGCAGATCTCCATGGGGAGAGGAGGAGGAGGAGGAGGGTATGCCACCGCGTTGCTGAAACCATGGAGAGGGACCTGTCTTGTGTCCTCACCTGTCTGATCTCATACAGCAACCAGACAGAGAGTAAGGCCCCAATGCCAGTCAGGTGCCTAGCACGCTCATGTGGGAGGAGGTGGTTCTGGAGGTATCCTAGCCCCAATCCAATTAGTCGCATGGGGAGCCAGCCAATCAGGGATCACACAGTGAACAGGATCATGTCTCTCTCTACACTATGTAGCCAATCAGTATGGCTTACCTGATGGTACAACAGAGGGCAAGCAAAGTCAACTGAGAGAAAGAAAGAGAACCGAGGGCAATGCCCAACGGCAGGTGGCCATTTCTGCAAGCCATGCCCAAGAGTACTCGAAAAAGGGGGACATTTCCCGTCACTGAAGAAAATGTCCCCCCAGCCACCACCACACAAAAAAACCCAGTCTCGGCTCAGGCCTGCTGCCTTGTTTCTTTTTCCCTTGTCACAATGAGCTACACACATTCTAGTCATGGAGGAGGAGACGGGGGGAGAAAAATTCCACACATAGGTTTCCTCAGAATGGCCACTAGCTGTGGTCGGTTGCACTGTCTGAAACATGTATTTAAAAACCCAGTTTCAATCAAGGTAAGCATTCTGCTTCAGCAGCCAAGACAAATATTAGGTTTGCTTTCAGACCATTAAGAGTAGTCTCCCTCAGCAGACCTGGTTTCCTTTACTTTCTGAACGGGCTCTTTTCAACTCTGTAGCCCCAGGACCCTGGAGCGCTACGCTTCAGCAGGAACCTGACAAACACATCAATATTTTCCAAGACTTGGAAGAGATTTTTCAGACCCAGCCTTGCCTCTGCTGCTGACTCCCCATTTCGAACTTTCTGAGGTGAACACTGTAACAGATAGCACACAACCTGATGGAACAAGCAAGTCCAGAAAATGGGCCCAGTCTCTCACTGTGCAACTCAGCCGAGAGTTTTCTCAAGGAACTGAAGTTAGTATGGCCACGATATTGGTGCCAGCAAGAGTCAATGGTGATAATGATCCTGCAATCATCTTTATTCACAGGTTTTGCAGATTTGAAGTTGCGGGGGAACTAGTCTGAAGAGCCATTTGGCCAAAGATGCCAGAGGGCCAGAAGAAATCGGATGCAATTGCAATCATATAAAACAGGAGAACGAGCAAATGTTGGAGTTTGGTAGGACCTGAGAGGATGCTCGTTCTCATGCTCTTCATCAGAGTAGGAGTAGCACCCAGCCAGCGTAGGAGAGGGAACTTGGAAACCTCTGGATGCATATATGCAAGTGCTCTTCCCAGAGCAGCCCCCTCCCCTAAGGCGAAGATCTCACAGTGCTCTCACATGTAGTCTCCCATTCATATGCAGCCAGGGCAGACCCTGCTTAGCAAAGCTCATGCTTGCTACCACAAGACCAGCTCCCCTCCTCCCATAGACACGACTGGCAGTCAAGATGCTCAGCACTCAGCTCTGCTACCCTGAACACTCCTGTCACCCTGATGAGGATCATGAGAACAAGCCTATAATGGACCAAAAGGTTTGTTGTGGGGTAATAGCCACTTGCTTAAGGACAGGAACCCCTGAAGAACCCCCATTAAGCTTCCGAGGATATTTGGGTTTCCCTTGAAAATAGTCTGAAAACCTTCCTGAAAGAGATGGACATGGTAGGGCAGTTCATACTATATATCATTAGGGTGGGAGAAGCCTCCTACTCTCTGTACGCTCCTGGTTTGAAACTATGTGTATCCATTAAGGACAAGGTAGGAGGCCTGGAGCTAGAAGGTGAGCCAAGAGGCACCATTTCAAATGGTGGTTCTCTTTATATTTAGCAAGGGGAGAGCAACTGGCCCTCTCCACCCTCAGCACAGCATCCCTCCAGTGGCTGTTGTTGGTGTCGACCTTGTTGGAAGTGAAGGACTCTGCACTGCCTCATGCCTTAATGACAGAGGGGGGCAGATTAATGAGTCAGAGGGCTAGAGGGGTCAAGACATTGGTCATCCCTTCTCTCTACTGCTCTGACACTATCCCTTTGATATGTAGATTGCTACTCTCAGGGACTTCCTGCCTGCCTGCCTGCCTCTCCCTCCCTCCCTCTATCACACGCGCTCGTCTCTCTCTGCACCATGTGTGCAGAGATGCATGCAGCATCTCTCTGCATCCAGCTAGCTAGCTAGATTAGAGATTCTGTCTCTCCACTTTCCTATCTAGAATGGAGTTCTCCAATAAAGACTCCTTATATTGATTTGAAACAATGAACTGGCTCCAAGTTTCTTTTGCTCTCAGCAAACATTCATGCCTGGGCAGACTCCACTGTGTTTTGCCTCTATGCACTCTGCTGTAATAGAAGGGTATCTCTTACCAGAGAGAATTCCTAACATACCTTATGTTGATGTTTTTAAGACTTTGAGCCCTTTCTGGAAAGGGAACCATCTTATGTATTTGCTGTTTCTTTTTCTATGTAAACCACTTTGAAAACTTTAGTTAAGAAGCACCATATAAATATGTGTAGTAGTTGTTGTATGCCACCTAATGGCACAGCGGGGAAATGACTTGACTAGCAAGCCAGAGGTTGCCAGTTCAAATCCCCACTGGTGTGTTTCCCAGACTACGAGAAACACCTATATCAGGCAGCAGCAATATAGGAAGATGCTGAAAGGCATCATCTCATACTGCACGGGAGATGGCAATAGTCAACCCCTCCTGTATTCTACCAAAGACAACCACAGGGCTCTGTGGTCACCAGGAGTCGACACCGACTCGACCGCACACTTTTTACCTTTAGTTGTTGTTGCTGTAGCTAAGCTCCAGTTGGGTAGGACAGGCACAACCTACTCAGATTCTACCTCCAGCTTTGGAACAAGATAGAAAGAAAAATTGTCCTACCCAGCTGGGGCTTAGCTCAAGATCCAGCTCCCCACTTCTGACCTTGTTTTTACATGGCACACGATCGAAAATGGAGCTCTCAAATTAGAACAGAGAAAGCCTCCTCCTAAGGTTGATCGTGTAAACTGTTATCCGATTAATCAATAAAGGTGGGGTTTCATTTATTGGCCCTGTATGGGCTCTGTTTGTTTGCCACAGGTGCCTTGAAGGCTAGCGAGCAATTTTGGCCCCCACCCCCATTGAGTCTGCTTCCCAAACAGGCCATAAGTGTCAAAGAAGATGGAGCGCAGGAGAAGCTTAATGGCGAGCTGTTGAGATGGCCTTTCAACAGGCTCACACGCTTGGGTGCCTATCTGAGGTTTACTACTGAGTCGACTTCAAAGCCGCAAGGAAAAGTACTTGGTTCTAAGAAGGAATGGGATATTTGTGTGTGTGTGTGCGCGCGCGCGCATGTGTGTGCGAGAGGGAGACGGCATGTTTGTTTTGGACACTCATCCAGTGGAAAAATACCTCCCAACACATTTTGCTTGGCCAGGGGGCCTGTTTTATTTGGAGAACAATGGATGACGGCAAGTATGGTTAAATACGACCGTTTGCCTGACAGGTTTTTGACTGGCTTGCAGGGTAGCAAATTCCATATGTCAGTGCAAGTGCATTAACAAAAAAGAGGGTGGGTGCGAAAGGGGAGGTATGAGTTTTTGGAAGTGCTAGCAGCCAGAGTTTAGTCGAGAAGTCCAGCTTAGTAGACTTGGGCCTAGTCTGAATGGACTTCACCACCACAGGCTGCAGACGTTAGGGAAGCATTACATTGTGCAGGTGTGCAGGATTGTTTTCAGTGTGGGGGAACATTCAAAAGGGCTATTCCCCTGCACATGTAGCCTTAGTGGTACAACCCATTTTACCACCATTTTACTCATGCATCAGAGGTGGTAGAATGCTGAGGTGGTAGAGTGGAATGTACCACTTCACATTGCTGATGGGGGATGCCACTTTAGAAAAACAGCCAAAAACACACAAACAAACCACCCTCCATAAAAGCAGAAAGTGAGCACACTGGAGAGAAAGACTGTCCCCTAGCCCGTTCCCCTTGCTGTTTTCTACATGCAAAGGTTTGCTTTATTAATGTAAGGGAGCATTCACAATTGCAACTCCACCCCCGCAGACTGATGTGGTATCATCTGTTCTACCACCTCAAGAGTCCACCACCTTGTTCCGCTTCCTGTGTAAACCCGTTGAAGTCATTGTGGTGGCTGGTTGGTGAAGTGCTTGTCACACTTACCGGGTAGCTTTACTGCTGAGCTGGTATAGTAGTTAGACTGTCAAACTAAGAGTACAAGGGCTCCGGGTTCAAATCCCCGCTTGGTCTTGAAGCTCAGTTGGGTGAGCTTGGGCTAGCCTCTGTCTCTGTCTCTGTCTGTGCCTCTCTCTCTCTCTGTCAACTGAACCTATTTGGAAGACTTGTTGTGGTTACAGAGTGGGCATTGATTTAGAACTAAATGAGAGTGAGTGTGGTGTAGTGGAAAGTGACCTAGAGACCAGAGACACAACAGGGTTGTTGTGAGAATAAAATGGTGGGCGGAAAACCATCAGCTTGTTGGAAGAAAGGCAGGATATAATCTATTATC
This sequence comes from Hemicordylus capensis, assembly GCF_027244095.1. Classification (NCBI taxonomy): domain Eukaryota; kingdom Metazoa; phylum Chordata; class Lepidosauria; order Squamata; family Cordylidae; genus Hemicordylus; species Hemicordylus capensis. The sequence continues at coordinate 12,525,055 of NC_069671.1, forward strand.
TAGAGCCATTTCAGGCAGGCTATGGGGTTGGGTCTGCCTTGGTTGGCCTGTTGGATGGTCTCCAAATGGGTATTGACAGAGGAAGCGTGACTGTTGATCCTTTTGGATCTCTCGGCGGCTTTTGATATCATCGACCATGGTATCCTTCTGGGTCGCCTGAGGGAGCTGGGATTGGGTGGCACTGTTTTACAGTGGTTCCATTCCTATCTCTCTGGCAGATTCCAGATGGTGTCGCTTGGAGACTGTTGCTCCTCAAAGCAGGACTTAATGTACAGAGTTCCACAAGACTCTATACTGTCTCCAATGCTTTTTAACATCTACATGAAATCACTGGGAGAGTTCATCAGGAGATTTGGTGCAGGGTGTTATCAATATGCTGATGATGCCCAAATCTATTTCTCCATATCAGCTTCATCAGTAATTGCATAACTTCCCTAAATGCCCGCCTGGAGGCAGTAATGGGATGGATGAGAGGTAACAAACTGAAATTGAATCAAAATTAGATGGAGACTATCTGCTCCACAGACAGTATCTCCATCTTATTTTGATTCAATTTCAGTTTGTCAGAACTTGAGGTCATAACTCAAGAGATGGCTTAGATCTGCCAGTCCTGGATGGGGTTATACTCCCCCAGAAAGAACAAGTATGGAACTTGGAAAGGCTCCTGGATCCCAAACTCTCTCTGGTCTCTCAGGTTGAGGCAATGGCCAGGAGCCCTTTTTATCAGCTTTGGCTGATACGTCCTCCATTTCTTGAGGGAAATTATTTATTTATTTATTTAGTGCATTTTTATACTGCCCTAACCCAAGGTCTCAGGGTTTAAGGTCTTAAGGAAATGACCTTAAAACAATGGTATATATGCTGGTAACCTCTAGGCTTGACTGCTGTAATGCACTCTATGTGGGGCTGCCTTTGTACACAGTCCAGAAACTACAGTTGGTGCAGAATGTGGCAGTCAGACTGGTCTCCGGGATAACCCGAAGAAACCATATAATACTGATCTTAAAAGAACTGCACTGGCTGCTGCTATGTTTCTGAGCAAAAGACAAAGTGGTGTTATTGCCTATAAAAGCCCTAATGGCTTGGGTCCAGGGTACTTAAGAGAGTGCCTCCTTGGCATGAACCTCCTGCCTATTAAGATCACCTGGGGAGGTCCAGTTAAGAAAAGCCGCCTCCCGGCTCCAGGGGTCTCCCCAGTATGCCCTGAGCACTCGTGCAGGGCATACTGGGGCTTGCGGGGGCCGCGCGGCCCCCGCTCCCCCCACCCCCCGCTGGCTCCGTCACAGAGCCGGCCATTGTGTGGGTGGCCGATCTGGCCGCCCAGGGCTCCCTGCCCGCTTGTGAGCGGAGAGAACGGGCTTAGCCCGCTCTTCCCGCTCACTGCCCCAAACTGCGTCTCACTGATCGTGAGACCTGGTCCAGAGTCTGCTGATAAGCCGTGTCTGAGCTTTTTTTATTCACTAGCATGAGTATCCCTTTGTAGGATCAGCCTTTTTCTATTTTTCTTGGGACATGCATGCCTCCTGGCTGGAAACCTTGCTGGGTGTTCTGTCTCCACTGTTTGACTGGCTCCCCTGCATCTGTGTGTGTTTCTGCAAACTAGAAGGTGATGATGTGTTCTTACTTGCTTTAATACATTGGGCAGGGAACATTTTGCCTGTGCTGCATTCCACCCACCTTGCCTTGGGCTGATGGTTTTACTCCTGCTCCCTGAAATGATGTTGTGATGCTGTCATACAAAGAATAATTAATTGTCTTTCAAGGGCATGTGTGCCACGGTATAAAATCTACTTGTTTGTTTGAGAATGTTTATCCTGCCTGCCCCATTTAGAAGGGAATCCCTACAAGACAGCATATGCAACTAAAATAACTTAAATGAGAAATCAGTATAAGCTAATCAACCGGCAGAAAAACAACAAACTACAAAGCTAGAGAGGAAAACAACCAATCACAACGAAAGTTTTCTCCAAGAAGGAGACGGACCAAACATTTGCCGGAGCCTGAAAAAGCAAAGTCAGGCAGAGAGGAAGCCAAAAGAACCTGTCGAAGTCAAGTCACGTGCTCCAAAAATCCAGCACTGATGGCTGGAATTCGAGCAATGGGTTCATAAAATGCAATAAAACTGTCGCAGCTACAAACAGTCTGGGGAAAGGGCATTGGGGTAGAACTGGTTTCTTCTTCCCTTATGGATCTGTAGCAATCTACTCTGCATCTGGGCTCAGCACTGGAGACATTCCCGAACCTGAGATGTGAGAGAAGCAGGCACTGGTCATGCCATGGGGTTGCCAATTATTGGTTGACCGAAACCCCACCCCAATCTTCTGCCTTCTCTCCTTTCAGGTCAATTGGCGGAGGGGGAGCACTGTGCCAGCACTATGCGCTCAGTTCGGAAAGCAGGAGGAGAGGCCGGAGGAGAACCAATTGGTGAGTAATTGGCAACTGGGTGGAAAGCAGGAGGAGAACCAATTGGTGAGTAATTGGCAACTGGGTGGCTCATCTGGAGAGCCAAACGTGGCTCTCCAGAACTTGAGTCTCAGGCCAAAAACCTAAGACCTGGGAACCTAAGACCTACTGAGGGTCCAAGGCTCTCAGAAGGGCCATTATGTGGTGATGGTGGAGTGGGTCTCAGGGCCCTCTTCAGTAGGATTTGCGGGGGGTCCCCTGAAACCTGGAGTCAGCCCCACTGACTAAGGCCCTTCCCCAGTTTTCCATGTTTTCCGAAGTCAGGCAGATGGCCACTAGAACATAGGAAGCTGCCTTCTACCGAGTCAGACCATGGGTCCATCTAGCTCAGGATTATCTACACTGACTGGCAGCGGCACTCCAAGGTTACAGGCAGGACTCTCTCCCAGCCCTACCTGAAGATGCTGGGCCTGGGAGGTGCTCTGCCACTGGGGGGATGCTTCACAGTGCTCACATGCAGCCACCCATCCAAATGCAAACCAAGGTGAACCCTGTTTAGCAAGGGGGCAGTCATGCTCGCGACTGCAAGACCAGCTTTCTAGAGAAAGGTCCTCTTCTGTGGAACCCAATAAGAAACTCCACCCTCCCCCGTGCTCAATATATTCACCTGGCACAATCGTTGAGATCTTTAGGTGCCATGTTCCAACAGCATCCTTCCAAACAGCAGGATTTGATTGCAACCCAAATGGGAGCCTGGTCTTAATGCCCAGCCATTAGCAGAATTCACAGCTATTAAAGGCAGCGATATGATGGGGTTCTCCAACTTGTGGCTGGGGATGATGGGAGTTGTAGTCCAACAACTGTGGGTCCAAGTTTGAGAAGTTCTGCCCCTGCCCTGCTCAGAATTGACAGTCAATCCTCTCTGGATACAGTGAAAAAGCAGGGTACTTGATCATGTGCAGCCCTGGTTGTGTGTGGACACCGGTATGTGCCTAAAACCACGGTGGGCATACAGCAGAGGCAGTCTGATAACAGTGTTCCCTGTAACAGGGATTCCCAGATCTCACTGACTACAACTCCCATCATCCCCAATCAAAGGCTATTGTAGCTGGGAATGCTGGGAGTTGTAGTCAACAACATCTGGGAATCCCTGTTACAGGCAACGCTGGTCTGATATCACACCCCATTCGCACATCACGCCCACTGCATGCACAGAGGACGGGCGTAACTTCTGGCATCTGAAGGAAGACACTCCCTCAGTGTCCCAACACTGCTTTCACTAGGGGCCTTGGAGAAGATTTCTTTATCTTCTCTAAGATATAAGATAGCCCTTTTCCTCCCGCACTCCACCATTTCATTTAATTACTCACATTGGAAACACAGTGACAGATGGTCAGAGATCAAAGTTAATCAGCGTTCGCTACACAACCTTTCAAGTTCAGAAATTCATCTGGTTTTAGTCAAAATTTGCCCGAAAGCTTCCTGATATTTGAGTTCAGCCACAGAATTCAATCGGAATGGGGAAGCCTGCGCTTGCTTATAGAATGAGTGGCGGATGGCCATAAGATGTGTGTCTAATGTGTGTGTGTGTGTGTGTGTGTGTGTGTGTGTGTGTGTGTGTGTGTGTGTACATCTAAGGCAGCACAGGTGCCTGTAGTAACTAAAAACAGGAAAGTGACCACGAAGAGAAGGAGATCAAAAGTTTCTTCTTCTTTTCTTTTAGGATGCAAATGTCCACGGCTGCGGTGATCATATGCACACTTACTTGGGAGTAAGCCCCATTGTACTTGGTGGGACTAGCTTCTGGGTAAACACACATTGGATCAGACTATGGGGCTATTCTCATGATCAGCCAGAATCAGTAGAGGCAGGGTCTTCAGTGCCAGTCACAAGGTCCACAGAGTCTCACATGAATGTAAGATGGCTCTTAAGGGAACAAGGTTTCACCATTGTCTAGGACTTACGATCTGCCTGGCTCTTCTCTTAATGCATTTTGTGTCTCTGCTTGTAAATGTTTATTTCTATGGCTGAAATATTTTCATGGTACCCCGTGTTGGGAATCCACCAAGATTGAAAAGTGGGCTAAAACAAAGCAAAACTAACCCCAAATAAACAAACAGTGATGTAATACTGCTACATGAATTGAGCCTATGAGAAAGCTAGCAAATCCTGACCATTTTTTAAACAGCATTTTTATGCTCGTGTTCTAGATGGGGCCAGAGACTAAGAAAGAAACCGTGGCTGTCCAGTGAATCCATCGATTGAAGCTACAGCAAGCAGCAACAGCCCTTGTTCCTCTCTGCCGATGATCCAAGTTCCAGAAGGAGCCAGATATCGTCAGAGGGAGGTTGAGCAAGTTGGTAGGTGTCAGCAGCAATTGTGGGTTCAGATGTGACTCCCCACTGGTGCCAGTAGCAGCTGTTAGAACCTGTTAGTTGCTACAGTCACTGGGAGGCTTCTTCCTCCTTGGGTTCTTTTCACAGGCTTGTGTGTGAATTGGGACTCATAAAACGCTATAATAGGGATCTGAAGGATGTCTAATCCTAATCTGCTTGGCGGGGGGACAGGAAAACCAGCTTACACCTTCATGCCCAAATATTAGCCCTTACAACTGAAGAATGCAAGTGATAATATCTTCTGGAATAATGTTGTTGCCATCTTAATGCTGAGAGACAACTGTGATCTCCAAAGTTCGTTCAAAGTCATCTATTATGCTTTTGGATTCAGTCCGAAAGCCAGTATCCGCTGATGATTGTTTTGTTGCCTGTTTTATACATATCCGCAATGAATCTTCGCTTAGTCACGCTATTTTGACAGCTGTCAAATATCTGCCTCTGACACACACACACAAACACCCTCCTGCTTTCTTTAAAAAACAAACAAACGTAATTGACTTCAACTTGGAAGATAATACCAGATAGCTCCAGGTCTGTTTTGCAACTTGACGGTTGGGAGAATTGGGATGCAGGGGTTAACGACAGTCAAAGGAATATGTGATTTGAATTTCAGGCTTTAGGCACTCCTGATAACTGTTGGGAATCCAAAAGAGCGGTTCCCTGGCCCCTGAAGTTGGGCAACCTGATTCCAAATATACTGGCCCTTGGGTGCAGTCAGTGGGAGCAAAACGAAGGCCAAGACTTTGATGAGTCCGATGTAGACTCAGAACTGGAACACATCGAGGCTCTTCTCACGATCAGAAGCTCCAGTATGTCCTGCGTGAGCCCCGGCACTTTCCCTCCAGTGGCACTTTCCCTCGCGGGCCAGTGTGGCCACTGCTTTCCCTCCCCACCCGCCGCTGCTACTGCTGCCGCCATTTTCTCACCCCGCGCCCGTCCCTATCCAGGCAGCTGCTCACAAACTCTCATGAGAGTTGCCACACAGGACTAGCGGCGGGTACGCCTTGGAGATATATATATATATATATATATATATATATATATATATATATATATATATATAGATCATTCAACAAAGGAGGCTTTTGAAAATGGCAAGGAGTTAACGAAAGAAGCAAAATGGGCCTTCCACACCCCGGGCTCTTTGACGCGCATTTTGCACCTCCGTCCCGGCTGTACCCAGGGGCTGGCACCCTGCTAGGACCACCCTTGCGACCCTCCTGAATGTGTCCCTCCATTGTATGGAGGAGGGATATCGTCCTGGAAAGGACTGGGTTGTGTTTGCTCCGAGGGTTCTGCTTGTGTCTACGTTTCTCAAGGAATTTGCGGTCAAGGCCCATTTAGGACGAAAGGCAGAAGAGAGCCTTGCTTTGTGGACTTCTGTATGTTTTTCTCCTGAATTACATTCAGTTCCCCCCCACACACACACTTTTTAATGGCTTCACAGCCTTCTGCTATATGGCTCATTTAAGGACCATGTTTTCCTTGTGGGTCACAAGGGCAGAAATCCATCAATGCCTGGAGCAAGGAATATGGGGAGCACAAACTGTCCCATTGCCCTTTTGGTGCTACAGGCCATCATTCAACACTTCTTTGTCTCCAAGGCTAGTTAGCATTAACAGTGACACGGTGTTTATGCCATACGCTGGCTGGGCAGACTCAAGCTCCCATCTGTGTCCCTGAAACTGGGGGCGCATTGCAGCAGGAGGATTTCTGGTTACATTTTGTTTTCGGGCCTAAACCTCTGCTGTGCTGAGAGGCTGAACTTGTGTGCTCTTGGCTTCCGTGAAATTATGGCTGGGGATGATGGGAGTTGTAGTCCATAACAAGAGGATAGCCTGGGGTCGGCCACCCCGGTATAAGGCTCTTGAAGTGTGTGGCATGCTTCCCAATAATAATAATAATAATAATAATAATAATAATTGTTATTATTACATTTATATCCCGCTCTTCCTCCAAGGAGCCCAGAGCAGTGTACTACATACTTGAGTTTCTCTCTCACAACAACCCTGTGAAGTAGGTTAGTCTGAGAGAGAAGTGACTGGCCCAGAGTCACCCAGCTAGTATCATGGCTGAATGGGGATTTGAACTCGGGTCTCCCCGGTCCTAGTCCAGCACGCTAATGTAAATATACCTCAGCCACCTAATGGCACAGCGGGGAAGTAACTTGCCTAGGGAGCAAGAGGTTGCCAGTTCGAATCTCTGCTGATATATTGGGCAACAATGATATAGGAAGGTTGAAAGGCATCATCTCACACTGGCGGGAGGCAGCAATGGTAAACCCCTTCTGTATTCTACAAAAGAAGAGCCCCTGGTGGCGCAGTGGTAAAAACTGCCGCCCTGTAACCAGAAGGTTACAAGTTCGATCCTGACCAGGGGCTCAAGGTTGACTCAGCCTTCCATCCTTCTGAGGTCGGTAAAATGAGTACCCAGAAAGTTGGGGGCAATATGCTAAATCATTGTAAACCGCTTAGAGAGCTCCGGCTATAAAGCGGTATATAAATGTAAGTGCTATTGCTATTGCTAAGAAAACTGCAGGGCTCTGTGGTTGCCAGGAGTCAACTCCAGGGTGCTTTCCAGATTAGACCTGGCAACGGGGTCACGTGTGCTTTCACACTTCCTGCGTTGTGACACCGCAGTCCCTACACGGACAGCAGGGGGCCATTCACACTTCCAGTGCCTTGTTTCAAATTTAATTGCTGCCATGTAGAGCTAGGACGTCGCATATCCGGCATAAAGAAGTTGCTGTTTTTTCTGATTGTTAGCTTCTGCGAGAGTGCTCCCCCTGCCTGTTTGCATTTTGAATGCAACATGCCTGAACGGAGGCATTTTGCTGCTGTTGAGCAGCTAGTCTGGAAAGCGCCCCAGTCCCCATTTCTGTCTCAAGGGAACCCGGGAGTCGGCACAACTTTACCTTACCTAGGATATACCTCAGGAGCTGTGTTCCCTCTAACAGGAATTCCCATTTTTGTTGACTACAACTCCCAATATGCACAGCCAAAGGCCACTGCAGCTGGGGATGCTGAGAGTTGTAGTCAACAACAACTGGGAATCCGTTAGAAGGAACACTGCTCAGGAGCTTCAGTCTGTGTGGAGGATGCATGGCACACATGAGACACATCTGCTCCCTGTACCAAAATGTGATTCTAGAGTGGGAGGAGAACTGAACGCTCAAGGATGACGTCTCTGGCAACTCACCCTGCCAATTTTCAAAAAATCTACACATGATCTTAGCCGAAAAGCCGAGAAACCTTTAGCAAAGCATCCCCCAAGGGGAAAAACCAGGGCCAGCAATTCTCTAGAAGGCAGGATGGTTAGAATGAATTGCATTCTTAGCCTTGGGCAACATCCATTCAGTCACAAATTCTCAAGGAGATCGGGTGCCGGTACATCACAATGAATCTAGAGCAGAAAGAAACCCCCACAAAGGATTAAATCTGTGACCCTAACATCTTAAACAAGGGCAAGTATTATAAAGCAATTAAGCAAGAAATGTTATTCTTCCAGCGTTTCCTGATCAGCCCAATCCAGGAACAGGTCTGCCGCAGCCCACATGTGGTTTTGATAAGAAAGGCTTTTAATGGCATCTTAGTTGGGCTTATGGTCTGTGGTCCTTGAATAGAAAGCGCCTCCTGCTGGGGAAAGGGGAGAAATGCATGCAACTACTCTCAAAATATGGAGGGTCCAATGCTAGGAGTCAACATCAACTCGACAGCACACTTTACCTTTAACTAACTGTTGAAGTTCTTATGAACTAGAACTTCTAGTGTCATTTTCCTGCCGCAAAAGAACATAGGAAGCTGCCATATACGGAGTCAGACCATTGGTCCATCTAGCTCAGTATTGTCTACCCAGACTGGCAGCGGCTTCTCCAAGGTTGCAGGCAGGAGTCTCTCTCAGCCCTATCTTGGAGATGCTGCCAGGGAGGGAAGTTGGAACCTTCTGCTCTTCCCAGAGCGGCTCCATCCCCTGAGGGGGAATATCTTGCAGTGCTCACACTTCTAGTCTCTCATTGCTATGCAACCAGGGCAGACCCCACTTAGCTAAGGGGACAAATCATGCTTGCTACCACAAGACCAGCTCTCCTCTCCTTGAACATAGGAAGCTGCCATATATGGAGTCAGACCATTGGTCCATCTAGCTCAGTACTGGCACAGACAGGCAGCGGCTTCTCCAAGGTTGCAGGCAGGAGTCTCTCTCAGCCCTATCTTGGAGATGCTGCCAGGGAGGGAACTTTGAACTTAAATGTTCTTCCCAGAGCAGCTCCATCCCCTAAGGGGAATCTCTTACAGTGCTCACACATCAAGTCCCATTCATATACAAGCAGGGTGGACCCTGCTTAGCTAAGGGGAACAAGTTATGCTTGCTCCCACAAGACCAGCTCTCCTCTCTAAGAGGAGAGTCAAGAGGGGTTTGGATTAGGGCCATGCTACAGGGGAGTCCAAATGCTTCCTCTGAGCTAAAGCTCCAATCCAAAACCCATCCCCCCCATTCTTGAAACTGTTAGCCATGGAGAACAACACTTACGGCCACAAAAATGTACCTGTAAATACCCTTTCATGATGATTATCAGCTTCAGTGTGGAGGACTTAATTTGCAGAATCGACGTGGGTGTAAAGAGTTGGGCACAGACACAGAGGGCAGGCATAGCAGCAGCCATATCTGGGTAGGGCTGCTTGTACCCCATTGGGTAGCCCCAGTCCCCCCCCCAAGCCAGGCTTTTACAACCCCCGGTCATGTGCACACTTGGGCTGCCTGCAGGCGGGAAAGGGCGCCCAGCAGCAGGGGAATCCCGCAATGTACCATGCTCCTGGTACAGTGCATTGTGGGATGTCAGAGGACTTTCTCCTCTGGCTCCCGGCTCTGCCACTCAATGCGGCGCCGATGCTGTGTGGGCAGCAGAGTCGAATGGGGAGGGCTGATCATGTGCGGGGAGGCAGGTCGGAGCTGGCCTCCCAGCCAACTCTCCCGAGTCCCGACTTCAGGCATGAGAATGACCTTAAGGACCAGTATTCTCAGCACATTTGGATGACATCTTTATCAGGGGATATGGATGCATTTAATTTCTTCATAAATCAGCTTAGCAAAATGACATGCTGCAGTAACCTAGATAAACTTTGTAAAAACCTTTTTTTTTTAAAAAAGAAGCACCCTAACGTTTTCTAAGTTTACTTGTGGTTATTGTGCAGCATGCAGTTCTGCGAAGCTGCTTGATAAAATACAAGCCAAATGCATATTTTCCATTGATTATTTTATCCAAATGTGTTGGAAACAGCAATCCTTCCAGCCCAAGGCCATCATGGCTGGAATTATGGGAGTTGTAGTCCATCTGCGTCTGGGGACCAAGTTTGGGAAGCCCTCCTGTTTTACAGTACATTGGCTTCCAGGTATCCTATGATGTTATTATGGGTTGCCTAGAGACCTCCACTTTGACAGGTCATGCAATTTCTGAGTACTGCTAAGATGTTGAACTGAACATGAGATGCGGTACTGATATCAGATGTTGACATTCCATACTACTAATATTTGAAAAAAGAAAACAAACCACATTCACCAGAGTCTTGGAACAGATAATCAAAACTGTCCCGGTAAACAAGGCCTGTTTAAAAATCGGATTTGGTGTTTAATGTAACCTTTCTGCCACCTGCTGGCCTGCTGCATGCAATCATTCAAATCTAGGTTTAAAATGGGTTACTGACATTGGCGTGATTGTGTGAACCCACACCAAGGTGGTTTATGGCCTGAGACGAATCTGAGATTCCCATCTTAGCATGGGTTCATACAATCATATAATGGCAGTAACCCACATTAAACATAGATTCAAACAATTGTATGAACCAGGCCACTGTTGTTGTTTTTAATGACCTGCAATGCATGTTATTGAATTTTAAAAAATAAGGAGGCTATTCTCACAAAGGGGGGAAATCAGGCTAAAGGAGGCTCACGGGCAAGCCTGGTGGTTCTCTGGCAGCTAGCCGCCAAAGAAGCCCTCCCCTTAACCCAGGTTAGCAGAGCACTGGATGATCCTGAGCATTATTTTGCTAGCATGTGAAATTAAGGATATTGTGTGATGGTTTGCGCAATCTGTTAAGTCTCCTTTCTTTGGTATGGGTATGCAGACTGACCTCTTTCAATCTGTTGGCCACTGTGTTGTCCTCCAAATTTGCTGTCATAGTTTGGTTAGAGCCTCGACTGATTCTTCTTCTGTTGCCTGCCATATTTCTGTAGCTATTCCATCAATTCCTGTAGTCTTCCTACTTGGTAATGACCGGAGTGCTGATGTCCCTGATGTACAGATCTTCAGTATATTCCTTCCATCTCTGTTTGATCTTCTCTGAGACAGTTACTATCTGTCCTTTGGCATCTCTTAACATACCAATTTGAGGTTGGAACCTCCTTCTGAGTTCAGAGATATTTTGGAAAACTTGCCTTGTTTTTCCGTGTCTCTTTCCTATAAGGTAGGTCAGCTGATATTTCCCCCAGGAGGCAAGCTTCCATGGCGGCCAGAAAGGGACAAACCTCTCCCCATGGAGTTTAATGCTCTTTTAAAGAATCTGCTTTTTTAATAGTACAATTCTGATGTGAACTCATTGCTCCTATCATCTTGCCAGTTTCAACTTCTCTTTGTCAATACTTTTTCCCCTTCCTAGCTGTGTACCTCATTCTTTTAAAGTTTGGAATGATAAAAGTAATGTCAGATTTTGACACGCTATAAATTAAGTCTCCTTATTTTCCGAGCGAGAGCTAAAGGCTAGATCTGATAATGTGCAAATCCCCCAGTACTAATACCCCCAGATACCGCATTCTCTTCAAAATCTCACCCTTAAACACAAAGAAACTAGAGATGCAGTGAGCTTTGAAACTCTTATAGCAGGCAGACTAATGCACTTTAGGAGTATTACTTATCTTTTTGTATAAACAATTGGACCGAAAGCATCCAATTAATTCAGGAAGATGGGAGGAGGCTAGAGGCACTAGTCTTAACCTGGCCATGTGGATTGCGTTGCACACGGATGCAGTTTGGAGCCTTGAGAACAACCATTCCTGCTTCTGCAAGCACAGCTCAGGGAAAGATAAAAAGGCCCCACCAATGGCAGAGCAAACACTGGCTTATTGTGACATGAGCTTTCATCAGCAACAGACAACTTTAATTAATTAATGTCACTAACTTCATCAAATGTATTTGGGAATTGTAGCACAGTCAGTGATAGTCATTTGCATGCATTCCTGTTGATCTGAACTTATAGTTTCTATAAGGTTCCCTGCCTCTTTCCCCTTTTGCATTTGAAAGCCTTTACACCATAAGCCTGCAGACTCAGTGTCTGGGTCTTTTCTTTGGGGTGGGGGCAGGGGAAAAAACCCACCCCAAATGTATGCACAGCACCTAGAAAGGTTTAGGCTTTTCTAGATAAATAGATACAAACAGAAAAATATGTGTGAAATATCTTGAAAGCTCTCAAAATTGTATGGCAGGCTACAAATTTTAAAACGTGGATTGAGTGGAGAGACGGAGGGTATCTTTTCTGCCTCTGAAATAGATGGATGATTTGATGGGGTTTTTTAATCGCCTTCCCATAATTAGATTGATAAATCTCTCCTCCCCGCCCGCTCTTCCCCCTCCTTCCCAGCATGGAGATGAAATATTGTGGACAGAGTTGCACTGCTCAGATCTCCACCTGTCCAATGCACCTAAGGCTCTGTATAGAAAATCTAGCCTTTTCCTCTCTTACACAGATAGACGGATAAAACTCCCTCCCCCACGCCCGCTTCTCTCTTAGGTCGATCAAGTCTTTAAGGAAAAATTCCGTCTTCTGTTTTAAACTTCTCTCTCTCCCTAGCCCCATTTCACCCATTCACCCCAAAGGCAGATAGATAAATCCCACCCACCCGCGTGGAGAGGAAATATTACGAGCACAGAGCGGCACCGGACAGATTTCCGACTGCCCCATGCCTCGAGGCTCTGGAACACGGCGGCGTAGAGCCCCCCTCCGTTCCTTCCTCCTCCCTCCCGCCCCTCCCAGGTGGGCGGGGACTGGAAGGAGGAGGAGGCGGGTGGGGGGGCGGCTCTCAACAACCGACGCCGCTGGAAGCTCTGGCCTGGTTACCACGGCAACGGAGCTGCTGTTTTGCCGCGGCTGCACCTGAGCCCCCGCGCTTGCGCAGTGGGGCTGACCTCGACGTCACCCCCTCCCGGTCCCCTCCTCCCTCCCCTCTCCTCGCTCCCACCGGGGAGCAGCGCCTCTCCCCTCCCTCGGCCACCCTCCCCCCCTCAGGAGGACTCGAGTGGGGCGGGGGGGGGAGCAGCAGCGGCTGCCGCGGCTCCCCGCGGAAGGTGAGTATGAGAAGCCTCCCAGCCTGCACCGCGCTGAGGGGGGCAAGAGGAGGGGGCGTCTGTGGGGCTGCTGCCTGCCTTCCCCCCCCCCACTTGGAAGGGGGGGCAGAGACTTCTTGGCTGCCCCCACCCATTTTTTTATTATTATTATTGAGTTGGCAGCAGCTGAGAGGGAAGGGTTAGGAGGGGAGTCCTTGGGGGACCCCCCCCCCAGGAGAGAAGGCCTTGTTTGCTTTCCTTCAGACCCCTCCTCACAGGGCAGAGGGGCCCATTCCTCGCCCTCTCCAAAATGTCAAGGGAATAATTGTGGCTCCCCCACCTCTGTAGGGGTTGTGGGCTTCAGCAGGACAGGTCTCTCCAGTCTAAGTGGGCGGCAGTGGGGGTCTCCTTCCCCAGGAGAGGAAAGGAGTTCTTATCCGCCCACTACAACAGTGTCCTCCCTGATACAGAGATGGGGGGTATTACCCCTCCTGTTTGGGAAAATGTGTTAGGGAGAAATGCGCTATCTTTTCCTCAGCAGAAGTTGGGAATGGGTATTCCTCTCCAAAGGTGGGGCGGGGGGGGGGGAGACCTCCATCTATCTGTACAACACACTGGAGAGATAAGGGGCATTGCTAGGGGTGACATTTCCGACTGAAATTATCCTGGAGATATCCCCCCCCCAATATTTTCCCAATAACTTTCTCATTTTCAGCTGAGCAGGCCCCTCATATTTTGGGGGAGTGGGGAGGAAGGTAGGACAGATATTCCTCAGTACAAGTGGGGAGTCCAAAGGGAACATGGTGCAGAAGAAATGCATGTTTCTTCTACCCCATACTCAACTGAGAAACCCTATCTTTGGGGAGAGTTAGGCAGGATCCTTCTTGCAACTGTGGAGTGGTTATTCCTCCAAAAGGGGCTCATCTACCCATTGCAGTCCAAAATGTATGTCTTTATTAGTTTGGAAAAGAGGCGACTATAGGAAGGCATGATAGAGGTGTATAAAATTATGCATGGAGTAGAGAGAGTGGAGGCCACCTAATACCGGTAGTGTAGCAGGAAAATGACTTGTCTAGCAAGCCAGAGGTTGCCGGTTCAAATCCCCGCTGGAATGTTTCCCAGACTATGGGAAACACCTATTTCAGGCAGCAGCGATATAGGAAGGTGCTGAAAGGCATCATCTCATACTGCGCAGGAGATGGCAATGGTCAATCCCTCCTATATTCTACCAAAGACAACCACGGGGCTCTGTGGTCAACAGGAGTCGACACCAACTCGATGGCACATTTTACCTTTTGAGAGTGGACAGAGAAATTTTCCTCCCTCTCTGACAGCACTAGAACCAGGGGCCATCCCATGAAACTGAAGGCTGGGAAATTTAGGACCAACAGAAGGAAGTACTTTTTCACACAGCGCATAATTAATCTATGGAATTCTCTGCCACAGGATGTAGTGATGTCCATTAGCTCCTTTAAAGGAGTTTGGACAAATTCATGGAGGTCAGGTCTATTAATGGCTATCATTTGGTTGCTATAGGCCACCTCCAGCCTCAGAGGCAAGTTGCCTCTGAATACCAGTTGCAGCGGAGCAACAGCAAGAGAGAGGACATGCCCTCACCCCCTGCCTGTGAGCTTCTCAAAGGCATCCTGCGTGAAACAGGATGCTGAACTAGATAGGCCTTGGGCCTGATCCAGCAGGGCTGTTCTTATGTATTTTGGAGGGTGCCATACCATACAGGTGAGAAGGCTATGCAGAGCTGAAGGCTCTTAACGAGTACAAGGCAGTTTTTCAAAAGGAACATTGGACTCCCTACCTACCTTGATATCTGGGCTAGAATGGGACTCACAAAATTTGGCATTGCCTCATCCCATTCTTAAAACATACAAAGGGTTAAGAGGAGGCAGTGGTCTTCATCCAGTTAAGTCAGCGATGCCCAACCTCTTTGGTATGTTGTTGGACTACAATTCCCATCATGAGAGTTGTAGTAATTCATATATGGGGATGCAAGCTTGCAAGATGGGCATCACTTTTGACACTGGGTTATTTTGACCTCTTTGTTATTTATGCATGTGTGAACAGGATACTTCACAGGGTAAGGGTAGCAGCCCCCTAAATAGAGGAATGGGTTCTCTAAGCTGGGGTGGGATTGAAACATCTCATCCTTGCAGATGAGGTGAGGCCATCCCAGGAGGTGAAGCACCCCTCATAGAAGACAGGTAGAGAGATTGCTTATTACTCTTGTCTACGGTTCTTCTATTCCCACCCACTCCCTTCCCCTACCTAGACTAAGTAGTTTGGGGCAGGGAACTCCTCCTCCCTCAATATGAGCCAGAAGAAGTCTGGAGAGAAGTCTTTACATCTCCCCTTTCTGTAAAAAGGAGATGTGGGACCAAAGGAGGCCTTTCTGTACAGGCGAACTGAAGACGGAGCTTCCAGTCCCCAAGTCAGGAGAAGGCCACACTGAACCTCCCTAGGTGGTGCCTTCCCCACCTCAAGGTCGTCGACTCCCTCCTCTCCCTCTCCTTGCAGCTTGGGTTGCTACCCACAAGGAAGGGCTGGCGGATGCTGTCTCTGATGAGGGCATCCAAGCAGGTGTTGCTCTCTGCCAGCCGCCTCTGCAGCAACCACACCGCAGCTGCCTCTCCGCTTCAGCCCTGTGAGTGTTTGATTCCCTTCCGGAGTCCATGGGGCGGTGGAGGGTGAGGAGTGGGTAGGTGGCTGCAGCGCTGCTGTCTCTGTCTTTTCTCTGAAGAATGCAGGGACCTGTTAGCAAGAGTAGCAGCTGGGTCCTTTATTTAACCTATTATAATTGCGTCCAAGAGTGAAGCTGCACCCCCTCCTAATGTCCTACTTGTGATCTGTCTGGAAAACATAATTATCCTGGCGCTGCTGATTTCCACGGGAGAGATCTCATTAGATCCGGTTTCCCTTTCAGCTTACAGAGGAAGGATTCTGGAGGGCAGTGCTGCTGCGTTTAAGCTGTGGGGTGGGGGTGGGGGACAGGGACGTGACCTTATCACCACCTCCATATCACCGCCTCCAGTTGCAGCAGTCACATAGCGTGGATGAGTGGAGAAAAAAAGATGGAAGGATTGTGGCATGCGTGCGGAGGAGGGCTGGGATCTCGGCAGAAGCCCCGCCGCCGTTTCTCCTGTCACTTGTGGAAATGCTAACAAGCCAAGCCACGCTTCTCGCTGGACATGAAGTTTTCTCCCAGCTAGCTAGCACGGGTCTGCACCTTCCCTCAGCTCAGACCTAAGGTGGGTCTGTTGGGGTTCGTGACATCGCTGGTGCTGCGGGTGGCTGGGAAAGGTGGCATTGTGAATGTATGTAGTTCAGGTACGGCAGTGTATTTGACAAGGTAACAAGCAAAAGATGTAGAGAAGGGCTCTGGCAGCTCTGAGGGTGGATTGTCGGTTGCCGTCCGCATTGCAGGTGCAGAAGAGATCCAAGAGACCTCTTCGAGATGTGCGAGCCTTGAGCAGACGGTCCTTCTTTTGGATCTTACGCAGCAGGAATTCTCTCTCTCAATATTGCTGCTGCCAGCTTCCAGGAGGGTCTTGCAGCTGGTGCACCCATCTCTTAGCACTGCTTGCTTGACTATAAATGGATAGTGAAGATATTGAGGATGGTTGTGAGACACGGAGGAGAATTTGTAAGAGAATTGTCTTATTTTTGGCTAACAATTCTTAGAGGTTTGGAGTTTTTTTTAATTAATTATTGTCCTTTTCTCTCTCCATTTCCCTTAGTTTTATATATGTGGCACATCAAGTTAGTTGGTGTTTTTGGATCATTTAGCTGATTTGATTTATTGATAAAATAAATTGTAATCTTTCGTTTTTTGTTTTTTCTCTTATCTTGTGGGGTTTGAAGTCTGGGCTTGGTATTTGTTGCTGTGGAGTTTTCAACTTAAGAGGTGGGGCAGCCATGTCTGCGGGAGGGGTTAGGGTTATGGGTGAAGTTAACACATTGGGGGGGTCTAACAATCAGATTTAATAATCTTCCTGGTAACTTTTACAATTGTTCAATTTTTCATTTTCATACAAGCATCACAGTAACTCATCTCAAAGCACAAGAAGTATGTTTGAAATTCTGAATGCTAGTTTGATTTTTAAGTGGCAGTTTCTTTTGAACTGATTCCATTGATTTATTAATGTGTGAAATGGAACTCATTACTGTTAATTTCAGTGGAGGACTACTCCCTTGTAGTGGATGGGCAGAAACAACTTCCTTTAGTCCTCATTCTTGTTGTCTGGCCAGTGTTGGAATCTATTTCTTCTGAAGACTGTACAAAGGACAAAAACCATTAGGATAACAACTGGAATATAATTGTTCTCCGGGTTTGCTGTGGGCGACATATGTGGTCTGTCATTGCTTTTGGTAGATGATTGAGAGGACTGAAAGTTATTGAACAAGCCCATTAAACCAGTAAGAAAACCACATTAAGCAAATCAGCCTTGCTGTGATGATTAATTTCTGTTTTTGTAATATTGTAAAATCTGTCTTTCAGGAAGGTGCTTGCTTGCAGTGAGCAATATTTCCATCACTGACCAGCAAACAGCATTTGTGTGTGTGTTGGAATGAGACATGTGGCACAGGAAGTGTAAGATGAGGGACTCTAATGGCTTGTGTTAGTACACTGATGTTATTTTATTGACTAGATCAGAGTTTGCCACTGTTATACAGAGACCATTGCAGTGCCGTCTTGATCTCCTTATCTCTCACTTGAATTCTTAAGAGATCGAGAGTTTTGAAATGATTTGAAGCGACACTTTGACATATTGCTCCGTCTGCAGGCTCCTCTCCCCGCTACTTGCTGCAGTGCACAGTTGAGGAGCATCCCATTGCGGTGACACCCTGGCTGTGTCTCCCTGGCATATGCACCTTCTCAGGGCTAGATCCCGGAAGGCGGGGGTGCTTTTTCAATTGTCTTCTTTCTCCAGGCCCTTCTGCTCCATGGCTGGAAACAGTGGCACTGGATGATGCTGTCCAGAGTCATGGGTGGGGCTGAGCAAGACAGGTTGCCCTTTGTTAGTCGGAGAGAGATTTCCCCCCTCCCCTTTGTAGCTGTCTACTGAAACTTGTGGATTCACCCATACAGACAGTGATGTCGCAAAGAAACTGCCAGAGAGCCTCTTCACTGTCTGCCTTTTGTACCCTTTATGTCTAATGCAACATGGTTGCTGTTGTTAAAATACAAACACAACTTTCTGTTGATGAACGGGAATGTGGTTAGCATGTGGCCCGGTATGGCACACTCTTCTTCTTAGTAATCTAAGGACACACGCTTTTGATTTTGATTCTTTTTAAGAGAATCTGAATCTGATTTTTAAAATGTTGATTATTTTTAAGTGTTATTATCATTGTCCTTATCATTGCAGTGATGAGCTTCTGCTGTTGAACAAGCTGCCCACCTCAGCAGGAGAACCACTAAACATGGTGGTGTAGCCCTTGCAGGGTTTTTGTCCATTTTTGCCCTGTAGCGGCATGTGGCATTTGCTAGGGTCTTGTCTGCACTATGCTTTTAAGCAGGTGGCAGGCTGCCATGCCACGTTAGCAGCAGCATATATCTGTCTGCTTCCGAGACGCTAAGGAGGAGTGCTTGCGAAGTGCGGCAAGAGGGGCAGTGAATTCCTTCCTTGTATACACAGCATGTGCTGCTTTGTGTAGTCATCACACACCACACCCAGAGTTGGTTTGTGCAGCGGGTGGAGCAAGACTCCAGCTAGCGACAGAAAAGAACTTTGAAGAGAGTTGAAGGTAGTATGAAGGGGCCTCAGAGTATGCACTCGGCTCCAGTTCCCAGCGACATTTTGTCCAGTTGGACAAATGGGTCTTGAAGCACTGTGATACCTGTGATTTGTGATGAAAGCAGGAAGAATAGGCTTGCCACCAAAGACAATGTCATGCCGACTCTCTTGGCCTGTTTTCTGCCTGCAGGCCTGGCTAACCAGCCCTTGATTGTAACCATGTCTCTTTGGAACCATTTCAGTGCTTGAGGTGGCAGCCAATGGAGGCTGGTTGGTTGGTTGGTTGGTTGCCACTAAAATAATTGCGTTTTCATGAAGTACAATGCTGTGTCTGTATTCGCACAGCCTCTGCCTTCATCACCACTTCCAGGGAGGTGGTTTTTGAGAAATACGGTCTTGCGCTCTACTGTTGTTTCCCCAAAGGATTGTTGGTACAATCTGCTAGGAAGGTTTCCTGTGGAGACTCGAATGGGAGTTGTGCAAGAGCACAATGGATCATGCCTTCTGCCCTTGCCAATGTTTGGTGGCTCTGGTTTGAAAAATATCCATTCTTCCCTCTCTGAAAATGGCTAATGGTGTGTATGTGTTTTTTTAGCCCGCAGAGCACTCACTCACAGTAACTTGCACTGGAGAGGAAGAGGGCTAAAAATAGATGCAAAAATTCAAGCACTCGGGGCTGCTTGCAAGCATAAGGGTGGGGCAGTTTTGCCGCATCTCTGTAGGCAAAAGCCATCTGAGAAGAAATGCTCAGAAGTGTTTGGGTGGATGGATCCAGACTGCAAGACTCCTTTCTGGTGCAGTTCTGATGACCCAGCTCTTAATTACATCAGTGCCTATAGATGTAGCAGCATTTAACTTTCTGGGCCAGTATTCAGCTGCTCAGGATATAATTCCATTTACAATGACTAGGGGAAATTGGGGTGGGGGGAGGAATGAAGCAGCACCTTTTAGACTGAGTAATATTTTGGTGCATGAGCGTTTGTGGGTTATAACCCTCAGGTGTCAGGGAAAGCAAAGATGGTCAGTTACAGGCAGGTAGTACAGGTACATCCTTGCTTTCACCCTGCTCCTGAAGAAGTGGGTTATAATCCCCAAAAGCTCATGCATTAAAATATTAGTCTAAAAGATCCTGCCTTTTAAAAAAATCTATATAATTGATGGCATACCACATTTAAGGAAAGATGAGTTATTTCAATCCAAAGCATTCTTAAAAAAAAATCATCATCAGTATTTGAAAAAAAGAGGCTAAACCACAGGCTTGGAGGGCCTTTTTTTTTTTTTTTAAAGAAGCCCCTAGCAATATCCCTTGATGGGCACAGATGTTCCTCCTAACTACATACGTAAAAGCTGTTCCACACATTATGCAGAATGGTAGTAGAATTCTGGATGGCCCCACTTGAGGCTGCTGCTGCTGTCATTTTTTAATACTTTGCCATGTTAGCATAAGAAACAAGAACTGTAGTAAACTAAAACACCAAGGCGTTTTCCAGATTCCATGCTGCAACAGTTTCACAATGTGTCCGCTAAGTGCCCTTCCATATTGCCCATTTCAACATCGCGGTCGCTGCGCGGTCAGCAGGGTGTCATTCATATTTCCCATGCCTTATTTCGGATTTTATTGATGCGTTGTAGCCCTATAACGTGGTATATGCGTTGCAGGAAAATAGCTGTACTTTTCCGTTGTAGGAGGCTTGCCCCGTCGTTTATGCGTGTCAGAGTGGTATGGCGTAGAATGTAGATGGTTCAAATCGCAGTGCAAATTTGTTGATTTTTACAAATCAACGTCCTGTTCATGAAATAATCTTTCCGTGAAATGAATTAAAAATAAATAAAAATCCATCCAGGTCTTTGCACAAAGTTGCAACTCAGTTTTAATCTGCTTTTGGCTTTTGATTTCAATCACATTGGCTTTTGTTTTTCAACAGACTTGTTTTTCGGACACATTCATGTTTCTTCTTTTGTGTGTGTGTGCTGTGGATTGGCTGGCTTATTCAGCAGATCAAAGATCTGTTAAATAAGAACATAAGAACAGCCCTGCTGGATCAGGCCCAAGGCCCATCTAGTCCAGCATCCCGTTTCACACAGTGGCCCACCAGATGCTGCTGGAAGCCACAGGCAGGAGGGCATGCCCTCTCTCCTGCTGTTACTCCCCTGCAACTGGTACCCAGAGGCACCCCACCCCCGAGGTTGGAGGTGACCTATAGCCCTCCGACTAGTAGCCATCAATAGACCTCTCCTCCATGAAGTTATCCAAACCCCTCTTAAAGCCATCTAGGTTGTTGGCTGTCACCACATCTCGTGGCAGAGAATTCCACAAGTTGATTATGCGTTGTGTGAAAAGTACTTCTGTTTGCTGGTCCTAGATTTCCTGGCAATCAATTTCATGGGAATGACCCCTGGTTCTAGTGTTATGGGAGAGGGAGAAGAATTTCTCTCTGTCCACTTTCTCCACACAATGCATGATTTTATAGACCTCTATCATGTCTCCCTGCAGTCGTCTTTTTTCTAAACTAAATAGCCCCAGGTGTTGTAGCCTAGCCTCATAAGAAAGGTGCTCTAGGCCCTTGATCATCTTGGTTGCCCTCTTCTGCACCTTTTCCAGTTCTACAATGTCCTTTTTTAGATGTGGTGACCAGAATTGTACGCAGTACTCCAGATGTGGCCGCACCATAGTTTTGTATAATGGCATTATAATATTAGCAGTTTTATTTTCAATCCCCTTCCTAATGATTCCTAGCATGGAATTGGCCTTTTTTTTTTAATAACTGTTACACATTGAGTCGACACTTTCAACGAGCTGTCCACCACAACCCCAAGATCCCTCTCCTGGTCAGTCACTGACAGCTCAGATCCCATCAGCATATACTTGAAGTTGTGGTTCTTCGTCCCAGTGTGCATCACTTTACACTTGCCAACATTGAACCGCATTTGCCATGTTGAAAGGCATCATCTCACACTGTGTGGGAGATGACAATGGTAAACCCCTCCTGTATTCTACCAAAGACAACCACAGGGCTCTATGGGCACCAGGAGTCGACATTGACTTGATGGCACACTTGATCTTTACCTTTACCGAGAATTTTTTTTTAAAAGTTTGTCGCGTCCGCAGTTTCCTGCCCCCTCCGTGACCCCCATTGGCCCAAAATGGAGGAGAAGGTGGAGGGCGGGCAGTGAATGCGATTCCGGTGGAATATGGACACACCCGGAAAACCCGCTGCAGTGGTGAGCAATATGAATGGCCCAAACCCTGTCATGATGAATTGAAAAATGCACTGAGAAACGCTGTACTCGCGGTTTCAAGTCACTGTCTCATACCGTTGCACTTTGTAACACTTTAACTGGTGCAAATCTCATAGTCAGGAAAGCGCCTAGGAGTGCTATGCAAAGCTTTTCTTCCTGATCTGCTAGTTCACTAGATGCAG
Organism: Hemicordylus capensis; assembly: GCF_027244095.1. Classification (NCBI taxonomy): domain Eukaryota; kingdom Metazoa; phylum Chordata; class Lepidosauria; order Squamata; family Cordylidae; genus Hemicordylus; species Hemicordylus capensis. The sequence continues at coordinate 12,547,337 of NC_069671.1, forward strand.
GGACTTTTCTCCCCAAATGGCATGTTTATTTCTAGTGCCATTGAAGAATGTTTTACACTCAGAACAGTTTGTATGCAGGGGGTTAAATGTAAGGGAGCTTTCAAAAATAAGACACACACCCCACCTGCCATCTGAAGTTATGCAGTTTGAAATCCCACTGCCTCATCCTGCATAGCATACAGAATGTTCTGGGGGAGCCTGGTGGGAAGAGAAGGGTGGGGAAGGTGTGGAGACTGGTACACAGAGTGTCTTGTGGTCTTCAGCCCGTTCCTTGGTCAGTGGCCTTTCAGCCTCTTCCCCTTCCTCCCTTCTCTGGCATGGTCCCTGTTCTTTTTGGTGATGGTCTGACCTGGACATGTTGTAGAATCTGAGGTGCCAGAGTGGACTGCCCAGGGTGAGGAGGGTCACATTTCTCAGTGCTTCTCTGTTTTGTTTTTGAAACCCTTTCTGCAAGTAGAAAAACAGCCCATGAGGAAGAGGGCTGTGTTAGAATCTTTCCCCATTATGTGGTAGTTTTCTACTCACAAGGAGGCTTTTAAATTTTTTTACATAAGGGAGCATTCAGAAATGATCTTGCCCACCTGTAGTCTGAAACGGTAGTCCACTCTGCTATCTTGTATTCTACCACCTCATTTTGTTGCAAGCTCAGGCCAGGATTCGGTCACAGCAGTGAGCTTTCTGTAAGACGCTGTGCTTGTATGCAGAGATGCATAGTCTTAAGGACACACTGTGAGCCAGAATGCCAGCCACAGCCTGAGAGTGGACTGGACTGCCCAAATTGTGCAGTGCTAAATCAGATTAAGATGTTTATGTTCTCTCGGGGTTAGGAACGTTGGTTCTCCCTCGTATCGATGGCTTTTGCAGTGTTAGCGTCCAAGAGTGAGCTCTGTTCCTGTCACTGATTTTCTTCCTCCTCCTAATGTCATGTTACATGTCAGATTTCCAGAAAGTGCTCTGGCGTGCAAGCATACTGTGTCCCTCACCTCCGCTCATTTCCTCAGCGCATCTTCTTGACTGTTGCCACTGAGACAGTCTCCTCCTTAATTGTTCTTCCTTGCTGCTCTATCAGTGGCTTGTCATTGGAACTAAAAATAGCCCTGCAGCGATATTAAGAGGTCAGCTGAAGGGAGACTAGAATAGTCTGTCTGGGAACCAGGGGTGAGCGGGGAACACTGCATGCTTCATAAAACAAGCAATATGATTCAGAAAGGGAGAACAATCCCTTTCAGAAGTGTTTATAGCCTTCTGACCAGAGCAGGAGCTTAACAGTGCAGGTTTTATCTTTTTAGAGGCTATCTGTTCACTCAAGATGACGAGGTGTCTGGAGTATTATTTTTTATTTATTATTTTACATTTTATATCCCGCTCTTCCTCCAAGGAGCCCAGAGCAGTGTACTACATACTTAAGTTTCTCCTCACAACAACCCTGTGAATTAGGCTAGGCTGAGAGAGAAGTGACTGGCCCAGAGTCACCCAACTAGTATCATGGCTGAATGGGGATTTGAACTCGGGTCTCCCCGGTCCTAGTCCGGCACTCTAACCACTACACCACGCTGGCTCTCACGCTCTTCAAGCCCTGCTCTGTTTTTAATTCAAATAAACCTCTATATTTTTTTAATAAAGCATCTTGTGTTAGACTGAATTATCAGCAGAATGCCATAAGTTAGTGGCACAAATGTGTTCTGTGTGCTTGTTCTCCTCTCCCTGTATTTCAGCATATCCACAACTAGGATGCCAGGAACATTTGGAGTTTGTGGTTGAAGGGAAACCTGTAGCAACAGCATCTGCCCTTATTTCTACCTGATCTGTAACAGACACACCCAGATTTTTCTCATGGATACCTTGGACTCGAAAGGAACTTGGTTGTTTTGTGGCAGGCCTTGACAAATTTTCTTTGGATCCAGCAGCCAACTCAAAAATTCAGGAGCCAGACAATTGTCATTTAACAGAATCACCAGACTTGCCGATGGACATTGTGGGTGGAGAGGGTAAATGGGCTGCGTTTTATCCCCTTTACAAGTAGCAGAACAGAAAGTGGGCTGCCTCGGGCAAATAAATATTTTATTAAATAACTGTGCCTCTGAATATCCTAGACTAGGTGCCATGGCTCCGTAGTGCCGGAGATTCGTCAAGACCGGCTCTGTGGGGCATTTGTGTTTCTTTCTCTTCTCCTCCTCTTTCAGTGTAACTGACAAAGGAGACACAAAGTGGCACCCATGACTAGGAACTGGTAAAGATTTGTGGGGAGGTGGCTAGTGATGTGCATTTGTGTCAGTGTAAGTTATTGGGCAGGGGGTGAACCCCAACTAGGTGGTCTTGAGGTGGGTTGCACCACGTAGGGAGAGGGAGCAGGAGAGAGAAGAGCATGAAAAGTGGGTTTCATGGTGCAGACTGGAGTTCAAGGTCGGCTTCCACCTTGACAAGATGGAAGACTGCTAAACCAGTTCCCTTTTTAAAAATGCCTCTTTCCCTCCTTTTAAAGTTTCTTAGCTGCTTCTGGTCCTGGATGACTTAAAGCACCAAGGAGCTAAGCATTGATTTGATGGGCGCTTGCTATGAAAGGGGGACATTGGACAGAATAGTGTGTGTGTGTGTGTGTGTGTGTGTGTGTGTGTGTGTGTGTGTGTGTGTGTTTCAGTCATAAGCATCCTACATTTAGGAGACACAGATATACTGGTCAGTTTATTATTTAGATTTATAATCCTGTGGACCTCAATAGAGCTATACCTGTACAGGTGGTCGTATCGTTTCTTGTTTATAGTCTGTCTGGGGAAGAGAAATGTTTCTGCTGTTAAGGCATCAGTTTTGTGACCTAGGGTGCTGAAGTGGTGTGTCTGCCCTATAAAATGTCTTCACTTGTGTGCTTAGTGCGGAGTGGGATGGCCATGGAGCTAACTAGTGGCAGAAGCTGGTCTGGAGATTGGCAGGGCATTCTGGAGCCTCTCCCAAAGGAATTCTTGATTGATGACTTCCCCTAAATTGGATTTGCTATTTTGCTTAGTAAGCCACTGGCAGATCCTGTGATTCTTTGATGCAGGCTTTTAGGGGATGAGATGGGGCGGGGGGGGGGTTGTCCAAAAATTGAGTGGAAACAAGTTCTGACTGGTCAGGCAAAAATGTAATGGTGTGACTACAAATTGCTGGGGAGGATAGTTTTATCTTATATAAAGTGAGAGAAGGCATATAAATATTTTAATTAAAATAAACACCCAAGATTGCCTGCTGCTGCTCTGAGTTGGTTCTTTCCCTCCCTGACCCCAGGTATGATTCCTTGGTAAGGGGCTGTAAACTTTAATTGGCTGCATTCTCCATGTCTTCTGCTCTAGGAAATAAATTCAGATTTTAATACTGCCTACCCCAGGTGGCATCAGCCAAAGACCTAAGACGTAAAGGGAAGCTGCTTACAGACTGTAAACCGAACAAGATTCATTGGCAAAATGTTTACAGGAGCACAGAATGCTTTGTGGATGCTGGCATATACTGGAAGTGCTGTTGGGTTAATGGGTGGGGCAATCTGTGTTGCACTGAAGAGACAAATTTAAAATTAATAATTGCATAAAATCTCCCCCGCAATTGTTGATGTCTCTCCATCTCTGTCTTTAAAGTGCAAAGGACTCTAAAGGCAATTGCATGTCTAAGAAAGGGGCACCATTTCCCCGCTATGTCACCCACTCAGTGGGAATTTGGTAAGCACTTAAGGAATCAGATGATGCAGTAAAGCTTTTAGCTTTGCAGACAAGGCTGGCTCATTCGAGGGAGAGATAATGTAGCTGGGAAATATTGATGGCACTAGCAAAGGATGAGACCTCGAGGCCATGACGGATCAGAACAGTTTGTTCTAAAAGAGCCCTTTGGGCCTAAATGTGCCGCCACATTTGATATTATGATTGCACTGCTTCTTTCTTTAAAAAGGAAACAGTAAAGTCTGTATGCATTTTGCCTTGGTATTCAAGAGACTCTGCGTGCTCCTCGATAGCTTTAGTTTTCTGCTTAGCAGCATCTAGTGCTCACAACTGGCTGTTTGCTGGTCAGCTCTGAGCCCGAGAAGAAGCAAAGGTTTGTTCAGAGTGCAACCAGACACAAAACATGCTGTTCCACATCTGTGCAGTTGAAAAATTTGTCACTCAAAAGGTGCATTGAGTTGGATGTTGTAAAAAGTGACTGATAACAATCGGAAAAGTCAAGTGAATAGTCCAGGCTTCTCTAGAACATTAACTTCTTTGCTTCTTGGCACTCAAGTACCATTTCTGACATAATGTGAATGATTTCATTTGGTATTGAGAAATGGGTGTCTTTGTCATTGGGTGCTCTGCTTTCCTTTGTCTCTGTCATTGTCTTTGGCTGTTGTAGTTGGGAATTCCAGGAAGCTGGCTTTGTCATGGCTGTTGTCACTTGCCTCTCTTTGAGCACTCCTAGCCTGCAGTGAGTCTCCAGCTACCATAGCTTCGCTGTACATGCAGGTCTCTACACAGCAGTAATTTGTGAATGAACTGGGAGGCCATTCCCTTTTGGACTGAACATCCTTGAATTAAGACCACACTCTTTCACAGCCCTTGTGAGTCTGTGTTCATGCTGACAGAACTCCATACCGTTTGCCTTTTTTATTTTCCAGTTGCAGAAGCCATTTCCAATTAACATAGGTTTTGCTGTAGTGATGGATACTGGAAGTAGTCTATATGGGAAGCAGTAAGTTGCATTCCTTATTTCATGATGTTTGGCCCATGGTTGTCCTTGAATTTTGCCCAAGGATAAAAACTTCACTGTGGTTGTTTGGGGCTATTGGATACACCTCCTTCCTGTACTGAAGACATGGGAATCGGTTCCTTGACTCAGAGGTCTGGCCATTTTTCTCAGCACAGCTTTGCAAGAGGCTAGCTTGACATTTTCAAGCATATTAACCTCTGCAGATGGGTAGTGGCCAGAGAGATAGCAGGCCCCCGTCCAGTCTGATGGTATTCATTTATTTATTACATTTTATATCCCGCTCTTCCTCCAAGGAGCCCAGAGCAGTGTACTACATACTTAAGTTTCTCCTCACAACAACCCTGTGAAGTAGGTTAGGCTGATGGTAGACACCAGTGCCAGTAACATGCTGGACGGGAAGCAGCCGGCCTTGTGTCACCACCTCATCGATACCAAGCAGCCTCCCCATTTTTTTAGCCAGTCTGAGAAAGAAACCATAAAACCTCTTGGCACCTCTAGATCATGCTGCTTCAGTTTCCAAAGTGTCTTCCAGTCTTTATCTCGGCAACCGCCCTGTAGCTGCTCTGCTCTTATCTTCCATTTTACAAAGAGACTGGAAGACAGCCTTGCCACGTGAGGGGTCCTTCTCGGCAAAGGAACCTGAAGACGTGGGTCTTCCACTTCCCATCCCTGTGTTTGAAGCCAGGGCTGCTCTCAGGGCCTGGGCTTGCATCTGTGACTTCAGCTCAGGGGAAACCTGACCACCTGCCCTCAAGTGCCCGGTTCACTAAGGGATGACCCAGTTGGCCACACAACTAATCCAGCCCTGCTGCCTCCAGGTCAGTCGCCTCTTTGTGGGGAGGGCCGGCGTGCTCTCTGGATGTCTTTGCTTTTCCGCCCTTTGAGTCTGTTTTATGGCGAGTTAGTCTGCAGTCCTGAAAACTTTCTCCCACAGAGATCTTTGGTTTGCTTTGGTTCTGCTAGGGAACTTCCAGGGCCTTCTCAGGTGAGGCACAGAACACTTCTGAAATCAGGACTCCTGCTTAGCATGGCAGTCTGCCTGCATAAAAAGAGGCAAGGGAAGGCAGACTGACCCTGGAGCAAGAGTTCCTGGGGGCAGGTGCTGCTGTACCAGCTCCTGTGCTTTCCAGAGCTGTTTGGTTGTTCCTTTTGCTGGCCAGGCAAATGTCTGTGGCTTTCTGAGAGCTTGTCTTATCCAGTGGGCTTTCCCACCAGTGGGAGATTATGGTATCTATCTAAATGTAGCTCAGGGAGCTGAGCTGAGGAGGAGACACACACGCTGGCATTTCCTCAGAACTCCGCTTTGATCTCCTAAAGGGATTAGTGCCCCGAAGTCTGTCTGGCACTAATCCTTTCCACGTGTCCACTACAAACAAGGGAGCACCTGGTGGCATCCTCTCCTCTTCCTCCCTCTCTGGTCCAAACCCTCGCTGAATTTGTCAACAAAGACCGAGCTGGAATAACATTTCCAAATCTTCAGCTTGGTTGTAGCTGGCACTTCCGAGGTCTTGTCAGTGGGGATGCTGTCACATTTAAGCAAAGGGAATGAGCCTCTCTACAGTCTCGCAGTGCTGGAGCAGGGCCAACCAAAAGCCACCTGGACTTGTTCAGGGCAAGAAGAGCCAAGCACCAGATCTGGCCCCCAGCTAATTGATGGTGGTGTGCCTCCCCTCCCGCTCTCTCTCCCCCTCCCTTTCTCCAGCAGCAGGTCCTCTGGATGTCAGAATGGCAGCATCAAACCTGGAGAACCAGCTGCACAGCGCCCAGAAGAATCTGCTCTTCCTTCAGCGGGAGCACGCCAACACGCTCAAAGGGCTGCATGCTGAAATCCGACGGCTGCAGCAGCACTGCACAGGTAAGTAGGTGTGCACCTGCCACCTTCTCTCCTTGGCAACTCCACTCCGCTTCATTGGGGGAGGCTCCCCCCCCACCTTTGCCCTGCTTCCCCTGTTGGGGGAAGCAACATGTGTGGACCTGCTGATTCCAGAACTTGCCACCACCCCTTAGCCACCCAAGCACTGAAGGCCGCAATGCATGCTGACGTTACTGAGAAGTAGCAGGCAGGCAGTCCATTTAGTGTCTGCCTGATCTGGTTGATTTGCCAGCTTTTACTGTCTGCCTGTCGCAGCCACACCTTCAAGCACTGTGCACGAACAGCTGCAACCGGTGCTAGGTTTGGGCAGGAAGGATTGTACGAATTGCTGTGCAGGATGAGACCAAACTCCATCTAGCGTAGCATTCATGCCCCAGTAGCAACAGCCAGATGTCTGTGCAAAGCCCACAATCAGGACCTGAGGTGGTGCTGGCCACCCCACTGTTTGCCTGGTATAAAACACTTGAGGTAGCCCTTCCCACATATTAGGACATTTCACATCTCCAACAGGATCAGAAGCCTCTGACCTTAATTCGAGGAGCCAGGCACACTCCCGATTTTTGATTGCGTTGGTGGCGAGGAGCTTGATCGTCAGTCAAGCTCCAACAGGGTAGGGAGACTTTCCCACCTACCTCATTCAGAGTCTAGGAGGGTTCTGCTCGTCATCCTGCCCAGGTGGGGCTTAATTGGTAATCAGTCCCCTGCCTCCAGCTTTGTGTTTATCTATCACATGATTGAAAATCAGGAGCACACCCAGCTCCCACATTATTTATTTTATGTAGCACACTTTTATACCACCCTTCTCTGGGCGATTTACAATTTTAAAGCGCAAACAATTAAAACATTAAATCAATTAAAACAGTTTAAAATATAGATAAAAATACCTTTGGAACTTAAAACTATGGCCTGATTAAACAGACATGTTTTCACATTTTTCTTGAAAACATCGAGAGAAGTGGTGGCCCTAATTTTGTTTGGGAGCACATTCCAGGGGCAGCTCTAGAAAAGGCTTCTTGGAAGCTTCTCAGTGTCAGCTGGGTGAACTTAATCTTTATAGCCCCACTTCTAGGGCCAGTCAGTGCTTTCGCCTGGTAAGAGACCGCTGATGGAGTCCTGGTGCTTGGAAAACATCATTTGACAATGTTTTGTGGCAATGCAGTACTTATGAATTTGCATAAAGAGAAGTTTTCTGTAGTTTCCTAACTGGTCTTTTGTTTTTCAGATCTGACCTATGAGTTGACTCTCAAAAGCTCAGACCTGACAGGTGAGGGAACCTCGACAGATGGGGTGGGCTTTAGCAAAGCAGAATGGAACATCTGGCACCCTCTAATTGGTGACCTCAGAGTGCTGTGCCGTGCTGCCCAATACGCTGGGCAAAGAAGCACAGAAGGGACCTCTAGGCCAGGAGTTCTCCGAGTTTCCTGACAGTGAGTCTTCTAACATCGAGGAGAACAAATGTGCAGGTTGCCCCAGGGAAACCAGACATGGAAAGAATGTGGTGGTTGGCGGTGCCTGCTCGTGTCTAGGGCAGGCAGAAACCAGCAGCGCCACTGAAAGTTAAGAGGGTGCTAATGCACTTCCCAGCTGGCACGATGTGAAAGTCACAGTGATGGGAAAGGGCCCCACTTTTGTTGATTCCTTTTGGGGAAAAACTCTGGAATATTGGATAGTATTCAAGTTCAAGTATTTGCAGATTGGTCTCAGTGTGTTCCTTTCCCCCATTCTGTGTTCCCATTGTAGATGGGGCATGGACATGTAGATGGGCCCTTTCCAAAATAGAGAAATGTGCAGAGTTGTGAAGAGTGCCCAGGCAACTAGTCCCTGAATTTAACTTGTCAAACTACGGCGTTCCTTTCGTTTTTCAAGGTGGCTCCCTCCCCTCTGTACTTTACCTTTCAGGACTCTCCCCATCCTAGAAACCTCACTGGGTATATCCGGCAACTTCCTGTGCTGCTGCTTCATTACCTGTCTCATGTTCCATCCCTTCGCACACTGCACTGCTCCGCACATGCCCTATAGCCTTGCACCTATGAGAACTACATCTCCCTCTCCCAGCCCCTTTCTCTGTTTCACTTTAACGCTGGCCTGAGGTAGCACAGGGGCTTGTGGCCCACTCTTCCTTTTACCGGTCCTGGTGGGATTGTAACTCAAGACTTTGGGGAGGTTTATAAGGCTCTGTTTGTTTATGGGCAGATTTGTGGGTGCTTTCTTCTGGTGTTTCATGCCCTGCCACCGCCACCCCCCCCCGCATGCTAAGAAACCTTAATTGCCTGGCGCCCCTAGAGTCCTCTCTTAGATTCTTCTGCTAAAGGCTACTGGATTCTGATGCTTGCAGACAGACTAGAATTAGGGGACATAGAGGACCCTTTAGCCATCACTTTAGCTTGGGCGATTTCTGTTCCAGGTTGACAGAAGTGAGCCAAGGAGGTGGTTTTTGTTCCCCCAAGAATGGTTCAGATTCCTACATTAGAGCTCCTTTACAGAGAAGGGTCCTTTTGCTGAGTGCCTTCCTCTCTGCCTTCCCTTTCAGAAAGTGGGAACTCACGGAGTGAAGAACTCAAGAGGAAGTGTGAAGAGCTCGAAGCCCAGCTGAAAGTGAAAGAGGCTGAAAACAACGAGCTGTTGAAGGAACTGGAGCAAAAGAATGCAATGATCATGGTGCTGGAGAACACCATTAAGGAGCGGGAAAAGAAGTACTTGGAAGAGCTCAAGATGAAAAGCCATAAGCTCAACATGCTGTCGAGTGAACTGGAGCAGCGGGCCAGCACCATTGCGTACCTCACCTCCCAGCTGCATGCCACGAAGAAAAAGCTGATGAGTTCCAGCGGGACTTCCGACAGTTCCCCCTCTGGCAGCCCCGTGTTGTCCAGTTACAAGCCCGCCCCACCCAAAGACAAGCTCCCAGAGACTCCGCGGCGTCGGATGAAGAAGAGCCTGTCCACCCCACTCAACCCTGAATTTGACGAGGCCTACAGACTAGGGGCGGATAGCCGCAAGCTGCTGCTGCGGGAGCCTCTCGACGCTATGCCGGACCCCACGCCCTTTCTGCTGGCTCGGGAAACTGCCGAGGTCCACCTGATCAAAGAGAGGCCTTTAGTCATTCCGCCCATCCCTTCGGAGCGCTCCTCGGCAGAGCCGCCCAGCCCAGCCCGGGGAGAGAAGCAGCACAAGGCTCACGTGGGGGTGGCGCACCGGATCCACCATGTCACCCCGCCCCAAGCTCAGCCGCAGGTCGAGACGCTGGCGGTGGATCAGGTGAACGGGAGCAAGGTGGCGCGGAAGCATTCGGGGACAGACAGAACTGTGTAAGCAAACTGTTGGGAGGGGACACAGACGCTCTCTCTTTCTCCTATGCACTGTGATCACAAATTAGGGTTAATCGCATCTGCAGTAAATTTGTTTTCTCCTCCCCCGAATGCCCCCCCATGCATGCCAAATTGTTTTCCACCACTAGAATATCCCCCTTCCACAGAACCCCAATATGACTGTGTTCATATTGCAGAACATCTACTTAATGAAACGCTGTGGCCAACCTCAGGTGTCTGCCTGACTGCTTGCTTCCTACGCTCCTTCATGTATCCTAAGCGCACTTGTGGGCAAGTGCCCAGGCAGCAGCCTGCATTATTAACCAATAGTAACGATGGAATCCAATAGCCTCCTAATGACCACCCTGCAGCACTGTGTATTGGCTGTTAATGGTTCAGACTCCTCCCCTCTCTGTATCCCTACACCCCCCTGCACACTCATGACAGACCCTCCTCTGGAGGAGGGGCAGCACCGCCAACCACAATGCAGATGCCTGCATGGGAAGAAGATGGACCAGCTGAGAGAGCCCTCCCCACCTCCATCACGTGGTCTTGATCACAGTGTTCATATTTTCTGTTCAGTTTTTATCTAGAACTACTAAAATCCCAACAAACTCTATTTTGTTAACCCTGGCCAAGCTTGTTTTGTGTCCTTTGTTCAGTACGTGGCATTGTCTCCCACAGCAGGAGCGTGGAAAGCTAGCAGGCTGGAAGCAGCAAACTCGACAGGGGTCCAAGTGGGCTTCAGCTTGAGACAGAATGTAGAGCTGGGCATGATTTGGGGGATACATTCTACTCCTTCAGCCCAGGCTGGTGGTCTTCCTCTAGGTGCAAGACTACACAACAGTCATCTTGAGGGAGAGGGATCTGCTTCTCTTGGGGGTGATTCCTTCACCCCAAGTTGTGGCCTTTCAGAAGCAGAGGTAGCTGGGGTACAGAGAGAGTGCAAGAGGCTCATTTTTAAGCCAAATTGTGATTTACTTTTGCTGTAGGGAAGCCTTTCAGTCTAGAACTTTGATCCCTCGTTGAAGGGTGTAAAACAATTGCATTCAAGTTCATCATATGAAAACAGCTTGAATGTTCACACTTCATAATCTAATATGGTTAAAAGCCTGGAAAGTGCTTTAAACTCTTGACTTTTCACAAAGACTGAAATTAATGGGATTCAAGTTAGTCATATTAACTTGGCTTGACTAATTAGGATGGCTGCTGCCTGCTACTTTCTTTGGTGTAGTCATCAAGGCAAAAAACAGAACCCAAATGCTGTTCCATTGAGTCACTGATAAAAAAAATGCCACTAGCACAGCATTGGTGTCTGTGTCCAATGCTATTCACCCATCAGCATTAAACCAGCCTTTTGGCCAGACAAACTCAAAGGTGGCATGCAATTTCATCTGCCAGCAGAATATACATTTCCAAAAATGTGCTTTCATCTTAAAACCTTGCTAACGTAGAGAGGCTATTCTTTCATAGTAGAAATGAACAGAGCATGCACAGCTGCACTACATCTGGCTAGTGCTTTGATGCAGAGGCTGGCCGCCTCCATGAGGAACCGGCCAGGTCAAAAGGCCCTTTTGCCAGAAGCACCTCCTCAGTTTCAATACTATGCACTGACAGAAATAAGAGGAAAAGGCCATTCTGTGCCATGGCAAGCCTGCAAGTGCCTCTGTTCAGCATACTGAGGCCTTTACTTTCACAGAAAATTGGGCATGCACCTGGGCATGCTTGAAGCAGCAGTAGCCCTGCAAATGCATTCTTAAATGCCAGCACTTAAAAGCCCTGTAAACTTCTGCAAACTCCATTTTCCAGCTGTGTTGGAAGGGTGGCAGGGTTTAACAGATTGGCCTGTCTTGTGTGATGCGCCTTCCCTCTTGGAATTTTTCCAAGTAAACACTGCAGTCCTCGAAGAATATTAAAAGAAGTTTATGATACATTTAAGAGACCACCATTTGAAATGTACAGGTGGACCTTGTTAACTGCTCTTTCAGTATTTGTGGTTTAGAAATAAGCACCAGATTCAATGTAGGTTGTTTTATACAACTGCAATCTTGAACTTGAACTTGACACTTTGACCTTGAAGGTTGGGGGTGGAGGTGAGTGTGTGTGTGTGTGAGTGAAGGAACTCCCATGTGAAGGAACTCACTTGAAGTGGCTCCAAGCCTGTGATGCCCCTCTGGCCAGCTTGCCGACCAGTCAGGCCTGGGGTTTGTGCTGCTAAGTGCTGAACGTCAACTGTGGGGTAAGGAAGCTTCATGATTACAGCACTGTGTGCATTACTGGAGGAGCTAGAGAGTGGGAGAGCGTAAGGGCTGAGGTGCCACGGCACAGGGCTGTGCTCCATTCTTATTTCTGCTCCTTTCCCGATTTTTCTGGATCATTTTCCCATAGACACAATGCCTCATTATTCACAGTTTCATTATTTGCGGCGACAAGCTTGGAATGGAACCTCCATGAATACCGAGGTCCGCCTGAATGACATTAAACAACACTAGTTATCTACAAGTATCTATTTCTATTCATACGTCCAGAGAGGATGGCAAGCATCCTTTCTAAGATGCTGGGAAGAGTGTATTGTGAAATTAAAATGCTTCTAGCCTTTCTTACAATAATCAAACCAAGCGCATGGTGGTTTTTGTATGGTTTACTGGAAGAGTAAAAGCAACCAGCCCTCCTCAAAGTTGACAGTGAGTGTTCAAAGAATTCAAGCTCTTTACACCTGCTGGCTCAATTCACTTTACAAAAAAAAAAAAAGTTTATTTTCTAACAAATCACAACATGTATTTGTAAAAATCTAAGGAATGCCAGTTTAAAATCACTGCACTGTCATTGTCTTCATCAGCTGAAAGCAAGAAGATTCCAGTGGCAGGATCAGGCAGGGTGGGGCTTACTTCAGCTTTTCTGCAGCAGGCCCCATGAATGGAACGTGTAGCAAAACTGCAGTGCGCTTATATGTGTCCACTAATCAGCATTCAGTGTGAGGCAAACACCTTGTAGCACCCAATGAGAAATATGCCTTGTGGTAAAAAGATCAGCTTCAAAAACTAGGCCAACGCCCATAGCATTCCTTCGCATGGATGTTGTGTACACCGGGGTCCGGAAGGTATTCTGCAAGGAAGCAAACAACTGGGTGAAAGGATGGCTGTGTACCTGCCAGGTTCCTAAAATTATAGCCACTTGAAACAGATGCGACTGTTCTGGAGGGTGAAGGTGAAATCATCACATCATGTTGAAGGGTTAGTTCTTTGACGTATAGAGCAGAGCTCAGGAAATTCTAAATGCATATGGTGCACTGAGCACTGTTATATGCACAGTAAAGGGAAAACGAAGTGGTATCAATACAACAGTAAGCTGAGAAAGCTCTTCGTGAACACACTGAAATCTTTCCCAGTTGTGTTCCACTGCATTTGAGGATGGTCAAAGGTAGGCAGCAGGCTAATGGAGGCCATATGATGGTCAAAGAATATCACCCAAAATTTCCCAGTACAGAGGAGACAGGTTGGAAAATGCTACCCCCACCCCGCCATCACTGTCTCCACTATGTGGCATGGCCGTGACAAGCAGCATCTGCAAGACTTGGGTCATGAAGTGGGAGGGAATAATCCCTGCATCAGTTCATGGCCACAGTTCAACAAAGACTTACAACCTGCTTAGGGCAGGTCATACCTGTAACTTGAGACGATGAGCCTCGATGGGGATTATCTTCAGAATGGGCAAGTCAACCACCAGCACTTTAGGCTTGCTTTTGATGAGGCAGCTATTTTCCAAATCCCAGTCTGCTCCTTCCAGGTAGAGGCCAGAAACAAAACAGCCTATGGAGACCAAGAAGGCAACAATCACATGGTTAGGGAGCCCACTGGAAAAACTATTCTCTTTGGAATATGCTTTGGGCCCTCAAATGGGTTACTTAATAAAGCCCTAGATGTATTTCTGTAGTGGGAAGCAATGAAGCAGAGCCTGCCCTTAATATGTTCCTTTGAACAAATTACCCAGCCCTTCAAAAGCAGCACACTCAAGGTTCAAACGTGCCTTGTCTGAAGGGCAAGTCAAAAGTTTTCCCAAGGGCCACTCTGTTTGGAAAGTCCTACCTTGTCCTGGGCGCTCGGTGACTTCCTCGGCATTCCGGTATTTGGTCACTTGGGTGTACAAGGTGGAGCGGTCCAGAGGCCAGCCGTTCTTCCTGCAGGTTGCTTGAACAAGTGCAGTGAGGTATGACTCGGGGATGTGCAGTCCTGACAGCCACATGACACTTGGTTCACCCTCTTCAATCTGAACAGGAAAAGCCATTCAGAGGAAACACCACCCCTATGCAGAAGTTATGAGTGCCAGCGGCACTTGTGCTTACAACTGCAAAAAGCGGGGAAGGTCCCACCCTGCTCTGCCACTCATCCACTCCAGCTGGTCCATTCATGCCTACGGCGATGGTCTGAAGGGGGAAACTGGAAGCATGATGGTCGGTGCTTCCATGAACTTTATATCCTGGATCGCTCAAGGTTGCAGCTCACAAAAGCATCAGCCATCACGCTTACGGCATTTTTCCCTTCAGACAATCAAGGCCATAAGCATGAATGGACTGGCTGGGTGGGGTGAGTGACAGCACAGGGTGGGACCCTCCCGGGACCCTCCCCCACCCCACACTTTTGCAGCTGTAAGTGAGAGTACCACTGGTGCATAACAGCTGAATAGAGCTATTGTCAGGTCAAAATCCACTTGTCACAGTCCAGCCCCAGAGTTAGGTATGTTGCAGAGGCGTAACTATAGGGGGGGCACGTGCCCCGGGCGCCATCTTTTTTGGTCACATGGGGGGCGCCGCCATGACAAAAAATTTTTTTTAAATTTTTTAAATTTTTTTGTTAATACAAATGTTTCCTGCTCAGTGCAGCAGTGCTGCAGCAGTCAAGGGAGCACGTCGGCGCCCCCTCCCCCACGAGCGGTCCCTTCCACGCCGCCCGCGCCCCCCCCCCATTGCTTTGCTGGCACCTGGCGGCCAGTCAGTGGCCTGGCTTGGCGGCGGCGGCGAGCGCTTGTGAGGAAAAACCTAAGTATAATGTAGTATGTTGGGGGCGCGGGGGGGGCATTTCAATGCTTGCCCCAGGCGCCGTTTTCCCTAGTTACGCCTCTGGTATGTTGGGCTTGAATGTACTCATTCTGGACTGGACTCTGGTGGCCTTTGTTCTTACGGACAATAGAGTTGGCCCCCAAAAGGAAGAGCAGAACCTTACCCATGACGTGTACTGAAGAAACCGATTCCTAAAATAAATCATCCAGTTCCCCAGGGTTTTCAGGGTGTCAGGGGCCAGCTTTCTCCAGATGTTTGGGATCTGCCCATTGAAGAGTGCTCGAGCCACCTCATCCAGTTCATTACTCATTCCAACCTCCCCAGCCAATGCCTGGTGAGAGAAGTGTCAGAGAAGGCTTGTTACAGTTCCCTGTCCAAGTAGTACAAACAGTAGCCAGCGTGATTCCCTCTTCAAAATGAATTTGCTTACTCTTTGTAACTCAGCCAGTGACTTGGTCATACGAATTATGAGCTTGTTAAAGCGTTCCAATTCTTGGAGTAACACCACTGTGGTTGGTGAAATTTCAATGCCCAAGATCTTTCTTATCTGATCAAGATCGAAGACAACGGGCAACTTGTTCTCAATGTCTTTAGCAACCTGGCCAATATATTCGTCTCGACTTATCCCAGAACCGGTTTCCCCTAAAATATAATCAGTTGAGAAAGATTAAAGCTGCCTATATCTGTGCCCCAGGGGGGAAAGTCAACACAGTACAGCTACAAATGTATGGGCAGGTTTTTTTATATTAATACCCAAACTCTGGTTCAGTTCAGTTCCGCTCAGAGAACTCACTCCCTAAACATCACTAAAGACACATTTGCAAGATGACTTAATCCACTTCACTCATTTGGCCAAGATAAGTTAATGCAAATCATCCCATAACATTGCTTTCATAGTGTTTGTGTTCATATAATCAAGTTGGTTAAAATGAGAATTTTCCCATTCTTATAATGCATGCTTATGGAACTGATCTCACAGTCTTACATTATGGCTATAACTGCATTTACAAATGTGTACAGGTTTAAAACCAACTTAAAGATCATACTTTTCTCAAGAATATATACAAACTAGTTTGGGGAGGGTGATGAAAAATATCTAATTAAAATCCCAGAATTCTGGGGGAGGGTAGAGAGTTATAATTTAAAAAGTAATTTTGTCCAGTTCCTACAAAATGCCCAAGGTAAAAGCCATGACAGATCAACAAGTATAAAGTGTCTCTTACTTAGGTGTGACTTTTTTGGAAATGAGGAAATGCTCTTGGGCACACACCAATACATGTGTGAAAAGTGCCCACTAACATGGGTTGGGTGATCTTGCAAATAGCTCTTTCAACAAGGAGTTCTACATCTCAGCAATCAGGTTCTGCCTTCAACAAAGATAGCAGCAGCTCTGCTGAGGCTCACAACAGCTAAAGTCTTGTTCTCAAGATACACATCCAAATTAAGGGCCTGGTGTAAAATGCCTGAGAGCCATACCCGTTTGAGGCTGCAGCTCCAGAAGATGTGACCACATATCTCGAGCTGCCTGGGTGTAGTATCCAATTTCAGCATTAGGATGAAGGCCAAATACTTCTGGAGTATTAGCAAGAGGAAGGGACTCTATCTCTTCTGTAAAATGAAGATACAAAAGAGGTTGAGGATACGAAACAGGTTCAGTTTTGTGAACAGTATCAGTTCATCATCTAAAACTTGTTGCCTCCTAAGCAGCTTCCTAAGGAGTTGTGCAAAATTCAGATGTTGCAGATCTTCCTTATTTCAGGAACCAATGGAGCAGCGGGGAAGTAACTTGCCTAGGAAGCAAGAGGTTGCTGGTTCAAATCCCCACTGGTGTGTTTCCCAGACTATGGGGAACTATGGGACTATGGGAAACACCTATATCGGGCAGCTGAAAGGCATCATCTCACACTGCGCGGCGGGAGGAGGCAATGGTCAACCCCTCCTGTATTCTACCAAAGACAGCCACAGGGCTCTGTGGGCGCCAGGAGTCGACACCGACTCGACGGCACAACTTTACCTTTACCCAAGAAAAGAAAAATAACAGGCTTTGCACACTAAACTGATAAGCACCAGGGAAGGAGAGAATATTCATCATGATGGAACCCTCCCAACATATTGATTTTAATGGTCAGCTATGGAGAATTCTGGCATTTTTCAGAAATCTGGCAGAAAAAGAAATGACTTAAAATGTGTAAGGGGCAGAAGCAGAAAGTAGATTTTTCTTGGGCTTTCTCAACACATAAAGAAGGCAACGTTCAATATAATGGCACCATCCAAACATACTGGTTTTGGTGGTGCAGTATGGGGATTGTTTCAATTTTTGAGAAATCTGGCAGAGAATGAAACGGCTTTAAAATACAAGACATAGGAATAGCAAGTAGATTTTTCCTGGGAGTGTTCAACACATTCTCAGCTATGAGTGAAGGTAGCCAAGCATGGGGAATTTTTGCATTTTTTCAGAAATCTGATAGGGGAAAAAATGGCTTAAAATTGAAGGGTAGGATTTTCATTGGGTTTGCTCAACACATCCTCAGCTTTGAGGGAAGAGAACATTCAATATGATGGTGTCCTCTCAACACAGTGACTTGAAATGCTAGGCCAATGAAGGCCAGGTCTCTGAGGAAACTGAGCTCAAGTGTGCTCCAGCTCTCTTCGAAGTGTAGGATCAGAATGGGGAGGGGCTCAGTGGACAGTCTGAACCTCCTAAAGTCTAGATAACTACCTCCACCATCAGAGAATAGGGAGGCGCATGAACTCCCAGGAGGGCAGGGGGCTTGCTTTAAGGGACAGGGAAGGCGCTGCCTGTCTGTCAGCCCCCGCCAAGCTGCCTTTCCCCTGCCGGAACTCTCCAAAACAGCAGATGTGCTGGGCTACAGCATTCCTGCTTGCACCCTGATCAGTGCTGCCACACCATGGCCGACGCGTGGGGCACAAACAGGAACACTGCAGCCCAGCTGTTTTAGAGAGCGCCGGATGGGGGCAAGTGGCGGGGCAGGGGCTGACAGGTAGGCAGCCCCTTCCTTGTCCCTTAAAGCAACCCCCACCACTTTTGAACAGGTCTGAACGTCGGCTGATTCGTGCACATCCCTATCGGAGAAAAGCTTACAATGCTTCCAGAATTTTGCAGTGAAAAATAAGTGCCATTCTCCCCAGCCTGCCAGTTTCGCACCCTGAGGTGTAAGTATATCCCTAACTGCTATCCCTAACGCACAGTAGAATTTCTTGGTCGATTGAGCGATGGGAAATAAAGTGTCTGAACAGGGCAGGAACCAGAAACACACCCAACGCCACCTGAACTGTTTTGCTGAAGTCTACCATAAAGGAAGAGAAACCATCTTTGAGACATGGTAGCAAAGCAGATTTGAAAGAAAGGTGCCCATTTCTTTGCTTACCTACAAAGTCGTCCTTTGAAATCCCTTCAGGGATTCTATAGTCAACGTCGTCATTGTGGAAAAAGTGAAAGGGCTGGAAGGTGTCAAATATAAAATCCCCCAGATACTCATCCATGTAGATTGTGAGAATGCGCCGGTCAAAGCTGTCAATGGCACGTCCACCGTACATTACCTGGAAATTGAGGGGGGTCACACTTCAGGGCCTGCAAGGCCACCATCAGCAAGCCCAGCCCTTCCCCTTCCATTTGACATGAGAGGGAGCTGTCTGTTGGGATAAGAGAGCGTCCACTCCATTGTTCTTCAGAGTACATCAATCACCCTAAGGTGGCAATCCTAAGTGGACTTAGGTAGGTTTCTAGCCCTCATGGGTCCAAAGACGAATGGCAGTGTGATAGTACCATGTCCTGATACTTCTCATGAGAAGGCAAAGCAAAACTTCATATTTTCTGTTTTAAAACTGCATATATTTTTTAAAAGATAGTATGATGGGGTGGGTATCTACGCAATATCAAGCTTTGCTCTGCTGTGATAAGGAATTTGTTTCAGATGCAGTAAGATACTGGAGAAGCTGCATTATGTTAGAAGAAGCTTGTGTATGTTAGCAGGATTCTTCTTTGCTCCTTGGTGACAATATTTTTATGTATTTATTGCTTTTCAGCCAAAGTTGTCAGAATGGCATACAATAAAATATAATTGAAAAATACAGATAATAAAACACATCAAATAAAAAACACAAGATAGCAGAGCAGCAGATAAAAAGAGAGTCCCAGCATAAAAAACCAAAATGGTCTAAGAAACATGGCAAAAAGGATTTTTCACTTGGCATCAAAAAGAATACAGAGTGGGCACCAGGTGGGGAAGGAAATCTCAAAAATGGGGCTCCACAACTGAAAAGGCCCCATCTCTGTCCTTTAGATGGGGACAGGGGCTGGGGGCCCTTAGAGAATGATCTGAAAACCCAGGCAAATTGCTTACCTCTCCAATGAGATACTTGAGACTCCCCCACGGAATCTTGTCGTCACGTTGCTGGAAGGCCTTGGTCAAATATGTGTTCAGGATCTCCATGCAGACCTAAGGCAGGAGTTGAAAGTGAGTGGGCCAGGAAGGTTACAGATTTAGCCACTCCTGGGGGGCATATGCTGGGGGTACTCTGCCTCTAGATTTCCTAGAGGCCCTGCGAGGACCCCTCCATTGTGATTCCTACCTGGAAGTCAGATTCGTTGAAATCATAAGGCACATTCCAACCAATCTTCCCAAATTTCCGTCTCTCCTGAACCACAGCATGGAAAAATGCCAAGACATAGACCAAGGACTTGAAAGCAGGATGTGGACACTGGTCAAGAGACTCGTGAGAGATTTTGAAGTAGGTGGCTCTCATGTTCAGTTTCAGTCCATTAGGAGGCTCTGTAACAACCTAACAGATTGAGGAACATAAAAAGGTAAACTGACAGCCAGTCCAATGAACTTTCAACGTTCCTGTTTTTAAGGGGTATCTTAGATGTCTCATCTTCCTTGCTATAGGCCCCCATTCTACACCCACCAGTTCTTGCCAAAAAGTTACAAATTCTGCACAGAAAAATCCCCCCAAACCAACCCTACACATTCTCAACAGAAGTAATTAAAAAATAAAGTTAATGTCTGTATCATTGGATAATCTGCAGAATATATTCCAATTGCAGAATTTATTTGCTTTGTGGCATTTTTTCAATGCTGAACTGGTGATCTCTCCCTCCCATGAACGACCGGATTATATCTACTGCATAAAGCAGGGCTACAACCCATGTGAAAATGCTTTCATCCATCTAAGCCCAGTGCTGGGGTCTGAACCTAGAACCTTCTGCAGGCAGCCTACGCCATGAACAATGGGTGACCTCTGCAATTCACATTATCTGCTGAAGTTTCATTGACTTTGGTGGGACTGTTTGGAGGCAAATGATTTGCAGATTGCAGACCAAGAGGGAGTGACTGAAGTGTCACTCTGCTGCTCCAACATCTGTCTAGCTGTGTGATTAGGCTGACATGAAGGATTTGTGGAAGGAGAAACAAAGTCGTTGAAAGATCATTAACGGAGCTTCTCCAGCCTGCGATTTAGAAATAATCAGCTCAGCTTAGCTGTGATAAACGCCTCAGCTGCAGGGAACAGCTGGATGCCGTTATCCTATCAGGGCGACTGCCCCACTAACACGGAAGCCCAGCTTCACACTGGCATCAGTTTTCAATGTCAGAAAACACAGCAGAGATGCCAGCACATTTCATGCTTGGGGGTTTAGCCATCAAAAAGAAGAGCACACAAAATATTTATTTGTGGATCTAATTGGTAAAGGAGAAGAGAAGAGATTTGATTTCTGACTGTTTAGAACTGTTTTAAACACGAGGGCAAGACCATATCCAGGCCAGAGTCTCATAAAAAGCAAAACCCTGAGTGAAGGAAGCCAACTGGCCCTGTTCGCAATGTTGTGCCCCTGTCTCGTACCTTGAGAGATTTCTGGAGAATCCCAATAGGAAATCCCTTTGTTGGATCTGTAGTCAACCACAAGCGGAAATCTGGGTGTGGCTTAACAATCCTTTCTAGTGCCTTCTCCAAATCAATCAGCCACTTCACCAAGAGATGACAGTTCTGTAACATTAACCACTGTCCACGGGCCACTGCGTTCTCTAACAGTTGCAGTGCAACCTGGAGGATTGTAAATAAAGGAGTACATGTTGGTATAGAAGGAATCCTGAATGCTAGAGCAAAGCGGGTGGGGTTGGGGAATCATTCAGTATAGAGATCCATTTTAGAAATGTGAGACAGAGGGAAACAACTTATTTGCTTATTCAGTGTTGAGGATGATGGAGCCCTCCCAAAATTAGGGATGTGCAAACCAGTTCGAATTCAAACCGGCTCAGTTCAATGGTTTGAATTTCAACCAAACCAGCCATCAGGTTCGAGCTGCAGGTTTGAATTTGAACCAAACTGGGGGTGGTTCGATTTGAACCATTGCGAACCTCCAAAAGTGGGTGGGGTGGTAGCTGGCACCCATGGGTACTTGCAACCCAAACGTCAAAGCAATCAGACACTCCTACAATTTTTTATGAAGATCTGAAATATTTTTAATTATTTTTCTCATAGGGTATAATGGGACACGAACCAACCCATTATCTCCTATTGTGGAGCACCTAAGGGCACAAACATGGGGTGGGTGGTAGGCACCCAGGGGAGCCTATCACCCACAAAACCCCAAGGCAATCGGACACTCCTCCAATTATTGATGAATTTTTAAAGTATTTTTGAATTCCTCATAGAGAATAATTTATTCAAACAAATCGAACAAATAAATAATGAGGATTGCAGCAAATGTATAGCTTCACATCAGTGGGAAAGGGGTGGCCTAGAGCAGAGTGTGGTGGGTGGTAGTGCCTAAGGGGGGCAAGGAAGCTAGCAGAATTATTTGAAAGGAATTGGGCAAAGGGCTGATTTTTAAGTGATTTTTGAATTTTACATGTCTTTAAGGTTAGCAAATGAGAGTGAATTCATGGTTTGTCATTGAAAATCTCATATGCTACCAGAGAATCTACACTCAGAACACCTCAGAAACAACAAAACCCAGTACCCCATGGGTTAGCAACCCATGGGGCTAGTTGACACCCTCTGTGCACTACATCACCACTCACTCTGGGCCACCCCAGCACCCCCCAAGTGTCTTTAAGGATTTTCTCCATAGGGAAGAATGGAGGTTTCAGCAGCCCCATAACTGCACTTGGACATCTTGAGACCACACAGTGCCCTTGAACAGCAGATGGACATCTTGAGACACCACAGTGCCCAGAACAATGTGTCCAGCAGAGAGGAAGCCCCACTAGCCTGAACGTTCAGGCCAAATTTACCTTCTCCTGGCCCTGTCCCATGGCCAGGAATTTCAGCCGATTCCCTCCAAAGCCTGTCCGATCTGCCAGTTTCATCAGGTCACTGGCAGGGTCAGAGCCAGGACTTAGAATAAAAACAATAGGTGAGTTTGGGGTGCTTTGTTCAAAGATGGCTTCAAAGCTGATCACCGGAGGCTGGACATACCTGGGTAGAAGATGCAGGTAGAGGGTACCATTAAGTGAGTGGTTTGCTGTGAGAAGGGCTTAATCTGGTCAGCACAAACAGAGCTCACGCATTCTACATAATGTGTTCTCATATATGAGAGAGAGAGCGAGAGAGAGAAGGGCTACCTACTTCACACCCATGGTAAGAGTGACATAGTCTGTCACTGCACGATAGACACGGTCTACCCGGAAGCAACGTAAGAGCAGCAGCTTCTGGAAGTTGGTGAGGATGTTTCCATAGTTCAAGGGAAACGGGGTTTGTTCCAGGGCGTCGATGTCGTACCACTGGGGAAGAAAGACGAGATAGGAGGAGTCAGTGTCAAAAGGGGCATCTGATGTTGCTTCTGAAGGAGGAGACCATTACAAGGGATTTAGCAAAGTCCTCAGTGGTCTTCCCATCCATGTGGCAAAAGTGGCTTGGGAATATGCAACTCCAGTGCTGATGGAGCTACATTGGCTCTCAATTCATTTGTTGGTGCAAATGTGTTGATTTAGAAGACCTTTGAATGCCTCAGCAATCCAGAGTATCTCAAGTGATCTCTTATATGATCTTCTTCGATTGCTAAGATAATCAGCTGGGGCCTTGCTCTGAGTACCTCCTTTGATTGGGTTGGCTGGTACAAGAGAGAGAACCTTTTTGGTGATGGCACCTGTGTTATGGGGCTTCCTTCCCTGAAAAGGCCCAACAGGGCCATTCACCTGGTCTTCAGATAGCTGGAAAATACCATTTTATTCCAGTGAGCAAGGAAAAATTTATATTGTTATCTCCATTCCAGTTTTTATTGAGTATGTTCTGACCGCCATAGACTGCTGTTACGGTAATACTGCAATTCTATTTTAATTTGTGGCTTTTTATTGATGCCATTTTGTGGGTTAGAAATGTTTTAAGTCTGAAGTCTTTTAAGTCATATATTGGTAGGATATACATGTTAAAAACAAACAAGCAGGGACCACTGACCTGATCTTTCATGGTAGTTTCCATACACCAAAGAACAAAGATTTCATATATATCTAATAAACACTATGATGGATCAAGTCAGGGGTCTCTCTTCCTTGCACCAGAAAAGGCAATGGCCCTCAGAGATAAACACTCAAGGCTGAATATTCAGGACGGAGAATCTTGCTCACATCTTTCCAGTCAGACAGATGTTCATCCACATTGTCTGGAAGAGACCCAAATTGTTCTGGAAACAGTTCTGAAACACGGATGACGTCCTCCCAGCCTTGATCCGAAAGCCAAACACAAGGCTTCTTTCGAGCACTCTTCTCCAGAGAAATATTGCCTAGCGACAAGACAGAAAACTGAGCAAGGACTACAAATTCAGACACAAAGAGACACATTTTAGACATAGTATTTTTCGCCTTCTTGTCACTATAAGGAAAAAATCAACCCAGAACAAGAACCTGATAGCTAGATGAAACTATTACCAGTTAGGTGAACTTAAGGTTGACGAGTATTTTTCAACAGCAGGGGTTGAAAAACCTGCCACAAAAACCTTGTGCAAAAAACCTGCTGCTTTGGGGGCCACCTGTGCATTAAAATCTATTCTTTGAAGTGTCATTTCTCATCCCGAGGAGCTCTCTTCCTGAAAGTCATGACAAGTTTGCTAACTGGTGTAAGATCTGCCTCAGCGACTGGGAGGAGATAACCCACTATGGATACCCACTGAGACTGAAACATTTATGAAGAAAGACTGGGTCCAAGTAAGGCACAGAAAGTCCTACGCTACCTTTTAAGAAGAAGTCCAGTTCATCCTGAGGAACTCTCTGGTCAGCCTGTTCAATCTTGATTGTCATGTTAAAGGAGTAGAGTAACTTGTGTTTTTCAAACAAGCCTGCAGATGAAAACACCGTATGCTAAATAAATAAATAAATAAATAAATAAATAAATAAATAAATAAATAAATAAATAAATAAATAAATAGCCAGCCACCGGAAGGGGTGGGGGTGCGGAGAAGCTCATCTGAAATAAGGACTTGAGTTAATTGCCAGGTTCTGATCCCAAACCTGAATAGCCTAAAGAAGGATCAGGACCCACAGGGTTTTAAAGTCTGCAGCCCGGCAAACACAGCAGTTACTTTGCTCACTGCTTCTTGAGAGCTGGTGTTCCTGTCCACTGCCCTGGAAGTCCCCAGCCCTCTGCTTCCAGCCCTTCCCTTCTACAGATGAACCTTCGATTCATGCCAAACTCTATCCATTCCTGTTTTTGTCATCCAATGTCCTGAAACGTTGTGGCATTCCTGCTGTGGAGGCTGCCATGTTCCTCAACTGTAATAAGGACTTAGAAAGAACAAGAGTTCTGCAGCTTTTCTTTATGTACTAAAGCAGGGTTCCCAGCCTTGGGTCTCCAGGTGCCACAACGGGCATTGTGGCTGGGGATAATGGGAGTTGTAGTCCAACAACATATGGGGACCTAAGGTTGGGAACCCCTGTTAGGTCAAGATTATCTGCATCATATCTTCCTAAGACTAGTCCATTCTATCCAGAGAGAGAGAGAGAGGTGTCTCATTTATTTAAAAAATACATTTCTCCTCGGGGCTGCTGTACCTTCCTTAGATTTCTTTCATGATTTTGGTGTGTGTGTGTGTGTGTGTGTGTGTGTGTGTGTGTGTGTGTGTGTAGAAACATAGACCAGGCATGACTTTGTTTTTCCAACTGGATTGAAGATGCTTCCACCATCATTTCCGCCTGTAGGGAGCTTTCAGTCACACATACCTGTGCAGCCATAATTGTACACGTTGAACGTTAACGTGTCCATGATGCTTCGCAACCGCTTTGCGAGGATGGTGTCAGGAATCGATTTCCGAAGAGAGAGACCAAAGACATCCAAGAAGGCAGACAAGGAGTACTGGTACATGGTATTGACGAGAGCCATCTCGGACAGCACAAAGAACAAAATGGCACCTCTCTTGGCGGCTGGGCGGTAGCCATCGCGTAGCTTGTCAATGTCTATTGCTGTTTTTTCAGCCAGCTTGAGTTTCTCTGACACCTGGTTTCAAGGCAGGGAAATACTAACTTCAATTAGATTGAAAGGCTTTTTTAAAATTATGAGGAAGCCTTAACATTGTTAACACCCTGAAATACAGTGGAAAATGCAGTTGTCTCTCACCTTTATCAGCAAGGAAAAATACAAAACATGTCCTTGTGGTGGGAAACACACCAGTAGCGTGCTTCAGACACAAAGCCAAAATAACGTTTTTCTGCATTGATACACATTTTCATGTAG
Organism: Hemicordylus capensis; assembly: GCF_027244095.1. NCBI lineage: Eukaryota > Metazoa > Chordata > Lepidosauria > Squamata > Cordylidae > Hemicordylus > Hemicordylus capensis. Next base: position 12,572,961 of record NC_069671.1, read on the forward strand.
AAAAAAAATGAAGTGATTAAACTGGAGAATTAAACATCTTCCTGCAAGCAAAGTACAAAGAATACCACTGAGCTATGGGCTCGCCATTACAGGGTGGCAGTAGAAAACCCAAGTTGTAATGGAATGGAGACTATCTCTAGGCACAGGTGGCAGATCTGAAGGAATCAATAGGTGCATTTTCCACAAAGTAGCTCTTCTTTATTTTTCACCTCTAACTTTAACTGAATAAGTTAATCAGATGGAAAGGGGTCCCAGGGGAAGGAAAGCAGGCCTGGATGGCTCATACCTCAGTAGCTTTGGCCTTTGTCTCCTCCAGAGTATGCACCAAGTCTACATTGTCCAACATGTTCCCAGTGGAAGTTGCCAGTTCACGGAGGAGGGAGTCTTCCAGGTCCTTCAATAGATTTTTGTTTTCACTCGTTTCTTGGATAAGATGTTCTCTCTGCTCTTCCAGTTCACGCCTTTCATACCCCACAATAACGCTGAGCAGCTGGTCTTCCAAACCTTTCAGAGTAACTGGGGGTGTTTTAACAAAGTTTCTTAGCACTAAGTCCGTTTTTCCACATTGCTTTCACTCTGCTATAAAATGCAGCCATATCTCTTCCCTTAATAAAGAGGTGCTTTGACCATCATTTCACCACTTCTGCCTCTGTTTGATGGACTGTTAACTGTGTTGGTTCCAGAAACTGAAACCAGCCAAGGGACAACTTTTCATTAGCCTTCATGAAGCTTAGCAGATGGGGCTCAGTGGAAGAATATTTGCACACCTGCATGCAGTAAGTCCCAGGTTCAATCCCTGAAAGCATCTCCAGGTAGGACTGGGAAAGACTCTTGCCTGAAACCTTGGAGAGCCACTGCCAGTCAGCATTGACAATACTACTACTACTATGAATATTTATATACAGCTCTTCAACCAAAGTTCTCAAAGTGGTTTACATAGAAAAATAAATAACACATAAAGAAGATGGTCCCCTGTCCCCAAAGGGCTCACAATCTAAAAAGAAACATAAGGCAGATACCAGCAACAGCCACTGGAGGGATGCTGTGGTGCTGGGGTTGGATAGGGCCAGTTGCTCTCCCCCTGCTAAATAAAGAGAATTACCACTTTAAAAGGTGCCTCTTTGCTCAGTTAAAACAGGTTGCTTACCTGTAACTTATGATCTGGATGTGATCCGTTGTATTCATAAGAACTGGGTTTCTGCGCCTGCGCAGGGACCTCCCGGGCTGACTAGCTAGCTCCTCTTTGCGCCCCGCCCGTCTGCACGTGCCTTGCAGCTTCCGTTAGAATCGACGGTTGGGGCGCCTCTCCTTCAGATTTCTCGCAGACCGCCATATAAATGACGATCCGCACACCAGCATCCACTAGTCCAGGCATTCTGCAGCGGGGCCGGCTGGGAGGGACTTATGAATACAACGGATCACATCCAGATCATAAGTTACAGGTAAGCAACCTGTTTATCTGGATTGTGATCCATTGTATCCATAAGAACTGGGTGTTTAGCAAGCTACCCCATAAGGAGGCGGGTGCAGATGACCCCCAGCTATGCCAACACACGTTTCAACACTGATCTTCCAAAATTCGCCTCCCTAGCCATCCGCAGATCCAAAGCATAATGCTTCACGAATGGTAGATGCGATGACCATGTCGCCGCCAGGCAGACATCTGCCATTTTAATGCCTGACAGATGTGCCGCAGACGTTGCGTAGGCCCTAGTAGAGTGAGCCCGAACCGTCTTTGGCGGTGTTATCTTCTGTGCTTTTATAGGCGAGGAAAATCAGTTCCACTAGCCAGTGAGCAAGTCTCTGGCGAGAGATTGGACGGCCCTTGCTACGCCCCCGGAAGGAGAGAAAAAGCTTTTTACTCTTCCTAAAGCCATGAGTTCTCTCCAAATAGTATAGGAGTGATCTACGCACGTCCAACGTGTGGAGGGCCTTCTCTATTGATAATAATTGAGGAGCAACAGCCAAGAGGTGTAAGCGCTTTGGCGGTCAAGAGAAAACTGGAGGAGAGGCGCCCCAACCGTCGATTCTAACGGAAGCTGCAAGGCACGTGCAGACGGGCGGGGCGCAAAGAGGAGCTAGCTAGTCAGCCCGGGAGGTCCCTGCGCAGGCGCAGAAACCCAGTTCTTATGGATACAATGGATCACAATCCAGATACAGGGGTTAACTGAGCTAAGATGGACCAATACTGATTGGTCCAATACTTAGCTCAATACTGAGCTAAGATGGACCAATATTGAGCTAAGATGGCCCAAAGGTCTGACTCGGTATTAGGCAGGTTCTTATATTCCTGTGAGCTTTTAAAAAGCTTTTATGCATTGACCAAAAAACATTGGCCCAACAGCAAAAGATACAGGGCAAAGTTTTGAAAATATCACTCTAGCGGTCACTTGCTCCCAGAAGTTGAATCTGGAGAACAAATAAATACACTAGTACATTGTATATCCACAAAACTGCTACAAGGACTATTCCCTACCCACCCAGAGTATCTAGCTCAGTGGAGCCTACAGCAATTTGCTGAAGCAGTCGAATTGCACAGAGCTTCTAATTCATTACAAAAAAAGAGGTGTAGAGTTTGTTCACCTGTGTAGTTGATGACCATGGCTTTGCCAAACACAGATGGCGAATATTTTGGGTTAGCCAGCTTGGTGTTCAGGTACAGCTTGAAATTGGAGTCATAATCCACTTCCTTGTCACCGAGGATGATGAATGATCGGCCTTGAGCAAATTTTATATTCTTTTCTAAGACGTTATCAATCACAGGGTCAATGTATTCATCGACATCATGGAACAAGAAAGGATTGCCATATTTTATGGCCATTTCAAGTTGCTTCAGGAAATCCGGGTCATTGAAGGAAGCCGTCTGAGAGAGAATGAGAGACATTTATGAAAGCATGTCCAATGGCTAAGTTGCAAAGCACAGCAATTCGTCCACTCAGTCCAACTTCAGTATGATCTAAACAAGAATCTGTTATAATAAGATGCCTCGTTCTCGTAAACATGAACACAACGATTGCTCTCTGCAACTGCATTTCTTTCTTTAATTTAGGTGGACCTTGTCACACACGGTCCTGACATCTGCGGTTTCGCATATCCACAGTTGGGCAATGGAGACCTAACCTTGGTATACACGGGTGCAAAAAGGGTTAAAATCCGCATATCCGCAGTTCATAGGTGGTCAGAAATGACCTCCAAGGTCATTTCCAGACACCATTTTGCTCAAAGAAACAGTTTTGTGGCTCTTAATTTTTTTAAAAAAAATCCCCCATAATTCTTCATGGAAAATGGACAGAATTTGAAGTTTTGAGGGGCATTGCTGGACAGCTGGATGCCTACTGAGCATAACACATTACTTTATTTCACGTTTCTGCTTCTTATTGCATTTTTGCCCTCCAGGAACTTAACCACCCCATTGCCATTGATTCAAGTTCTCATTATCCACAGAAATTGGCGTGCACAGAACCCTGGCAGATAACGAGATCCACCTGCATTTGGATCAGGAGATGAAGGGTAGACCAGCTATCTGAAGTAAAACAGAAAGGAGGTTCAAGACCATTGACATCCCCCGTTCCCACAATGCACTGCAGTTAAAGCCTTGACAGAGAGCTACTCATTCCTGAGCTCCATCTTGCTAGGGTGCTGTTGGTTTTACAGCCTGTCCTCAAGATAGTTTGCCTAAGACTACAGAGAACATCCAATACTCTTGATAGCTCTAAGCCAGGGATGGGCAAACTTGGCCCTCCAGCTGTTTGTTCAACTACAGCTCCATCATTGCCAGCCACTTTGTGGCTGGGAATTATGGGAATTGTAGCTCAACAACAGTTGGAGGGCCAAGTTTGTCCACCTCTGCTCTAAGCGATAAACACTATGAAAATGTTTGCTTCACCCTGAGGTTGTTTCTCTCTTCTTTCCTCTTGATCCAATTGAGTGCTTGCTGCTGTGGGTCAATACACAATGGGAAGCGGCTGGCACGTGTTGTCAGAATGCCATTTTGAACAGAGAGCTCATCGGGAGGCAGGCCTTGAGACCCCCACCTGGAATGAAAGCAATTGAAGAGGGGGTGGCTCTGAAAAGCAAAAGAAAACCCTACTCTTCTCTGAGGGCCTGTTGAGTCTAAGTGTGGTGGGCAATCAACTAAAATGGAGCATTGGTTCACTTACCGTGAAGGCTTCTTCTGGTTGCTGGAGTCAAGGACATCTCGATGGGTTACAGAAGCCTCTAGAGCCTGAGGGGGATAACTCCACCCCCAGTTCTTTCAGGCCAAGTTAGAAGGTATGACTGTAAACATGTTCCAGAAACGTATGAACAGAACATATAAACAAACAGAAGACAAACCGTGTCTCATAATACATGAAAGTCAACATCAAACGTTCCTTCAAAAAATTGTCTGTTAAGGTTCTTGCAGCATAACCTCAAGGCACTTGCAAGCAATATGTCATGACCAACAGCGATCAACGCTGTGATGCCCAAGGAGCAGACAGGCGTACTAAGCCGGGAGGGCCGAGATGTCCTTAACTTCAGCAACCAGAAGAAGTCTTCATGGTAAGTGAACCAATGCTCCATTTTCAGTTGCTCAGGTCAAGGACATCTCGATGGGACATACCATAGTTTGTACATCACCTAGGGAGGGAGCACTTCTGGCTACTGGGGAAGCACCTGTTGAAGCACCCTTCTTCTGAAGGTCTCCTGGGCAGAGGCATATGTGTCCATTCTATAATGCCTCATGAAAGTTGATGGATTCTTCCATGTAGCCGCCTTACAGATTTCCTGTACTGGTGCATTTGTAGAGAAAGTGGCCAATGTAGCTACCGCCTTTGTGGAATGCACCACTATTTTCGTAGGTGGGTGGAGATTCTGTGTCCCGTATGCTAGTGCTATACATGTTTTGATCCATCTCGCGATGGTCAATGAAGACACTGGCTTTCCCAATGATCCCGGTAGGAAGGCTACGAACATGGAGTCTATAGTGCAGAAGGATACCTTTTGCTTTACATAGGTTTTAAGGCATCACCTAACGTCCAGCTTGTGCCATGCTTTTTCCCTTTGATGGCTGGGATGCGGACAGAATGACGGAAGAAAAACATCTTGCAATTGACAAAAAGGAGAAGCAATCTTCGGACAGACAAATGGATCAGGTATAAGACGTACAGAATCCTTCATGAATATGCAATATGACTTATGTACAGACAAAGCCTGTAATTCCAAAACCTGTCTTGCCGAGGTAACTGCCACTAAAAATGCTAGCTGAAATGCTAACAGTCTTATCAGGATGGATTTTATAGGTTTGAAGGGTGGAGATTGTAAAGCCTTCCAATACAGTGCCCAGGTTCCAAGAGGGGAAACGGTGTGCCATTGGTGGAGACAAGAGAGTAGCTCCCCTGAGGAACCTTTTCAGATGCGGATGTGGATTTATAGTTCTCGCCCAAATACCCGAGATTAGGCCCACTAGTGATACTGCCTTGTCTTTTCAGCTTATTAGGCTTCAGCCCCATATCAAGGTCCTCTTGTAAGAATTGTAGTAGGTCTTGAATAGAGGCCCCCCACCCCGGGGCACTTTGTAACATGCTGACCACCTTAAAAAGGCTCTCCATGTACACTGGTACACCCGGTTCGTACACCTTCAGAATGCCAAGGTGGTCTCAGACACCCTGTTTGAGTAACTGTGGTGTTTTAACAATCTCCACTCAGTCTCCAAGTGGCAAGCCGTAACCAACTTGGGTTTTTGTGTTGAACTGGCCCTTGTAGAAGTAGATCCGGTGTGACTGGAAGACACCACAGGTCTGCTATTGCCAGGTGTAGAAGCTCCACGAACCATGGTCTCCTCGGCCATAAGGGAGCCACCAGAATCACCTGCGCTTGTAACATCCTGATACACCTCAGCACCCTTGCCAACAGTGGAGTTGGTGGAAATGCATATAGCACGCCCTCTGGCCAATCTGTTGACAGGGCATCTGTGTCCTCCACTTGTTTGCATGGAAACCTGGATATGAACCTTGGGAGTTGGGCATTTCATGGTGTAGCAAACTGGTCCAACACTGGCCTCTCCCATTGTTGAGCTACTTAATGGAATAGTCTCCAGTTCAAGGCCCATTCACCCAGAATCAGGTCCTCTTGGCTGAGCCAGTTGATTCAAGTCCCCTTTCACATAATGTGCCGGTAGGAACATAAGATGTCATTCTGCCCAGAACATTAACAGAACCGCTTTCATGTGCAGAGCTTGCGAATGCATGCCTCCTTGCCTGTTTACGTGGGCCTTCACAGTCATCTTTTCTGTCCTGATCAGTACATCGTGCCCCTGAAGTTTCTGATGAAATGCACTTAGAGCGAAGTGGATAGCCCTTTTTGGGAAGCCACTTTGCCCTTTCCTCCTCGGAACACAAATCCTCCTCTTATTCCCTGCGCGCTCCATGGCAGGGGAAAGGAGACAGAGAGGGACGAGACAGCGTAGGGGGGGAACACACTGAGACAAAACTGGAAAAGGCTTTCTTTCTTTTTTAGATTTTGCAGGTAAAGAGTTGGAAGACAAAGAGACAAAGGTTTCTAACAGAAGGAATAAAGGTAGTATAAGAATAGTAGCGGAAATTTTGGAGAGAAAAAATCCATTTGCTTGGAGCTAGACAGGACTGAAAGAACTGGGGGCAGAGTTATCCCCCTCAGGCTCTAGAGGCTTCTGTTTCTTTACACTAGTTTCACAGTCCTGCCTAAGAGCACATAAGGGGGGATAACCCATGGAGATGTCCTTGACCCCAGCGACTGAGAAAAGTGCAAGTGCTTAAGGCATGTGGAGGAGAAGCTTGGAGTGACCATGGGGCAGGATGGGAAGCTGTGGGAGTGGCCTAATGAGTGTCAAAAGCACCCGCTGCAGAAAAGACATGGCCATATGTGGTAGCCGGCAGCCCACCAACTGACAGGCGGAGACTCACCACTCCCTGAAGGTGGTGCCCTGTGAAGCCACTCCCACATATATTTTTTTAAATCACTGGCACAGAAAGTAACTGCTGCAACCTACCGGCTGATCTCCACATCGTCGGTCAGTAGGTTCTCCAGTCGGAAAGGCTGGCTGAGAGGGATCTCTCGGCTGAGGAGATCTGTCTGCCACACGTCCTTCAGCATATCATCACGGAATTCCCACGTGAAGGCCCCCTCGTAGCTCAGGAAGGCTGCACACAGCAGGCAATCTCCCAGCAGCTTCACTTGCCGCCTTTTTAATTCCTCCAAATCGTTCATCCACCTGGTTGGAAAAGAAGGGAAGCAGCTGCTCTAATGAGGGCTGGTGACAGTTCCAAGACGGCAGGCATCACATTCTCCCCTGGAGGCAGACACCCAATTGTTCACACTGTGTTTCAGCAAACATTCCCAAGGCAGCGCAGGGCAAAACATAAAAACAAAAGCACAACCCATATATGGACAATTCTTTTTAAAAATAAGAACCCATCAGAACAAGCAGATAATGAACTACATATAGCTAAATCCTCCAGACATGCTGAAAAAAGGGGAAGGTCTTTACCTGCTATGGAACGTCATAGGGGCAGAAGCCAGACAACTCTGGAACAGCAATCCAGAAAAGCCCTGCCTCTCATAAAGGCCAGTCTGGCTTCTGACCACAACAGAACCTGAAGCAGGGAATCCGTGGCTGACCTTAAGCTTCGGGGAGGTCTACATGGGAGCAAGTGCCCAGACTGCTTTTTATCAGTCCAAGCCAGCACCTTCAACTGGGCCCAGAAACACACTGGTACCAACGTCATGATCTCAGCACGGGTACCAAGCTCTCGGCTTCCCTAACAGGACTCCACTCGCCTGATGTTTTCTGAGCCCAATCCTGAGATGAGTTTGTCGGCAGCAATGAGCCGCCGCTCCATAATCTCCGCTTCTTCCTGGAGCTGCTGCTTCTCCCGGATCGCTGCCTCGTACTTATCTCCAAGGGCCTTTAACTCATTCTGGATGGTCGTCAGCTCTGCCTGGATCTTCTCCAGCTCACGCTTGCTTAAGAAGAAATTCCGCTCCAGTCTGGCCACCTGGGTGAAGAAAATGCAGCTCAGCTACAGACAACTGGGGCTCCACTGCCAGTCCACCTCCAAAGCACAACAGAAATGCATTAAAGGCTATCCCTACCCCAGGAGTCTTCAGTGGGGACAAACTGCCCCTCACTGGCCCTGTGGAACCCTTTCAACAGCCTGCCCCTTCCTGGGGGCAGTTGTTACTGCTGGAACGGCATGGTCAAAGCAGGAAAGAGAGATTTTCCCCTGGTACCTTTTCCCTCTTGGGCTTGACTTCCTTGGCAACATCACAGTAGCTCATTACGGCTTCGACAAATTTCAACATCCCCAAGCCAGCTCTACTGACCACTTCCATTTCTTCAAAGGTGGTGTTTAAGTTCTTTAACAGTCCTTGGATTTATATGTAGGGAGAAATTAATATGGAGGTCAAATAGAAAAGTTAAAATGACGAACACCATCCAAAGGAAAATCTTCCATTTTAGGTATGCATGATTGAATTGGCTTAATCAAGTAACGTTGGCATTTATTCATTTATGCAGGTTAGTTCAACCAATGACAGCACATTTTTAATCCTGCATTAAGAGCATACTTGTTTATTTTTGAGACTGTTTTGGTTCTGATGCTGTGGAAACAAGAGCTATCACATACTAGTATATGCTTTATTCCTTAAATGTCTGACTCCCCAAACCGAACACCGCAATGTTTGCAATTCCAAGTGTCCAATTCGCCACCCCACTGCTTCAAAGCAACTTACCTCGAACCGATTTCACTTGGGTTTGGGTAATTGAATCAAAGTCGATTTCCATGAGGGATCGCAGAAAGTTGGCCTCTGACATCATCCCTTTGGCCGTCTTCCAGTTGAGCTCTTTGTAGCCTCGCATGATAAGGATGCACTCACAGACGGTCTGCACCTGCTTAGGGGGCTTAGCAAAGGACCTGAAAGAGGAAACCCAGAAGCAAGTGAGCTGGTTCAAGCTGGCGGGGGCCTCACTGACTGAGAATCTCTCCTAGCTGAAGCCATTTCAGCAGCGGGTGAAGTACCTGATCTCCGTGACGTCAGACTTGTCGAGCTTCTGCAGTTCTAGTTTTGCTGCCTCCAGGATGGGCATTGCTTCTGCCAGGGCCGTCTCAGCATCCTGCTTCTCCACGGCAATGACTTTATTCTGCTCTTCGATTTCCATGGCTTTGTCCTCGGCCAGCTTTTTCTTCTCCTCAGCTAAGAATCGGGAAAGGGGCCATCAGAAAAAGGACTCCCCGGCTTTGCAGCTATGAATCTGGTAACTAGGCCTCCTTATGAGGGTCCTGTGACCAACTCTCTATGAAGTAAGGCTTTGGGTGGCCTAAATACAGGGCGTGGTAAAAAGGAAAGGACAGACCTAGAGGGGTACAACTGTAGGAAGAGCAATCCAACCATTTGTCAAGGAGGACATCAGAATTTACTATTACTACAATGAAAATATATATATGCCACTTTTCAACCAAAGTTCTCACAGGAGTTTATGTAGATAAATAAATAAGATGGACCCCTATCCCCAAAAGGCTCACAATCTAAAAACAAACATAAAGGTAGACATCGGCAACAGCCACTAGAGAGATGCTGTGCTGGGGCTGGATAGGGCCAGTTGCTCTCTCCTTATAAGAGATCAAAAGGTGTCTCTGTAGAATTCTCCGTGGCTTGCCTGGCACAAACTGACTGAAAAGCTGAAACCAGCTTCAGGCCACTAACACCAGTATTCTTGGAAATGTCACCCCTCCTGCTCCTCATCCTCAAAAGAGCCCACGAAACACTTGCCTATTGCTGTGTTGGTCGAGATCTCCTCTAGCAAGGCTTCACAAGCAGCCGATTTCTCTGCCAGCACAATCTTTTGCTCGGCAAGCTTCAAGTTGAGCTCGTCCAGCTGAATGGTGGCTTCTTTCAGCTTGTCCAAACCACCTTCCAGACGCTTGCACTGAGCTTTGGGAGACAGGAGGAGACACCTTTGCAGTGGAAATGGTTGTCGCACGCCTTCTCTTAAGAAACAATGTGGCTGCCTCGTCCGCATGCATAAAACTACATCTCTGCGGTGCGTCAGGCTGCTGAGCTGTGAGTCTCGTGGCCCAAAGGCAGAAAACTTGCAGCAGCCGCAGCAACATTCGGCCTGGGCAGCTTTAAAGTGGCCGGTGCCAGCTTTAGTTGGGGCGATCTTGGAGGAGGTGAGCTGGGAGCTCTGGTTGCCCCCAGGAAGCAACCCTGTGCCTTTCTTTTAGGGACAAGAATCATCTTATACCCTCCTGTGCGCTCCATTACAGGGAGGAAGAAGTAGCAGGAAACACAAAAGGAAAAAAGGCTTGAAATATTAAAGTAAGGTTTGGGGTTTTTTATATATAGTATAAACTGGAGAAGTAAAGATTTAAAGATGTAAGAAAAAAGAGTGTAATAAGAGTAAGAATAATATAAAGGAGAGGAAAGAATTTTTAAGCTGCCTGGAGCTACGCAGGACAGAAAGAACTGGGATGGGGCTATCCCCCTCAGGCTTGAGTAGGCGTGTTTTTTCTATTTAGCTAATCAAAACTGTCCTCCTGCCTTGGAGCTCGTGAGGGATATACCCATGGAGATGTCCTTGACCCCAGCAACTGAGAAGCCAGAAATCTCACCCATACGTTTTCAAGAACATCACAGTTATGATGCCAAGACACTTGCCTTTTTAAATTAAAAGAAATTAAAAGGCATTACTTAGGAAGCCGAATTCGGGGGCGGGCGGGGGGGGTTTGAACTTCAACAATCCTATTTGGCTTTCAATTTGCCTAAAATGTATTACATGTATTTTCAAAAACACCAAAGTTACCCAAAATGAACTGGTTCTTTTCATCCAGCAGTCTGGAATAAGTGTTAATGAAATCCAGGAAATTCTTGGGGGTGACATAGTTGCTGCGTCTGAGCTTCTGCAGGAATTTCTTGCTGAAGTCCCCGACGGAGCCATGGGCCATGACGGTGTGCTCAACGACTTCCTCTGAGTGCTCTGGTGGGATAAGCGGGTTGCCCCCTGGAACAGAATTTTATTTTGAGCATAGAGAAGTAGAAGAAGAAGTAGGACCTGCTACCTAATCAGCAAGGGAGGACTGCCAACGGTTGACCAAGTCAGACTTGCTCAGTGTCTACCTTTCCTCAGTGGTCATCAAAAGAAGCTGCTGTTTCTGAGGCAGTGGCCAAACACAGGTATCAACTGGAGACCCGGAAAGACCAAAGACGAAGGCAGGAAATTCTGCCTGGAAAATCCTCACAAAGCATAGAAACCATGTTAAATCCCATTCAGTCACCAGACTTGAATGGGATTTTATTGTATACATATTTTGTAAAGCTGTTTTGGGGGAAAGCAACACAAAGTTTTTAACAGAGAAACAGATTAATAACAGCTCAGAGAAAAGCTACTTGTAATGAATCCCATGTGCGGTTTGAGCCTGAGACATCTGCATCCCTGCAAGCCACTGCCATCTCTCCTCCCCATAATGACCTTCTACACACACCACAGACCACCCCCCCTTCAAGAAAGTGCCTTACCTAAAAAGAACTTGGCCACTGCCAACAAAGCCTGTGGGGGCCAGGGCAGGAACCAGTCGATGCCTGTGTTGTTGACGAGACCTTGCAAGGGACAGAGCAAGAAAACAGCTGAAAAAAGGCTGCAAGCAGCTAACCAAGTCCAGACCATATCCTTCCTTCCCTCTTCTTTCCTCTCACATTCATTCTGCCCATTTGCCTGAATATCACCCCACAGACTAAAGAGTCAGAGGCAAGCATAACACAGCCTCTGGGCATGGACATAGTCTTGCTGCAAATCTTCTGTGTAACTCAGAAGTTACACACATATCCCTACATCACTGGTTTTCAAACTTTCTACCTTCGGGAAACCCTTTCCATGTCTATCTGTCAAGGAGCTCCTGTTGCTTGCCAGCTGCAGAGCCCCATACACTGCAGAGGACTCTGGGGCATGTTTGGGGACACAAAGCACTGAGCTGGCATACTAGGACTTATTGTGGCCTAGCACAAGCTGAAACACACTCTGGAACTCCCTGCCCGTTGATCTTAGGCTTGCTGCCTCCCTGTTTAATTTTAAATGGAAGTTGATTTTTTTTAATTACAGCAGGCCTTCCCCATACTATCTATTTCTCTGTAACTGCATGGTTTTATTGAGTGCCTTATCTTGCATTTCTGTGGTTTCAGAGGTTGGGTTTCACTCTGGTGTTTTAGATGAATTATGTTGTAAGTCACCATGAATTTATTTATGAAGAATGGTGGCATATACATCTTTTAAACAAACAAATTCACAGTCAACAGACAATCCTTTTGGCTGCGCACAGGAAGCAGCGTTCCCTGTAACGGGGATTCCCAGATATTGTTGACTTCAACTCCCATAATCCCCAAGCAAAAGCTGGGGATTCTAGAAGCTGTAGTCAACAATATCTGGGAATCCCTGTTAGACAGAACACTCTCGGGAATACCGGGGCCTTTTAGAGGGAACACTGTTGGGAAGACTAGGGGAGCGGGGGCCTGTGTTCACCCCCTCCCCAACGACCTCTCGGAGTGAGGGATATAATGAAAGAAAATAAGGAGGAGTGGAGCTGGGGGCCCCGGGTTCTTTGAACCATCTGCTCAATTATAGCTACACCCTTGGAGGAAACTGACAGTTGTGGACAAGATGTCCTTCAGGAATGTTTGTCCACTGGTTCCAACCTTCTCACTGAGGAGCTTCTGATGATCATCTGAAGAACTCCAAATGACAATTTGAAAAACTCTGCTCTGGGCTAATGAAAACAGAGCAAAACAAAGAGTTTGTGCTTATCATTTTTGCATTTCTACAACTCAGAGGCTGAGAAGGATTACTTATTGACACACAGAACTGATTGCTGGATACCTGGGAAATTCCGGCAGCGTGTTCGCAGGGTATCTCCCACTGGAGACATCCCAAGGACAATGTGCAGGTTGTTGGCACTCTTGTTTACAAAGTACTGCCAGACACTTTCCTTGGCTGGTGCCACTCCCACTTTCATGGCTTCGCTTGTAATCTGGCTTAAAATACCCTCTCGCTCATCATCCGGGAAAAGGGCGGGAACTATTCCTATTAAAGCAAAAGAGCCAGAGAAGGCCTGGTTTAGAGAAAGAGCAGTATATCTTGCAAGTAGCTGGGTTATGCTGCCCCCCCAAGCATAGCAAGCAGGCATCATGGGTATCAGTCATTAGCAATTTAGCACAGCACTCAGTGCAGTGTTTGAACGTCATCTTAGTTGCTGGATTGGACATCATGGTCATTCCTCTTCCATGTCTTTTTATAGTTCACCAGCCGCTGCCGGCTGAAGTACCGCCTCCGGACTAGTCCGGGGAAAGTGCCGTTTATCTTTTTAGGGCAATCCCATTATCATTGTTTTTATCCAGTCCTATGTCAAAATCCAGTGCATTTTCCAAATGCTTTCCGAGTCATATACCAAGAGATCGATAGAAGTCACTGAGGAACTAACAGTACGAGGTGTAGATGCGTTGGCAGTCTAACAGAAACTGAGAGAGACATGCCCCAACTGCCAAAGATGACGGAGGCACAGGCCAAGTGCAAGGCAGTTGGAGGCGGCACAAGGAGCTAGCCAGTCTGTCTGTGAGGTCCCTGCACAGGCGCAGAACCCATTCCTCATGAATGCAATGGATCACACTCCAGATGTTTCAGCAGCTTTTTTGGGGGGAGGGGGAATCCGAGGCTTCTGTTATGCCCCGCAGTTTCTCTGTGATTTGTGGAGTGGCCATTGGCAGTAATTCAGCTTTTCAAAACTCAATGAAGGAGAATTTACATAGGCTTTAGATATAGCAATAGCAATAGCACTTACATTTATATACCGCTCTATAGCTGGAAGCTCTCTTAGCGGTTTACAATGATTTAGCATATTGCCCCCCAACATTCTGGGTACAGAATGCAGAATGGATGCAACCTGAGCCTTTTTGTCTCTGCTGATTCCATTCGCCTCCAATTTTCTTCATGACAGAGAGAAAGCTCTGATTTCTGCTTTAAACTTCCCTGTCTCTTAAATCATCTCTGGGGTGTGTGTGTTGGAGGGGGATATGAGGTGATGACAGTGAGGGGAAATCATGAGGTGATGAAGGTGTGGGGTGGGGGAACTTGAGGTGTGTGTGTGGGGGACATGTTTGATCCAGCTTTTGGCAACTTGTCATGCCAGTCCTCCGCTCCTCTGTAGCTCAAGCTAACAACTCTCGGCTCCTCCTCTCAGTGATGTGATTTGTGATTGGTTGGAGGAAAAACCCAGAGCAAGTCAGTGGGAACGCACAGGAAAAAGATCTGCCAGAGATTGCGGAGAGGAGCCAACCCTATGTGAACTGTCCATTTAATGCCCTGAATTAAACATCTTGCGAATCTGCTGCAAAGCAGATTCACTATTCAGATACCCCACAGCATGAAGGCATGTGTGAATAGCTCCCACACTGGTCTTTCCCCTGCAGCTGGGTTTCTTCTGGTCTCAGAGCTTGGTTGGGGAAGATTATTTTTAAAACAAGTGTGGGAAGGGTATTTGCAGGGAGAATCAGTGGATATGGGAAGGGATTTCCAGAGGATTTCTTCCTGGAAATCCTCACTTCACCTTGCATTAGCATTATGAGGCAAACCTTGTGTGTGTTTCATTCTATATAGCTTCACCCTGTCCCAATGGATAACAGCAACAACAATAATCTGTTTGAGGGCACGGGGAAGAAGAGAACCCACTCTGGATACCCTCCTCCTAGATTACAAGAGCACCAAAGCTCTTTTTCAGATTACCAGACGTGAGCATGTTGTTGATGAGCTCCAAGAATCCTTCCTCGGCTACGTGAGCATCTGTAAACAGGAAGATCATGACCTTATTCTCAAGCCCAAGTTTTACATACAAAGATTTGAGGTCTTCCCGGAGATTGTTTTCACCATATCCTCGGCTCAGAACTATTTCAAAAACCTGAAGGCGAGACAACAAATTATGGCATTCTTTTAATCAGGAACACTAACTTTGGTGGCTTTTCCCTGAGCTGCAATTCCCTTCCTTTGGAGGTGTAACGAGTCTGACCTACATAAGGCCATTTGATTCAGGCAAACCGTCTGCAGTCAGAGAAGACATTTATTTATTTATCATATTTTTATACCGCCTGATATTTCCACACTACTGAGGGTTTTTGGTTTTTTAAAGTTTTTAGATAAAGGGCTGTTGTAGTGGACCCAGCCATACCAAAAAGGTTAGGTGGGATAGAGGGCTGTTCCTCCACATGTGATGATAAGAGGCGAGATAGCTATTCCTGAACACCCTGCCTTAACCCTTTGGGGACAGGATGGGGGGAGAAGGGGCACATCCACATACAGAAGGAAATAGGACAAGACATCAATTGATTTACTCACTGACCTCACATCCTGCTGTGTAAGCAGCCAATCTTGCCAAGGACTGCTTCCCAGAGCCCCCAACTCCCACGAGAAGAGCGTGCCCACGGTCCATCCTTATGATACGATGGACACGGGTTAGGTGCTCCAGGGCATCGTCGAATAGTACTAGATTCATTTTAGTGTTGAGCTCGTTATACTCTTCAAGAATCTCCTACAAAGGAAATGCAAAGGTGAAGTGGCTTATGACAACAATTCTACACCAAAAGAGCAGCCTGCAACAAATGCACTGGAGCAGTCTCCCAATACCTGAAAGAGAGCTTTCGCGGCGTCGTAGTCTTGGATGTCTTCATAAACACGAGGCTCACTTTCATTCAGGGCCATTCTGAAATCTCCAAAAAGAATAGGATCTCTCATCGCATGCTCTGCTTCTTCTTTGAAATTATCTTCAATCAAGCTTTCGATATGGTCTTGGACCTTATAAGATAGAAAATGAATGAAATTATAAGTTAATGCCTGGGAAATTCCTTATTGAGAGTACCCATCCTATCCATTCTGGCTGACAACACACTAATCCTATGAACAATGGTCTGGATAATTCATTGGAACACAATTTTATTTTTTTTGCATGAGAACCTAACAAGGACATAAGAACATATGAAGTTGCCTTACACTGAGTCAGCCTCCTGATCTACTCCCTCAGTCTTATCATGGAGTGCCATTAGCCAGTTAAAGTAGACCTTTCCGGATTCCTTTTCCAGACCCTTTTAACTGGAAATACAAGGGATTGGACCTGAAAGCTTCTGTTAAAAAAGCTTGTCCTCTGCCACTGAGCAATGGCCCTTCCAAATAAGGTTTGGATCCAGCTTTTCTACTACTGTGGATGCCAGTAGGTTGTAGATGGTGAGCAACATCTCCCACAGGTGTCTGGAGAGTCTACGTTGAAGTATCTGTTCTACAAATGTAACAATTGCACACAGAGGCTCAATTTGCAAGACTCATATTTCTGCGAGGCAGGTGAGCATGTTGGGGAGTAGCATGGAAGTGAGAGGCTCCGTATCTAAGTGTGATACAAATGAAGTGGTTTAGGAACTACTGTTATGGCTTCCCCATCCAAACTACATCAGCAGAAGTGCTGCTGCTTCACCAAGCTTAGTCCCACCAAGACCAATCAGGCTATTGGTCCACCAAGCAAGTCAGTAGCAAGTCAACCCAGGATTTTAAGTCAATGGTCTTTCTTACCCCTACCTGGAGATGCCAGGGGTTGGACCTGAAACCTTCCACATACAAAGCAGATGCTCTACCGCTGAGCTACAGATGCTCATGATGAACATACAAAGCTGCTTTCTACTGAATCATTGGTTGATCAAACTCAATATTGTCTGCACTGACTGGAAGCGGCTCTCCAAGGTTTCAGACAGAGGCCTTTCCCAGCAATACCTGGAGATGCTGCCAGGGATTGAACCTGGGACCTTTAGCATGCAGAGCATGTGCTCTAGCAAGGAATGATGGCCCCATAACTCCTGCCTGACTAGCTGGCCTTGTTCACAAGATGTTTGCCGCTCATGTTCTGCAAAGCCAAGGCCATGACTAGGACAACTTTCTATGACTGCACAATCCATGGGCTGCAAGTAAAGGAGGCATCAACTGAGTCTACAATTTCATTTCAAGAGGAAATGCAAATGTCGGAAACCTTGTTGTCTTGAGCTGATGACATTACAGTAATAGTAAGTTATTCATAATAAAGGAAAAGAACTAACCAGTTTTTTGTCTGTTTCATTAATCAGTCTGTCATGGAAAACCCGCAGGCACTCATTTCTCCACACTCTCACCATCTGGCTGACTGCCTGGAACCTAGGTTAAAACAAAAACTGGATCAAATTTGCAAAATGCAACCAATGAGATTCAGTTGACAGGTCTTTGCAAATTCAGAACTTGCAACTGATCTGTCCCACTTTAATCCAGTTGGGAATAACTACTTCTGAGTTGCCATGCTAGCATCAGAGAAACACCTGGAGGTTATTCACACATGCCTTTATGCCTTGGGGTATCTGAAGAGCAAATCTGCTTCACAGCAGATTTGCAAGATGTTTAATTCGGGGCATTAAATGGACAGTTCACATAGTGTTGGCTCCTCTCCTCAATCCCTGGCAGATCTTTTCCTGTGTGTTCGCACCAGCTGGTTCCGGGTTTTTTCTACAATCAATCCTCACAGAGGAGGAGGTGAGAGACCTTTTGTTTTGTTTTGTTAGTTTGACAGCTGGCCCCTCTCCCTGGGTGACCAATGGCTGCTCAGGTGAAACCCATCCAAGTGAGTCCCCCAACCGAGCTCCAGTACATCAGTCATAAGCGCTTATTGTGGCTAGGGAGCCTGGAAAGGGGCGCTGAAGTTCAGATGACGAGTCTCGGCCCACCATGTCGCAGTCACCCACACCCACCGAGGAGGTGTGTGCTCCAAACAGGTCGAATCCCGAAGGGGATCAAATACGTCCAAGAGCCACTGCTGAATGACACGCATCCGAAGGCGCGCCTGAGGGAGCAGGTACATGGTGGCAGCCATACGTCCCCAAAAGTGCTGCACTGAGTGCAAAGTCTGCAGGCCCCTGGCTAGAAAAACGGCGGCCAGCCTTGCAAGAGTATCTATGCGGGCGTCCGGGAGGAAGACCTTCACCAAGGCCGTATTGAAGATCAGCCCTATGAATTGTATCCTGCATGACAGTTCCAGCTGGGATTTCTTGAAACTGAACTTGCAGAGTCAGCCGCGGCACATTCTGGTGATCGGTGGGGGTCAGCTGAGCACACCGGCAAATGCAGCCTCCCAGGCAGGTTTGCGGCTGCTCCTACAGCTGCCAGTAGGCCGAACTGATACTTCCCCCTTGGTACTCTTACATGGAGTACCCTGCCAGCCCTTACCATGCAGCGTAGGGAGGGAAAAGGGCAGAGGCAGAAGGGGGGGTAGGCAGAGGGGGGAGAGAGAGAGAAAGGAACAAAATATGAGGAAGACTGGAAGGAAAAAACTCGGAGAGTTGGGAAAGAGCTGCCTGGAGCCTTGCAGGACTAAAAGAACTGAGGAAGTTTGGCTCCCCCCAGTCTTAAACAGCTATACTAATTAGTTTAGTCCTGCCTTCTGGAGTCACATGGGGATCATAAAACCCACACATGAGATGTCCTTGGACTCCAGCAGCAGAGAATGGGGGAAATGCAGCAATCCACCAGGTCCATTTACACTCACCGATCCGGGGTTGTTTGCACAAGTCCATTGTAAACCCTGGAGAGATCCCGCAGATTAAAGATGTAATGGAATTTTGAAGGAGTCGGAGGTAAGTCACGGACAATCATTTCATAAAGTGCCAAGGTACAAGTTGTCAAATTGTCAGCAATTGCAGCTATAGACTCATGAAAAACCTGCAGGCACAATTTAACCAGAAGAGATTAAATAAATATTTTCCCTCATGTTGATTTTTGTTTGCGACATTCCCCATCAAGAAAAAGTCATGGATTCTTTTTACGGTAGAAGCACCTTCTACGTATCTCACATAGAGAAGTACATCGTAGCATGCCCATCAATGACTTATAGATGTAATCAACAGTTGCTTTTGTATAGATAACAGAATGTTCTTTTAAATCTAAGAACTGAGCCCCCAAGCCATTATCCCTACCCTTCCAGAACAATCCTGTTGTATTCAAAGACAGCAATGCATTTGGGCTCATTAATCCTTCATTACTTGGTATCTATGAAGGAAGAGATGTAATCATGACAGAAAAGGGGCACTTTTAAAAAATAAAGCATTTGCATTCTGCAGTTTTATAAGAGAAAGTACATGTCTATCGACAATATTTTAATCTATGTATACATAAATATAAATATACTCGGACTCGGATTTACCGCAAGGTGGCCTCTTAAAATGGAGGCGTAAATCAAGTGCAGGGACACCTCCGAGGGAAAAGG
Organism: Hemicordylus capensis; assembly: GCF_027244095.1. Lineage (NCBI taxonomy): Eukaryota > Metazoa > Chordata > Lepidosauria > Squamata > Cordylidae > Hemicordylus > Hemicordylus capensis. Next base: position 12,592,280 of record NC_069671.1, read on the forward strand.
AACGTTGAAAACACTGAAGAGTGAAATGAATCGGGGGTCAACTTCATTTCGGCCTCCCCCGGCTTTGCCCATGGCAGCCATGAAGCCAAGGTCACGCAGGAATTTGCAGGTCATTTCCTTGCCACGGTCATACAAGGCACCTTTCTCTAAAAGTAATTTCAGTAGGGCAATGGGCTGTTGGGTCCCATATTCATCAACCTTTGGACAACAAGGAAGTCAACATGCTTAGAGAGGGGGCAGAGGAACAAGCAAACATAGCTGTAATAGATTTATTACTACTACTACCACTACAAATTTCTTTCAATACAGGTTCATAATACTGGTAAAAGGAAGATTAACAATACCATTTAAAACTAAATTATAAAAGTAACAGTAAAAAACCAGAAATCTCAGTTGCCAAAAGAACCTGTTTCTGAAGAGGGCAGAGAAGACTACAAGTACATTGCTTAGTAATCCTCAAAGATCACTGCTAATATTCATTCAGTGGATGGAGGTTATTCAAGAGTGGGTTCCTCTCCCCACTTGCTTTGGAGCTGGGCCTATGCAAATGACTTTCTGCCTGGGCTCTTTCAGTGGGAGGAGCTGGCAGGGTGTAGCTATAATTGAGCGAAAGGCTTCAAAAAACATGGCCCCCCCAGGTCCACCCCTCCCTATTTTCTTCATCTCCCTCACTCTGTGGGGCTGCCAGAGAGGTGATCACGGGCCCCCTCTCCCCTAGCTACACCCCTGGGAGCTGGCATTGACTGAGGGTAGATTCAGGACATACTGAAAGAAGTACCTATTCAAACAATGCACAATTGATTTATGGGAATAAGTAGTCATCACAAGAACATGTGGTGACTGAAGTTACTTTGTTTTTTTAAGGTTAGATACATTAATGAAGTTAAGTCTATCAACTGATTTAGCCATGACAGGCCAAACGGAGCCTTATGATTCCAGAGAGTGAACCTCTGATTGCTAGATGCTGAAGACAGACAGACTTGACTAGTCCATCAGCCCTGCCTGGCAGCTTCCTGCAGAATATGTCATGCCACTTTGATGATAGTGTTGGACTAGATGGATCAAAGTAATCCTCATATTCTTCAGATGTTTGCATGCACATAAATTCTCTCTAGAGCAGGCCTGCTCAACCTTGACCCCCCCAGCTGTATTTGGACTACAACTCCCGTAATCCCCAGGCACAGTGGCCAGTAGCCTGGGATTATGCGAGTTGTAAGCCAACATCAGGAGGAGCGAAGTTGAGCACCCCTAGTCTAGAGGAATAGGATTCATCATGTTCCCTTTATCAAGCCAGTCCTGTTCTTGCTCCAGAAAAATACACTCTCTGTATTTTCTGGCAAACATGTTAATTCCTTACTCTGGGCATGTTCATATCATCCATGAAGACAAGGAGGCGCTTTCCCATCGGAGGCCCATAGGTCTCTTTCGTTCGTTTCTCTACATTGGCTTCTAAATTTCTTTGAATATCCATCGAAGTTGTGCGAGAGGAAAAGTTGATGATGAGCAGTAGCTAACAAAGAGAAGAAATGCCTAATTTCAGACTGAAGGCTTGTTAACAAATTACTTCCTGCCTAGCAGTGTGGAAACAAGCCAATGGATCTGAACAGTTATTAACGATATTTATATTCACTTTTCAACAAAAGGTCCTCAAAATGGTTTACATAGCAAAAGAAATAAGAAAATAGATACCATGTCCCAAAGAGACAATTCGTTATATTTCTAGATCTCTCCTCTGGGTAGAGGATGATAATTCAAAATTTGGATTGTTGCCATTTTCTCTGATTGTGGGAGAGCATATCCGTATTTGTTTAGAAAAAACCACACACACACACATTTAAAAGTTGTTTTTTGATGTGGCTATTTGACCATTATCACAAAATGGTCCAGACACTATTCTGTCTCCAAGCTGACAGGCCTCTGGATACCTTGTTTTACCAATGAGCAAAATTAGCACTTTCTAGAAAGACCAAATGGAATTAGTAGCATCCAAAGCTGAAGAGAAACAAAGGAAGAGCACCTAACATTTTTATTTTAGGAACCTGTTTACTTGGGTGGAACAAAGGATCTATTTCCTATGCCCATTCCTTGTTACATACAGCAGTATATACAATGTACATGCCACAATGAAAGCCAGCACCAGGATACAGAATGATGGCTGAAAAATAAAATGGCATAGCCTAACGTTATAAAATCTGGCCCCTTACATTTATGTCTGGATTTAATTTTTTGAGAAAGTTCTGTGTTGTTGCCGTCTTCGAAGTACCAGATTCTCCAACCAGAACAACAGGGTGTTTGATTTTCACCATCTGTCCCAGCAGCCAGGTTGTGCGGGTTGTGTCCACTGTCGGAACTAAAAGTGGGGGAAAGATTAATTTGCAAAGCAACAAAAACAGATAGGAGCACGCATTTAATAATGAGAGATGTGCATGGGTCCAAAAGGCATGGAGTACAGTTCAATGGAGAGCACAGAGACAGAATCAATTGTGCCCAGGTCACCATTAATTCCACACCCTAACCAAAAAGTCACCTAACCATTGCAGCATCCCAGAGATCAAAAAGCCAATATTCCCAGACACCTCATTTTGGAAATTATAGAGAGAGGTTTGCAAGCTTTAATTGATTTAATTAGAGTGATTAATTACTCCCACCAAATTATGCCAGCTTAATTCACACTCACCCAGAATGTCAATAAATTTCACTTGGGGCAAGTGAACATATTCCTGGACCAATTTGCTCCAAGGCACCCACTTCTTCACCTTCTCATCAAAGTGGAAGTCATATATAGTTGGAAGCTGTCCTGTAAATGATAAAAGATACCTTGGCAAGATACTAATGGTCAAATATTAGAGATTACTAGATGCACATGTCCCTCGTATGGGAAAGAGAGGGCATTCAGTGCAGGATGAGAAGTATGATGTTTCAGGAGACAGATCAGGTATGCTTTGCATGTAGAAAGTTGCAGGTTTGATCTCCAGCATGTCTAGATAAAAGGATGAGGAAGCAGATGATAGGAGAGACCCCTGCCTGAGGCCCTGGAGAGCCACTGCCAGTCAAAACAGACAATGTCAGGCTAGAAAGACCTATGTTAGCATGAGGCTGTAAGGGCCAAAAAGATGACCCATAATCAGATCTCTCAACATCTTTACTTCACAGCAGATGCAAGAGGATTCTAATTCTTTGGGGGGAGACATTTAATCCTCTTTCATTGTGCTACTTTCCTGATCTAAATTGCCCCTCAGAGGCTAATACTAAGCAGCGTTGGGATGGGGTGATTTAGATCAGGAAAACTGCACAGGGGTAAAGCACTGAACATGCTGTATTCGGTCCAGGGGTACAGAACCAGGGAATCTGGCAGAAGGATTCAAACACCTTACTCCTTGTGCTACGAAGGCAGTTCTCAGACAGAGGCAGCAATTGGCCTGGTCTTTGTTGTGGTGCAGTGCCACCCAGGTAATGGCCAGAGAGAGTACTGAAACTTATCAACCCAGCCAGACCAGGAGAACTGGGGAGCCACCAGCAACCTGTCACCAGCATAATCATACAGATTCCTGTGCCTTGCTTTGCCTCCCAAGGCCTGACCTCTTTCAAAATCTGTCAGTCTGCAACACTTTGAATTGGCGTGATCTTCCTCTGGCCCCACTGAGTTCTGCTCACTGCTACAGACTCAACTTCAGCCTGACCTGGACTCGTTTCTGGCCCTTTCTTCTGACTACTCTAAAGCCTGACCTGCCCTTCTTCAGTGCTTGATCCCGAATCAAATTAACAGCCCCCACAGCTACCCTGAAGGAAAGGTAAAAATGATGAGAGATCCAGTCACAGATTTCCATCATATGACAATGACAAATACGACAAATATTTATATGCCGCTTTTCAACAAAAGTTCCCAATATAAATAAATAAACAAAATGGTTCCCTGTCCCCAAAGGGCTCACAATCCAAAAAAGAAACCTAAGATAGACACCAGCAACAGCCACTGGGGGGCTGTTGTGCTGGGGATGGATAGGGCCATCCCAAAAGGTGCCTCTCTGCTCAGTTAGCAGGGTGTATATACAGCATGTACATGTACAGTTAGTACAGCATGGAGCACTTGTGCTCGACTTTAAGAGGTCGGTGGAACTGGAGGAGTTTCTTCCAAAACAAACCGTGTCATACCAGCTTGTCAGTAGCACTACCTGGTAGCTCTCCTGGTTTAGCCAGAGTCATCTCATCATTCACAGTTGACATAGAGGAGAGACGTTTAATGAAATCGTCAAATTTTGATCTTCCAGATTCAAGGAGGCAGGCTCCCAGGGAGGAATACAAAGCTTCCAGGAAGTAGCACTCAAGTACATCTGGGTCATCAATCTCATGCTCCAGGAGGGAGTCCAGCATCATAGTTAACTGTGTCACCTATTATGCAAGATAACAAAACAATAATGACCACCGTCATGCATGTACGTTGGGGGTATTCTTATTCTCCAGATATGCTGTTCTGAGTTGTGTTAAGTAGTAAAGGGGGTATGCCGCAGAAAGGAGCACTGAATGTTTTGCCGAGGAAGGACTTGGAAGTTGCTTCGATGGCACCAAACTCACTTCCTGAGCATCCCACTCTCTCAGATCCAAGTAGTCTCAGTCTAAGAGTACTCTAAGAGTAATGGGATTAGGAAAAAGTACTCAGTACTTTGTGTTTTCATATGGCCATTGAGGTTCAACACCAAAGAAGAACCTCCTTTCAAGTCTCAGCATTGAGAGATGAATGGGGAAACTGATGAAGGAAAGCTCCCAACAGGGTCTAAGATTTTGGGGCTGAACACAGGGATCCTTAGGGAATGCTTCCCAGACTGAGCTCAGCACTTCCTCTTTGCTCAGATTCTGTGAAAGACAGAATTTTTCTCATTGAACCACGCCTTGGAATCTTCCCTCAAATCTCATTCCTAACTCTTTAACTCTTCCCAAACTCAGTCCTGGCTCTAGAAATTCTGAAACTTTTCTTTTGTCCTTGTAAGTTCTCCTCAATCACATGACTGATCTTTGGAGCCTCCTGATCTGCTCAATGCCTGAAGTTCAATGCCTCTTCTGTAAAGGTGCTCAGTTAATAAAAAGGCAACTCCTTACCATATTTAGATCTGTCTGCGGAACGATGGTCTTCAGCTTCTGCCCTTGTCGCCCGTCAACAATTCCCTCTACAATCATGTCAATCAAGTAGGGTACGTATTTGTCAAAGAGTCGATTTAACAGTTGTTGCTCTTGCTGAGAAACAGAACAAAACTAAATGGGTAAATTCCCTTCCCTAAAGCAAAGGGTATAAATTGCACAAGGGTAATGAGAAACCAATGTATACAAGGCATCCTTAGAGCTGGGATGCTAATAGAGAGGTCACATGAATGAATATGGACTGCACAAGTAAACATGAGCTCGTCTGGACATATCGAAGAATAAATCACACATATTTCAGACAAGCTTCTCCAAGTCAGCCTAAGTGGCTCTTTTTACCTTGCTGCTCCGTTGCTGTGTCCATTTCTCCCAATAAGGTCTGTATTTCAAGTTCTTGGGGTCGACAAAGACCATCCCACAGCGTGATACAGTCGCAGGTGAGGCATACTGTAAGTCTCCAACCTAGAAAGGAAATCTGCACATTTAAGAGAAGTTCTTTGCTACCATTTTTACACAATAAAAAATTAATATTTTTATTGTGTAATGTTATAGTCGTATATGGTTTAAAATGTTTGGTAAACCACCTTGAAATTGTTTTCATGAAAGGAGGTATAAAAACTTCACAATAAATTCAAAGAAACCCTAGTATGTATTTCTAGGTACTGATGCCCTTCGCAACAAAAGGCTCTGTGAAAGCCCTGTTGCTTTGTGGGGGGAGATACCGCCCCATCCCCACATGTGCTGGTGCCCCAGTCATAATCACATATACACCCAGTGGCTGCTATCTGGATAAATAATAATTATGAAAACAACACAGGGTCAAACTCTGCATTCCACATAAAGTGTAATTTGGCTCTGAGACAAACCCAGATCCCAGAACCCTTCAGTCCAGAATTTTATTTATTTTATTTATTTATTGTTACATTTATATACCGCCTTTCGTTAAAAGACAACCCCAAGGCGGTTCAGAAAAGTTAAAATATACAGTAAAAAGGCAATAAAAACATCAAGCTAAAAAATATAATATACAGGCATAAAAACAATACAACAGATAAAAACACACAGAAGCAGCAGTAAAAAAGGTTATGTAAAAGCCTGGGTAAAAAGCCAAGTCCTTACAAGCTTTCTGATCTGATCCTTACTGAGGCCTGACCATGCAGCTAAACAGGTTGAGCCCCAGAAGCTGCGTGGATGGGAGGAACATCTGGGCCCATGCTCAGTGCACTCTGAGCTCTTCAGAGGAAGAGCAGGTGACAAATATGGTTAGGTTACAAATAAAATAAAATATGCAATAATAGCCAGTGTGGTGTTGTAGTTAGAGTGTTGGTCTAAGACCGGGGAGACCCGAGTTCAAATCCCCATTCAGCCATGAGACTTGCTGGGTGACTCTGGGCCAGTCACACATCTCTCAGCCTAACCTACCCCACAGGGCTGTTGTGAGGAGAAACTTAACTATGTACACCTCCTTGGAGGAAGAGCGGGATATAAATGTAAATGAAACCAGCATAAAGTCACACACTAAGAGAAGGTAATACTGGAGAAAGGTTACATGTTAACAGAGGTGATTGCAAATATGATGACAGCTATTATAAAAAGGCTAAAACTTAAAATAATTACAATTTTTGGAAAAGGAGACAAGCTACTAAAAGACTATAACTGCTAAAAATACTTTTCCATGATAAAATGCACAGAAAAGGTAGAAGGGGAATTTAAATAATATAGCTGGAAATGATTTCATATGTGGTAAAATGCTAGAATTAAAATTAGAAATGGTTAAAACTATAATGGTTACCATAAGTTGGACTATTACTAAAAATGGTAGAGTTACACGGAATTACACTGAATGATAAAATACACTAAAATACGCTAAGTGGTGAAGTTACACTGCATTGATCTAATAAAACATGCATTGCCATGGCACAATTAATAAGGTATGAGGAAAATGGAGGCAAGTGTTGACAGGATTCAAATTAGGGGAGCCCATCAGCTATCATCTTTCGCTGGATGCCAATCGCAGCCACACAGAACTTGGCAACAATCTTTGTGGTGGTGGGGGGGGCGGGGTTTAGAGTCAGAGAGCAGCAACTCAGTATAGAAGTGGTTCGTACGTCCCAGAAGCTTGTTCAACAGTGGAGAAATAAGGGCGGCACGAATGTCTCTGTAGAACAGGCAGTATAAAAGGACATGCTCAGTGGTTTCGATTTGCTCTGAGCCGCAGGGGCATAATGGCTATGCGTACGGGATCTTTCTGTATCGTCCCTCTATTACTGCTGAGGGGAGGCCATGGCAGCGGGCCAGAGTGAATGCCCTTCTGTAGTTTGGGGCCTCCAGTTGAGAAAGGTATGCTGCCGGAGAGGCTATATATCTAAGCTCCTCACTTATACAAAAACTTTGGGACACTGCTGAGATCCGCTTGACGCTCAGTGTCTGTGATGCGCTGTTTGATGATAGCTTTTGCCTGATCATATCCCATGTTGATCAGGGACGGGAGCGGGGGGGCGGCTCCTATGTCCAATAGATGCCAAATAGCTAGTAGAACACTCCCATGCTTTGTGGGGTTTCTGGACATAGGGGTCAAATCTGTCCCGGGCTAAAGCTATCTGACCAACTGCAGCGAAGGCAGGAAACAAGACTGGAAGCGACTGCCCCTTGAGGGCAAGTTAAGGGTCTCCTTCAATAACTTATTTCCTGCCTTCTGGAGCAAGTGGGCGGGATAACCCATGATGAGTGACCTCCTATACCAGCAGAAAACATTCCCATAAGACTAAATTCCAGGGCATCAGAATTCAGACAGTTTGTTTCCGTATCTGCCATGCGGTGTCCTTACCTCAAACAAAAGAGCGCAGTGAGTTTGGAGTCTGATCCGCTCTCCGTTTGCCAGTGTCAACAGCTTGTTATCATCCATCACAGAATTCATGTTTTCAACCCAGAGAGCATCAACATCTCCATCAAATAAAATGTACCTGTGGCACACCAATTGGAGAGCAGGCATTCAGACAAGGATTCCTCCCCAAAGTAATTTTAATCAAATTCAATGCTATCTGCACCAGTGTTAGATCAAAGGAAATTGATATGGGACGTGAAAGAAGGTGACTTCGGTGGGGGGAAACACCACCATTTGGGGGCCCTGTGAATCTAATCTTTTAGGATATTACCTTCTCTCTTTTTTATCAGTGGGTTTATTGATTTCCCTGAAGATGTTGGATAACACGCCATCGGTCCAGTCTCGGGTGGTGGGATCTAGGATACCGTATAGCTCGATGACACTCATGGCTTTGGGGTTCAGTGTGTAAAGCTTGGTCAGTAATCCTAGCCTAATTCAACATCAAAGATGCAGTCAACACAAGTTACATTATGTTATGTTAGAACAACAGTAACATAATACATTGCAGTAAAATTCATGAAGGCAAATGTTAAGGAGCCAGCAGATTCAAACCAGAGCCCAGACACGTTACTCTTTGCAGCACCCAGGCAACCTACAGGCACTTTCCTCTAGCAAGCAGAGGAAAGTGGAGGAAACTGCTAGCCTTGCCCTGGCTGCTCCACAGCGCCATCCTAATCATGGATAGAAGGTATACTGCAGCTTGTCAGCCCAGCCAGATCAGGTGATTAGGAGAGCCAATAGGGAGTCTAGTGGCCTTATATGGCAGCAGCCTCAGGCTTGGCTCCCCAGTCTGAACAAGACCCCTGAAGCCTTGTCTCAACTTGCTAGTACTGCTGCCTTTCAGACCCAACCACCTGCCTGTCTATATTGGGCTGTCTCCTGCCTCTGGCCCTTCTGACCTTTTATTAAGGTCAGAACATTAAGGTTTGGCATTCTTTCTCCTGTCTGTCTTGGACAGTTTAATATGATGATCAGGAAAACAAGGCTATGTTTTCTCAATCTCCTGTCTTTCTGGAGAGACACTCACATACCAAACAACAGCAGAATAATTTTATTTATTTATTTATTTATTTATTTATTTATTTCGATGCCACCCATCAAAAAATGGCTCAGGGCGGTTTACACAGAGAAATAATAAATAAATAAGATGGATCCCTGTCCCCAAAGGGCTCACAATCTAAAAAGAAACATAAGACAGACACCAGCAATAGTCAATGGAGGGATACTATGCTGGGGGTGAGTAGGGCCAGTTACTCTCCCCCTGCTAAATAAAGAGAATCACCACATTAAAAGGTGCTTCTTTGCCAAGTTAGCAGGGGGAGCAATATTCCAAGTGTCTAGCAATTCCAAGTGTACAATTGTTCGAATTTATAAACTGTCCTTACTTTGTCTGAGCATGACACAAGGTATTGATGACCACAGATTTGCCACCTCCTGTTGGTCCAACAACCATTGTTGTATGACGAGTCAGCATCGTTTCGTACATTTGGACGACTTTATCCACCTGACATAGAAAAACAGGTTGCTTACGTGTAACAGGTTATCTTTCTGATGATCCATATTTACTCACAAAATGGATTCTGTGCCTGCACAGTAGCCCCATGGAAGAATTCCAAAACTCCACAAGGTGCTCATCGTCTTCACTGAATCACATGCATGGCACAACCGTTATTTTCAGTGGGAGAATGCTTTCTCCTCAGTTCTTGATCAGCCACTGCAATTAGTAAAGAGTGTTGATGGATGAGGTCCAGGAAGTCAGGTAAGTCACTATTACTGTGGAGATATCCTAGCAGCAGGGTAGGCTGGGCGAGTGTTGTGAATGAACATGAATCAGCAGAAAGATCACATGTTACAGGCAAGCAACCTGTTTATCTTTGAGGTGATCCATGTTTCCTCACAAAATTGGTGATTAGTGAGTGTACCTGAATTGTGGTGGGTGCCAGGATATGGTGGCAGCACCTTTTGAAGAATTTCCAGACCAGCGTTGGCCTCCGCTGCTGAGTGGATGTCCACAGCATAGTGTTAACAAAAGGAAGGTCTGAGGACCACATAGCTGCCTTGCAAATGTCTGTCAGGCTGATGCCCGACATGTGGGTTGCCGACATGGCCATAGCTCTAGTGGAATGTGCCTCCACTTTAGAGGGAGGCTTGACCCCTTGCTTATAAAATATGAGCATTAGTTCCTCAAGCCAATGAGATAGTCTCTGTCTTGATACGTGTTGACCTCTTATGTATCTCTTATAGAGATGACCAGCTTATTAGTCTTCCTGAATGGATTTGTTCTATCCATGTAGTAAAGAAGAAATCTTATCCTTGCATGTATGACAGTGGCTGTACAAGAGGCAATCAATCCTAACAGTCTCTGCACGGCGTGTGTTCTCTGCTTTGGGTTGAGATTGAAGGTGGAGATCATTTTAAGTATTCACAGTTTCCTGTCCTCTGGGAGGTATGCTCTCTTTGTCTCTGTGTCCACTATTGTTCCTATGAATGGAATCTGCTTTTGTAGTTCTAGCTTTCCTTTTCCCCCGCTGACTTTCTTCCTAGGTTTACTAGGAGGTCTAGGGTGTAATGAATATGAGTGACCAGGGAGTCCTTGCTCTCACAGGCGATCAACCAGTCGTCAAAGTAGGGATATATTGAAATGCCCCATGACCTCAGGTGCACTGTTATTGACTCCTACATTTCGTGAAGACACATGGTGCTGTTGACAGCCCAAATGGAAGGACCTTGTACTGAAAGGCTCTTGAGCCCAGAGTGAATCTCAATCTGGTGTTTCGGCCTTATTCCCACATGGAAGTAGGCATCTTTGAGGTCCAGAATCACAAACCATTCTTCGTTAGAAAAGGAAGGATGCCTTATAAAATTTCACCAATGTAAAATGTGAAATATGTGAAATAAAATTGTGCAATAAAATAAATGTGAAATAAAATAAATAATAAATATCATCCTGAATTTCCTCAATTTAATGAATTTGTTCAGAGACTTTATTCAAAGAAGAAGGAGAAACCTTAAGCCAAGTTCAAGTCAGAAAGCCAGGAATTTCACCGATAAAAACAAGTTTGGATCAACAGCCGAAAGAGTGGTCAAAAAACAGTCCGAAGCTCAAAGCCAGAATAATAAAATGAGTTTAAAAATATACAGGAATTGGGAATCGAATGGAACGAATCCTTCGTGATGCAAGAGGCGCGGCAGTCAAGAAGGAACTGAGGAGAAGGTGCTCTCCCGCCAAAAATAAAGAGCCGAAGAATGCCTCATAAAGCTTTGGAATTATTCCACGGGGCTACTACACAGGCACAGAATACATTTTTTTGAGGGAAAATGGAAAATCATAAAAGCCCCATGGGATACGAACAGAGATTCATCTACTCCAGCATCTTTTTTTCCCATTCCCACAGTGGCCAATCAGATGCCTCTGGTAAGCCCACAAACTCATCATGAACTCATCTCCTGCTGTTGCTCCCCAGCAACTGGTATTCACCTGAACACTGAACTTGGAGATTCCACATAGACATTATGACTAGCAGCCATTATACCTTTAGCTAGGAAGCTGCCTTATACTGCATCAGATCATTGGTTCATCTAGCTCAGTATTGCCTTTACTAACTGGCAGTGGCTCCCCACGGTTTTCAGGCAAGAGTCTGTCCCAGGCCTACCTAGAGATGCTGCCAGGAATTGAACCTGGGACCTTCTGCATGCAAGGCAGGTGTCTTGTCACTGAGCTATGGTCCCATTATTATGCCTAGCAGCAGGCAGAAATAATTACTCTATTGAGCAGTACCTGAACTGGGAGAACTATGTAGCCTCCTTCTTCCAGCACCTGTTCCACAGCATCATTAAACCTAGGGTAACGCACTCGAGGGCAATCAAGTCCAGGAAACAGGTCAGAGATGAGGCCAAGAAAAAGAGGCACATCTTCAAATACAAACTTGGGGAGGTTCATATCTCGCAGAGCTCTCATCAGGACCACATCCTAGGACAAAGCAGAGGATGATCAGGTGAACATAAGAACAGCCCTGCTGGATCAGGCCCAAGGCCCATCTAGGGAAGAGCTGAGGGCCTGCCCTTTCTTCTGCTGTTGCTCCCTTGCAACTGGGATAGACGCATCTTGCCTCTGAGGCTGGAGGTGGCCTATAGCCCTCAGACTAGTAGACATTGATAGACCTGTCCTCCATGAGCCTGGTTCAGCTCAACTTTGGGCCAGTCTGGGGTTCAAAATCTAAAATATTTCCGGGTTGCTTCCAGGGGGTGCTGCCATGGCTGCAGTGGGGTGTCTCTAAAGCTTCCTCTCCCCACCCCCCGCTGGCCTCCCCCAGGTCTTTATGGGGCTGGTTCGGCCCGTTTTGGGGGGCCACATGTCGTAGGCATGCAAATAGCTTATATGCATGCGCAGCAGCCAACAAAATGGCCACCGTGAGCCAGAAGAGGGCAGGAAAGGCCTGAAAACGGGCTAAATCGGCCCTGTAAAGACCAGGATGAGGCCAGCGTTGAGAGGAGAAGCTTTAGAGACCCCCTGAAGCCATGGCAGAACCCCCCTGGAGGCAGCAGAGTTAACCCAGACAGTGAGTTTTTATATCTTTCTATCTATCTATCTATCTATCTATCTATCTATCTAGATTTTGAATCCTGGACTGGGGGCAGGGCGTTTCAGGAGTGCACAAAACCAGTTCAGACTAGAACCAAACCGGGCAAAGCGTTTTTGTGCACACCCCTAATCCGCACATGAACCTGTCCCCTTATCCCATGACTGCTAGGTTTTCTCAAGAGTCTTTGATGAGGAACTTTGTCAAATGCTTTTTGAAAGTCCAAGTATACTATGTCAACCGGATCACCTTTATCCATGTGCCTGTTGACACTCTCAAAGAACTCCAAAAGTTTGGTGAGGCAAGATTTGTCTTTGCAGAAGCCATGCTGGTTCTCTGTCAGCAGGACCTGCTCAATTTTATCTTTAAGAATGCTTTCCATCAATTTGCCGGGCCAAACATTAAGCTAACTGGCCTGTAATTTCTCGGATCCTCCTGGATCCCTTTTTTAAAAATTGGTGTTGCACTGGCTAATTTCCAGTCCTCAGGTACAGAGGCTGATTGTAGGGATAAGTTATATATTTTTGCAAGGAGGTCGGCAATTTCACATTTGAGTTCTTTAAGGACTCTCAGATGGATGCCATCTGGCCCTGGCGATTTATTAGTTTTTAATTTTTCCAGACATCTTAGAATGTAATCTCTCATGACTTCCATCAGACTCAGGTCTTTAGACTCAGGCTGTTTGCACTGAATCAAACATGAGGCCTAGACAGATTTTGGGTAGGTATGTGGGAAGTTGCCTTCTACCAAGCAAGAACATTGGTCTATTTAGTTCAGTATTGTCTACTCTGACTGGTAGAGCCTCTACAAGGTTTCAGATAAATGTCTTTTCCAGCCCTAACTTGGAGATGTCAGGGATTAAAACTGGGGTGTTCTGCATACAAAACAGAGGCTCTACCACTGAACTACAAGCTAGAGCTAGGCAGGACCGAAACTGGGGGAAGGCGCTTATTCCTAAAGATTCTTAATTGGTATTAGTCCTGCCTATTGGAGCCAGTGGGAAGAGTAACTCATCAAAGGATACTATCCTCCAAGGATGGAGAACCACAGTTTTCCTGTTTTCTGCAATTGCAGAGTAATGCATCGGGATAAGTTTACCTCATTAAGCTCTGCTGAGCCTCTTTTAAGCTCTCCGGCCATCACCAATACCGACTTCAGAGCCCGAAGTCCAAAATCATAGTGATGCTGTTTAGAAAGCTGTTCTCTTGCCAGTTTGTAGAGCACCGTCATCTTTTTGGCCAGAGTCTGGTGGACAAAATGGAGCATGGGGGAAAAACAAAAAAACCAAAAAGCTTTTGGAAAACCAGACCAATTTAAGTTAGAGCTTCTTTGTGTACACTTTGGACTGATTTACACATCTGTGTAGTAAGTATGACTGTGCAGTAAGTGTGAATGAGCTGTTGTAGATTCAGCATCACAGACAGAACTTGCTTTTCACTTCACATTAGCCCGAGTATGGCTTTCCAGTGGACTCAGTTCTCACATTTAGCTGCCAACCGAAGTGTTAAATAATCAAGCAATGTGTGTGTGCGTGTGTGTGTAGTCCTTGGTGCTGACATTTACCTACCTTTGCGAGAAGAAACCCCTCCGAAAACAGCATGATTTCACAGATTTGCTGGAGATCCGGCACAATCACAACCACAGGCCTGAACAGAGCCTTTACAGATTCAGGGAGCTCAGTACGGCCTGCGTAGCCAGGATTCATGGTGATAAAAATGCCCATTCGAGGATCCAGAGAAATTTCTTGTCCTTCAAACTGAAACATAAACCTTAGTCATGCAGAGGCACAGCAGAAGGGCATAGACCTACAGCAGGAGATCTTCCTTATCCATATGAAGCTGCCTCCTCAGGCCACTGGTCCATCTATCTCAATATTGTCTACACCAGGGATTCTCAACATTGGGTCACCAGATGTTATTGGACTTCAACTCCCATAATCCCCAGCCCCAGTGGCCTTTGGTTAGGGATTATAGGAACTGATGTCCAATAACATCTGAGAACCAAACATTGAGAATCCCTGGTCTACACTGACTGACAGCCGCTCTCCAGGGTTTCTGGCAGGGGTCTTCCCAGCCCTACCTGGAGATGCTGCCAAGGATTGAACCTGGGACCTTCTGCATGCACAGCAGATTGTCTACCACTGAGCTATAGTCCCACCCTGAGCAATGGTCCCAGTCCTAGCCCCTCCCCTTGAGATCCTTTTGACTGTAGATGGCAGAGATTGAACCTAGGCCTTCTGCATGCAAAGCAGATGCTCTACCACAGAGGTACAGCTCCATTCCAAGATAATGACATAAAAACAGGTTGCTTACCTGTAACTTATGATCTGGATGTGATCCGTTGTATTCATAAGAACTGGGTTTCTGCGCCTGCGCAGGGACCTCCCGGGCTGACTAGCTAGCTCCTCTTTGCGCCCCGCCCGTCTGCACGTGCCTTGCAGCTTCCGTTAGAATCGACGGTTGGGGCGCCTCTCCTTCAGATTTCTCGCAGACCGCCATATAAATGACGATCCGCACACCAGCATCCACTAGTCCAGGCATTCTGCAGCGGGGCCGGCTGGGAGGGACTTATGAATACAACGGATCACATCCAGATCATAAGTTACAGGTAAGCAACCTGTTTATCTGGATTGTGATCCATTGTATCCATAAGAACTGGGTGTTTAGCAAGCTACCCCATAAGGAGGCGGGTGCAGATGACCCCCAGCTATGCCAAGACACGTTTCAACACTGATCTTCCAAAATTCGCCTCCCTAGCCATCCGCAGATCCAAAGCATAATGCTTCACGAATGGTAGATGCGATGACCATGTCGCCGCCAGGCAGACATCTGCCATTTTAATGCCTGACAGATGTGCCGCAGACGTTGCGTAGGCCCTAGTAGAGTGAGCCCGAACCATCTTTGGCGGTGTTATCTTCTGGCTTTTATAGGCGAGGAAAATCAGTTCCACTAGCCAGTGAGCAAGTCTCTGGCGAGAGATTGGACGGCCCTTGCTACGCCCCCGGAAGGAGAGAAAAAGCTTTTTACTCTTCCTAAAGCCATGAGTTCTCTCCAAATAGTATAGGAGTGATCTACGCACGTCCAACGTGTGGAGGGCCTTCTCTAAGTCTGTCTCTGGACGACTGAAAAAAGTTGGCAGCACTATGTCTTGATTTAAGTGGAAATCTGTTACCACCTTTGGCAGGAATCTCGGATCGAGACGCATCACAACCTTGTGTGGATAGAATTGAGTGTAGGGTCTATCCATCCGCAGGGCCGTCATCTCGCTCACTCTCTTAGCCGATGTAATGGCTACCAAGAATGCCACCTTCAAAGTCAGAAACTTTAGCGGAATAGTCGCCAGTGGCTCAAAGGGTGCCTCTGTTAGGGCGGAGAGTACTAAAGACAGACTCCACTGCTCCATTGGGCTGCGCACAGGAGGGTAAAGGTTATTTACACCTTTCAGGAAACGCTTACATTCCGGGTGGGAGAAAACCGTGGACCCATCCCATCCCCTGTGCTTTGACGAGATTGCAGCCAAATGCAGCTTAATGGAGACATTCGCCAATCCACTCAGTTTGAGCGATGTCAGGTAACGTAGCACATCCCGAGGGGTCGCACGCAATGGCGTGACACTCTTCCCCCTCATATAACTCTTGAAGCGGTTCCACTTGCAGGCATAACTGCGTCTTGTCGACGCACGCCTACTGTTTAGTAAGATGTTGTTTAATAGTTGATTCTCCAAGCGGTCAGCTTGAGAGAGTGCACCTCGGGGTGTAACACCTTTCCGTGTTCTCTTTGCAACAGGTTTGGAGCCCTGGGGAACTTGTGGAACACTGAATGAGACATTCCCAGAAGTGTGGCAAACCACGGCTGGCGTGGCCACCATGGGGCCAGAAGTATGCATTTCGTTTGGTCCCGCAATATCTGCGCAACCACACGGCCCATTAACGGCAGCGGGGGAAAAAGATATAACAGCCCCGTCTTCTATGTATTGCCACTGGGTGAATTGAATGTTGAATGCACCAGTCCCATATTTTTCTCGCAAGTAGGCAAAGAGACAGTGACACTGTCCCCCCTTGATGGTTGAGGTAGGCAATCACCGTCGTGTTGTCCAACTCCAGCTGTACTGACCGTCCCCTTATCATAGGTTCGAATGCCCTTAGGCCCTGAAACACAGCCAATAGCTCCAAGTAATTTATATGCTGAAGTCTCTGCAACTGGGTCCATGTCCCCTGCACGCATACGCTGGCGCAATGCGCACCCCAGCCCGCCATCGAGGCATCTGTCGTTATCCGGGAGGTGGGCTCCTTGGACACAAACTCGACTCCTTTGCCCAAATTGTCCATGTCTAGCCACCACCCCAGGCTGGCGAGGACATGTTGTGGTAGTGTCAAGTGCATATTCTGGCCATCCACATTGGGTCGGAAGTTGTGGAGAAACCAATGCTGCAATGTGCGCATGCGGAGGCGCGTGTGTGACACCGTTGCGGTGCATGATGCCATCAAACCCAACATCCGCTGGATTCGAACCGCTGGCTGCCGTGGAGTCCTCTGAAAGTGACGTATGAGTTCGTGCATTTGGGTAATTCTTTCCGCAGGTAAGAACGCCCTGGCCAATTTCAAGTCCAGCACTGCTCCGATGAAGTTCACTCGAGTCATGGGTTCGAGTCTCGACTTCTTCCAATTCACATTGATGCCGAGGCACTCCAACAAGGCTAGCAGCATCTGCACTTGGCGGGTCAGTAAACTCCTGTCGTGGCTCACCACGAGCCAATCGTCTAAATACGGATACAGCCTCAAGCCCTGAGTTCGCAGGTGGGCTACAACCACCGCCATCACCTTTGTGAACACTCTGGGCGCAGTAGAAAGTCCAAATGGAAGCACCACATATTGATAGATCTGTGCCCCTACTGTAAACCGGAGGAACTTGCGGTGACTCTCCTGTATCCCGATATGAAAATAAGCGTCCTTGAGATCCAGAGTAACTGCCCACTGTTCGTTCACCAGCAGAGGCAGAATTCCCTGCAGCGTCACCATCCTGAATTTCCTGGTCAGAATGAAGAGGTTGAGCCCCCTCAGGTCCATTATGGCTCTTATTCCACCGTCTCTCTTTGGTATCTGAAAATACCGGGAATAGTAGCCGGTCAGTCTGTTCGCCCATTGCACCCGCGTGATCGCCTGTTTCTCCAGCAGCACCTTGACCTCCTCCCGCAACACCTCCGTGGCCGGCGTATAGACCAGTCCAGAGAAGGGAGGCCTTGTCTCGAACTCCAACGCATATCCAGTCTGCACTATTCTCAGTACCCACCGGTCGGATGTTATGTTGTGCCATGCTGGCGCACGGCTTGCCAGTTTGATGTTGATCCTGGCAACTACAGGGCCGATGTAGTGGGTCCTGGATTGTAGCGTTGGACTTAATTGGCTGCTGCAAAACTGATGCAGTGGACGAACAGTCCCGTCAAAAGCTCTTGCTGGAAGCGTCCTTGTCGCCTTGACGAGCTGTTTTTCCTTTTTGTTTTTGGTTAAAGCCCTTACCGCGTTGGTAAGGTCTGAATTGTCTTCGGTATTCTTTGCGGTCCCGATACCCATCACTCTTTCTCTGATAATAAGTGCGGCTCCTTGCGGTTGAGCTGGAACTGCTCGAAGGCACCATAAAGGTGCGGGCAGTGAATTTAGATTTTTTTAACGTCTCCATTGACGTGTCCGTGTCCTCATGGAATAAACCTTTGCCGTCAAATGGCAAGGACTCGACTTTCTCCTTCATGTCTGCCTGCAGGGTTGCTGAGCGAAGCCACGCATGCCTGCGCAAGCTCACTGCCGTCACCATTGCTCTCGATTCCGTCTCCGACAAGTGTTTAAATGCGCTCAGTTGTTGGCGCGTTATTGCCGTTGTTCTTTCGTACACATCATTAAATCTCCATTGGAAGTCCTCCGGAGACAAAGAGGATGAATCCTGTAAGAGCGCATCCCAAAGTAAATGGTTATAGCGTGCCATACACGCCGCATAATTAGCAATACGAATTGCTAAACTGGAGGTGCTATAGATCTTTCGACCCATAACGTCCATTTTCCTCCCTTCTTTGTCAGCAGGCGTGGAATGACGGTGTCCACTCTTGGTGGATGAAGCGCAACTGACAACCAAGGAGTTCGGTATAGGATGACGTAACAGGTAAGAGTTCTCTCCTTCAGTCACCCTATACAAATTTTCAATGCGCTTGGAAGTCGGAGCCCCGACCCCCACTGAGTCCCATGCCACCTTCGCAGCCTTGTCTATCCCAGGAATCATGGTGAGGGCAACAGGATGCGAAGTCTTAGACCGCTTCATCATATTATAGACCGGGTCAGCAACGTCCGCATCCGGAGAGCTTACGTCCATGCCCAGGGCTTCAGCGATGTCCCTTATGAGGATATGGTAAGCTTTCAATTCCTCAGTTGGCGAGGTGGATAGTTTTGGTGGCACATCCGAAGGGGGGTCAGACCTACGACTGATATCATCTCTGTCAGAGGCTGGTCCCGACTCATCGTCCTCACTGTCATCAGAGGGTGAAGATGATGGTTCAGAAGGAGGAGGTGTTGCTTTCCTCTTTCTTTTCCCAGCAGGTTTTTCTGGCATCCTCGTCTGGACCACAGGTAATTGTGAATTCTCTGGAATGTAGGTTTGAACTTGCACCAATGGTGTTTGTATAGGCAAGTTCACAGACGGCCCCTGATGGTCTGCATGCTCTGACTGCAGCAGCGGCTGAGCAAGTTGTCCAGCCTGCACAAAATTCCGCAGCCCTTGCACTGGTTGCATTTCTACCTGTGCCACTTTCCAACGCAAGAACTCTGCATAATCATCCGGCACCCCATGGCGGAAACCGCAGGAATGAGTTGGCTGCAGCATTGTAGAGCACCCGACATCGGTTCTTGGATCCTGGACCACTGCTGGTGTCAGTGAGGCAACATGAGGCAGATCAGCCAGCTCTCCACCTCCAGGACCCTCGTCTAAGCCTGTCGACAGGAAGCCGCGAAACGTCGCACCCGAGGGTGTACTCGAACTCGACTCCAGCAGTTCTCTAAGTCCGTCCCCGTGTGTAGCCAGACTCGGAGTCCTTGGCGTCGAGGGGGACTGTGCCGGCGTCAATGCCGGTGACAAAAGATGAGGAATCCTCCTCAATGTCGAAGCCGTCAACACTGATGAAGGAGCAGTGTTCACATTCAATATCTGCTCCGGCACCGTGGACGCCGACGGAGGAATGGCATACACCGCCTGGGCAGTTATGGGAGGCTCCGATGCCGAGACTTGCAAATGTCTTGACGCCGATATCGACGTCGATGTCGATTCCAATGTCGACGCCTGTCCCAGACTGCCTTGGTCCAATCTCGATGTCGGCGCTGGTGTCGACGTCGAGACTAACGTCGATGTCGAAGCCGAGACCATCCTGACCGTCGATACCGGAGGTGTCGACGTCGAGGCTGTAGGGGACTCAGCCGAGTCCACGTCGTAAATCTGTGCTGCCGTCGGTGAGGGAGTTCGATGTCGAGACTCCTCACGATGGCGACCTTCCCTCTCAGAAGCATGACGATCTCTATCCTTATGCTTCCGTTTTTTGGAAACCTCCTTTGGTTTCTTAAACAGAGTGTCAACAGTGGTTTTAGACTGCTTATCAGCAGACCCACTGGAACCCAATCCCGGGGAGCTTGACGCACCGGACTCCTTCGACATCGAAGCTCCCGATGTTGAACCGGAACTCATCGACGCCGACGGACGAGGAGTTGGCGGCCGAAGTGCCTCCTCGTATAACGCAGCTCGAAGCCTGAGAGCTCTATTTTGCCTAGTTTGTTTTGAAAACGAGCAGCATATCTTACATGCCGCCGTGTTATGATTCTCTCCTAGGCACATCAAACAGGCGTCGTGATAATCAGTCGAAGGCAACTTTGCTCGACACTTTTCACATCGTTTGAATGTCTTCTTAGCTTCCATTGTCCAAATGCCGTTCCGAGTCAAATTCAGTAAACAATCTTAGGAACAAACAAAGCAGAGTCCGTAATCAAGTCCGTTGTTCGTTCTGAAGTCAAACCAATTAATCCGCTCAGTAGAGAATAGTCAAACAGTCCGAAGTCAAAAGTTTTGATAATAATTGAGGAGCAACAGCCAAGAGGTGTAAGCGCTTTGGCGGTCAAGAGAAAACTGAAGGAGAGGCGCCCCAACCGTCGATTCTAACGGAAGCTGCAAGGCACGTGCAGACGGGCGGGGCGCAAAGAGGAGCTAGCTAGTCAGCCCGGGAGGTCCCTGCGCAGGCGCAGAAACCCAGTTCTTATGGATACAATGGATCACAATCCAGATCCAAACTTCCATGCACATACATGGTGTCTCAACACACATCCATTTCTTCATGGCCAAAGTTGCCTTTTTTGCTGTATACCTGAAATGTTTTCAGTTGGTTCATCAGAGCATTCCGAATCGTCTGGATCTGTGAGGAGATGACGGAAAGCACGGAAGCATCAATCCGATTAAATTCATCAAAGCAACCCCAAGCACCACACTGAGCAAGGCCGGAGAAAATTTTGCCAACTGCCTAGAAAGCAGAAGAGAAGACAAATAATAGAAGAGGCTTCATTTCTGAGTGTCGCTACCATGCTGTTTCTATACCGATTTGGGGGTCTGGTCTGTTGCCATAACGTGGTCAAGGAAACATTTTATGGCAGTAAATGACAAAATGGCTGCAAGTTGGTTTGCTAGCCACAAAATATGTAGCTGAACAAAATCCAGGGCCTACCTTGAAATCCATGCCTTCTCCACAGTTGGTGACTACACAAAGCAAACCCAAAGCTTTGGCGAGATCTTTGGTTGTCTCGGTCTTCCCAGTTCCTGCTGGGCCTGCAGGGGCTCCACCCAAATACATGGACAAGGCCTTTGAGGGAAATAGTAAGAAAAGTGAGAAAAGAATAGTAAGAAGAGGAAATCTTCCTTACCATTGCACTGGGTAGCAGATTTCCCAGTAACTACCACCACCTTCCAGTAACTTGCAATTCCCAACTTTCACTTCAGTTTCTGAACGGCACTGAAAGTCCTGCAACTAACTGAAAAGTCCCTTTAACTGGTTTACCTGGGTGAGTGTTAGATATATGCGATCCGTGAGGGGTGTGATGACTAGCCGCCCATTCAAGCCCATGTATTCATAGCCATAGGCAAAGGTGCCGGTGCACTGGCGCACATTGAGTTCATCTGGCTCTCGGTCCCAATAAAAACGCAGTTGGCTTTCCCATTCAAACTCGCGAGCTTCGATTATGCTAAAGAAGAAAGAGGAGAATAAACAGGTTGCTCACCTGTAACTCTTGATCGCATAGTTACCTGTTGTATTCATAAGGAATGGATTCTGGGCCTGTGCAGTAGGGGTGTGCACAGACCTCAGTAGTGTGGAAAGGCTTATAGCAATGGGGCAAAGACAATCAACAAGTTTCTAATTTTTTTTAACAACAATAAAATTTACTTTTAGAAAAATTGGTTCAATTTAAAACAATTTTGCAGCAAAAAAAATACACATTCAAAACAGCTATTAACAGAGCAGGTCAGGGAAAATAAAAACTGGGAAAATGCATCTACTACCTGACTCTATGCTGGTCCCTACTCTGTGCTGTCATGTCAGCTTCTGGTTCTGATTACAGCACAAGTCTAGGGCTCAATCCAGCCTGGCTCTTCTTTTTCTTCTTAGTGATTTCTGTTTGGTTTCTCCCTCCAGCAGATTGACTTCCAGGACTCTCTGTCTTCTTCAACCTTCAGCTTTGACTCTCTCCAGCAGACTTGACTTCTCTGGCTTCCAAGACTATCTAACCAAACCCTCAAAAACTTTCTCAATTTATACATTTTCCTAGACCAACAGTTCAGCAACTTAGCTAATCAGAACAAACAAAATCCCTCCATTTTTTGAAATCTCTTTTTCCATCCAAGAATCAACTGTCAATCCATAGTTAACCAGTTTGAACTTTTGACCCTGCCAGACTTCTCCATGCACAGGGATTTGCAACCACAGAATCCTATTTACAATAATAAAGTTTTGGGAATATAAATATTATATTATAAACATTATATTATAAATATTAAGGCTTATTTACAAAAAGAGGTTTGGGAATATAACAACAATACAGGGGCTTATTTACAGACACCCAAGAGGTCTAGGCCTCATTCCTTCACAATGGTCAATTCTGTATTACAGATAGAAATCATAGTTTCTTACATTTTCAAAGCCGGCACTCACCTGTCTCTTACAAATGTATCAACTATATCCCGTGCATGGACATCAATGATGAGAACCGTATTGTATTTTTTCCTGTCGTTTTTGCTTAGTGGCTTGGTGATCCGTGTGACTAGCTGGTCAATTTGTTGGTGCATTTTCTTGGCGTAGTTTTTCATGGCCTGCTTTTCTCCTTTCTTCACTTTATGAAAGACATCCTCCACCTCCCAGGTCCACCACACCTGGTTGGCAGCTAGCACCATCATGCCTTGGTACATCAACATCCAGTCGACCCTGAGGGAAAAGCAGGATTTTGACCAGAACGCCAAAACACACAATCTCCAAAAATTTGGATCACAGCATTGTTTGTTCTCGGCAGCTACATCCGAGGACACCTGAGTGGGTTATCCTCTCCACGTGGCTCAAGGCAGGGCTATGTCAATTAGGCAAGAGCCTTTAAGAACCTGTGGAGGATAAACCTGCCCAGTTATTTTAGTCCTGCTCTGGTTCATGGCAGAACTCCAGCTGAGGCACCTGGATGTAGGACTACCCAGTATAATCAAGTATAGATGGAAACCAGTGGGGATAGAGTTCTTTATTTTCTTAAGAACCTGAGTGCTACTATATATAAAAAAGTGATAAAAGTTAGATAGGGGTTCAAACCCCAGTTTGATACAGAAGATTTCAGGTTCACTAACAGGCACCTCTACTTGAAAGGATATCAGGCAGCAGGGCTGAAGAAGACCTCTGTCTGAGGCCTCTGAAAAGCCATGATCACCATCCAGAATGGGCAACACAGGGCTACCATTTGGCTCCTCCCCTCCTAGAGCTGCTTCCATCAGTATCCATTCCACCTGGTTGCATCAAAGAAAGAGGTGAGACAGTGAGGCCTCCTTCCATTGGCTCAACTGGGATTGGTTGTAATTTGGCTCCTCCCCTCCCAGAGCTGCCTCCAGAAATGGCCATAGTTCCTGATTTTTATTTATTTATTCCCTCCCTGTCCCTTTTGTATTGTGTCTATTAAACTGGAAGAAACCATTATTTTAAACCGTGGATGGCTTTGAGTATATAAATGTAGTAAATAAGTAATAAATAACATTCGCATTCACATTCTATGAATTTTAATCAGTGCATAGGACTCTGGAAGGGTGGAGGCAGCCAGGTTTGTTGCTACCATGCTAAACTGAAGGGTGAGAAGAATTCCTGTGAGATCACCAGACTTGCCATCTCTTTAGGCAACACACAGCCCCATTTGCTGCCAAGCTCACATGCTGCACTCGATTACCTCACCTGCTTCGATCCTCACAATACCGAAAGATGGCTTCCTTTGTAACAAGCCGGTTGGTCCTCCTCATTTCAACAAGCACAGCAGTCATCCAGTTCTCCACTCTGCCCTCGGCTAGGATAGCCTTCCGGAACTCCATGACTTCACCTTCAGCAGAAATCATGGCGGAAGCAACCTTTATACCACTGTCATCTTCATGAAACCGCAGGCTAGCGACATTGTCATACATCTGAAACATGTTAGGACAGTTTAACTTGAGCACGAGGCTACACCTAAAAGTAGTGCATTGATATTTTGAAATCCAGATGCCTTCTCATAGAAACACAGGAAGCTGCCTTATATGAAATTAGAGCATTTGTCCACCTAGCTCTGTATGGTCTACACTGACTGGCAGGGCTCTTAAAGGTGTCAGGGTAGAAGTGTCTCTCAGCCCCACTTGGAGATGTCAGGGAGTGAACCAGGGGTTTTCTGCATGCAAAGCAGATGCTCTGCCTCTGAGCTACAATCTCCAAACAGATCACAGCTATCCTCAGATACAAAGATTGTGTAAGTCTTTACATCAGACCAATCAATCTTTTTATCTTTTTATTACAGTCACTGACCAGTACAGAAAAAGAAATACATACAGAAGCCCAATAAGATAAATCTAAATTAAGGTATATAGTGACCATAGAAGAATTTTAAATCAGACTAAACAGTTCATAATAAGTTCCTGCCTAATTTTATTAGCTATCAAACAAAATGTAGCCAAATTGTAAGATTTGGGCCGGACGCAGACCATCTGCGCCTCTAGCGGCCTGCCCCACCACCACCACCCGCACGCTGCTGTTTCCTCCATCACCATCGTTTTCTCTCCCATCCACCCTGCCCGCCCGGCTTCTTTCTTCCCCTGCCTGTTGGCTGGCCCACTGGCCGGCCGCCAGCTGCCCCTGCCGCCATCTTTCCTCTCTCACCCAACCCGTGGCTAGTCTATCTGGCAGCTCTCCGAACTCTCACGAGAGCTACCACGCATGGGATTAGCCACGGGTATGCCTTAGAGAATTAAATATATAGATTATATCATTCTGATCAGCTAAAATGTAATTAAGATAAAAAGAATTGGAACTCCCTGGGTTTATAAAAATGACTTATAAAAGTAACTTATAAAAGGTGTTATATATTTATGCCACAGGCTGACAGTAGAGAAGTACATGGGCCGTGGTTCCAATGGCCCCCGACTTAAAATAACAAATACATTCCTTGTAAGGAATTTTTTGGTACCTCCCTTCCAAAATTGCCGTTTGTAAAGAGGTAAAGTAAGGGCTGTACTATACTTTGATATTGTGATCACATTTAAAGTTACATTAGATTATTTAAGAAGTGACAGAATTCCCTAATTGACTAACAAGACGAACTCTTGCTAACAAAGAGTCGGTGTGTTTGCACTGTGCTTATGGATCGAGCTGCCAGTCACCTTGATCATGTGCTCCTGAACGCACAGCGGGTCGCTGCTGCCAAGAATGCTGAGCAACTCATCGTCTGAGATGAAAAAGAATCTGGGGAAAGCATTCCTCTTGGAGTCCAGGTAATCGTTCAAACTCTTCTGGCACTTCTCCAGGCCATCGCTCACATTTTGGAGGTCTGAAAGACGATTTGGAGCTTCACAGCACCTCCTTATCACTGGGTCTTTGACCGTTTCTGCCATGATCTGAAGGACAGGTCAAAAGAAAGAAAAGCTGAGAAATGAAGAATACCAGGAATTACATTAATTGCAAGTGTGTCTGTCTGTCTGTGGTGCATTCAGGCCAGATGTGCAATCCACATTCAGTGCTCCCATGAAAACACAGGTCAGCTACTTGCCCTTTTAAATATCCTGTCAATGTTGTCAAATTTTTTAGCTTCATCAGGCAGCTGGGATCTTATGTCTCCACCAATAAAGATGCTCTCCAAGTACATCCATTTCCGCTGAACTATCATCCAGATCTAGGGAAGCAAAACATTACCATAAAGGAAAATAGGAAAATGGCAGGCAACTAAAATGGACTTTCGCCAATTCAACAGACTCCCCACTCCCACCTGGTGTCCCTTCCCTACCTCAATCACTTCGCCAATCAAGGAGAGGGTTTTCTCCCAGTTGTGAACAATTGCCAGAAAAGGCCCCACAAATCTGCTCCCAGAAATGCTTTGGAGGTTCACTGCATTGTCATCTAGGATCTGAACAATGTCATCTACAGCTCCTAGGATGAAGCCACGATCTTGAGTGCCTTTGTAGTACCTTTGCACGACAAATTTCATGTTCTCCCAGGTTTCTACTATTTCTTTCACGCCCTATATATTTTTTTAAAGGCAAAAAGAAACTTCAGAATCCTTAAGTGC
This sequence comes from Hemicordylus capensis, assembly GCF_027244095.1. Lineage (NCBI taxonomy): Eukaryota > Metazoa > Chordata > Lepidosauria > Squamata > Cordylidae > Hemicordylus > Hemicordylus capensis. Next base: position 12,618,711 of record NC_069671.1, read on the forward strand.
CTTAGAGATGCTTTGCTCTGTCTGGCTGGTAGCAAATGGGAAATTTACCTTCTCAATGCTAAGCTCTTTGACAGCAGAGCCAACTATCTCATTGATAACATCAGTGTGTCTGTGCAGCTCCATCGCAAACATATTCTCCAAGGTAAATGTCTCCGTTGCCATTTCAAAGTGGATGCCAGTTCGGTCCATCAGTTCTTTCCAGTGCCTGAAAGAAATGTTAGCTGATAAATGAGAAGATGGCTAGGTACAGGGCTCGTTGCTTTTGAGTAGAACCACATACAACCAGTCCCAAACCCACATTTGCCAAAGCAATACAAAAGATGGAGGGGGCATTTGCAAGGGATAATCAACAGGAGAGGGGCTTAACCGGTTCTGCACCCACCAATTTTGTCCAGAAATTTCCCTCCTCCAGCTGTTTTTTCTCAGTGGGTTACTTCTGGTTTTGGACCCCGGCTGAGAAAAAAGCAATTAACAAACTGCCAGAAGGGGCATTTGCAGAGGAGATCATCAGACAGGGGAAGAGTTTCCACCTCCTGACCCCCAATTTCTCTCTACAAATATCCCCATGCACTTGCCTTACAAGAAAAACCTGGGCCTGAGAAGGATGCGTTTTCCTCAGAACAAGTATAGCTATGACAAAATTTACCAGGATTAACAAGCTTAATTAATTAATTTAATTATTTGAAATCTCAGTTTGGAAGAATACTATTAAAACAGCAGTGAAACAAATTTGATCTGGGTGGCTTACCCTTTGGGAGTAGAAAAACTTAAAACAACAACAACATAAGAGAGGGGCAGTTGGTGTAGCCCTTCAGCAACCTTCAAGCCCTGCCTCACTTTCACATAGACCTGCGGAGCCTTTGCATCTACAAGGGCAAGGAATTTTACTTCCAAGGAGACAAATTAAGGTGGAGGGAGGGGACATGCTTACAGGAAACCTTCCGATCTAAAGATTACCTCATGGCAAGGTACTGGCAGATGTCCACATGGTCTTTTAAGCCATTTCATGCATTTATTCATTCATATATGTTTATGTAAACCGCTTTGGGAACTTTTGTTGAAAAGCGGTACAGTATATATTAGTTGTATTCTTAAGTGATGGTTGATGCTCACCATAAAGATTTTCAGATAGCAAGCTTTACCACAAGTTTACTGCAGGTTCGAAGTTGCCCAAAAAATCTGACACAAAAAGTGGTGGTTTTTTAGCCTGGATATAAATTGGGCCACACTCTAACACACAGTGAGAAGCCCAAATGGTGTGCGAAGTGCTCCCTGATAGCTGGCAGGGACTTTGGGATAAATCTGGCTGATATGTGAACGCACACCTCCATTCCGGAGGAGATGCGAGCTAAAAGCCCCGTGTGGAAAATGCCATGGGAGTTTGCAGCAAGAAGATATCTACCCTGAGATGAACTCCTAATATCATAGAAGCATTGGCCAATGCTCCAGAGGAGTCCTAGTCTTTTTATGTGTCACTCCAATTTATGGAGTGACACATAAAATGCATCAGGTAAGAGTCAACATCATCTAAGTGTTTGGCTTTAATAGGCATAGTCCACCCCAGATGAGACAAGTGAAAGCAAACCTGTCTCTCAGTGCCTCGTTTTTCAAATCTAGCAGCAAAGGAATGGAGTCTTTAAATGCCTTCATCTTCATTTCCAGGTGATATGCGACAGGCAGGCTGCGCACATGTTTTGGCAATTTGCGAAGGGATTTCAGAAATCCGTCAATCCCTTCCTGCAGCACCTGCACATTGAGGTTCACCCACAAAGTCTGAGACCATTCCTCTTTAGCAGCCTGGAACCAGAAAAGGGCTTGTTAAAAAAATCCTCTTCAAGTATTCAAACAGACTAGACAACAAGATAAATGATATTTTTTAAAAAAAACACAGCAACAAGAGCAAAGATCAAAATCTCCAGACTAGATAATTAACGACACCAAAACAAACAGCAAGCATCCACTTATTCAGCTTATTAAAAAAAACACTCAGGTGACATATGGCCAATGACAACCTCCTGAATAAACTAAGAACAGCAACAATTCGCTTTTGCTTTCCCAGTCCAACGGTCTGGGTCCCAATTTACTGATGACTGGTGGAAGGAGGCCATTCCCTGCAATGCAGTGTGAGATTTGACTCCCCACCCTTCAGAGATGTAGACAGAATCCTCAACAACGAGGGCTGGAGGCAACTTTTTCACAAAGCACTTACTCTTTGCAACTTATAAATGTCATAGACCTGCCTCAGGCCCTTCATCTCCTTCTGGATTTTCATGAGATCAGGATACATCGTGATCGGTAGATCAAACAGCTTTTCAGCATTTGCCAGCTCCTGTCGGTTTTTCTCATGCTTCTCCAATTCTTTTTCAAAGACTACCATGAGCTCGACTCCTACAGGGGCAGTAAAGAATGTTCAGCACTGAGGGAAAGATGGAATAATCATGATGCTCATATCTAGCACCAATTGGAATTTGCTAGAAGAGAGGCTCCATTCTGAGGTATATGTGATCTTTCACCTTTGTTCAAAAACACTTCGGGCCCAAAATGCTTTAGGCCGGATTCTAAAAGTGCCCTCACATTCACGGATCCTGCTTATCATTATAACGCTATATACAGCATTTAGTATAAGGAGGTGGCGTATTCCTTGTAGTACAGACACTTTATGCACCAGGTGATGCTTGTATTCTCACAGGAGAGAGTTTGGAGAGCCATGGGTTTCTAGATACTGCAACATTTTCCGTTGTTTCTTTAAGGTGACTATTACAGTCAGTACCCAGTGCATGGAACATAGGATGCTGCCTTCTACTGAGTCAGACCCTTGTCCATCTATAGCTCAGTATTGTCTACACCAGGGGTTCTCAACCTTGGGTCCCCTGATGTTGATGGACTTCAACTCCCATAATCCCCAGCCAAAGGCCATTGGGGCTGGGGATTATGGGAGTTGAAGTCCATCAACATCTGGGGACCCAAGGTTGAGAACCCCGGTCTACACAGACAGGCAACAGCTTCTCCAAGGTTGCAGGCAGGAATCTCTCTCAGTCCTATCTTAGAGATGCCAAGGAGGGAACTTGGAACCTTCTGCATGCAAGCAGAACTCTTCTAATGAGTTATGGCGCCGTCCCCTACAGGGAATATCCTTACAGTGCTTACGCATGTACCTGTAGTCTTCATATGCAACAGGGTGGGCCCTGCTTAGCAAAGGGGATAAGTCGTGCTTGTTACCACAAGACCAGCTCTCACATGCCTTCTTACCTTTATCAAGATCCTCCCCAACAGAACCTGGCCCTTCAGTAATAAACCGATGGTAAAAATCTTCAATTTCCTTGCTGTAGTTTGCAATCTGCTCCCTTGTGATCTGAAAGAAACATGACCGAATTTAGACCGGCTTTTCCTATTCCAAGGGAGCGGTTCACCCATTTAAGTTGAAGCAAGAGTACCTCAGTAAATGTCTTTTTGATACTCCCAAGGCTGTGATCCACTGTTGCTGCCTCCGAAAAAAGCGTGTCCCACTTATGCTTTATGTGATCCACGAGCTCTCGTTCTTCGTCCGTTGCCTAAAGGGGAAACATTATAACATTTCACAAGGAGGTATGTCAGTGGCTTCAGATCCCCAGTCTATGCCTGCAGGGGTGCAGTTTAGCACCTTCCCTGGAGAGTCTGTCTCAAGCAACATGCTGGGTTACCTCAGACCCTCTTCCTCCCCTGTCAAAAGGCTGCAATGACAAACATGGCCCTGTGGAGCAAACAGGAGGAATAAACCATCACAGGCTATCCTCCTCCATAGAGGGAGAATAGAGATTCTGAGCCAGGATCAAGCCCAATGTCAGACCCAGAAGGTGGTCCTTGGAGGGCTCCTCTAGTGTCTGCAGTTCCAGTCCACTCTATTCAGGGTCAGAGAGCAACCCTAGAGAAGGCATACCTTCAGGATCTGTTGCCCTTAATATAAACATTACAACCAAACATTGATGGCATTCAAGGAAATTTGACTTACAGGAATGTTATACATGGCAAGGGTACGGTATCTCTCCTGAATATCCAAGTACTTGAGTTCCACTTCTAGAGACATATATTTGATCTCTGCAATTGTGCCCAGGACAAATTTGAGATCTTCTAGTGTGCTGGGAGTCGTCTGGAGGTTGTGTGACAATCTCTGGAAAGAAAGATCCGTTTTTAAGGAACACCACTCAGAATTGTTTAGCTGCAAACACTTTCAACAATCCATCAACATTTTCAGCTGGCCGGTCATTTGTGATCAATACAACAGCAGAGCTCTTAGAACAAGATAACATTGTGCAAAAGAATTGCAAATAAAATGGAGCATTGGTTCACTTTCGGTGTCAGCAAGCATTCTTCCAAAAGGATTGTCTGGTAAGGTTCTTGCAGCATAGCCTTGGGGCATTTGAGACCAATATATTAAAACCAACAGTGATCGGTGATGTGATGCCCCAGGAGCAGACAGACACACTCAGCCAGGAGGGCCAAAATGTCATCAACTCCAGCAGCCAGGAGAAGCCTTCAGGGTAAGTGAACTAACGTTCCATTTTCAGTTACTGGGGTCAAGGACATCTCGATGGGACATACCATAGTTTGTACACCACCTAGGGAGGGAGTGCTTCTCCTGGGGAAGCACCTGTTGTAGCACTCGTCTTTGGAAGGCCGCTTGGGTGGAGGAATACATGTCCATTCTATAATGGCTGTTGTTTTGCTTGTTTGCTCTGGGGAAATGTTTGTCTGTTGTTCCCAGAGCTTCTGGTCTGGAAACAGTTTCAATTTCCATGCTGAGGTCTGAATGCCCTATCCTGGCACCTAGAAGAGGGCTGGTAGCTCTGAAAAGGCCGTTTAGACACTGGCTTGTCCGATTTACACGGCGCTGATGGCATGGTCTTTCTCTTATCCTTGGACTCTTCCAGGACGTCCTTAAGTGCCTCCTCACCAAACAGCTTTGTGCTGTCATAGGGTACAACGGTTAAGTTTGTCTTAGAATTTGAGTCCACTTGCTAGCTTTTTAGCTAGAGTTGTCTCCTGCCCACCACTGACACAGCAGACGCTCTTGTGGAAAATCTGACAGAGTCTAGCGTGGCATCCGCCACAAAGGCCTGACCCTTCTGGATTTGCTGCCTCATTTTAACTGGATCCGAGGGAGGTCAATGAGTTAGTCATCCACCCACAATAAGGATGCCCTAGCCACCACTGAAGCTGCCGCAGAAGAGCGTGTTCCCAAGTAAGAGTTATCGTTCACTCTCCTAAAGGAAATTTCTGCCTTTTTATCAGAGGGATCTTTCAATTTTGCCTCCCCATCCCTCAGGAGTAGACATCCTGACACCAATTGCACCACCAGTGCATCCGTATCTGGAGTTTTTAATAAGTCTGAGGTCTCCTGTAAATAGGAGTAATAACGATTCGCCACCGCCATTGGCTTCCTGTTGGCCGCTAGCAGGAGCCATTCTTGTTTTATTGCCTCGGTAAAACATTCTGGCATTGGTAGTAACATATCCCTAGGCTTAGCCCTAGGGAATACCAGGTCCCCCTTTGCTGTCTGGGTAGATTCTGGCATTATTTTTTATTGCAATCCAACAGCCGCTATGACCCTAGTCATCAGCAGATTAGACATGAACAGTCTTTGAGAAACATTATTTGAGTCTGGGTCCTCCCTTACTGACCATTCACCCTCTTCCTTGTCAGGGACAATGTCTGGGTCCCGATTTCCCCTATCTGCCCCATCTGGCTCCCCCTCAGGGTCAGCCTCCAGGTCAATCAGTGGGGTTACTGGCACTTTACACTTGTCAGAGAAAACAGGCCGGGGGTTCAGTGGGTTAGGAACTCCTGAGTCTCAACGTGACTGATCCGAGGAGTGCTGCTCTTTAGCTCTGCAGTTTAAACTCCTGGCCCCTTTTCAATGTGTAGTGTGTTTTCTCTTCTTCTTCTTCTTTTTTTTTTGCTTTTTTAGGGGATGGACTAGATGAGCTTGAGGATGCAGATTCCTCAGATCAAGAGGAAACTTGTTTACGTTTTGGGAATTATTTATTTTTAACATGAGGCTTGAGCTGCTGAACAGTATCAATGATAGCATTCTTGAACCACACCTGCCACTCTGGGGGGACTGCCCTTGGAAAGTTTTGAAGGAATTCACGTGGGGGCTTCTCTCAGTGAGGAGAGGTCTCACCAACAATCCTGGCTGCCCCTGGGTACGGTCCCTCGTGCCGCTTGAAGCTGCCCTCTGTGCTCCTTCTGAAGTGCTGGGTATTTTGGTGCCATGTTCAGCGCAACTGCGATTTTGGGCCTCACGCTCCGCCACCAACATCAAGGCTGCCTTAGAGGGACCTGATCTGGCCACCCACGCCCTCAACTGTGCCCCCGTTGCTAGTGGCTTTGTTAAGGAGGCTGCTGCTGTCTGTTGCAACCTGGTGGCTAGCAGGGAGGACGATCCAGGGGCTGCTTCTCGCTCGTCCTCTCCGATCCTCCCCACGGCTGCATGTTTCACAGCCCGGAGGTGGGAAACTTGCTGCGGCTTTCTCCCTCATCTCACTAAGGTGGACGGCATCAATGCAATTGGAGTGGGCAATCCTCCTGGCGCTCTCATGGCCTTGGGGAAACTGCTCTGTCCCTTCCCCTTCGGGACACAAATCATCCTTGTCTTCCCTGCGTGCTCCATAGCAGGGAGAAGGAGACAGGAGGGAAAGGATTAGAGCAGGTAAAACTGAAGGAGAACGAAAGAAAATTCTTTTTTTTTTTTTGTAGAACATTTAAGAGAAGCAAATGAACAAGGTGCTTTTAAGATGTTATAAGGAAAAGAAAGGATGGATTAGATAAAAGCATGAGAGAAGAATTTCTGGGGAGAGAGAATAAGTCTGTCTGGACCTACGCAGGACTGAAAGAACTGGGGGTGGGGTTATCCCCCTCAGGTTCTAGAGACTTCTGTTCTTTAAGCTAATTTACATAGTCCTGCCTAGGATCACGTGAGGGGTATAACCCATTGAGATGTCCTTGACCCCTGCAGCTGAGAATATCTTTCTTCTCATTCAGTGGTGCAGGTTACTCTTCTCACTTGCTTCTCCACCACGCTTTTTCCCTTCAGTGGGAGGAGCCTCCCTCAACCTTAGCATGCCCACAAACTACAGCTAATGTCTGCAACTTTCTAAATCCCTTTCTATACATCCATCCATTCATCCCAACCCATTCTGTAGACTTAACTGGGCAGTAAGAGGTAAGAGGTTTAACTATTTTTTAACTGCTTGGGCCCAGGGTATGTAAGAGAATGCCTTCTTTGTTATGAACCCCACCACCTATTAAGATCTTCAGGGGAGGTTTGTCTGAGGGTGCCACCAGTTCATCTGGAGACGACTCAAAGGAGAGCCTTCTCTGTAGTTGCCCTAGAATGGTGGAACGCACTTCCTGCTGAGATTAGACCTGCTCCAGGTTGACCTTTAGGAAACAACTAAAGACACATCTCTTCAGCCAAGCTTTTTAGCTATTTGGTAGTTTTCATAGGTATTTTAATCTGATCTTTCAATATGGACTGCAAACCACCCAGAGACGAAATTGTAAACCGTCCAGAGATGAAAGTTTGGGCAGTGTACAAATTTGATAGATAGATAGATAGATAAATAAATAAATGTTTTAACTGTTAAAATTTCTTGGTTTGTTGTTGTAAACCGCCTAGAGACTTCAGTAATGGGTGATATACAAATATGCTAAATAAATAAATTTTACAAGTGTGTTGCCACCAGTCCAAGAAATATCTCACCTCAATTTCATCTTGGAGCTCATAAAGTGCCTCTTTGGCTGATTCATTGAGCAGCTTCCCGAGAGAATTAATCCAGCCTTTGGCATTTTCCTGGACCGTGATAGCCAACGGCTCAAGCAGAAGGCGAATGCACTGCTCATCTTTAACCAGAGGCTGCTGCATCACTTCTTGTGCTATTTTCATGTAGAACTGCAGCTTGTCATCAAAACTGACACAGGCCGGCTTTTTGGCAGCAAACTTCTCCATGACAATGGCCTTGTCAAGCTTCCAGAGAGGGCGGTACCTCTTCCAGCGGTTGAGGTACTTGGTGAGGGAGCCCAGGAGCTTGTGCATGTTCTGGGTAATGAAGATGGCCTGCTCAATGATTTGAGTGTTCTGGGAGATGTCGCTAAAAAAACTGAAGATAACAGGCTCGTCGTCATCAGCGTGCTGCGGGGGGCAGTCGATGCAGGTGCCATGCATCCAGCGAACAAAGAGCTATGGTGGAGACAAAAGAAGATAGCCATGCCTGATTGGGCTTGCAGCAGCCACCATAGCAAGAGGAGGGGAAAGGGCTATGCACTGAGAGGAGTTGCTTCCCAGGAAGGGAAGGCCTCTGGTGGGCTGCCACAACACTTCTTTGCTTTGTCTGCGTCTCTTCCTCCTCCCTGAAGCCCTTCTGCTCACCTTTCTGTCCTGTCCTCTTCATTCCCTCTCACCCCACGGTTACTGCAAGACCTCCTTTCCCTAACCCACCCTCTTGCTGCTACCCCTCATGCCAACCTAACGCACCTATCTGCTCCTCCCCCACTAATCCCTTCTTGCTCGATCAACCATCCCTTTTAAAAATAATTATTTTGCCATTGTCGTGCTACCCTACATCCTTGTTGGCCTCTATCGAACTCCCTTGTGGCCTCTCCTCTTTCCCAGGCCACTGCTGACTTCTGTCCACCCCCTTTGTCTCCTTAATAACCCCTGCTACTTGTCCTGACTCCACTTCTAGCCACCTCCTGAAAGAAGGCCCACTGCCTGCCTTCCAATATCAAGCCAGTCTTAATACACCATTTGGAAGCACTGAGTTCAACAATGGACCATTCCTCTGTTAAATACTAGGGCTTTTGCCTAGGAGGCTGGATACATACCAGTCTATGTGGGCAGGGGTGGCCAAAAGGATTGTGGCAGTCGAGGCACGGCACAAAATGCTGCCTTGCCCCACATGTTCAGTGGGGGCCTGCCCCTTTTCAGAACTAACCCCTGTAGCATTTGAAAGTGGTGCAGGGGGAGGGAGGAGGTAAGGTTGCTGGAGCCTCCTTTTCTCTCCTTGAGCTTCTGTCAAAGTTTGCAAGTGGGGGGTGAGAGGAGGCACTCCTTACAGAGTTTGCATGGGTCAGATCTGAGGGAGATCCAGATCCAGATGGCATCAACCTTTGGTACCAGTAACCCTAATTACCACTAGAGGCACTGAGAGTAGAGATAGTCAGTTAGGGTCTCCTTCTTTTTGCTGCTTATCTCTGCCACTATGACCTCTCTATTGATAGAGTGTACTCAGGAACTTCCTGGGAGTGACTTCCTTCTTCTTCTTCCCAGAATGTTTCTAGCTCTCTCTCTGAACACCATGGTATTTGACCAACAGAAGTTAGATATAGGTCTTTTCCTATCATCATGTACTTCTGAATAAAGTAGATTAGGCTAATCTTCCATGAATCTCCATGCTTATCATTTACAAGCTGTTGCCCCTGAGACTCTCCCTGTTAACTTCTGCTGTAATGGGAGTGAGTTAGCTCCTGAAATACTCTGCTATATAAGTAACTACCCCAACAAGATCAGTCCCAAAGTACTGTTCTGATGGCAATGGCAGGGAGCATCTTACCACCCTACTGGTGCCCCCATAAATCTGCCACCTGAGACGACCGACTCAACCTGCCTCATGAAGGGGCTGCTCCTGCATGTAGGACAAAAGGCACATTATAGCATCGCAATGACTTCTACTTACTTACATCTCTGTGAAGTGTTCCTGCCTTGCAACCTGCATTTTTATTTAGATATTTCTGTATCTTTTGTAAATAAACCCTTATCGGAATAACAATGTGCAACCTTTTCTTTACTCAAAAGAAGGTCACAGACGTCCACCCAGAATTCTCACCTTAGTAACTTCCACACAATCTCGGATGCAATGCACACACATTTTTTCAATTTCGCCAGCATTTGGATGCAGGATGATTTCAGGAGCAGATAAAATGGTTTCTGCTTGGAACAGCGGAATGTCTCCCATCACCGCTGCGTTGAAAGACTGTAAATTTCTATAGGAAGGAAAACAACAAGAGGATGCACCTTGGATGCCAAAACCACCAGACAAAAGAAAAAGACGAGTAGCGTCCTGGCAGACTTACTTGAGGATCAGGTTGGTCAAGCTCTGATAAACTTTATTTTCCCAAAAGGCGTAATAATGAACCAGTCTTGAGGCTCTGCCCGTGTTTGTGTTGACAACGAGCCCTTCCATTTTGGTCAGCAGGGGGCCGATGGAAATGTACTTGCGGACTAAGTGCTCGGCATCCCTGGATCTTTCATGCTTAACATACTCAAAGTACTCCTTCACCCCTGTTAAGGTGGGCAGCAACATTAAGACATTCTTTATGGTAGGTGGTTAGTCAGGAACAATCATCCAAAATAACAGCAATTAATTCATTTCCTAAAAGTCCACTCACACAACACATGTGAGCAAACAACATTTAGAGCAAGCCTGCTCAACTTTAGCCCCCCAGCTGTTTTTGAACTATAACTCCCATAATCCTCAGCCACAGTGGCCAATAGCCAGGGATTATGGGAATTGTAGGCCAACATTTGCAGGAGGACCAAAGGTGAGCAGGCCTGATTTAGAGGACTCCTTTAACTATCTGTATTTTCAGGATGTCGTCATAAATATATGGCTTATTTTATTATTATTAAAAAATATATGCATACTGCTTTTCAACAAGAGTTCACAAAGGGTTTGCGTAGTAAAAGAAGAAGAAGGGCCCCTGTCCCAACCCTCAATACCAGCTAACTTAAACTTTTTGTACCTCAGTAATGGACCCCAGAAATCAGAAAAGTGACAGGACGTACCAGGAAAAGAATTTGTGTCTTTGGTAGGTGGGCTTTTGAAGAGATTGGTTGATTCAAGTAATAAAAGCTTGTTGGACATGTCTTCAGCATTCTTGTGAATCTGATGAACAAGTGATTCAAATTTCCCAATGGCCTGGGTGCATCGGACAATATAGTCACCAATGCCTTTGAAACGAAAGGAATATGTGTCACTGTTTCTTCTTCACCCTGCTTTACACTTTGATTGACCACTTTTACAAGATGCAATAATAAAAGAAATGAGGTAGAGTTTCAGCCAAGAATTGCCACTTTAAAGATGCTCTATGTCACTAAGTTGCATTACCTAAGGAGTTCCAGTTAAGCCTCTTGTACCCAGATCTGAAAACTCGCCAAAGTTCTTGTATATGTTCATCCAGAAGTTGACTCTCTGCCTCATTCAATGTTCCTATTAATTTGTGATAGTGATCCAACATCTGGTTTATGCCATCTGTATATCTAACGAAAGAGAGACAAAGAAAGTGCTAAGGGATGTTTCATTTAGAAATCACCCCAGCTTAAGATCCTTGCCAGTATCACTTCTGAATTGTCAAGAGGTGTGTAAATTTCACATCAGTTTGTCTCCCAAAGACAGTTTTCTACTAGCTTAACGAAACCAGCACAAAACTGACATGCATCAAACTATTAAAAATTGAGATTGGCAGGGTTCTGAAATCACTTATTGAAGAGGAACAGCTGGGGAAAAAACCTTGAAGAAATCGCAAAAAGCCCCATGTCACATCCTAAAATCTAGGCAGTGATGACGTAGTAGCAAGAACTTCTGTGGATGTGGGTCAGCCGAGTCTGCCTCAGAGCTCCTACAGACCCTGAGCCAACATTTGGTCCATCTGAAAGAGAGCATCCTGCAAGCCAGCCATAAAAATGATTTCAGATCTGACTTTGCCCCTGAGGTCAAGGGTTCAGGTTCCTAAGGTGAGGAGCAAAGGAGAAAAGGCCCAAAACATTGGAGTCCTTGGGCTCTTCTTCAGGGATCACTGAATCTGTCTCATCTAAAACTCAGTTATTGTATAGCATGCAGGATTGTTTCAGCTGACCTGTGATGAAGTTGAGTCTGTGGCTCCAGAAGAGTCCTACAGCTTGAAACAAGCTGGGACTCAACACATGGTTTCGAGTGTCTTCCCTTTGCGCCTGTGCTGGTGCCCTTCCCTGCTTCCTTTCTGAAGCAACCCTTGGCTCTGTCATCTCACCAAATGCTCAAGGCCCTTCCTTGGCAGGGAAGACAAAAGGTGCACCTGAAGTCTGCCCAGTGTGCCAAGCTCCAAGCCAGCCTTAACATGCCAGCTAGCTCTCAGCAAAGGACTGGGGCCTAGGCACTCAGCTGGTGCTCAGCATGTAGGTCAGCTGATCATGTAGGTGCTCGGTCAAGCGCAGACCCCCAGCAAAGCAACATCCATCTTCTCTGGGAGTTTGCAGGGAGCAGTCCCAGGTGTCCGGTACAAGATATTCTTCAAAGGAGTTGTTTTAACTGGGGTACCGGAATAAGCTACATGGACCTCCTGCTCCTGAAGATAGTTTCTTCTTGAAATGTGTTAGGCAGTCTTCTCAAGTAAACTGCTACTTTCAAGCATTAGCTTGAGGGCTGCCTCCAGCTCTGGTCCTCTGATTTTTTGATGCTGCCCTCCCTTCTCTCCTACCAAAACATAACGAGAGGGAAGAGTTCCTCTCAAGCCTTGTTGGCACAGAGCACGCAAGGCCAAAACTGGGAGGGCTCTCCTCGGGAATGAAGTCTTCTAATTTGCATGGCCCTGCCTACTGGAGCAAGTAGAAGCAGCAACCCATGCCAGCATACAAGCCTCCACTGATGGAGAACCGAGTGCTTCACACTTGCCACCTACTCTGACAAGAGCATGCTTTCACTTTACCTGAGCAATTTGTCTTCCTGTAGTGCCACATTCCTTGCTATTTCAGGCACCGGGAACCCTAGATGCTCCATATATTTTGTTTCATTGATGATTTCCCGAAGCTTGGGGGAGAAATTGACTGTGAAACGAGCATTTTTCTCTCCAGTATCCACCTCATCACGTGGGCTCTACATCCCAGGAGACCAACCACAACAGAAAAGAGGAGAACACATCAAAACACTGACCAGTTGCCATTAAGGGATGCAGACACTTAGGAAACTTACAGCTGCTCTGCAATATCCATCTCTTCACAAGGACAAAAACTGGTCCAAGACAAGTTTTTATAAGCACCTGCTCAGAAGTCTCTGGGTTGGCCTGAATAATTGCCCCAGAAGGATGGACTTTAGCAAGGAGGGTTTTCTTCAATAGGATGGGAAGTGCTTCTTCTGTGGTCTCTCGCCACTGGTCATATTTCAAATCTTCATATTCTTTCATCTTCTTGGCAACTTCAAGGTACCTTTGTCTCACCTGAAATATATGAGTTTAATATATATAAGTTTAAAATATATAAGCTTAAACACTGACTCTTTAAAAAAGGGAGCTCAGATTTGTTGGCCAAAAAATAATTTATTTATTTTTAAAGCCCGATTGATCCAAACTGTGGGAACCCAGTCAAACAGAAGTGAAGATCTGGTACTTCCTAGTGAAGACCTTTCTCCTCCTTTCTGCTGTGGTAGAGAGTCTCTCTGATTGGGATCAGAGCTCCTCTTTGGAAGAAGAGGAGTCGTGCTATGGGACACCAGGGACTCAAACCAGAAAACTTGGCCATGTGAGCTGGGCCCTTCACAACCTGATCTTTCAGATTTGGCCAGAAACAAGTATGTTGTTACACAGTTAGTTCCAAAAGGCAGATCAGGATCCAAGAGGCCAGAGGCAGGTATGTGGTCAGAGTCAGCCCAAAACCTAAGTCTGGATAATGTGGCAGTCAAGGCAGGGTGAGGACAGGCAAGACAAGGCAAAACCTTGGAACCTGTACTGCTACTCACATCAAGTCACTTGTACCGAGGAGCCAAATCTGAAGTGACAGATTTCGAATGCCTGTTAGCTCCCCTGGAAATCTTAGCATAGCCCTGCCTTTGAAGCAAAGTGGGGAGTAACCCACTCCTTGGTAACCTCCATCACCAAAGGGGAATGATGGAGACAAGAACCAAAGTTACTGTTGGTCAGACAAGAAGCAAGGTTCCTGTGGATGGGAGCTAGTACTGCAGTGCTGGGGTTCTCAGACTTGGGTCCCCAGCTGATATTGGACTACGACTCCCATCATTCCTAGCCGAAGGCCATTGTGGCTGCAGATGATGGGAGTTGCAGTCCAGCAACATCTGGGGACAAAAGTTTAAGAACCCCTCTGTAATGTGTTCCCCTCCAACTTTTTGGTCTAGGAAACCTCCCAACATATATGGTGATTTCCCATCCTAAAACAACATTACTCCATATCATCCAGGGTTCCTGGAGAAACCCAGGGCTTTTGGTGAAAGTTAATGGAGCCTAGAGCCTCCCAGTCCTCCAAAGTGCAAATGGTTTTATTAGCAGCAAGTAATGAGACTCCAGCTGACCTCCCTTCCACGCTCGCTAGCCAACAGCTCTTCAACTTCTTGGAATCGAACAATGGTGTGCTTGATGCGGAAGAAAAGGGACCGGGCCCAGTAAATTGCACCTGCCACCACAGGGTGATTCTTGCACAAAGGTGGGCTGGCGAGGTTATTGACAAAGATGTTGTTAACTATCTCAAGCTGCGAATAAAAACAAAACATATATGATCCTTTTAAAAATCTACTTTGATTATTCATTATCAACATCTTAAGAAGCTGTGTAATACACACACAGTGTTGAGACTGAGACATTTTAACAGAAATGGCAACTTTCCACACACTTCCCATGTAAAGGGCCTGATTTATCAAAGACTGTTTAAGCAACAAAAAAGAACTTTTGGAATTGATAACTTATACAAATAGCTAGATTTGGACCATGCTCCTGTGGCTGTAAGGAATCCAGACATTTTTCCTCCAGGTTGTGTTGTTTTGGCAGGGAAATGGCTTTTCCTCAGAATTCAAACCACAAGCTATTGATGGTGAAAAGAGGAAATTCCTTCTCCTGCAGTATTGTGATGGAAATGAGTAAAGTGGTTGCCTGATTGTCACAGCACCTATTGGACTGTGCCTGTGCCATCACCATGCTCATAGGCTTTTCTTAGTAGTTTTAAAAGAAGCAACTATTTTTTAGTTCTTTGGTGAACACCTTCCCTTGATCATAGCTTAAGAGCATAGGAAGATTCTTTATACTGAGTTAATCTACTCAGTACTGTCTCCACTGACTAACAATGGTTCTCCAGGGTTCGGACAGAGGTTTTTCCTACTGTACCTGAAGACAGCCAGTGGCCATTTGGTGGGCCACTGTGTGATTGAGGATGCTGGACTAGATAGGCCTTTGGCCTGATCCAGCAGGGCTGTTCTTATGTCAAGAACTGAACGTGAGTCCTTCTGCATGCAATGCATGTGCTGCTCTACTACTCAGTTACAGCCTGTCCCCAAAAGGCACTATGGGAAGGTTCCTCCCACTGTTAATGGTGGTAGCAGGGCTAGCCTCATCACCAGGCAGAATCACTAGCAGAACACAGGTGACAGATGCCAATGTGGGAAAGGCGGCCTCAACAACCCAAGCAAGATGATGGAGTGACTAAGCCAAAAGGCTCCAGGATAAACAGTGAGGTGGGGTGCTACTATGGCGCTATTTCATAAAGAACGTCAAAAGGTCTAAAGTCAGCCTGGAAAAGAAGAGCAAAATACCTCTTTACAGTACTGTGCCAGAATGTCATTGAATTTCATCATCATCTGCTTATTGATGGCCTCTCGGGAGCGGATGTGCTTGAAGTTTAAGAGCATGTCAAAGGCAGCTTCTGCAGAACGAAGGGTCTTAAAAGACTCATCAATGAACATCTTGGCTTCTTTTTCTATATCCTAGAAATTGAGCAAGGCAGGTTTCAAAGCCACAAACAAGAGGAAAGGTCCTTTTCACACACAAAAAAACCTAGGATAGAAGGCAGTCCTAACTCAACAGAATAACTGTTCATGCCCCCACAATGCCACAGGAAATGCAGGCTGCCTTTTCACAAGTCACTCTATGTGGAGAATTGATGGGACTTGTAGATGAGACAATACTGGGGTGTTCTAGCAGGAAGGGAGAAATGTGGCCCTAGTCCATTTGGTGGTCAACCTGAGGCTCTCCAGCTGTTGTGGGATGACAGTTCTCATTATCTCCAACTGCAATAAAATGAGCTGGGGATGATGGGAGTTGTAGTCCAGCAACAGCTGGAGAGCCTCCGATTGGCCACTTGTGCTTTAGTAAAGCAAGAGAATTGAACTTCAAAGCCTCTGCTGCTTACCACCACTTCCATTTTAAACTCGTCCATAACAAGCTTCCACGGAGTTGTGGATCTGATGTTGAAAGGTTCAAAGTTCAGAACCTCCATCGGGCTAACCAGCCCATCAACTCGTCGCAAGACTTCGTCAATCCGCTTTGGATCCCCAGTGACAGCTTTCAGTTCGGGGCCAAAGATGTTATAAAACTCCTCTATGACCTGTCAGGTTTAAAAAAAAAAGTATGCTATCTTCATGACTTTTAATATGCCCTCCACCATCCCCCGCTTCCATTTATCTCAAGAAATAATACTATCTCATAACTGAGAAAAAATTAAGTTTGGGCATATTGCTTTTCCTTTAGGTAGTACTTTTTAAGTTGACAAATTTAGCAGAAGTTAAACAGGAGGGGCCTTCTTTTCGCATGGGAAAAACACAGCCACAAGAATAAATTCCTACCACAACACTAAAGATATACGAAGTATACTAATAGCAAATCAAGGTGGCTGAACACCCATCAGAATGGAAGCAAAACAGGGCCAACCCCAAAATAAGATCGTGGTTTCTACATACCCGGGGGACTCCCTAGGTATGCAGAAGTACATACCTTGGTAAATTAAAAGAAAAAGAAGCCCCAATAGCAGTCTGGTGCAGCCTGAGCATGCTCAATGACACCTCCCCACAAAGAGTTATGGAAGACTGGAAAAAAATACAGCAGAACATCGAGTGGGAGGCAGGGAGAGGTGCAGGAATTCGCCAGCCTTTACACTAATCAGCTTTTAGTAGCCTGGAGGTGGGTATTACTTATGTATTTATATTTATTTTTATTTTATATACCACTTTTAGTTAAGAACAACAAAGTGGTTCATGAAACGCAACATTTCTTTGTAGGTCCCACATGTAAACGCCAAGACTGTACTAATCTTGCAGCTAGCAGCACAGAAGCAAATGCACTGCTACAGGCTCCAGTTCATATGCACTTGGATGTGCACCCAGACCTTCCTTGCGTGGGGGCTTCCATTTGGTTTCAGACCCACTGAGGTTCCCAGCAGATGTCAGTGCACACTGGCAATGCATGCACAGAGCAATTTTGGCATGAAAAAAAAAGACGGAAGCCCCCGCACATGTGGGAGGAGTGTGTACAGAATGGAGCTACAGCACATATGAGGAGCCCATCCTGAGCCCACACCTCAGGATCAGGCCTCAGAAGCTATGCCAATACACATCCTAATCATCCATGCACACTGTTACCTGCAGCACACCATAGAGGTCTTGACAGATGGAAGCCATGTAATCTGTTTTTTCAAACAGGCGTTTCCTATCAAATTCCCACCGCGCATCCCTTCCCGAGGCTTCAATCTTGGCACGGATGTCAAAATATGACGACTTCCAAATTTCGAGGGTCCGTTTGGCTTCCAGCATTTTGATTTTTGCAGACTGCCTGTCTTCTCTATGAATTTGTAAAATAAGTAGAGACAAATTTATTTGAAACATACATAAAATTAGTGATGTGCACGAACCGGTCCGGTGGCCATGCTATAGGCCTCTGAACCAGTTCGAATGTCTGGCGGTCCGGCCCAGGGGGAGGGGTCTCGCTTTAAGGGCAGGGTGGTTGTACTTACCCCTCCCGCCACTTTCCCCCTCCGGCGCTCCATTTTCTTGCAAAGGTTTTGGGGCGGCAGCGTTCCTCCCTGCCGTCCCTGCCCCCGTTGTTGGCCGGGAAAAGTGGAAGTAGCTGCCGCGCATGCGCCCGCATCCGCTGCAAACATGTGACCACCATGAAAGCAGCGGGAGGGGTAAGTACAACCCCTCTGCCCTTAAAGCAAGACACACACACACACCCTGGCGCTAGACCGCACCTCCGCAGTTCTGTGCACATCCCTACACAAAATGGAAAGGAGAGGACACAGGAATAGCCAATATTCCAAAGACCCAATTTCAGACCAGAGCTGGCTGCTCATCAGGAAACTATTTTTAAAATATTATTATTAATTATTATTTATTATAATATTAAAGCAGCTTACAACATATGTGCACAAGTAAAACAACAGAAGAGGTGAAAAACAGATATGTATATATCAACACATTAAACATGAGTGGCAACAGTCAAGGAAGAGAGCAAAGTTAAAAGATACAAAGCATATTAAAGAGCAGACTTACAAGCCTTCTGGAACAGGAAGGTTTCCAGGATCTGTCTAAATATGGGGAGAGCAGAAACCTGCCTCACCTCTTTAGAGATGAAGCTCCACAACTATGGAGCTACCACTGAGAAAGCCCTGCTCTCGAGCACTCACCAGTCACATCTCTTTTTAATGGGCCCTGTCTGTGAATGATCAGAAATTCTTCTCAGTGCAGATGTAGGAAAGGGAGAAGAAATCATGCCAGAGAGGGGAGGAGGGCACATTTCTCAGCTCCTAATCGGCAAACCAGGAAGCCAATGGGTGGCCAGTCACCAGTGCAAGGTCCCAAAACAATGGTTCTTTTCGACACATTTCTATCCTGCCCTTCCTCCGATGAGTTCAGGGTGCCACACCACGTTCCCCCCCACCCCAATTTGATCCTCACAACATTGTGAGGTAGGTTATACTGAAAGATATTAACTGGCCCCAGGAGAACCAGTGAGCCTCATGGCTGAGTGAGGAAGCTGAATCCAAGTCTCCCCAGTCCTCATGCAAGACTCCAGCCCCTGAACCACTAGCCACTCTGGCTGCCTTTAACCAAGGGAATGCCACGTACTTGAACAAAGTCCGTAGATCGACAACTTTGCAGACCCTTGCGGAAATTTCCCAGGCAATGCGTTCCATGAGAGGGATCATCCTCTCATCCTTGTTGTAGTGCCGGGAGATGATCCACACCATTCTCAGGGCATTCATCAGGGAAGGGATTGTATCCAGGACTATGTTGAAGCCGGTGCCGTGCGTTAAATTCTTATGAACAGATGGGAAAGAGAGCACAGAAATGGTTAGTATGGAGGAATAGGATGCACGGCTCTCTGGCATCTGCTGCTGAAGGAACTGCAGGAAGCAGGGCTTGGAAAGACCTCTGCTGCCAGTCCAAGGAGAAAATCCTGGTTTAGATGGATTCACAGTCTACTTAAGGGCAGAGGGGCCACGGCTCAACAGCAGAGCACATGTTTTGCATGCAGAAGGTCTGAAAGGAGAAGGCTTTGCAATGCCATGCTTTGCAATGCAGAAGGTCTGACCCCATCTCAAAGGAGCAGTTGATGGGAAAGCTCTTTGCTGGAGGCCCTCAAAAGCCACTGCCAGTCAGAGGACAGCACTGATCTGTGGACCAATGGCCCAACAGACTATAAAGTAGCTTTATTTATTCACCCCTCAAGAGCACTGGGAGTTCTGGCCACCTCCCTGGTTCTAAGCACTAAGTAATTACCATCATAAACAATTAAGGGGCCTACGTAGAGCATCTGTTTCTTCAGCACCAATGACATCACTATATTACCAGGCCATTGGTCCACCTTGTATTTTTTTTAAAAATCACAAGCATTCTTAAAAAGCACTTTTTCATGATTTAACTCAGACTCCAGGCAAGAGTGAGCCTGGCTGAATCTTGCCCTCCCTTTATGGCAGGAATTCTCAAGGTTGTTGGACTACAACCCCCATCACAATGGCCAGAAACCAGTAGTGATGGGAGTTGTAGTCCAATAACCTCTGAGGACCCAGGGTTGAGAACTCCTGCCTTTAGGAAGCAGTGCCCCTCTAGCTGATTAAAACATACCTTTAGGTGTCGCTCAAGAGTGGAAAGGAACCTCACGTTGTCAACCGCCTCCACATGGTGCTTACAGAGTTCGTTGATTACTATCTGCAAGCTCTCCATAATCCCAGTGTCAGCGGTTTTCAGCACTTCCAAGACCTTTCTGACAGTTGGCAGTTTAAGCTGCTCAGTTAGGGCACTCAAGGTAGCATTCCTCTCACGCCACAGGTCAATCTCGGCTAGTGGGCCATTTCCCTGAAAGTGAGAAGAAGCAGGATATAGTGCACCAGAAACCTGAGAGAAAGGCAGACCTCATTCAATCCCTGTTTGTGAAGCATGCGGCTTTCTTTTTAAAAGCCCATGTCCTGGGAATTCTTAGGTCTGACAGACAGTTCACAGAGAAGCCTAGCCTTTTGTGTATGATATAATCACCCAACATCATATTTATCCAAATAGAAGATGACTCTGAATTTAAGATTACGCCTTTGAAAAACAGAGGTTGAATGCAGGTTATACCTGTATTTACCAAAAAGGAAGGGGACACCGAATTTGAGATGACAGCTCCCCAATTTCTAACATCAAATAACGGGGGGGGGGGGCGGAACTAGTCTTGGATTCAGATAAAACACAATATATTCTCACATGTTCACTTCTGGTCACAATCAAAAAGCTGGAAAAGGTACAAAAAAGAAGTGGCCCAAGGCGTAGAGCACCTGCCCTATGAGGAAAGGCATTTGAGGCTTTGTGTGCTTAGAACAGGAGTTCTAAGCTTTAAAAGTCAACTTCTTGGGCTCTTTCCAGATTACACCCTTCAACAGTGTCACTACGTGTCCATTACGTGTGCTTCCGTACTGCCTGTGTTTCAACATCGCAGTCCCTCCACTGTCAGCAAGGTGCCATTCACATTTCTGATGCCTTCTTTCGGGCTTGATCTTTGCATTACAGTGCAACAATGGGTGGGGGGGGGAAGCTAGCTGTATTTTCCGATTGTAGGAGGTTCACACAAGCTAGAAAAGACTGCTCCCCCTGCTGGTGGCTTTGCACAACACCCTTTATTTATGGTTCCAAGATGATCCTGCCAAGCCAAAGAAAACCACCGCTGTTGTAGCATGTAAACTGGAAAGCGTCATGCTTTGGTTGGCCATATTGTTGTTGGCCGCACTGGCCAACGTCCAGACTGCGTTAGTCAATAGTACTGCTCAGGAATCTAAAAAACTGGCAAGAACAGTTTGAGGGTTTATGGTGGCCGAGGTTGCCTTCAGACTGGCACTGCTCATGTGCTTGCTTTCTCTGTTCGTCTAAGGCCCATCCAATCTCCACATCTGAAAACAGATAACTAGAAAATACTCCAGAAGTCTTTTCTCCCCAAGCAAACTAACTCTATAAAGCAAGGCTGCACCAATTCGGTCCTCCTGCAGATCTTAAACTACAATCCCCATCATCCCTGGCTATCGGCCACTGTGGCTGGGGATGATGCGAGTTGTAGTCCACCAACAGCTGGAGGTCCAAAATTATGCAGCCCTGCTGTAAAGGCTACCCTGGTTTGGCTCTCTCTGGTTTGAGGAAGGTGATACGGAACCATACCACTTACTGTCACAGTATTACCTGAGGGCTTTTTCTCTGCAGTTCTTCATCCGCTGAGGATATTAACATGAGCCAATTGGTTGCAGTTTGCTCCAGTATTTCCACCACATCCCGATCAGCAGCCAAGTAGCTCACATCGCCATCTAAGCCTACACTTGGCAAGTCCAGCTTAATTTCCCCTGTTGGTCGAAAATGGGTTCGCTTAAGTTCGATTCCTCCACCATCTTTCTGAACAGGCAACCCCATAGATATGGTCTTTCTCATCAACTCCAGGCTTGTCATCTTTTTATATACCTGCATTTATCTAATAGAAGACGTCTCTGAATTCAAGACTCCCCGCCCAAACGCAGACAATAGCTGTATTTACCAGAGAGGAAAAGGACTCCGAATTTAAGACAACCCCCTGCTTTCTAACATCAAAGGATGTGGGAGGAACCTAGGAGTCAGGTAGATACAGTATAGCCCATGGTTAAGTATTGCAAATTATTCTCTCTGTGATCCCTTTTGTGTCATTGCTCTGCAGATGTTCTTTTAATTGGATGGCAATATAGTTACAGTTGGATTTCTAGGACATTTTTGTCAATGTGTTAATGTCTACCACACACTTCTGGGATTTCCAAGAGATCAGGATGTGCTTATGCATTTTAGCAGGCCTGCCCATAATCCTGTGAGTTGTTTCACCAGAATGCAGGGGGAGCAATAAGGGTCATGGCATTAAACATCCTGAGGCGGCTTTCCCAAAACTTGTCAGTTTCATCAAAGAGTGAAGGAAATCTGTGCTGGTGAAACTAACAATTTTCTCCTCCCAACTTCTGTACAGGGAGGAAAGGTTAAAATGTGGTGGGATTATATACATATATATATTACAAATTCTTAAAACTCTATTGAAAAAATTGAGAGTGAAAAGCCACAGTAGTGCTTCAGACAGAACATACCCATTTTACCAGAAACTTTTAAAAATGCCAGAAGACTGGGATGAAATTGTAACTCCACCTTCCTGTGTGGTCAGCATCTTACATCTTACAACTGATTTTAAAATCTGGTGGCAGCCTTATGCTTAAAACTGTGTATTTTGTCTTCCACACATGCACACACCAACAACAGGAGAGAGCCCTCAAAGCGCTTTAAGAGGAAGTGTGAAATCAGCCCGAGGCTTGCCTTCAATCTGCTGAATGGTTCTCTGAATGTGGTTTAAGAATTTCTGCATGCTCATTAAAAACTCATTCCTTAGGATCTGAAAACTCTCTAATACTACAGGCTTGCTTCTCATCTTCACAGTCATATGAGAACCTTCACACTCTGCCTTTTCGGTTTCTGGGTGTGTAGGGGACTCAACTGCATCATACGGATTGTGACACATGGCAGGCAGAAAGACCTGAAACACAGAGACATTTCTAAAGCGGTTCCATTCCAAATACAATGGCTACATGAACTTGCAACTTAATAACAACCCTACAGTCATGAAACAGTTAAAGGAGGATGTCAAGTAAAAAGAAAATTCATGTGCTGAGCTCTGCACAGGACTGCACTTTTCTGGAGACAGAGCCCTCTCTTAAGAGCTCTAGGAGGAATCCTCTGGGAAGGGCTGCACTTTCCAGCACTCTGGGCACACCTTCCGATGGTGCAGGGGCTTAAAAGGGCTCAGTTTCCCTTCAAGATGCCTCCAGCACTGGGCAAAATGCAGCACTGCATGATTAGAATGGTCATCTCTGCATGGTACCAGAGGGACTGTGCAGAGTATTTAGCTATGGCTGAAGCTTCACACAGGCCCAATAAACAGTTAGTCGGGGGGGGCACACTTGGGGTTCATGGGGGCCGCAATTGGCCCCCAGACCTTACAATGAACAACACTGTGCTATAGCTAATTAATGAAAAACTATCAATAACAAATGCTTCAGTAACAAGGTTTTCCAGGACAGGAGTGAGATACTCCTCAGTAGCTTCAGAATAACTTCCTGCTTAGTCCCTTCAGTGGAAGGAGCCTCCTGCAGTTCCAGTTTCATCTGCTTCAAAGCAGCAGAGTTTTTGCAGAGCTCCAGTTCTACATGCTTTTTTCTTCTCATGCTAACAGCCAGCCATGACATTTCTCTTTCCTTCTCCCATCGGTTGGTCAAGGAGAAAGGGAAGAGAGTCTGATCCCAACAAGGAAGCTTTTTCCGCATGTTGCAGCAGACAACCAAAACTGGCTACTAAGAGATGGCTAGATGTAGCAGCAGCAGGCAGACCCAGAAATTAATTATCCGACTCTGAATATCAGATAGGATTGGAACTAAAGTTCAAAACACAATAACAGGAGGAGAACAAAAACCAAAAATCGCAGAGCTCCTCTGGCCAGGGTTTCACCAGGAAGCCATCCTGACTCCTCCCCCTGGTTGTAGCAAAGAGGTGCAACTTGTGCTTCTCTAGAGCCCACTAAAGACACACACACTCCCCAACCCTGCAGTGATTTCACAAACATTTTCTGCAGGAATTACTAAATTATGTGGGAAATGTCTGAGGTACTGGCTTCACAAAATCTGGAGTCTAATCTAGATCTCGGAAGAAATCCCTTTTGAAATGTAATCAAAAATAAAAACTGTCCTCACCAATGAGAAGATCTGCTTGAGCATCATGAGGGTATGACCATTCAGAATACCATATTCCAGGACTTCAGGCAAGACATCATTGGCTTCAATGACATCATTTGGTTCACTGACGGTTTCTGAACAGCAAAGGATGTGAATGATTTGTTTAGAGTTTAGATTTGCTGGAACCCACCATCCCTGATTAAGAGCTGATCTATACTTTTTTTTTTTAAGCATGCACTACAGCCCTTTGGGGACACTACCTGACCCGGGGGGTGGGGGGTGGGCTGCACATTTACACACTGCCCTATGCACACAGAAAGGTCACACTAAAACCCTAATGTGTTATGCATCTCTATATGTAGAAGTAGTCAAACATTATCCATCATTGGCATACAGAAGCCAATGACAAGAAATTAAAACTCAATAGCATACTGCAGCCCAGTGATTTTTATGAAGGGAATCTACCATAGATGCTTGGGCTAAGATCTCCTTAGCAGTTCCAATCCCAACTCTGCAGTGAAACCCTTTAGTCTTTGAGTTATGCACCTATTTTTGAGATAGTGCTTGAACCCTCAAACACCAGCAGAAAACAATGGGATAGGTCGGTTTTAAGGGATGCTCAAGATCTCAGTGGGAATCCTAGGCCTATGTCAAAACACACTCTCAGCCCAAACTTCTTTTCCACTGAAATATCCCACTGCACAAAATACCTGTGGTGTCTCTGAGAAAAAACACAGTGTCGGTCTCCACAAAGTCTTCTGGGATGTCATCGAAAGCCATGTGATAATACAGGTTGTAAATCTCTTGCTTTACAATTTTCTGCAAAGGACAGGGACAAATGGACAAGCTCGGAAAGGACTTTGCATGGCTGTTCACAGCTGCCTTTCCAAACTGAGGTTTGCAAGAGAGTGTGCTCCACATGAGATGCTTTTAGGGATCAGGTATGCTCATTCAGTAAGCTAGAGTTAGCAACCCCTGGTACTGAGCTGCTGCTTTATCTAGTCTGTGTGGCTGATGTGTATGAAAGGAGGACTAACGGGGACTATGCAATGACTGACTAATAGTACCCATCAGTGTTTGACTAATGGGGACTACCTAATTGGTCCAAAGAGTGATGCCAATATGGGGCTCCCCAGATCAATGCTGTGCTTCCAATTTTTTATCCTCACTTCTGGTTTAGTAAGTAAAAGTAAAGTGTGCCATCAAGTAGGGATGTGCACGGACCGAGGAGACATGGTCCGAAGTGGGGGGGGTCGCTTTAAGGGCGGGGGGGTTGTACTTACCCCTCTCGCCGCTTTTTCCCTCCGGCGCTCCATTTTTAAGTAAAATCTTCGGGGCGGCAGCATTCCTCCCTGCCGCCCCTGCCCCCTTGTTGCCTGCAAAATGCGGAAGTAGCGCATGCGCACACTGCACACACGCATCAGCAATGCACGCATGCACGGATGTTACTTCTGCGTTTTGCAGGCAACAAGGGGGCAGGGAGGAATACTGCCACCCCGAAGATTTTACTTAAAAATGGAGCGCCAGAGGGGGGAAGTGGCGGGAGGAATAAGTACAACCCCCTGCCCTTAAAGCGACACACACTCCCCCGGCGTCGGACCACCACACCGGGCAACATGCGAACTGGTTCGCAGGCCTCTAACATGCCTACCATCAAGTCGATTTCGACTCCTGGCACCCACAGAGCCATGTGGTTTTCTTTTGGTAGAATACAGGAGGGATTTACTTTGCCTCTTCCTGCGCAGTATGAGATTATGCCTTTCAGCATCTTCCTATATCATTGCTGCCCAATATAGGTGTTTCCCATAGTCTGGGAAATGTACCTGCAGGGATTTGAACTGGCAACCTTCTGCTTGTTAGTCAAGCATTTCCCTTGGGGCCCCAGAACAAAGACCAATAAAAGGTCAAAGCTCAGCACAAGACAGCATTGTATGCTTAAACTTCTAAACTAGAAACAGAGCCCATGTTTCTAATTATCTTGAAAGCCCAGGTTGAAGCAGACTTACTTTAAACGTCCGACGTGAACCTCTCATGCCCAGCTCGTACTCAATCTCTTCCATCCCTGGCCCAATAGAGACTGTAGACGAATATTCAGCCACAGGCTTTTCCGCAACTTCAGTCAGAGATACTTTGCTTTTCCGTTCTCTCTCTAAACAAAAGAATAGCCAGAGTAGGGGACCAATGGCATCCACAGGTGAAACACATCACCTATGCAGCCTGGGCTGTGAACGATTACTGACCACTCAGCTTTGCCTCAGACAGACCCCAAATACTTCAACATTACAAACAATAGCTCCCTATTGTTTGTTTGCTTTTAGTGCTTCTGGTGGCAGACAATTCCACAAGTCATCTGCAGTGACCTGTGTGGTTCAATAGGTGCCAGTGAGTGTTCTGGACTCTGCCGCTCCTCCAGACCCTGATAGTCATCCTACGCTTGGTAGTAGCAGCAGTAATTTGCCCAATGAGCCACACCATCCCCCAGGTGACTTCTGAGCATCAAGTAGGCAGATTAAATGCACCTGACCCACAAAAACCAACCCTCTCCCCTGCAAGTGCCCATCTGAGGGCGCAGCCACGATCCAAGAGATTTGCAATTAGGATCTCTGTGGAGCATCTGTACTGCCCGCCACCCCCCACCGGTTAATAGCAGCTTTACTATTCCAATGGCATTCAGGTTGGAGAAAGAGCAAGAGAGGAAAGGTTAAACACCCAAAGGGCCACTAGCCCAGTATTTAGAGCTGGGGCTGCAAAATCAAGATTGCAAATTACCCCACAGAGATCATAAGCATGGATTGTGGGATCTAGTTTGGCCCTAATTCTCTCTGTACACAGAACAAGGCTTCTCTTACGTATGACGGAGATGGAGGAGGCCCCGCCCAGCCTCTCTGAACCTTCCTCCTCGGGGCCTTCATCAAAAGGCACGTCTGTTTGAAAAGATCACAGAGAAAAAAATGACAGAAGCACCACATTAGAACAGAGTTGGACTCAGGGAGCCTAATGCGGAGCTCTGTGTGAATCTGACACATGGAGCCCCCATACAATGGAGGGGAGAACCCCTGCACTGTCACCTCCACTGAAGTGAATAGGGAAAGGAAGAACCATCACAAGCTTCCACTGGGGGCTTGTTTGAGCCAGCGTGGTGTAGTGGTGAGAGTGCTGGATTAGGACTGAGGAGACCCGAGTTCAAATCCCCATTCAGCCATGAAACTTGCTGGGTGACTCTGGGCCAGTCACTTCTCTCTCAGCCTAACTAAGTATGTAGTACACTGCTCTGGGCTCCTTGGAGGCAGAGCGGGATATAAAATGTTAATTAATTAATTAATTAATTAATTAACTGAATATAAAGCCAAGGCCCAGACTGGCAATAGATGAAACAAGAAGACAGTATATCAGAGTTCTTGTCAAATGGCTTTTCTTCAGCAATTGTAACCAGCTCACGGACAAGCTTGGGGAGGAAAGGAAAGGGGAGAGGAAGATTCAGGGTGCAGTCCAGGCTGGTTTCACTCCCAAATTGAGATGCTGGGACACAAGAAGAAACTGCAGCCGTTTTGGAGTTGGAATGAACTAGGGCAGGGGTTGGGTTATTCGATGGGAGTTGGGAGAGGAAGCCTCCCACCCTCCATGTTTCTTTACTATTGCTCACCCCACATATTTAAGACAGGTGTTGGGAACAGAGGAAGTGGAGAGCGTGCCAAGCCGTGGCTCTCAGCAACGGGGAAGCAACCAAGGCACTTCGGACATGCTCAGGTGCACTGCACATCACTTTTATCGCGTCTCCACATATCATCTAAGACAGGTATTGGAGGAAGGGGAAAGAGGTAGGTACAAGGGATGTGAAGCACTCTGCGTCTCCTCTCATTATCACTGAATCCCCACACGCTGTCCAAGGTAGGCGTCGGGGTGGGGATGGAGGAAGCAGGCAAAGTGCAAGGCTGCAATTATGGGGGGTGGGGGGCTCCAAGCCAGGCCTTCTGCAAAGGCTCAGGAGATGGCAGCACATGATCTCAGGGGCAGAAGAAAGGGGAGAAGCCTGCGAGGCTGGCTGAGGGTGCCCCGGGGGTGGCCTGCAAGGCGTCCTACACAGATGCAGCAGAGAGCGAGAAGGGGGGCGGGGGCGGGCGAGGAGGAGGCCCTCTAGTCTGCTGCACATGCGCAGAGGCCCTCCTGCTGCCCGCTGGAAGGAGAGGCTGTTGTGGGGCGGGGGGGGTGTTGGGGGGGCGCCTCCGCCACCTCCGCACCGATTTCCACGTCGATCTCTTCGAGGCGGGTCTCCTGACGGAAGAAGAGGGCAGACGCGGCCCCTTCCTCGACGCTGGCGGCGCCCTGGTTGAGGAAGTGCAGGAGGACCTCGGCCTCGGCGCCGTCGTCGCGGTTGAGCAGCTCCTCGAAGGGCGCCTCTCCGGGGATGCCCAGGGCATGGCGCAGCAGCAGCCCCAGCCACTGCACCCGCACGTCGTCCATGCCTGAGGGAGGCCGGCTGGCAATGGCAGGCCCGGCTCGCCCGCCCAGCCGACGCTCGCCCGTCGCCGTGGCAACGGCGGGGCGGGGCGGGGGCGGGCCCAGGCCGCGCGAGGGTGCTGAGACGGCCAACAACAACAACACACACACCCCCGCGCCCGCTTTCGGACTGTCCAACATTCTAGATTATTATTATTATTATTATTATGGCACACATCCTTGCAAATACACATGCATTTGCAAGTACTGAACAGTGCACAGTCTAAACTCAGGTACTAAACAGTGCACCCAACCTGTCATTGCACAAAATGGTTGGAGCCGTTTTTAAACTGTCAAGAGTTGCTCTGTGGCAGGAGCAGAGCCAGACCAGCGGTGGCCCCTACTTTGCTCACAATCAAGAGTGGCAAAGAGCAGCTTCTTTCCCATTATTTCAGGATATGTCTGGGAAGTGAGAAGCAGAATTCATATTAGTGAAAGTATAAGCAATACTCCAGTGGGTATGTCTGTAAGAACACAAGAACAGCTCTGCTGGATCAGGCCCAAGATCCATCTAGTCCAGCATCTTGTTTCACACAGTGGCCCACCAGATGCCACTGGAAGCCTACAGGCAGGAATTGAGGGCATGCCCTCCCTCCTGCTGTTACTCCTCTTCCTTGCAGAGTACAAGGGCATGATAGTCCTTATGAGAGTCTTCTGTAGCCATCTCAATCACTTGCCACTTTCCTCTAGTCTCTCCCATGATCAGAAAATGCCTCCTCCATCATTTGCTCAGTTTTTTTCCCAGTTGACTCAAGCATCATCTCCATTATCCATTCTCTGCACCCGTTCTATTCATCCTCCCCCATTCCTTCTATGTTCACCCATTCTTGCCCAATTAATTCTTTCTTCACTTTTCTTGGGACTCACATCCTTCCCACTACCCTCACCCCTCTATTTATTCCCCTCCCTTGAAGCCCTAAGTATCTCAGAATAAGAGCAAGTTGAAGGTTCATTTTACGCCACAATCAATCATGCCAGAATATCTGTTCTCAAAAACAAGCAGTTAGCCTTTATTTAAGATGAGTACTGTATGAAAGAATGAAGGTTAGAGTTATTCCATTGGCACTTATATAAAATTATTTGTGGTAAGATACCTCCATTTTGATTTTTGAGATTTAAAAAAAAGTCTTGAGACAGTTATCTTCACTGAGCAGTTGCATTCAATACCAAATTAGTCACCATGCCAAAAGCAAAACAGAACCTGATTTTGCAAGTATTAACTTCCACTAGTGGATACAAAATGGATACAAGGAGTGTACAGCTGGAATTCAGGAGAATCTGTCCTAACTCAAGTGGTTTGTTGTCCAACAAGGCAATGGATATCCAAACTACAATACTGTATATATGTGTGTGTGTTTGTGTGCATATACATACATACACACACATACACATACACACTTAAGTACATGCTTAATTTCAGGGAAACAAGTTTTCAATTAAGCACGCACTTAAAGTACTATCTGAAACTCAGCTAGAATACTCAACACCTTGCAAAATTAATTCAAGCAATGATCCTGGAAGCAAGATTGTGTAGGTAGGCCTGTGTGTGTTACACCATGCTGGCAAACAGAAAGCCAGGGCCCTCTTCTGTCCCATTCAGTTCAAGATCTGGGATGTGGAATGGCAAAAATTAAACTAACTTTTGTTCTGGCTGGAGCGAAGAAGTTTAAAAATAAAATCTGAGACACCTAACAGAAAGCTTTCACAGTTCCTTAGAAATACTGAACACATACACACACACATACACACACTCACTCTTTGTTCCCAACTGTTGCCCGATATCCACAGCTATGAACTTTCATGAAGAGGGTTTGGTAATAGTGGTAATGACAAAGGAAAATAACTGTTTGTTAAAGAAAATAAAACTACTTTAAAAATAGAGCATTGTTTATAAGCAGGAATCAGATGTTCAGTTTCAGTCTTAAGAATTGAATCTATGTGCATTCACGGTGGGGGAAACACGATGTATATTTTATGCCTGTTCTATAACAGGCCCCATATTTGCAGCATCCAACTGAGAGGTATATATTTTAATATATTACAATATTATTTGGTTGCATTATAAGGCAATCAATGGGGGAAATGCCCATTTACTCTCCACCAATGAGCTGTACAGGAATGACATCTCTAAGTACATGATTTTCAGAAAATGACTTAAGAAACAGGCTGGCCACAGCAGTCAAGCTATGCAACATATCTATTAAAATGTAAAGAAATCTCTTGAAAGGAGAAAGGCGTGAACTTGTATCCTTCACCTGCATAGAACTTGTTCTGAAATTCTACCCTGTAATAAAGGGGAAAAAACCTGAATTGAGATAAAAGGTCACACTGGAAAGATACAGCCCCCTTCAAAACAGCCATGCAAAGCAGACATGCCCTGAAATTTATGCAAAATTAGCTCTGCAATAAAAATCATTTTCAAACTTGATGTTTTTAAAAGGCGTGACAAAATTTCTTTGGTAATAAAGCTATTTTTTTTAATTTTTTTTAAAGAAAAAATCCAGGCCCATACGTTTTGAACACTCAATATGTTTTCCTGGCAAGTCAGCTTTATTATTATTATTTAATTAATTTATATACCACCTGACTCCAAAGGCTCTAGGCAGTTCACAAAAATAAACACAAGAACAACAAAACCAACTGTTAAAAACAGCAATTTAATAATTTTAAAACATACAGAGTTTACTAAAAGCCTGGCTGGAAAAGTGTGCCTTAAGGGCTCTTTTGAAGACTGGCAAAGATGTCAAACTACAAATGTCTATAGGGAGCACATACCACAGCCTAGGAGTGACTACAGAGAAGGCTCCTGAGTCACTGACGGACCTCTCTCGCTGATCTCAGTGTCTGGTGGGATCACACAGAAGAAGGCATTCTCTTAGGCAGTGTTCCCTCTAACAGGGATTCCCAGATGTTGTTGACTACAACTCCCATAATTCCCCCCCCCCAAAGCTATTGCAGTTGGGGATTCTGGGAGTAATTTGGGAATCCCTGTTAGAGGGAACACTGTTCCTAGGTAACCCAGTCCTAGGTAACCCATTTAGGGCTTTAAAGATCATCAGCAGCACTTTGTATTTTGTCTGGAAACCTATTGTTAGCCAATGCAATTGCTTTAAGACAGACATAATATGGTCTCTCTGAGACACCCCGGAGACCAATCTAGCTGCTGCATTTTGAACCAACTGAAGTTTCTGAACTACATACAAAGGCAGCCCCATGTAGAGCACATTGCAGTAGTCAAGCCTAGAGGTTACCAGGGAGTGCACCACACTTCTGAGATCACTATCTTCAAGAAACAGATGCAGCTGTTGAATCAACTGAAGTTGACAGAAAGCACTCCTGGCCATAGCACCAACCTGAGAAACCAGAGTAAGGCCTGGGTCCAGAAGCACTCCCAAGGTATGTACCTCTTCCTTCAGGGGGAACGCAACCCCATCCAGAACAGGAAGATCTATCGGGTCCCTTGAAGTATGACCCCTAACCATGAGTACCTCTGTCTTGCTTGGATTCAGCTGCAATTTATTATCCCTCATCCAGTCCACTACTGCCTATAGGAGGCACTTAGAGGGGTTATGCAATTTCCTGATGATGATGTTATGGAGAAATAGATTTGGGTGACATCAGCATACTGATAACACCCTGCTCCAAGTCTCCTGGTGATCTCACCCAGCAGTTTCATGTAGCTGTTAAGCATCAGAGATAGGATGTAGTCCTGAGGGACACCATAATTGCTCTCTTAGAGCAATCATCTCCGAGCAACACCATCTGGAATCTACTGGAGAGATAGGAATGAAACCACTGCAAAGCAGTGCTACCTACTCCCAAATCCCCCAGACGATTCAAAAGGATGCCATGGTTGATAGTATTGAAAGCGGCAGAAAGTTCCAAAAGAACCAACAGAGCCACACTCCAACTGTCCATTCCCTGGTAGAGATCATCCATCAGACTGACCAAGGCCGTCTCCACCCCATAGCCTACTCTAAAGGCAGTTTGAAATGGATCTAGATAATCCATATCTTCCAAAACTGCCTAGAGTTGATCAGCCACCACCCTCAGTTATCTTGCCCACCCAAGGGAGGTTGGAGACTGGTCTATAATTATCCATCACTGAGGGGTCTAGGGCAGGCTTCTTAAGCAAAGGTGTCACAATTGCTTCCTTCAAACAAGGAGGCATCCTGCCCTCTCTCAGCGAGGCATTTATGATGTCAACTAGGCCATCTCTAACAGCCTCCCTGCTAGATGTTATAAGCCAAATTGTGCATGGGTCCAAAGGACAGGTGATAGGCCAAACACTTCCAAGGAGCTTGTCCACATCCTCAGGAGTCACAAATTGAAAGAGATCCATTCGAACTGAAGCAGAGGAGTAATTGAACACCTCTATCATTGTTCCCGCCATAACCTTGGAGTCCAAGAGAATGCAAGAGATTTTATCCAGAAAAAAGCTGTTAAAAGCATCAAAGCAGGAAAATGAGAAATCCAGATCTAAGTTCAGAAAAGGGGGAATCTAAATCAATCCCCCACAACTCTGAACTCTGCTGGACATGAACTTGCGGACACAATACCTGCATTACAGAATCACTTCTTTGCTGCATATATTGCCACAGAATAAGCTTTC
Organism: Hemicordylus capensis; assembly: GCF_027244095.1. Taxonomy (NCBI): domain Eukaryota; kingdom Metazoa; phylum Chordata; class Lepidosauria; order Squamata; family Cordylidae; genus Hemicordylus; species Hemicordylus capensis. Next base: position 12,651,794 of record NC_069671.1, read on the forward strand.
AAATGGGCTTTGTGCCATGTCTTATCAGATTCAAGTTGAGTCTTCCTCCACTCATGCTCTAGTCTTCTCCCTTGATGCTTCAGCTCCTGTAGCTGTCCAATATACCATGGAGCGAGTTTTGAAGAATGGAGAAGGCACTTATGGGCAACAGTATCTACTATCCTGGTAAGCTCCCTATTCCAGGGCATCAACAGACTCACTGGCAGAACCAACTCTAAAACCCTCCAATGCCTCTAGGAATCCTTAATTAAATGCTTAATTAACCATCCCACCTGGGGGAAATAAGTTTAAGTGCTTAATTTTTGAGTTTTAAATTTTAAATTGTTGTAATGTTTTAACCTTTTTATTTGTTGTTTTTATTGTTTTGTTGTAAACCGCCTAGAGACTTGCGTTTTGGGTGGTATACAAATGTGTTAAATAATAACAATACAGGATCCAACAGCCTCTTTGGGCGGACCATCCTACTAATAATAATAAAATTAGAAATAATAACAACAGCAGCAGTAGCAGCAACAACAACAACAACATAGAACACAAACAACAACAACAACGTAGAACACATACCAATGAAGTCGTACAGCATGTAGAAAAGCTGAAAGGCCTTCCATGACTAAGAGAATGAATATTGTTAAAACCATAAAAAAGGCTGAAACCGGAACCAGCAACATGATCCCATAGGTTGCGTCCACACGAAGGCCCACTCTCATGATCATTTCCCAGAGCACTTCTGATAATTCTAATAAAAAGGAAAAAAAGAGTTAACACTAATTTAGTAGAAAATCCCAATTGAGGCCCAGCAAGGCAATTTGAGTAGGATTGTTGTTGTTGTTGTAGAATGCTAGTACATGGCTTTCTTAATGGACATTTTATTGGTGTAGGTGTGTGGGCATCCAGACTAGTTCTGCACTAGTGTAAATGCTAGTTCCTACACTAGCAGGAATGCTACACTAGCACAATATGTACACTAGCCTGAACCCTTCTCACAAACGCATATGAGCTTATGCATCTTCCATTAGTGGTAGTGCAACATCACAGCACCCTGCAGGCACAAAGAGACCTCTCATGACTCTGCAGATGTTATCCACTGGAGAGGATAACATCAGGAGAGGAGAGCTGGTCTTGTGGTAGCAAGCATGACTTGTCCCCATAGCTAAGTAGGGTCCACCCTGGTTGCATATGAATGGGAGACTTGATGTGTGAGCACTGCAAGATCTTCCCCTCAGGGGATGAAGCTGCTCTGGGAAGAGCAGAAGGTTTCAAGTTCCCTCCCTGGCAGCATCTCCAAGATAGGGCCAAGAGAGATTCCTGCCTGCAACTTTGGAGAAGCCGCTGCCAGTCTGGGTAGATGATACTGAGCTAGATGGACCAAGGGTCTGACTCAGTATATGGCAGTTTCCTATGTTCCTATGTTCCACTGCACACTATGTCATGCACATTTAACATTAGAACAGGGGAGAGGGAGAGCTTAAAGGCAGCGAGGAAATTAGCACTTGAGGTGGCATGGAGGATACTTACGTGCATGGGCAAGACTCAGAGCCCAAAGCCTCAGGTACGAAGCTGTGTTGGAGATGCATCCAAGACAGTATTCAATAGTATGGATAACTTGATCCATGAAAACATCTACAACATTAAACTAAACACAAAATAATGTGGTTTAAAATATCAGGATCAAATGTTCACTTCAGTATAGCTTTGCAGATCTGGATAATTTGAGGATACAAAAATAATCTGTGATGTGGGAAGCAAGGGGTCAAAGATTTCTCTAGAGCCAAGTGGTTGTGGTATGAAGTCATAAGCAGGCCCTCTATCCCCACCACTAACAGAATTAGCTTGCTTCAGTCTTTGCCGCGAGAAGCAGCTGGGCCTCAAGCCAAGAATTAGGCATGGTTTGAAGCAGATCGTACATCACCTGTTCAGATGCAGGGGGGCGCTAACACAGGAAGCCTAGCTGTTCAGTTAAGATGTACGTTCATAGCTTACAGTGGTTAAGCCAAAGACTTTGTGGGAAAGATGGATTTTGAAGAAGAGGCGTGGCACCCTACAGGTGCATGTGGAACACTACAGCAGAGTTCTGCTTTATTCCACATTGGTCATCCAAAGCCACAACGGAGGGGAAAGGGAAAGCAAGCCTCGCCACACAAGAGCTACAAAGCCACAAATTCAAGAGTTCTGCACCCAACACTGCTAATGGAGAGGCAGCAGCTGGAAAGATAACTCACCTCTTCTTTCTTGTCCTCTTTGTGCCTGCTGTCCAATGAGCTGCTTCCCTCTTCCAGAGAACGAGTCAAGAGGACCATGTCTTCTTCGCTTTCTTTGCGGACTAACCGGTAGCCCTTCTGGGGGTGGGGAAGAAACGTTGCCTTAGCATTTTGGAAATTGCAGCGGGCCGATTCCTTAGCCACAGAGAAAGAGTGAAAGCTGGAGGCACACTTCACTCTTCCACCCCATCCCACCCCCCGAAAGGGTTGCTTTTGTTGTATGTGTAAGAACTACCCACATTCTGAGGAGCCCATCTGCTGCCCGGGCCTCCCCTGTACGGATGTGCCCGAACCGGTTCAGCGGCTCCCTAGAGCAGGGGTGGGGAACCTTGGCCCTCCAGCTGTTTTTGAACGACAACTCCCACCATCTCCAGCACAATAACTGTGGCTGGGGATGATGGGAGTTGTAGTTCAAACACAGCTGGAGGGCCAAGGTTCCCCACCCCTGCCCTAGAGCACCAAGCCGGTTCAGGTGGCCGCAGCCAAACCGCTCCTACGCTGCCCCATTGATTTTCCGGGCACGGTGCTCGCTCTACAGAGGCTATGCGTGGCTGCAGCACTGCTCCCTGCAGCATGTGCGAGAGCCATGTGCGTGCCGACGCTGCACACCAAGGCTACAGGGAGCAATGCTGCAACCAGGCCCAGCTTTTTGTAGAGCATGGGCTGCGCCCAGAAACGTGGCGGGGCAGCAGCGGAGCAGGTAGGGGCCTGCTTCTTAAGGGAGCCCCCCCACCCCCCACCCACGGGGACTGGCTGAGCCCATTAGGGCTTATCCCTACTCACCTGCAGCTAGGTCACCTGGGCACTGCAAGGGATGGAATGACCTAAACAGCACCCAGTGCAGGGTGACAGAGTGATCCTGCCCCCAAGACAGGTGACAGGAAGGAGACCTGCAAGCAGCTGTCTCATCTACTACCGCAAGAAGAATGTGTTTGAAACACACCACAGCTTACCGTTTGTTTGGCTTACATCAGGAAAGCACCCTTTCACTTTGCAATGCTATACAGACTTAACAGAGTTAGAGGGCGCCTTGGGGGGGCAGGATCACTCTGTCACACCCCTGCACTGGGTGCTGTTTCGTCGCTTCATCACTTCAGTGCCAAATGTTTTCTCATAGGTCTCTCTTAAACACAATCTTTGCCATGCACCAGTTAAGTAATGCAACAGCACAAGTCTCTATCAGGGAACATCTGAAGCTGCCTTATGCAGAGTCAGAGGACAGCTCCATCTAGCCCAAGACTGTCTATTCTGATCGCAGCTCTCCAGAGTCTCCGTTAGAGGGCTTTATCAGCATCCCACTCTCGGAGATCCTTGAAGATGCTAGGGACTGAATCTGGGACCTTCTGTATGCAAAGCAGGTGGTCTACCACTGAGCTACGGCCGCTCCCTAGAACAGACGAATGCTTAAAAGTAAGCCCCTGAAAACTATGCCCCCACGTTCAATGGGTCTTCCCTCCAGATAAGCAGGCATAAGACTACAGTCCAATTCATTTAAACACAATGTAAGCATTCTGGATACACTATGCCAATCCAGAATACACAATACATACTCTGTATGACCCAATGCTTTGGCCTCCGTTGTTCAGCCAGTATAAATAGAGTGGTTTCCCAAAAAGCAGCACAGGAACGGAGAGTATTGCAACAGCAAATAAAAGCCTCTGCACAATCCTCTGTTTAGGGGAGAAAAGCTGTTTTACAAAGATGCCAACTCCCTGCCAACAAGGCAAGTGTACCACAAATGCCAAACTGCACTAAAAGTGCATCAACATGCAACAGTCCCCAGCTACACTAAAGGAACCAATTCCTTGCAAGAGAAAGGATTCTATGCAGCTGGCTTTGTTCATCGTTTGCTTATATTTTATTTTAAACATAGTCAAAAAGGAAGGGTTGCAACATTTAATCTGATTCATAGATAATCTGATTATCTTAGAAAAGCCCTAATTAACTGGGCAGATAGTTTTAACATAATATTTTTTAATGAGTACTTTGAAAAACTGAAGATAGCAAGCACCATTTTAGAAGGCATTTCCTCCCTCCTTCATATACAGGAGGGAATTTCAATATGACTGATAAATCTATATGCCACCATCCATGTGCCTGGCGTAAGAGAGAGGTCCTTGCCCCAAGGCACTCACAGAAGAACTGTAGTATTTCATGTACTTTGGTGTAGTTACAGCAGAGCAAGAAGACTAGGGAGTTGGGCCAAAGGCTTCACAGGATTTTGAGGAGAGATTTAAAGGAAATGAGAAGTGACACATGCTTGATCATCACTGTTCCCTGTAATAGGGATTCACAGCCGCTGACTACAACTCCCAGCATCCCCAGCTGCAATGGCCATTGTAGGTGGGGATGCTGGTAGTTGTAGTCAACATCTGGGAATCCCTATTACAGGGAACACTGTTTCTGATGCCATTCATAATGCACTTACATAACCGTGACTGATCCCATCTGATCTCAAAGTTCAGACATGGAGGGTCTGTGTATTTCAGTTGGATTTAAGCCTGTGAACTCTCCCAGACAGCTGCACCTCCCTCCAACTTCCCTCTCTGCACCACGGCAAACTATAAAGTGTAAAGGTAGGCAAGGGGAGGAAATCCTGTTGATACTTTTTCCATTCTAAAGATCACCAACCTGTCCTGTATAAAATTTGAATTCTCCGCTGGCAGGAGACAGGAACATGTTAATGAACTCAATCAGAATGCTGGGAGCGTCTCTGGAGTTTTCAGCAGAATAAGCGAGCCACTTATAGATGATCATAAACACAAGGTATCCGAAGATGGACAGCATGAACAGAAGTTGAGGAATAAACACCAAATAAATATTGTACTTCTTCCTGAAATGCCTGATGGAATTTAAAAAGTGGAGGGTGTTGGCGTTGGTTTTTTTAAACCACAGCAGAAATCAGTTTTAAACAGAAAGATCACAGAGAAATATACATATGCCATTAAACAACAATCTCATGCTTTAAGGCCGACCCATTTATTGGCTCAACATCTGCCCTGGCGAAGGGATGTCCAGCCACAAATATACCCGATGTGAGGCTGTAGACTCAGTGGTAGAGCCATTGCTTTGCAAGCTGAAGGTTCAATCCCTGACAGCATCTCCAAGTAGGGCTGGGAAAGATTCCTGTCTTCAGCCTTGGAGAAACACTGCTGGTCGATGTGGACCAGGGCTGCTCAACTTCAGCCCTCCAGCTGTTTTGGGACTACAGCTCCCATAATCCCCAACCACAGTGTCCAACAGTCAGGTATTATGGAAGCTGTAGGCCAACATCTGCAGGAGGGCCGAAGCTGAACAGCCCTGAGATAGACAATACTAAATTAGATAGACCAAGGTTCTGACTCTGTCTAAGGCAACTTCCTATGTTCCTTCCCTGATACTGCTGCTATTTCAGAGACAAAGGGGAAAGTGTTTTTTGCTACTTCTAGTTACAGAGCAGACGGAAGGAAATAGGTGGGGTGGAACACAAGGAGCAAAAGCACACAGGCCCCATACAGGGCTCCTTATTGGCCAGGCCTGGCCTTGAACGGTAGCTGAGCTAGCTTGCTGCCTAAAAAACGGAGGATAAACAGAACCAGATATTCCAAGTCTTTCCTATTTCAAGTAGAAAGCAGAATTTACAAAATATCACTACCAATTTGCCAAAAAGCCATACTTACAAGTGATTAACTCCCCCCATGAGAACTCCAAAAGTCATATGGATCACTCCAATAATTATAGACATTTTCATTTTGAAGGAATTTAAAAAACTAAGACGATTGTTTGCCAGGTTCCAGATCTGCAGAGGAAACACATATACATACTCAAGATGACATATTTACAGTAAAAGTTCATCTGGAAAAAAAAAGGGGGGGGAATAAGCTTTAACCATAAATTGCATATCACTACCCAGACCCTAGTTTCCACCCTTACTACACCAAAACATAAAATCACAATAGGCACACAGCAAGGCACCTGAAATAGGCTTCTCAGAATCTTGTTTTGGTTCATTTCTAAGGCCACGAAATTGACATAGAGGGTGATCTGAGCACCATATAGGAGCTGGGCTAATTGCTTTAGCTTCATATAGTTTAATAGCAGCCGGGATAAACTGTCCACCTCTAGATCTTCACTCAAATTCTAACTGCACAGAAGGATTTGAGAACTGCAATGTCATTTGGGGTTGTCATATAAAATGGGGGCCTCTGCACCTCTCTTCTGCATATACTTGAACATTTTCCGACTGGTTTAAAGTAACCCCATGAGGTTTTTAAGAGAGGCAAAACATGGCAGCAAGATGGAATCATGTTGTGAATCCTCTCGAGGGACACTCAAAGGAAGCAATTTCCATGGAAGGAGCTTTGCTCACAAAGCTACAGGAAAGGGACCTGGTACAGGGAGTGCGAGTTTGGGGACAGGCTCACCCCAGTGTTATATAGTGCCTTTGAGTGGCCGTTTCCATGGAGCAAGGAAGGCAGGAATGGAAACGAACTAGAGGCTTATCCTCACCAACGGAAATATATACTGACACACAATTTAATATGATCTCCACCGCATATTAAGGTCATCAGGAGAGGTTCGTCCCTGCCAGCAACTTGAGATTGGGCCTTCTCTGTAGCTGCTCCTGGGCTCTGGAATGCACTCCCTATGGATATTAGAGGCTTAAGAGCTTGAGCAGCCTCTAAAAGAGCACTAAAAAACATTTTGGTTTTTTTAGGCTGGCCTTTAATGATTATTGAAATGGTTTTAAACTGGTTTTAATTTTGTTTTTAATGAGTTATTTTGTTTTTATATTTGTGAGCTGCCTAGACCCATCTGGGTGAGGCTGTATAAAAGAATAAACAAAGAATAAAATAGAGTGGCCTAAAATTAAGCACCATGAAGACTGCCAATACTCCTTGACCAGCTTATCATGACCACACAGTGGAGCTTCCAGGGAGAAGCACTAACCGGATCTATGCCAAAAGGATAAGGCCCCTGGAACACTCCAGTCACGTTTGGATTGACAGTCAGATAACGATTATTCAAATCCTCTGGAAAACTAGAACAAAAGAAAAACACACGTAATAGGACCAGGGCTTGAAGAGACTTTTTTTAAAAAGCATTAAAGGTGACTTCAACACACCTTGCAGTGAAGGCTCAAGCTACACGAAAGATTGCCAAGAAATTTAGGACCAACAAAAGGAAGTACTTTTTCACACAATGCATAATTAACCTATGGAATTCTCTGCCAAAAGAGACAACCTGAATAGCTTTAAGAGGGGTTTAGATAAATTCATGGAGGACAGGTCTATCAGTGGCTACTAGTCTGAGGGCTATAGGTCACCTCCAGCCTCAGAGGCAGGATGCCTCTGAATACCAGCTGCAGGGGAGTAACCGCAGGAGAGAGGGCATACCCTCAGATCTTGCCTGCGGGCTTCCCTGGGGCATCAGGTGGGCCACTGTGTGAAACACGATGTTGGACTAGATAGGCCTTGGGCCACGATCCAGCAGGGCCGTTCTTATGTCACCTTTAGAATCTCGTTGGGACTTTCAAGGTTCCCGCCCCTGCAACCAAAGAGCAGCTGAGAGAAAGCTTGCCGATCTGGATCAGGACCAAAGCTCAGCCTGGGAGAAAAGGGGATTTTGCCCCCGCCATAGTCCCGGTCTGGATGCCCGCCACCCCCAAGCTGGCTGTTTTGCCCTAGGAGGAAGTGACTACTGGTGCTAAGGGCACATTTCCCCTCTTCCCCTAGCAAACAGCTACCGGGGGTGGGGGAGAAGCAGGATAGCAGCAGGTATAAAGGGTGAGACTCCTCTCTACCCAGCTCCTCATATAGCTGTGGGGCAACGATATGTTGCACACAGTTTATCTGTAAAGAGAGCGAAGGGTGTGCCGTGGCATGTGTATGGTGCAGCACACAGGGATACAAGCTCATCAAATCGCAGCAGAGTGGGTTGCATTAATGTCACGTTAAGTTGCAGTGGGAGCTGCTCAGTATTCCTTCTAATTTTTTCCATCTGCAAGCGGAATGAGTTTTGTTCTGGCAGTATCCAAGCAGCGTGTGCACATGTGCATTATTATATGCCACTATGGCATATAGGAGTCAATGTTAATACATTTAATTTTGTATTAGAAGCAGCTGGCCAATTGCCTTTATCTGCTTTCTGTTTTAATAGCAACTGGTGGTTAAAAGGGGCCCTACACAAAATAATATTTTGTATTACGCAATAAAATTATAAGAAATTTAATGTTTTGTTTTATTAAATAAAACAAAAACAAACTCCCTGTTGTCTAAGTTTTATTTACATTTGAATTCATCCTTGCTTTTAGGACACTGATTATCAGAGTAGCAATATTTAAATTAATCAAATCAAATTAAAATGAAATTAAAATTTAACTTTTGAATTACACTTGGATCCTTCACCATATTTTTGACCCTTCACAACAAACCCCACAAGTGTGGAAGGCAGAAGAGAAAGGGGATGGGGGAGGCTTGATCAGAAAGAGGCAAATCTGCTGGAAGCTGCCGAAGAGCTGGGGGAAACCCGCTGCACGTTGCTCAGAGAGAGCACTCCTGCCAGGCGGGCTGGCAGGGACAGCCCAGAAGGGAGCTGGTTGGGAGAGCTGTTGGGGAGAGGGCAGCAAGTATGCTACATGGGGCTCGCTTTCTCTCCGCTTGCTTCTCTGCTAGCTCCCAAGCCCCTTGGCTGAAAATGAAAAGGCGGGTGTACAGACTTGTTTCCTTGGCCCACATGATTCCCCGCACAAGAGCTCAAGTGGCGGGCGGGGAGAGGCGGGGCCAGGGGCTCTTGCAAGGACAAGACTGACCTTGCCCTGGCAAGAGCCCACGTGGTGGTGGTGGCGGGCAGCAACAAAAGGGACTCACTTTCAGAGGGAAGCTGGAAGAGAAGCCAGCCAGGCAACCAAGGACCGGAGGCGATGGGGAAAGGCAGCGGGGGGAGGCAGCAGCCGCAGTGAGTGGCTCTTGAAAATCGCTGAGTGGGGGGCTTGGAGGGTGTGTGTGTGTGTGTGTGTGTGTGCACGCACAGCCGCGCACCTTAGAGGGAAGGGTGGAGCCACTCACCGCCACTCTTTGCGCATTCCTGAAATATTCCAACTGGAACCAAATATATTCAAGGACTTTGAAAAGCAGTCATTGTAGATCAGGCCCGTGTACACAGAAAACAGACCCATCAACAAGATAATGTATCGCCCTTCAAAAAACATCTTCATGATCTGGGAACATAAAGAAGGGACAGGACTTCCAATCAGTTTCACTGGATGCCCTCAAGCTCCCGGTGTTACGAGAGAGAAAGTCTCCTCTCCACTCTGTCAATGCATCCCATTGTAGACAAGAAGTCTTCCCCCAAAACAGAAGAGAACAAAAAAACCAGGTTGCTTACCTGTAACTCATGATCTGGAGGTGATCTGTTGTCAGTCATGAGAAATGGGTTACTGCACCTGTGCAGGGACATTCTGGAGGGATTAATTAGCTCCTCTCTGGCACCCCTCCCTGCCATGCACATGCTCAGTGCTTTTCTTTTCTTGGCAGTCGGGCGCCATTTTGATTCAACATTTTATCAAAATGTCCCGAATTCTCCATTGGCAACTGTAGCTCCGCAAGCATGCAAGCCGTTAACTTCGTCTCCGGCAAGAATGCCTGTGAGGTCTCCACTGCTGTTGTTCAATACCACTGATGACACCCTCCTGGATCAGAGGACTGAAATCTCTAATAAAACATGTTGTATTCCTCCACAAGCACTCCATCTGAGTCCATGTTTCAGGGTTTTCTGAGTGGAGTAGTAACCCATTTCTCATGACTGACAACGGATCACTTCCAGATTACCAGCATGCCTTAGTGATTAGAGTGTAGGACTAGGATTGAGGAAGTGCAAGCTCAAATCCCCATTCAGCCATGAAGCTCAGTGGGTGGATCCTGGAGCAGTCACACACTCAGCTTAACCCACCTGCCAGAGTTGTTGGGGAAACTGGGGTAGAGATGTGCAAAAAATTCAACCAATTTGATTTGAATTAGAATTGAATTTGATTTGATTAGAAACTGCTTGAACAGAGTGGGATTTGTTCGAATCGATTTGAATTCAGATCGAATTCAAGTGAATTTGATCCAAGCTCAGATGAATTCCAATCGATTTGAATGCATCCCATTTTGTGCAAGCAGTTTCGAGTTGAATCAATTCAAATTCAATTCAAATTTGAATCGATTCAGTCAAATTTTTCCCACATCCCCAAACTGGGGAGACAGAAAAAAGAAATTAGGTATACTCTGAGCTCCTTGAAGAAAGGGTAGATGATGATAAATTCATCATCCGAGAAGTCTGCCTGTGCACATCACAACCACTGGAATAAGGCAAGTATGCCAAGGCATTCCCTTCATGCATGACGACAGTCACACAGATAAGGATACAGAAGTACACAAGGGTTATTTGCAAAAATAGTAAACAGGACAAATTTTCTTCCTTACCTCGTCTTGCGATCGCTGCAGTCTGGGGTGTTTTTCATACAATACCATGAACAGAGCAAACATGAACATGATGAAGCCATGCCCACAGTCTCCAAACATGACGGCAAATAAGAAAGGGAAGGTGATGATGGTGAAGAGGGCTGCGGAATGACAGGGAGAGAGAAATCTGATATTGATATCCCACAAAACTTTGGGGTCAGGGTCCATTTTGGTTTCTACATTCTATGCCACACGTGTAAACTGTCAGGGCACCTTAAGATCTCTCAGGAGGCTCTTGCAGGCACTTCTAAGGAGTGATGGGGTGTGGGGTGTGTGGCAGGAGGGGGAGAACAGGGGGATCTGAATAAGTCCCTGTTCTCAATAAATGTTTTTTTTTTACCTGCAACAGTACCCACCTGGATTAACTTCCCTATAGCTCCCAACTCCATATGCGTCGACAATGTTTTGGAATCCAGAGGTGAATTTATTGGTGCGTATCAAAGTTGGGGGAGTTTCCTTGGTTGGTATCATGTTCATGAAAGAAGGCACTGAAGCACCACATTCTCTCTGGTTACAGAATGTACCACAGTGACAAAGCGTTAGTAAGGCAACGGTTAAAAGCTCTTGAAACCTCACTAGAACCTTTACGGCTGAAGCTTAACAGGTCCTGCTGCTTCATGCAAAAAGGCACTTCTAGTATCTTGTTTCTCACAACGGCCAATCAGATGCCTGCAGGAGGTCCTCACAAATAAGGCAGGAAGACAACAGCCCTTTCCTGCTATTGCACCCCAGCAGCTGGTATCTATTGGCATACTGCCCTTAAACAGGGAAGCTCCATTAGAACCCTCAGATAGATTCTTGCACCTTCATGAATTTGTTTAATACCCTTTATAGTAGCGGCGTTCTGAATCTCTGGCCAATATCATAGGCTAACCCCAAGGTTCCAGTATTATGAACAAATACTTTACCAACTTTCTCCACTCCATGGCCAATTGCATAAACCACTATCATGTCCTTGTTCCCCGCCATCTTTTTTTCCTCAATGAAAAAGCCCCAAATGCTTCAGGCTTCCCTCCTCATAGGAAAGGTGCTCCAGCCCTGCTCACTGTGGATGCTCTTTGTGGTGCCTTTCCCAGCTTGACAAAGCACACGGAGTCCCGCAATCCATGAGGATTACAGGCCATCCTTTCCTCTTGCGTAATAACATTCAGTTGGACATTCATGCTAACAGCCTTGCATGCTACTCATTGCCAGGGCAGCACCAACCCCACTGTTTGAATCTGGTCCACTCACAGATCCTTCCTCGAGGGCTCGGCGCAACTTTGGCAGGTCAGCCATTGGGCACCAGACCTCCGCAATCAGGCATTTGTTAGTGACATCAAAGCTGCAGAGGTTGAGCACATGATAAATGGCCTTCATCTTCTTCACTTGGACATCCCAGGTGTAGATGGATTCAGACGCTTTACAGAGCACTTGCCGTAAATAATCTTCTGTTTTACGCAGCACCTTAAAAAGTGTAAACAATTGAATCCTATACAACCAGGAAGGGCATTGTACCAATGAAGTCAATTTTACAACAAACTGGCCAAGTTCTCTCTGACTTCTATCGATATTCCAGGTGGGCCTTTTAACATTTATACAATTACTAGTAAAACAGCTTGCAGTTTGCAAGAATCTTAATGACTTATCTCGCTGTGACTCTAGTCTTTCCCTGGCTCTGTGAAGTCTCATTCCCCATGCTTTCCAACAGGAGAGCTTCTCCAGATTTTCCAGGAGAGTAATGAAGTTTCCCGGGGTTTGGGATTTTTTTTGGTAGTCTGGGCAAGGTCTGGAACCTACTTGTGAAAACAGCATGTTACTACCTTTTGTGGTTTGTCTGGGAGTTTCATGTTAGTGAGTGAGTGAGTGAGGCCCAAGCAACTTTACATTGTTATAGACACAATGGTCCAACAGCTGTGGATCCAAGTTTCAGAACCCCTGTATTGACATATTCTACAAGAATATTTGCTAAATGGCTATCTTTATCTTCCTTGCTGGAAAAGAAGGGGCACCTGTGATTTTCAACTCACAATATTAAGATCCTGAATGCGAACTTGGAGTCCTTCAATAACTGTTCGGCGTTCCTCAGGAGTGCTCGGATAGGGGTAGATATGACAGTGATAGCTGGGGAGGGGAAAAATTATACATTTTACAAAGAATAGTTTAAGAAAGGAGGCAAGAACAGGGCTGTACATTCTACAAGGCTGAAGTCCACACATCTCTGGTTAAGGAAGTTTCATGTAAGTTCCACCACAAAGCATACTTCTTATGCAGCTACTGTATAAGGAATTTACGGGCTGCAGAACAGGACAACCTGTATGTTAGGACCAAAATCGATAAGATGAAGCTGTCTGTAGCAAATACCAGAGGATAGCAAGTATGAAATGCACCATTATACGTATGCCAACTCTTACCAGTCACATATCTTCTTAACTTTCTGGCCTATCTGTTCACCCCAGTAGGATATTAAGAAAACAAACCACTTGGTAGGTTCTCCCTGAAAAATGAACAAATATTGGTCATTTCAACTTTGGTTTACATTCCCACTACAACTGGTAGATTGGTCATTCACACAAGAGTAGATACACATTTTTTTTTAAGCTTTTGGTGTTCAAAAGGGACAGAGGGACTTCTGTACATTGTGAAGTGATACCATACATACTCACTCACATATGATACCCAGGGCTCAAAGCTTAAAATTCAAAAAATGAACAGCAACACCATGGTTTACTTGTTTAGCTAAGTTCTGCAAATGAAGGAGTATATTAAAAAAAATCCTGCTTGTTACCTTGCAAACAGAAAGGCAAGTTAACTGTGAACCACAGTGAAGTACTACATCAAAGAGCAAACCATAGTTAACCCAAGCTCACTTCAAATCATGATTTGTGAACAACTTTAATTGTAGGTATTCAGACCTAGAATTCTAGGTATTCAGAAGAGCTGGTCTTGTAGTAGCAAGCATGACTTGTCCCCTTAAGATGTGTGAGCACTGTAAGATATTCCCCTTAGGGGATGAAAGATTTCTGCCTACAACCTTGGTGAAGCCGCTGCCAGTCTGTGTAGACAATACTGAGCTAGATGGACCAATGGTCCAACTCAGTATATGGCAACTTCCTATGTTCCTATGACCAAGCTTAACCATGGTTAACCCCCTGGTTAAAAATGCAACAAACCCTGGATAAGCATTGTGTCTGTACAGAGATGTATTCACAGGCGTTCCAAGCTTGTGTGCAGATGCATTCTTAAAATGAGTGCCACTCACTGTGTCAGGATGTTCCAGATACTCCTCCAGTTCGGAATAAGAAAGAATCGTATATCCCTTGCAGACATGCCACAGCATTTTTTCAAAGGATTCCATTTTTGCTCTGTCAACTAAGCCAGATACAAATCTACATTTAAGAGAGAGAGAGATGCACAAGAGACTATAGGAACAAGCTTGAAAATGCCAGGCAGTGGTATTCAGGCTCATGCTTTATGGATGCCTACCCCAGTTTGGCCCCGAGCCGGTGCATGCAGTTGTAGTCCGCTAAAGGCTCATTTTCTGAAGATGGGAATTCTTCATAGTTCGTCTGTAAACAGGACTCAAACTAAAAATGAAATGAAAGTGGAAGGGAAATGGGATTTTTAGAAACTTTAGCGGTATCAAAGTTGCCTCAGAGAGTAATACACTAGACAGGCTCTATCTAAGCACATCATCATAATTGCACTTCTTATACAGGCACAGTCATGACTGCATATTAAGGAAGAGGAGTTGAACTGCTTTCTACAATGTTATAAGCCTGGGTATTCTAAGTGCTGAAAGCCCAACACCAACACACACACCCCAAAATGTCAAACTGAGCAAAAAACTTCTATGTAATTATGAATGGCACAATCTAGCCAAGTTTCTGACAGAAATTCATTCCATCCAGAAATTGCCAAAGTATAAGCATTTTAACATTTTCCATTTTGAGGCAGAAGTCTAGTGACAAGTTTCATTGCCTATTTTTGCTGCTTTAAATGCTTCTAAAGACTTGAGGAAATTGCAAGGTCTTTCCCTCCCTGTTCTCATGAAAATCCATTGTGCCTTTAAAAAGTTACTAATTTTTAAAGTCTTGTTTAAAACAGGCTAATTTCACTTTTTAAAATGTTATTTGTATTAAATACACTAGAGTTTCCATAGTCTACCAAACCTTTTACAATTTAAATCTTTTACAATTTACAAAAGGAGAGGACATTATGAAGATTTCTTAATAGATAAGGTACAACCCATCTGTGCAAGGTGATCCAGGGTCTGCCCTCTTGCTTAAGGACCTCAGAAGTGGCCTTGCAGAAAGCAACCCACAGACCTCCTGGACCAGCTTTTTTTTTTTGCAAGAACTCCAGAATTCACAAGCACTGGACAGGCCCAGCCTACCTCCTGCGTGCCCCAATTTAAAGAGTAGCACAAAAGGGACAGAGTAGGCCTGGGAAATCCATGCTGTACCTCAGCTGTTCTTCTGACAAAGGATCGAGTGACCCGCAGCATGTAAGTATATTCTGTCAGTTCCAGGAGGTTTTTCCTCAGCTTTTCTTTGTTTTTTGTCACTTCTCTCAACTCCATCTCCAGCTTCTGCAATTGCTCCTACAGGGAAGGGAAAGAGCATGTCAGCATTTCTAATCTGGTGTGTGTGTGTGTGTGTGTGTGTGTGTGTGTGTGTGTGTGTGTGTGTGTGTAAGCACACACATGCACACGCAACCCAAACCAAGTGTTTATTTCCAAATTATGCATCAGGTCTAAACATCGGCCACTACCGTTCCCTGTTTGATTACAAAACCCAAGAAAGCTGTGAAACTCACTGGGTGACTCTGAACAGGTCCCTCAGTTCAACCTGCCTCACAGGATTATTGCAAGGTTATTGTTTACACTTATCATTACACTCCTTCCTCCAAGGCACTCAGGGTAACACTCGTACTTCTTCCTACCTGATCCTCCCAGCAGCCTGTGAGGAGCCGAGGCTGAGAGTGACTTGCCCAAGGTCATGACTGCATGGTGATCTGAACCCCAGTCTAGACACTAACCACTAAACCTCACTGGATTATAATAAATCCCTGGTATTTCCAGGTAGGGATAAATAAATCAGTCAAAATAAATACTACTTTGAGCTTCTGGAGGAACTGCAAGCATTCAAACATGAAACCCACCAAATTTTCATGACTGGAGATTTTCAAAAATTTCCCCAGCTAATGAAAGACAAATGGGTCTACTGCCAGCATTTAATTTCTGAAGACCCCTGTTCCCAAAGTTACCTGGATCTCCAACATCTGCTTAAATGGAGGGGCAACAGCAGTAGTATCTCCTTCTGGAAGATAGATGTCTGCTTTCTTAATTTCTTGTACCAAGTATCCTGGAGAAAGCAGAAACAAAGAAATTTTTAAAGAAGAATTCTAACCTCAAAAAGTTCGTACATATGTCAGTTTGTGATGGGGGAAGGGGGAAAGGGGAAAGGGGAAAGGGGAAAGGGGAAAGGGGAAAGGGGAAAGGGGAAAGGGGAAAGGGGAAAGTTCCTTCAGCCCTCCAAGGCAGCAGTTTTTGAAATTCTTATCCTTGGGGAATCTTATCCACAATTTGTCTGCCAAGGAGCCTTTGCAGGGGAACCACTGGGCATTGCCAAGGAGGATGGGCACATTCTAGATGCTCAAACTAAGTGCAAGGCGATGGACAGGACAAGCAGGTCTCACAGCACCAGACACAACCGAGTGTGGATTACAGAAAGTGATACCCTCTCCCTTACCAAGTGCAATATGCAGAGAAATATCAGACAAGCTTTCTTTCTGGGAAACATGTTCATTATTCCTGATATTCTGTCAGTGGAACCTATCCAAGGAACTCTGGAGATGGTCCTAGGAACACAAGCTTGAAAAACCCTACTCTGAAGATCATACGAATGTAGCATCATCTGCCATCATTCTTTAATTACAGGTCTCCTCCATTCACATATACAGACAGTAGAGCATGCTGGCTAGAATGTTGGATTAGCATCAGGGAGAGGCAAGTTTTAATCCACACTCAGTTAAACTCACTGGATTATCTTGGATTAGTCTCTTAGCCTAACCTATTACACAGGGTTGTTGTGTGGCTAAAAATGTGGGCAGTGGAAACCATGCACATCAGCTTGAACTCCTTGGAGGGAGGAGGGAATAAAAATGAAGAAATACAGAAGTGGCAGGGGGACATCCCATTTTAAGAACAAAAGGAGCCTGAGATGAGAATTTAACACTCCTCTGCAAGGGTCCATCGCCTCGGACACCTTCCCCCTAGCCTAGCTGATATCCAGCATCAGAGCCTGGCTTCAGTAAAAGAAGAATGGGCAAAGGACTACAGGAAGGGGAGGACACAGTTCTCCCCCCCTCCACATTCCTCCTCTGATACTCAGATCAGATCTTCACCCCACCCCAGTTTAAACATGAATGTGGTAGACACTCAATTAAGCCAGGCCTTGAGAAATTTTCTTTGGATCTAGGAGCCAGCCCCAAAATGTGGGAGTCAGACAAAGTTACTGGATTTAGTGACAGACACTGTGGAGGGGGAGGGGAAATGGGCTTTATCCCCTTTCAGGCAACAAACGTAGAGCAGAAACAGGGCTGCCTGGGACAAAGAACAAATTTATTAAGTAACTTTCTCTGAGAATCCTAGTTCAGGCACTGCTGTTACATTTCTAGGTGCCATGGCTCCCTGGCGCCTGGGATTTGTCAAGCCCCAGATTAAACACACACCATTTCAGCAGTAACAAACAGCTTGGCCCCAAGAGGCTGTAGAAAGATTTCTGTCGGAAGCTGCTGACAAGGGCCACCTCTCCCTTGACCACACAAATCAAAAGGCCTTGGTCTGCAGCAACAACTTGCAAGAGGCTGAGGAACGCTCCATGTCATTAGAATAAACAACAGCAGCAGGAGATGGAAAGAAAGCAACTCACCTGGCAGCCCATTTCAAACTCAGGACACTGGCCCAAAATAACAACTGCTTCACCCCCTAATCCAACAGCTGAGAAGCACAAGAATGCAATTAAGCAACACCTTTGTCGTCAGTCAGCAGCACTGGAGAGTTCAATAGCTCCCAGTCACATTAATAGGCTTATCTCCCCTGCTCCCCGCCCCCCATCAGGAACCCACCTCAGGCTCTAAACAGAGCAGCTCCAGTTCCTTGGAAGGGGGAGAGAAGCACTGAGGCAGCACAAAAGCTGATCCCAGTGAGGTTGAGCAGACCGAGAATTGGGCTTCGACCAAGTAAACTCTCAGTTTGACTGATGGCAGAATATGTATTCTTCCTTATGGAAGTCAACTCAGTGGTGGTGGGGATTCCACAAGTGAAAATGGCCAGGAGGGACTTCTCTGAGAAAGCACAGCTGATTGCTTGGACAGGCCACCTCCCCATCCCCAGCGCTTCACATATCAGGATGCTGCAAGCATACCCTGCGCTTCCAAAGCTTACCTAGAATCCTCTCCATTTCTTCACACTTCTTCACTTCACCCACATATTTCCTCTGGAACACACTAGTGCTTGGATTGAGCTAGAGAGAAGGAAAACATGGTTTGCCATAGAAGAAGGTTCAGCTCAGAAGTTCATGAATTACGGCCTACAGTGGGGCTTCCCAAACTTGCTCCCCGAGATGCTCTTGGAACACAATGACACTGCATAATGGGAGTTGTAGTCCAATAATATCTGGGCACCCAAGGTGAGGAACTCCTAACCTACAAGATCAGTTCAAAAGGCAATGGCCTACTCTGGATTCCGGCTTCATTTTCAAACAAACCACAGTTTCCTGTTATGCCTGAGCTTGATCTGGTTCTACATCTGTGTCCTAGAAATTTGTTTTATATACTGTATTTACCTGAATCCAAGACTAAGTCTTGTTCAAGTTGTTTGATGCTAGAAAAGGGGCTGGGTCACTTTAAATTCCGAGTCCTTTTCCTTTTCATTCAATGCAAGTATAACTTAATTTATTTATTACATTTTTATACCACCTACCCCAGATGGCTAATATAAAAACAGATAAAAATAAATAACTCATTAAAACAAAATTAAAATCAGTTTAGAATCATTTCAGTACTCACTAAAGGCCAAGCTAAAAAGATGTGTCTCTAGGACTCTTTTAAAGGCTGCTAAAACTCTTAAGCCTCTGATATCCATAGGGAGTGCATTCCAGGGTCCAAGAGTAGATACAGAGATGGTCTGATCCTGAGTTGCCACCAGGCAAGCTGGCAGCAGCCAGAGACAGACCTCTCCTGATGACCTTAAAGTGCAGTGAGGATCACAGTGAAGAAAGCGCTCTCCCAGGTAACCCAGTCCTAAGCTGTTAAGGGCTTTAAAGGTAGTTACCAGCACTTTGCATTTTGCCCAGAAACATATCAGCCAGTGCATCTTTTTAAAAAACAGGCATAATGTGGTCTCTCCGAGAAGTCGCAGAAACCAATCTGGCTGCTGCATTTTGAACTTACTGAAGTTTCCAAACAACATACAAAGGCAGCCCCACGTAGAGCACATTGCAGTAGTCAAGCCTAGAGGTTATGAGAGAACACACCACAGTTCTGAGATCACTGTCTTCAAGGAACGGATGCAGCTGTCATATCAACTGATAGTTGTATTTAACCTGTATTTTTTAAGGGGGTCACCTTAAATTCAGAGTCATCTTCTATTCAAGTAAATACGGGTATAAAACTTGTTTCTTAATTTTCTCCTTTTCACCTTGTACTGTATCTACCTCAAACACTGCCAAAAATGGTTTTTGGCCTACAATTCCCATCATCCACAGTCACAGTGGCCAGTAGACAGGGATGAAGGGAACTGTAGGCCAAGAACAGCTGGAGGGCAGCAGTTGGACACCCCTGCACTAGATCCAGTCACTGCCTTGAGGCTCCTATTCAGGTCATGTGTAAAACTGTCTCCTGCCAGCAACCAGCTGGAAATGTGTTCAAAATGCAAAGCTCCCTTGGCAAAAGCAAGTGACTGTGGTGCTTCAATGAGACAGGTTTTGCCTGCCTACTGCATAACTGAAGAACCACCAGCTGTCCAGTGTAAAGCAAAGGGTGGAGCAACAGCTCAGTTTTAACGGGTGGTTCATAAACAAATACCTGCATGATCTTTGCTCAACAGCTGAGGCATAATTATGTGTTCTGTTCAGAAATCAAAATGGGAACTGGAAGGTGAGGAATGACCGGAGGATATTAGCAAGCAATCTGATAAGCAAGCAATCTGATAAAGACAAAGACTCTGCAATCCAGGAAGCACTTTGGATTCTTGCCATTCCTTACTAGTGCCTGTTGGAGCTGCAATTTGCTGCAAAAGCTGGTACCACAAAGTCAGGAAGCAAAGCCCAAATGATACATGGAAACTCATCGCAGGTCCCCTGATCACAGGAGGCAAGAAGAGTTTCATTCATAGTTTTCTCTAAGCACCTGGTTGCGCAACAGGAAGCTAAAGATATTTCCCAGTCAGTAAGGACTATAAACTTCATTAGAACAAAACTGCATTCAAGAGGCTTGACGAGAGTGACAAGTGCATGGAACTAGCCGAGCGATCCTTGAGATCCCAGCCATCAACTGAAAAACGTTCTGTACACCGACATCCTGACCCTAGGTACGTTTAACCAGAATTCATGGTTGTCAGTTTCAATGGCACACACTTGCAAGGAAGTGGCTTAGAACAATAGTCTTGAAGTGCAACATAAGTGGATAAGGAAGACGTTAGTAATTTGCACTGCATTATTAATATGGTAGAGAACAGGTCTTGTGGCAGTGAGCATAAATTGTCCCCTCTGCTAAACAGGGTTCGCCTTGATTTGCATTTGGATAGGTGACTACACGTGAACACTGTTTGCTGCAAGCTCTTCCCCTTAAGGGATGGGGAGAAGAAGTGGAAGAACACCTGCCTGCTTGCATGCAGAAGGCTCCAAATTCAACCCCTGGCAGCATCTCCAGGCAGGAAAGACTCCTGCCTGAAACCTTGGAGAGCTGCTGCCAGTCAGTGTAGACAATACTGAGCTGGGTGGACCAATGTTCTGCCTTGGTAGAAGGCAGCTTCCCATGTCCCTGTTCACTGTTTGCTGCTGCCTGAAGATCTGCATTGCAGCAGAACAGGGAGGAATGTGAGGAAATAGGCCCCTTCAGAAACAACAATAAGAGGCATATTATCCTTCCTAAAAATCTAAATATCATGCAGGTTGGAGTTGATATTTTCTAGTATTTGAGCACAGGGCAATCCCATTTTCCAAGATGACTTGTCCTGCACCTACACAAGAGGTAGCTTTATACCATTCTTCACACACCCACACACCAATAGCTCAGTACTAAATTGTCTACTCTGACTGGCAGCAGCTCTCCAGGGTTTCAGACAGAGATACTTCCCAGCCCTACCTGGAATTGAACCTGGGACTTTCTGCATGCAAATCAGGTGCTTTTCCACTGAGCTAATCCTCCTTCCTTTTTGCTTATTAGCATTACAAAGTATTAATACCACCAAAAAGGGAAATCCTCCAAACGAAAAAGAATCTCTTGTTTTGGCTGAGTAGGATATGCCCCAAGAATGAAAGTAATGACAGTCTAAGTGCTACTTGGTGGCATTTCCTCTTGCATTTTTAATCTGCATTGCATTTTATGCTTAGGTTAGTCTTAATGTTTACACTTCTCTTGAGCTCGATCTCTCTCTCTCTCTTTCTCACACACACACACACACACACACACACACACACACACCCCTTTTTAGATTGTGAGCTCTTTAGCAACAGGGAACCATCTTATTTATTTTTCTATAAACTTCTTGGGGAACCTTTGTGGCAATGGCCTGACTTGGTAGCTTCCTATACAGGATAAGCCAGGGGTTCTTAACCTGTGGCACTCCAGTTATGGATGAATACAACTCCCATCACCCGCAGCCACAATAAAGTGTAGTTTAGGGGTGATGGGATTTGCCGTTCAGCAACATCTGGAGTGCCACAAGTTAGGAACCCCTGGGTTCCCCTATAAATGAACCTATGTCCCTCTACAACCTATGTAGGTGGCGTACAATCTTGAGAGGAAGTTTTAAGAGGCCGTCGCTGGGGGTGATGGGAGTTGTAGTCCCACCTGGGGACCCCAGCTCAGCAAACCCCGTTTGAGAGCGCCTCAGCTTGACCAGCCGCCTGGTACCCTCCCAACCAAGCCCTGCCCGCCTCTCCCGGCTCTGCCACTCACGTCTCTGAAGTGGGCCAGGCCGCGCTCGCCCAGAACGCTGAGGCACTCGTAGGCCGAGCCCGCCTGCAGGAAGAGCTGGGCCAGGCACATCGCCTCGCTGCGGAAGAAGGAGCCCATGGCCGGCAGCCGAGCCCAGGCAGGAAGAAATGGTGATGGGGTGGGTGGGTAGCACCAGCGGCGGTCACCGCTCTCCTCGCCGCCTCCGCCTCGTCGTGCTGCCGCTGCTGTCACTGCTCTCGACCCGGGGACTGGCGGGCTCCCTCCTGCCCGGGGCCATGGAGGGACCAAGGATGGATGCCGCCGCCGAGTACAGCCACTTCCGGCTTCTTCTGAGAAGCAGCTGCGACTCCGAGCACCATGGCGACAGGAAAAAGGCTAGAGCGGTAGACGGCTTGCGCTTCCGGTCACAGAGCTATCCGGAAATGCCGATCATGACGACGGGGCGAGCGGGCCTCTCTCTTTTCCTGCCCGTCCATGATGCGACTCTATGGTCGGGCGAAAGTTTAAAACAAACAAACAAACAAACAAACAAAACCCTTCAGCGGCCAGGCCGAACGACGTGTCCCGCGGTTTTCTCCTTCTCCACCACAAAACTCACGTTCAGCAGTCTGTCACAGAAGCACTGGATCTTTTCATTCCTTTTGAACAACACTAATGAAAGGCATTCTCTCATACCGGAGATAGGGTTGTGTTCAGAGAACATTGGTCCTACAATTAAAACTCACCAAAGCTTGAAATCCTGCCACAATCATAGCTGCGGAGGAAATTTGGGGCTGCTACTATATTTTTAACCTTCAAAAGGTTCGACAAGGGTGCATTACCCATTGAAGCAAATGTGAGTCAAAACCTCTTTTGTTGTCCTGAGCCCTAGTGAAGAAGCTTCCACTATAGTGAAGTCAAAAGAATCACATAAGTGCATGGTCTGCACCTACGGATCAAGGGAAGGTACACAGGAAACAGAACCTGCTTGGAATGAGGAGGGGGGCCATCCCAGGGATGCCCAGCATGCTACATTGCTTTATTGTTTGCTGCTTTAATTGAAGAGGTATAGAAACACTTCACAAGTAGCATCAATGAGACAATAATAGACACTTTGGTTTCCATTTTTGAGCTGCTTTTATTTTTTAATTGTTCATTTTACAATTTGCACTCCTTTCTTTGAGCAAGGGACAATCAAGTCAGTTTACAAATTCAGAATAAGAGAAACAAATTCAAAGATGACAAACTGGGGGGTAAGTGGGTGGGAGAATAAACACAACACTTAAGCACCATAAGAGATCCAGCCACAGCAGTAGCAATTTATTGAGAGCAGATTAAAAGCATGCTGAACACACACACACACACACACACACACACACACACACACACACACACAGAGCATATATTGCTTAGTTTTACAGGGTTTAGATCATGTCAGCCAGCAACAAGATTTGCTGCTTGTAAGATTTCTTCCAAGGTCTTCTCAATGAATCTTTAGACAACGTTACTATAAAGCTCTTTTTACCTTTAGCACTTCTGAAGACTATCAGCTGATCCAGGTGTCGTCAGTTAAGTAGCTCCAAGATTGCTTTACTTCAAATAAACTGAAGAAGCACTCACTTCTAAGGTGCTAGGATGCTGGAATATAAACAAACCTTCTTTTTAAAAGGCACTTTATAGTATACATCTTATGCAAGTAAGGCATAAGCAAGATACCCTATGACCAAGATTAAAATGTTTGCTCCAAATTGTAGACCCCAAAGGAAACCAAGGATCCAACTGGGGAGGGAAAGGAGCAAGATTTCAATGTATCCTCAGGCAATGCCAGAGCACTTGACTGTTCACAGAGCCCCTGGAGTAAGGCTGAGGTAAAACAGATGCTGAATCCAAGACTGGTCCCCCCCCCCCCAATTCTTTGATGTTAGAAATGGTGTGAGTTTGTGGTGTCATCTAAAATTCAAGCATTATCTCCTTTCGAGTAAATACAGATATAGCCTATTCTTAAACTCTAATTTTAAGGCTGTCTTAAATTCAGATATGACTTCTATTCAGGTAAATACAATAATATGCAAAGTCAGGACTAATTTTGAGCCGCAGTAATGATGACTGTTATTCGTCTGTCAATCAAACAAGATGATGCTATTGTCAAAACAGTCTACTCTTGAGATTCTTGGGAGAACAAAGGGATGTGGCAGAGAAAGCCTCAAATCCTTAAGGTCAAAGTGTTCACCTTCTTTAGACATTCCCAAATAGGTGCAGATCAACATCTCTTGAAAAATTTCACAAATATATAGCTTTTCTTCCCCATCAGCTACTGACTTACCTGTTTAACGAATTAGCAGCCAAATCCAACATGCCCTATGAAACGCTTTCCTTCAGTGGCATTATAATGTATGCATTAACAGAACCACCCCCAAAGGCAAATACGTAACCAGTGGGGCCCACTGCAGTCACAAGCCAGCCTATTCCTTAAAAAGCAGCTGTACCTGTTGGATTTATGTCATTACCCTGCCGTTAAAGGAGGACTGTGTGGAGCCACAGGCAATTGCCTAGTTGCCTTTGTTCTGCTTCTCCTCCATACAGCAAGTTGAAGGATGGGGGTAAGAGCTCTACCTAAGGGATTTCTGCCTGTCGTGCAACTCAGTGCCCAGAAGCCCTGCCTGGGAAGGAGAGGAAGAGGAGAGGAGAGGAGTCCATCTTAAGGAACCGGCAACGCGGCAAAACTTGAAGCCATCGCCTACACGCTGTGGCTTCCATTCTTCAAAGCACCCTAGTCCACCCTGCCAAAGCGCCTACTTGGTCCGTCCGAGCGGACTCACTCCAGCAATATCTACACTGGGTGAAGCCACTTACGAACTGCCTTAGGGGACGTTCCGAGGGTCAGAGAGGAGACTCTGACGAGGGCCTGATGGGAACGAGGGAAGCAAGCGTTCCATTGGTCAATACCAAGCTAGAGGTCCCGCGATGGGCGGGGAAATATGACTGATGGGCCAACCAGCCTATGACAAGTAAGGCATGCTGGGCGGGGAAAGAGCGGTTGCTTGGCGCTCCCCATAGGCCCGTTTAGCTGCCACCCACCAGTCTCCTAGGAGTCAAAACTAACTAAATAACCTTGTAAAGAACCTAGGAAGACAGAATGGAGCACGTTTCCAGCCCAGGCCGTTTAAAACCAGTGTAGTGTAGGCCAGAGTGCTGGACCTGAGTTTATAATTTTTACATTTAGATCCCGCTCTTCCTCCAAGGAGCCCTGAGCGATGCACTACATACTTGAATTTCTCTTTCACAACAACCCTGTGAAGTAGGTTAGGCTGAGAGAGAAGTGACTGGCCCAGAGTCACCCAGCTAGTTTCATGGCTGAATGGGGATTTGAACTCGGGTCTCCCCGGTCCTAGTCCAGCACTCTAACCATTACACCACGCTGGCTCAGAGTTGAAATCCCCATTCAGCCATGGAACTTACTGGCTGACTCCGGGCCAGTCACTTAACTCTCAGCCCATCCTACCTCACAGGGTTGTTGTGAGGATAAAAAAATAACCATGTTACACCGTTCTAGGCTCCGTGGGAGAAGAGTAGAATATAAATGTAGAAATAAATAAATCAGTCTAGTTTATTTAAGTAGATATAAAAAGCAGAACAGTCCACAGGCAAAACAAGGCAAAATGGTTAAAACGCACCAGCCAAGGTGCCTTTGTTCCTGTCTGGTGTTAGACAGGCGGCTCAGTCAATTTTAGGTCTTAAGTTGCAGTTCAGAAGTGCAACTTAACTTCTGCAACTGTTGCAGAAGTGCAACAGGTGAAGTCTGCACGCTCCTAGGAGCCATGCAGCATGGGATCAGCTAACAAGCTAAACGAACACAAAAGTAACATTATGGAAGCAGTAACCTCAAGAGTTCACTTAAAAGCTGGCTGTTTCCTTTATAAGGAAAGAATTGAGGGAAGTTTCGATATGAAACTTGATTGAGTTTCTAGGCTGAACAAAGGCCCATTTCATTACAACCAGGTAGGGGTTTGTTTATTTGAAATAGGCTACCAGAAGCCAGCAGGGAATTAATTCATTAGTAGAGCAATTTGTGGGTTGGGAGCTTAATTCCCACAGAATAGGGAAAAACCTATAGCTTCTCTTCTGTATGCCGATGATGTTGCAATTTGTTGAGATCACAGATAGGCCTTGAGTTCTGGTCCACTGGAGTGCTGCAAATGAGCTTGAAAGTAATTATTAAAAAATGATGGGACTGGGATTTGCTAAATGCCCAAAATTACACAGATGGACAATTAACAGGCAGAACAAGTGAAAAGCTTCAAATTCTTAGGAGTGGTTTTTCACTCCTTGGAGTCTCCTAGCGTGCCTCGGATACAAGGCACACAGCGAAGAGCAGGATGGGATACAGGCAGTGCAGGCACAGCAGGAGCAGGTGGTAGACAGATGGGCTCAATCAACTTGGGGGTGATTTAAGCAGTCTGTTGGACGGGAGCTGAGGCCCTGTCCCATGGCCCCAAAGTATCATAGGAATTCCGGGCGGCGGGGGGTGATATTGACAAAATTCAGGTGGAATTTATCCCACTTGGTGGTTGGTTGGTTAAATCCCCATACCTCACAGGGTTGTTGTGAGGATAAAATAGGGAGAACCATGTACACCATAGTGAGCTTGTTAGAGGAAGAAATATGGCAAATAAGGGGAAAGGAATCTCAATACTAAACTCTCCTTCCCCTTTTTATGGTTGGTCAGAACTATAATGGCAAGAGCCAAGAACTGGGAATGTTAAAGAGAGTAATTGTTTGAATGCAGTTCTCTCACACTGGGCAGCTTGACTGATCCGCAGTGAGCTGAGCTGTGTCTCCTTCAGCATAGGATTGCAGTCATATTGCGACGGGGGAAATGCTGCAAACCCAGTGGCAACCATTTCATGGAAGGCCCTTGTTAGGAACCTTATAGACTAAGGGAGCTTGGTCTGGCTGGTGCAATGCGAGAAGCTAACTTGAAAAATATTGGCAGTTTCTAAATGGCAAGTTACTCGATAGGGTGTCATTGGTTGAAGGTCTGAGACACAGACGGCCTCCTGAATAGAACATCTGCTGTTTCTTTCTTGGCTACCAGAGAAGACACCTCTTTGAAATCAAATCTGAGGCTGTGTCAGGAATGAAATGGCTCATTTCATCTTTACACCAACCATCCACCAATATTTTTCTACATACACATTTTTATTTTGCCATTTTTTGCCCTTATAAAAAATATACATTTTAAAAAGTCTTCTCTTTCATTACAAATTTTACAAAAGTACCAATTATGAAACACAGTTTAAAAAAACATTGTTAAAATGGCTCCCTTTACATATAAACAGGTTCATGTTTTACTCCACATTTTAGAGATTCTTCTCCAAGGATCACTTAGCACCACCGCAATTAGGATGAAAAATGCCAATATCAAGCCTTTGGCAAGCGAGTGGGCGTATGGTTCCCCTGAAAGAGAGTTTGAAACAGATTAAGAGCATTGCACTATTAGTGTTCTTTTCGTACGGTTATCATGAAATGCTCATGCACTAAAACAGTGCTGTGTGTGCAAGTAGTTTTGATGCACAAAGCAAACAGCCATTCACACCTGAGTGCAGAAAAGTATATCCATAGGCACTGAGACGAGAAGCAGAGGAACAAATCAGAGCAGTGCCCCATGTCACACATATAGAAACATATATTTGGAACGCTTTGGACCGCGCTCCCTGCTGGAATAAGAGCTTCCCGATCTCTGACAATTTTTAAAAAATCTTTAAAGACACATTTGTTCACCCAGGCTTTTAATTAAATACTGTTTTAATAGTTTTAACTTCATTTTAAAATAGTTTTATGGTTTTAAATTCTTACAATGTTTTAACTTTTTGTTGTCATTTATTTTAACCAATGTTTTAATTTGTCATTTATTTGTAAACTAATGTTTTAACTTTTTGTTTTTGTTGTAAACCACCCAGAGATGTAAGTTTTGGACGGTATAAAATATGTTAATTAAATAAATAAATAAATAAATAAATTCTTCATCATCAATCTTTATTACAGTCACAGACCAACATAAAGTACATTTTAAAACCTAAGTAGCAACATATTTTACACTAACTGAGCCACGAGACACCTTTTAAAGTGGTGATCCTCTTAAATTTAGCAGGGGGAGAGCAATTGGCCCTATCCAATCCCAGCACAGCATCCTTCCAGTGGGTGTTGCTGGTATCTGCCTTATGTTTCTTTTTAGATTGTGAGCCCTTTGGGGACAGGGGACCATGTTAATTAATTATCTATCTATATAATATGTTAAGGACATACGTGGCAAGCCCTGCCCACACAGTGCTTTACCAATCGGAGGTGACAGAGCAGAAGCACTGTGGTGATTGGGCAGTGGGGAGGGGGTGATTGGGTGGCGGGGAGAGGGAGGGCGGCTGACACTGAGCAATAGAACAGGGGCTGTGGTGGGGGGCAAGAAGAGCAACAAAATCCTAGCACACAGATGCTCTGTGTGGGTTCAGCTAGTTTATGTAAAATAGCCCTGTCTCTGAAATGAGTGGGAACCCTCACGTAGTCCTGGGCAAGCTGCATCACCAACAAATTCTTCTCTGTTGTCATTCCAAGAAGTAAATCAACCAGTTGAAAACAGCATCCTCTCTCCCACCCATCTTCTTACCTGTGTAGCTGCGTGTCAAGGGATAAAAAAGCTCTGGCCAGCAAACATCATTTCTCCTGCAGTCATATTCTGTGTAGTTAATCTGAAATCTGCAAAAAGAAAAAGGGGGAAACCAGTCCAAGGGCATTCACCTGTATAATGTGTACATAATCCTGATCTAATTCTGTCTCACTTCTACATGGCTTTTCCAGCAAGCCCTATTCACTGATTCATTGATGCTACTAGTTCTGTATTTAACAGGCAGAGCAATCCTGTGGTCCAGTTACACCAGTGGTAACTCTGGAGCTACACCAGTGCAGGGGGTTATTCAGATTTCTCTCCAAGCACAGGATGGCACCCATAGTATTTATTCAAACAATTTTTAGCATTACAGCCATGAATCACTGAGCTAAACCACACTAGACAGACAGAAAATAAGACAAATTTTATTCCTTATGCCAGAATTAAAGTTATTGTACCCAAAAGTTACCTTGTCATTGGAACTGGGGGTTGAGCTGGTATTTTAATAAAGTGTACTGCAGCAGAGATAGGAAGAGAGCTGGCTTTATCTTCACAGATAACTGGACACTGAACTTGCCAAGTTACTGTCGAAAAACTAGATGTGGGGGGGAAATATTGATATTATGCTGAATGGGAAACCTCAGGAAGGAATGATGAAAACACTACTATTTTCATTTATTACAGGGATTTGCTATCCCACTTTTCAGTCCAACCTGCTTAATCTACATATTTCGGAAATCAGCTGTTCCATGTGCAGATACCCGCCTCCCATCACACACAATCCTGGGTCATAACCAATCAAGCAATATAGGAATAAGTGGAGGTTGCTTTTCAACAGAGACAGCCACTAATATGCCTATATGGGCAAACGGTAGGGGTGGAGAAACTAGATCTACAGTGCATTTTGCAAAAGAGAATGGAACATAGGAAACTGCCATAAACTAAGTCAGACCATTGGTCCATCTAGCTTAGTATTGTCTACACAGACTGGCAGTGGCTTCTCCAAGGTTACAGGTAGAAGTCTCTGCCAGCCCTATCTGGAGGTGCCAGGGAGGGAACCTAAACCTTTCTGTATGCAAGCACGTAGACATGCTTCCCAGAGTGGCCCCATAATATCTTACGGTGCTCACATGTAGTCTCCCATTCAAATACAAACCAGGACAGACCCTGCTTAGCAAAGTCATGCTTGCTACCAAAACACCAGCTCTCTGCTCATGGACCACCTCTATGAAAATCAACAAAGAAAAAGAGCAAATCTGCTAAACAGAGCTAGAACTTGACATACCTGAGCTGTACGCCTAGTATCTCCTGCTGGGGAATCCCTTCTATTGCACCCACGTCAGCAGTGATAATCTGAATGTTTAAGTGAGCAGGAATATCAGGGCAAATGCCTTTTAAATTCCCAACACTTGCATTTGTAGTGGAATCAAGTGCATCTAAACCTGTTAAGGAAAAAGGGGGGGGCGGGACTGTTCTGAGAAAGAATGGCTAAATCAGGTGTTAATGTTAGCAGTTTTTCTTTCAGGGTTACAAGGGGAAAGGGTTAATTTTGTTTTATTTTAGGGACAAGTTGTTCAGTCATGTTTACCAGAAAATAGTTATCTAAAATATCAAAATTCAGCTGTCAATTCCAAGCTTAATACAGCAGAAGTATACTAAACCTCTGCACCATTCTAAACAATATTGAGAACTTCACAAAGCTGATATACTGTATCTCCAATTCTCCCATGCTTTAGATTATAGATTTTATAATGGAAGCTAAAATAAGATAGAAACATTATTTTAACTAAAAGAAAACTCCATTAACTTGATATTAGAGAATGATGCATACTCACGAATGACTTCGACCCAGTCATCTGGGACACTCGAATTGGCGTTGCCTGTCTTTCCGACATAGCTCGCTTGCACCAAGGAATTCAGCCTTTCAGTAACATTCTCCCTATAAAACATATACACCTTACAACTAAACTCAAAGCATTTCCACTTTGGCCATACAGTTTATTACATATTGTAGGTCTCTGAACAGAAACCAATCAAAGTTTTAGAAACTTTGTTTCAATTTTTTTCTTGTGTTTAAATTTTTTGCTGTAAACCGCCTTGGGATTGCTTTAATGAAAGGCGGTATATAAATTCAACAATAAAATAAACAAACAAACCAATGAGGGTAAATTCAGCAAAAGACCTACTTTCCCCTAACCACAAAATCTGCACTATATCGAGGAGAGGCATGGCTCACTTACTTGAGCCATCTATCTGCTGTGCTTGCATTTTAGAACAGTGCATCTTGTTCTAGTACAATTGCTTCTACTTCCATGTTAAACTACAGGGGTGAGAGGAGGATTTCTAGCAAAGAAACTTCAGGCTGTACCGAATACTGAGGGTTTCACTGGGGAAAAATATTAGGACTTCCCACAGCCCCAAATTAAAGGAAAGCAGAAAAGACACAAACGGAGCAGATTTTAATATGACCCACCCAACCTTAAGCCCTTGAGTGGCAAGCCCCATCCATTTCTCCGTGTAAACCGCCCTGAGCCATTTTTGGAAGGGCGGTATAGAAATCGAATGAATGAATGAATGAATTTCAAAGGCAGAGTTAAGCACAGGTTGAGATCTCAGCCACTGAAGTCCATGGGAATTAAAAAGAACCCATCATTGTTTTAAAATTGTTTTAAAGTTTTTTGAATCTGTGTTGTTGTATTGTAAACCGCCCAGAGATGTTAATTTTGGGGTGGTATACTGTATAAATATGCCAAATAAATACAATATATATGCTTCACTTTGGGTGGATCATTCCCTTTTTATTTTGTTTTTATTTCAAACATTAGGAACGGAGTACGTAAAATACAGAAGGAGAGAGGAGCTGCTTAGCACCTTGAAGAGCTACCAGCTGATGGGAGCCTGTTATTTCCAGTGCTAGGATTAGACCCCCACTGTCATTTTAAATACATCACAAGCTGGAAAAGGGGAGAAATCTCTGCACCTCACCTTAGCTGTCCGCAGTCTTCCTGAAGATCAACTTCTAAAATGCATCCAGATACCATATTGAATCCAAACGCAAGTGGGGTGAGGCTTGCCGAAGTGCACAGACCTGTGCCATCTGTGTAACAAAAACATTTTGCTTGAGAAACCCTCAGATCAGCTTTGTCAATTTCTCACTTGTATTTTTAAACTATCTTATTTTGAATGAGAATGCAAAAGTGAAAATCTGAAGTGTTCCTTAATTACATTCAGCTTGGTGACCAAGTACTCAAAATATACATCTATTATTATTATTACTACTACTACTACTACTACTGCTGCTGCTGCTACTACTACTACTGCCTATGGCAATATCCCTGGGTTTGTAAACATTTCCAGAGCTAGGCTTTGCAAAATTTCTGTTCTGGATCTGTTCTGGAATGGGTTCAAGGGAGAGCATTAAGAGAAGGAGTTGCAGAAGAGACATTTAGGTAGAGACTCTCTCTCTCTCTCTGTATCTTAGATACATCTAAAATATTGTTTAATGATATTTTTCAGAACTTATATGGATAAAGTATTTTACAGTATATTTATTTTGACACTAACCATGCTTGATTACCCCTAGGCCTTCGCTGGGCCTTCTCGAGAGCCCATTTTAATGCTTTCCCCTCAGCCTTGCTTACTGGGAGGTTTCAACATCTACCCATGGAGGCTGGGCTTTGCACTTGCAGCTCTGATGAAACTGAAACTATTGCTCATATTTTATTGTATTGTAGTTTCTATCAGGATTTAAGGGACTGTCTGATTCTACCCTTATTGACTAGATTCCCTGGACATTCTGGTGATTTTTTAGTTAAAATTTTACTTGCAGATAATGATTCCTTTATTTCTTATGCCGTGGCAAAATTTTGTTATATAGCCATTAGGGTGCGTAGCTCCTTGACTGATTCAAAGGGGAGCTCGGACTGTTCATGAGACTGCTTCGATGATGATTTGGTATCACTCTAATTACTACTGTGATATTGTTTATTCATCTGATATTTATTTTTTGCTAATGCAACCTTTGTAATTTCTGGCTTTATTCTTGGTCAATGACCGTAAATAAATTAACTAACTAACTAACTAACTACCCCTATGCAAACAGTACAAAGGGCTAAAATTACAGTACAAAGGGCTAAAATTAGTGTTGTACTAACAAATTTTGGGAATTTTTCCCCCCTTTTATATTGCTATTCTGCAACATTTCATATCAAAAGTGTAGTACCAGGTTTCCAAAGATTCAAAGTGGTAACAGCATCAGAAGAATTCAAATTTGCCGCTCTAATCGGTTTGCCAACTTGATAACCTATATACACAAAGAGAATCTGGTGTGAGGTTTAACAGGTATCCACTGATACCAGCAAGCAATTGTATTAGTGTTCCCAGAGTTAACATCCAAGACACATATATACAATACACACACACATACATTTTGGATTCTACTTAAAGCCAAGAGGATTAGTAAACAAATATGGTAATGACAAATTAAACTGAGAGGCAAGAACATTGATGTCCCAAAAACAGTGATGGAGGGAGGAACTGAATATCATGAATTGCTGGCGATCAATACAAAATGACACTGGTCTTACAAGCAAATGAGAAATTTCACCTGGATTCCCAGACAATTCTTCTGTGTTGGTAGTAT
Source organism: Hemicordylus capensis (assembly GCF_027244095.1). Classification (NCBI taxonomy): domain Eukaryota; kingdom Metazoa; phylum Chordata; class Lepidosauria; order Squamata; family Cordylidae; genus Hemicordylus; species Hemicordylus capensis. The sequence continues at coordinate 12,684,983 of NC_069671.1, forward strand.
TTACACTTACAAAGGAGATAGTGAATCTCTGTCTTGGTAACTCTGTGAAAAGAAAAAGATACGCTGTAAACATTAATAACAGAAAGGATACCATCATGTAGAAATTTTAATCTCCCAGTTGCATTGTTGCCAACGTTTTGAAAATCAGGGCATTATGAAACAAGGTTACATCTATTATATATCCACCCATACTGTTGCCTTTTTTTTTTTCTGCTGATGAGTCCAAAGAAGAATGGAGCTTTGGGGTGACTTTAATAAACCACCACAGAGAACACAGATGTGCACTCTGTAAGCAGCACAATATGTAGCAAGAACCCCACCGCCAAACATTTGTGGCTACATTAGAACGATGGGACATGGCACAAATGTCCGGAAACTAGTTGGTCCAGAATGCGGCAGCCAGGCTGGTCTCTGGGTCATCCAGAAGAGACCATATTACTCCCGTATTGAAGGAGTTACACTGGCTGCCAATATGTTTCCAGGCAAAATACAAGGTGTTGGTCATAACCTATAAAGCCCTAAACAGCTTGGGCCCTGGGTAGTTAAGAGAATGTCTTCTTCGTTATGAACCCCACCACCCTTTGAGATCATCAGGAGAGGTCCATCCGCATTTGCCACCAGCTCGTCTGGTGGCTACTCAGGGACGGGCCTTCTCCGTCGCTGCCCCGAGGCTTTGGAATGCGCTCCCTAGTGAAATAAGAGCCTCCCCATCTCTGACATCTTTTTAAAAGTCTCTAAAGACGCATTTCTTCACCCAGACTTTTAACTGATATTGTTTTGTTTTAATGTTTTTAGAATATTGTTTTAAAATTTTAAATTGTGTTTTAAATTTCTTGCTTTTAAATTTTTTTGTTTTTGTTTTTAATTAATGTTTTACTTTTAATCTTGTTGTAAACCGCCCAGAAATGTAAGTTTTGGGCGGTGTAAAAATATGATAAATAAATAAATAAAATAAAATAAAAACAGGCTGGGATCCAATGAATGAATCCCAGTGATGGATCTCTCCCCAGACCCTTTTCTCTTTGAACAATACTCTCATGCCATATCACTAACTTTTTTTCTGAACTCCCCCCAGGTTTAAACACAGTTTAGTCCTGGGCATTGGGGATGGGTGGGGGGGGGGAAACACACACGTTTGTGTTCAATTCTGACCGAGCAGCACAAAAGAAAGATGAAGGTACCTTCTGGACATATTGCTCCAGAAAGGACTCTGACCTTCATTTCTATTATTCTCCTGCCTTCCCATGTGATGGTATAATCTTCTGCAATGGTCACATTTTTGCATTCTGGAAACAAAGAAGATGGAATCCACAGTTTCATTGGGGCTCAAGGAAGCAGTTGTACTTCAGTGAACACTTTTATATCTCAAGTTACACTAAAGGTGTATTTACCTCTAGGAGCGCAGCTAGCTATATTTGTCGTCTTTGTTTCATAGGTCACCTGTGGCTGAATGTTGTCTGGCAAGGGGGAAAAAATCATTAATATACTTTGCCTACAAACAAGCTGCAATGGAAGGGCTAATATTAATACTGAATACATTTGCCTTATTTCAGCAGATTCCTAAGTGCAGAAGCCAGATTTTGTCTTCAGGCTGTTTTTCTGGATTGGGAAGTACATGCAAAAAGGTGGGCCGCAGCTACATTTCCTTTAGCCGCATTTCGATGCTACTAGTGCCATCTGCTGGTGGGTAAGTGTGCCCAAGCTTTTAGTAAACTAAACCTAAAACCATGTAACAATTTAAGCTTGACAGCGTACACCAAAAGACAGGAGCACAGCCAACCACTGTGAACCGCCCAGAGGCTTGCGTTTTCGGTGGTATATAAATGTGTTAAAAAATAAAAATAACTGAAGGTAACCGAACCCTTCGGTCAGCTTTAGTACGGACATAACACTTTGGTCCTCGGCTCTTTGTCCCACCACCATCAGCAAGCACAAGGGACAGGGCCTTCCTGGTATTGGCACCCAGGCTGTGGAACTTCTTGCAACAAGAGAACTTCTTACTGACATCTTATCACTCTTCTATTTACTATTGTTTTATCACAGTTGTGAGACACTCTGGGTTGAAAGGCAATACACAAATACGTTAACAACAAACAATGTATACTTTCCCATCAAAAGCAACATACCTCCGGTACCACTATTTATTGCAACATTCAGCATCATGCCACCTCCTCCATTGCAAGTAGCGAGGCATTCAGCATCAACATTCTGGAGGAACGCAACAGGGGCATTCCTTGCACATTGCCCAGCTATGAATTGCTGCAGGCAATTCACAATGAAAAAGAACAGAAGGTGTGATTCATTTTTGGCGCAATTTTCTTTTTTCAAAATAAAGCAAACATTAGAAAACCCACATATTGATGGACAAGGAGGGTCATTTATGCAAACCGGTTGCTTACCTGAGGAACTGTAAAATACTCATTTTGTGCAGTCAGAATTGGATCACCTTGTTTGTAACCGCTAGACATTTTTCCTGGGACAGTTTCAGATGGAATCTTAAATGCAGTGACTTGAGATGAAGACCTGCGAACATTTTTTTCAAAACACATCATATTAATATTTAAGCCTTAAACGTAGAGTTATTTTGGGCATGCTGAGCTGCAATGGTGCAATCTGCTGTGATCATGCCAGCCCTGTCCACTAGGCAGAACTAGGTGGTCTTCTAGGGCACCAGTTCTTGGTGGGGGAGTGTCCCATAAGAGACTGGGAGCTTACTGGTCATCGATGTAGGCTGGTCTTTCAACCTGTCAAATGAGCAGCCTAGACAGCTCAAGTTAAAGTGGGGACCATGCATTTCTTGGCTGGGCGGGGACAGGGGGTATCAAAGTTAAATTTCATCTAGGGTGCCAAAAACCCTGGGGTTGGTCCTGATTGTGGCATGTGACAAATTGCAGGAGACGACAATGACACAAACACTGGGAAAGACCGTGGTGGGGCTGTTCTCTTTGGCCACCTGCACCCTTTGAATAAAACCTGGCTGGATCTCGACTGCAGCAAAACATGGTAAATGTATACATTATCTTTGAAACAAAGTAGAACCAACACCTAATATAAAGAATGAGGCTCAGTGAATAGCCTGGGAGCAGCTGTGGGTCTGAGCAGGAACCTGGAGGGAAGACTGCTAAGAACCCCATGTAAGAGCAGGATACTTGCATATCAAATATTAGAGAATATTTTTATTTATTTGTAATATCTCTATACCGCCTGATACAGAAATCCCCAGGCGATGAACAAGTAAAAACATAAATACTAAAAACAATATAAAACAGTTAAAATTCATAAAACAGGTAAAAATAATCTCATTGAGTAAAAAACATTAAAATTAAAATAATCAAAATGAAGGGTCACAAAGGAGGAGACAGACAGGTAATAGCTCAGCATTTTAAGAGAAATACTCCTGGAAAAGCACTCCAGGACTGGAGTTGCATAGTGGAGGGCAAATCACACTGCCACAGAAGGAACAAAAATATTTGTGTTTGTGTGTGCGCACACACATACATTTTATATATCTCCATCCCCCCGCCAAGAAAGTCCCAAACAAGCTAAAAAGAAGAAGCTAAAAAGAGGAGCTTTGCAAAATGATGTGAACACAGGGGGTAGGGAGTGACTGTACCACTTTCTCACAGGCAGCATAACAGGAAATGCTCATTAAACAGCCACCAATAAGCTACTTGTGGACAACTCCCCAAAACAGCTGTACACAGCACTGGATATAGGAAAAGAAATCCTCAATGTAAGATATGCACAGTGGAGTTGTCCTAGGTGAATTCAAGTAAAGTATGGATCTTAATATTAAAATATTATGGAAATAAAAGGATCACACCATCACACCTTTGGTGTGATCCCAGTTGTACAAGTGTGTGTGTGTGTGTGTGTGTGTGTGTGTGAGTTTTCATACGAGTTTTCATACTTACGTAGTCCCGTGATAGAAATAACCAAGAAAAGGTGTATTGTTAAGGGAAGACTGCACACATAAGAAAGGAAACCAGTCAGGGATATTGTTTCCTGTCTGGGCAGAACACAACTGGTCAAACGTTGGGTTGACATCTCCACCAAACACTCCTTTAAAACAAGACCTATTGAACAGTTGCTTCATCTCTGAGGTGCATTCCTTGGGTGGGGGGGAAACAGACAAAAAATGATACAACAAAGTCAGACACAACCTCTGGCCAATTTGAAAATGAGTAGCATCAGCAGCAAACCTTACATGTATGTTTTAAGAAAGGCAAAAGGAGGCAGTACAGGCAGAACAGAGGAACTTCCTCTAGCTTTTTCTACCAAGTCAGGTGATTGGTCCATCTAGCTCATTACCGCCTACACTGACAGGCAGGAACTCTCTTGGGTTTCAGGTGGGTCTTTCCCAGCTCTATCTGGAGATGCTGCCAAGGAATGAACCTGGGACCTTCTGTATGCAAAGTAGATGATACCCACTGAGTATCTGGCCGATGACCGTAATAAAGGATTGATCACTCCCTGCCAACGGAGCAGGCACCTTTTCTTAGGGGTGATTCTCTTTATTTAGCAGGGAGAAAGCAACTGGCCCTATCCATCCCCAGCAGAGCATCCCTCCAGTGGCTGTTGCTGGTGTCTATCTTATGTTTCTTTTTAGACTGTGAGCCCTTTGGGCTCGCAACATACAGTTGGTTGGCGGGTTAGGAATGAACCAAGCTGATTGTAAACAACCAAAAAGCGGCCGGGGGCGGAGAGAAAAACTCTGGATATGGCCTCCCTTTTGCTTTGCTTAGCATCCAGCCTGATGGAGAGTTCTGAAGCACTCAAAAGCTTGTTACTCACAACCTTGGTTCATCCTGATCGGTGGGTATGAAGCTGCTTTGGGGACAGGGAGCCATTTCATTATTTATTTATATCTCTGTAAACCACTTTGGGGACTTTTGTTGAAAAGTGGTATATAAATATGATATCATAGATAGATAATCTGTCACTGAGGTACAGCCCCATCCAGTGGGGGGGGGGAATGGAGGGCTGAGGGGGTCATAATCGCCTCCTAGATAAGGAGCTTGACCACTCACATACCCCTGGACCCTTGTGGTTAATTGAAGGAAACACACTTCTCACCAATCGATCAATCTATATTAAGAACAGTTCCCCATGTGCTCAGATCTGTGTTCTTTAAAAATATATATAAAATATGTCACTTTTCCTGTTTAATAAAAGATTTGAAATTATGCTCACCCCCCAGAAATGCATTTTGCCCCTTCTGTGCCCCACTTATTTCTTCTCCTGGTGCCACAGGGTATCATCTTGGAAGGCGCTCAAATTGCTTATCAATCAAGAGACCCCTGCACTTTTCATCAATTAGCATTTCCCCCATATATTTTTCTTCTTGTTATTCAAACTAAATGGCGATCCGAAGAAATAACTTTTGTCAGCTTATTATGTCATAGCACTAGATTTAAAGAGTAAGACACATTTTTTGAGAAAGCTTTGGCATGCATTTTTGTAGACTTCCACCTAAGTCAGGGTTCTTCATTGTAAGGCCCAGGGACCAGTGGTGGCCCCACCAACATGACGAATATTTATCCCCTGCTAACCGAGCAAAGAGGCACCTTTTTAAAGTGGCGATTCTCTGTATTTAGCAGGGGGAGAGCAACTGGCCCTATCCATCCAGCCTATCCGAGGCACGATGCCTCTCAATACCAGTTGCAGGAGAGCAACAGCAGGAGAGAGAGCATGCACATACCTCTTGCCTGTGGGCTCCCCAGCGGCATCTGGTGGGCCACTGTGGGAAACAGCAGGCTGGACTAGTTGGGCCTTGTGCTTGATCCAGCAGGGCTGTTCTTATGTTCATCCCCAGCACAGCATCCCTCCTGTTGCTGGTGTCTACCTTCTTTTTCCTTTTTAGACTGTGTGGTCTTTGGGGACAGGGAGCCATTTTATTTATTTATATCTGGGTAAACCACTTTGGGAACTTTTGTTGGAAAGCGGTATATAAATATTCATCGTATTCATAACCCTAAGTGCCGTTCCCTGATTAATTGTTTGTGTGAAGCTTCGGCCAAATCTGAATACTCTGCACAGTCCCTTGGCACTGTGCAAAGGCAACCATTCTCACCACGCAGTGCTATTTATTTATTATTATTTATTTCTTCATTCGATTTATATACTGCCCTTCCAAAATGGCCCAGGGCAGTTTATAACAGGCTTTGCCCAGCGCTGGTGGGGTTCTTTATGGGAAACGGAGCCCTCTTGAGCCTCTGCACATGCACAGAATGCTGGGGAGTGTAGCCCTTCCCAGCACTTTCCTCCTAAAACTCTTAAGAGTGGGCTCCGTCCCTCTTAAAGGGCCCTCCCAGAACTGTGAAATGCACAGTACTGTGCAGAAGTCAAGACAGTGGAAAATGGCTCTCACTTTGAAGGCTCTTTGCCAAAGTGGCCCCTGCACGAAAACCAGGGAAGATCCCTGCCCCAAGGGATGCTGGAAATGAAGAAGCAGCAAAGCAATTTTTAAAACCTAAATGTAGAACCAATACCGGATCACAGCAGCAACGGATATCACAGGCTCCGGATATCAGGTTGCAAGGACAAGAGCCCAACGGCTGGAACACTTGATTGGGGATAACTGTTGCATTATCTGTTAAAAGATAAAAATGAGAGACTGAAATTCCTTACTTTGAAAGCATCTTCTGGGCCTGATCCAGTCAGTCCTTATGCATTAAGAAAGGGCTGCTGAGAGGCTCAGCAAAAAGGGACTCTCATCAGAGGTCCTTGCAAACACAAACATCCCATAACTTGCTTGTTATATACAAACCTAGGTTTAAGGCATTTATATGCATGCCAGAGATTCCTCTCTTTATAGATCAGGTTGCTGCCTCCCCCCCCCCCCCAATCTGAAACACAGTATAAAGCAGCAAGGATCCCAACACCTTCTACTTTTCCTGTCATATTTCCCAAGGACATGTTGGCGTATATTTCAGCTTGGATTAACAGACGGGCCACCACCACCAAGTCTTGGCAAGCTGAAACCTGCAGAGCGTCAACCAAGCAGAGGGCCTCTGGGCAGCAATCAGTGAGGTTGGAAGCACACATTTGGAGACTCCTGGTCAGGCGCACCATCACTCTGGAAACATTCTGAAACATACAGTTGGCCAGCTGGTTAGAAATGAACCAAGATGATCGTGAACAACCAAAAAGTGATGGGTGGGGTGGGGGAGGGGGGGATCCGCTGGGTATGGCCTCCCTTTTTGCTTTGCTTAGCATCCAGCCTGATGAAGAGTTTTGGAGAACTCAAAAGCTGGCTGCTCGCAATCTTGGTTCATTTTGGTTCATCTGGACTGGTAGATATGAAGCTGCTGTATGCTGAATCAGGCAATTGGTCTATCTAGCTCATTACCGACTGCTCAAGACTGGTAGCTGAGGAGTGGAGAATAGGCCAGGCCCATCTCCCACCATTTTCTCCCCTGCCCCAATATATATATATTTTTTACAAATGAATATGGGGTGCTCCAGCCACAAGCTGTTTAGCCCCTCACCATTTTTTGTGTGCCCCCCACCCATTAACATTTAGACTGGCAGCAGCTCTCCAAGGTTTCAGGCAGGGGTCTTTCCCAGCCCTCCCTAGAGATAAAGTGTGGACTCTTCCGCCAAGCTGCAGCCCCTCCCCTAGTTATGGTCCTAATAAAGATATTACCACACTGTGGCTTTTGATTTTTTGTTAGAGACCGACATGGCTATCTACAATCTTAATATAAATGCTTCACTTGTACTAAAAGGACAAAATCAGTATTTTACGAACCCCTTGAGAGGTGACAGTCAAACTCCAATCCCCCATCCTGTTTCTCCCACTACAATCTTCAAGGGGCAGCAGGCCTAAAAGAAAGCAAAGGTCCATTTATATGTATGCTCTGAGATTCATCCTTTTTGCTCAAGCATTTCCTAACCACTGTCACAGGTGGTGGTAGCAACAACAGAAAACATTGGAAAACACATATTTGTTGGGTCTACTATCCCAGGCTTTGGGTGTCAGAAAGCAGTTGTAAAGATTCAGCCAGTTTTTAAACACATGCAATTTGGACAAGGAAAATGTTTTCTAAGCAACCCTACCTGTTTCGTTGTCTGCCACAGCAAGAGAGAAAACAGCTGCTGGACTGCCAGCCAAAGAGGCAGTGACCACAGACCCAGACATGTGGATAAAGGAAGGCTGAAAACCTAAAAATACAGATCTATGTTCAGACCATCAAGAAATATTTTAATGCATGTATTTTTGCCCAAACAGCATTTCATATCAGACCTCACTCAGTTTAAGACGTTTTTCCTATGTATTCCATGAGTCTCATAAGATTTGACTTATCAGTGGGGTTGGGACCGGGCAGTGGGCACACAAAATGGTATTCCCCAGATAGGGTTCATGGCTAATAAAGGCATTTCAATAGGCGTTTTCTGTCACTTTGAGGGTTCTGTAACGTATAACTAGAGAAGTGCCCGAAGAAGATTTGGTTGGCTTTGTGTTGCATTGAACTGTGTATGTACTAAATGATATCATAACATCATCAATATACAAGCACCTGGGTAGGTGCAGTGAGGAGAAAACAAGAGCAGCAACTCTACACTGTGATCCTTTCTATCGAAATGTGATGTCAAATTTTAATTGAATGTTACCGCTGCTTGTTTTATGATCTGCATTTATTTAATTGTAGTTTCAAATACTGCATTTCATCTTTTCTTTCATCATACACCATCCTGACGATGTTACTGCGAGGGCAGCATGCATACGTATGTATGCATGCATGAATAGCCCGGCAGTCTACATGTCTGCTCCACAAGGTTGCCAGCTGTTGTATTTTCACCTGGCAGGACCCTTGAGCTTTTAACGGCTTAGTAGCAGGAGAAATAAAACAGACTACACCTTTTTCCTTGCAAGGAGATGTCATCATAATATAGTAATGTTATTTCATAAGTTCCTAAAACAACAAACCTACCACCAAACAAATAACCTCAGGCTGATCATCTACTTGTATATCTCTTGCCTTCCAGGAACTGTGGCAAGATACATATGATGAGCTTTATTGAACAAAAAGATAAAAGTTTATAGCGAAACATGGGCAAGCCAAGCAGAAGACGCACGTTTAAAACGTGTACATGGGGAAATTAGATAGAGGAAAACACGAGCTGCATCATGAGAATGCTGAGCTTTTAATACGAAAACATTTCTAACATAAGGTGCCTAAATAAAGACGAGAGCTGAGCTGCACCCATTGGATCGCTGCGTGGCTGCACCTGTTGGAGCTCTGCCTGTTGCGTGGCTGTGAGAAGAGCACAGGAGCCCCTTTCCTATTCCGGCGGCCTTTCAGCGCCACCCACCTGGAGGCCCATCCTGGGCCCGAGCCCTGGAAAGTAACAGCAAAGTCCCCCAAAGAAGCCGCCAGACGACCATGGCGGCGGGTCAAAATCGCCGCCTAAGGGAGTTGCGGCGGGGCAGGGAGGGCTAGGCCGCCGCCATCTTGCCGGCCGCCTCTCTCGGTCGCTATGGAGACGCCCCGAAAGAAGACCCAACCAAGGACGCCGGCTCTGAGAGGAAAATTACATATTGGAAACTAGCCCTGTTATATCTTGGGAACAAGCCCAAAGCCTTTCCTGCATCGAGAGCAGCGGCGTGGATGGCAGAATGCGGCGCAAGTTGAAGGCAACCGAAAGAGAAGAGAGACTTTACAGTTAACTCCCCCCCCTTATCTGTGTGGGTGGTATGCTCCATATTAAGGGCAGTGGGTGGTATATTCCACTGCAGTGCACACCACCACTCTCCTCTCCTACACTTCCCATCATGCCCCGGGGTAGAAAGTCACGGCTCACGTTACATTGGCTGCTGCCCCAAGCTAAGCCCGCTTAAGTGGCTATTAGTGGGTTTGTATGAGTAGGTTGTGCCAAGTCGATGGTGTCGACTCCTGGCACCCACAGAGCCCTGTGGTTTTCTTTGGTAGAATACAGGAGGGGTTGACCATTGCCATCACCCGCGCAGTATGAGATGATGCCTTTCAGTATCTTCCTAAATCGCTGCTGCCCGATATAGGAGTTTCCCATAGTCTGGCAATCACACCAGTGGGAATTCGAACCAACAGCCTCCTGCTCTCCAGGCGATTCATTTCCCCGCTGCCGCGCCATTAGGTACCGTAGCTAGTTATTATTAGTATTTATTATTTTAAGGATTTTAAAACATGTTGTTAGATGTTAGATGCTTTGGGCAGCTATTTGGCTGGAAAGCCAGAATAAAAAACAAAACACACTGGATTGCTGGTTGGTGGACTTCCAGAGAGTCACTTTGCTTGCCCGGTGCCTGTTGTGGGACCACCTTAAAACAGGGTTTTGACTTCAGTCCCCAAATGTTGTTGGGTTACAGTAGCTATTATACCCAACAGCAGCCATAAATCACTATCTATCTATCTATACATAGATATCTAGATACATACATACATACGTATAGATACTATCTATACATAGATATCGCTATCTATCTATACATATACATATCTATCTATCTATACATACAATCGCTATCTATCTATCTATCTATACATACATACATACACATACAGAAAACCCATTCTCCTTGCTAGCTGCTGCTCTTCAAGTTGAGAACACTTTACAGGAGTTAATAGTTAATCTTCTTGTTCTACATAGCTGAAGAGACAATGTTGTGAAGGAATCTCACTCTCACACACACACACACCACCACCAACACAACACACGCTCACTCCTGTGGCACCATAAAGGCTAGCAGATTTCCTGCAGCAGAAACTTGTGTGGACCACACAGGGGTTCTGAACCTGTGATGTTGCTGAGCAACAACTCCCATCACCCCCAGCTGCATTTTTATTGGGGCTGGGGATAATGGGAGTTGTCATTAATCAGCATCTGGAATGCCACTAGAAGCACCAGTGAGAATGCTACAATCAATAGCCAAGGGGGCAAAGCCACCTTCAAGATTAGGATACCCGTTTATCAGGCTCAACTAAAACGGCGCAAAATCTTGAGCAGCTAGATTTCGAGTGCTTAAGAACTCTTCATCGGACTGGACGGTAAGAGAAGCAAAGAGTGGAGGTAGTGGGGAGCCAGGCCTGGTTAAATGATCACCGCCGCCGCCACCCCACCCACAGAGAGTCTGCTTGGTATACAGGTCTTGAGACAGGAATTAAGCAGACTCAGGTCTATCAGCCTCACTAAGTGCTGGCCATTTCAAGCTGCATCCAGGTCTTTTGGAATGATGAAGAATCAGCCATGGTAGTCTCCCCATTTTAAAAAGCAAAACCAGTCTAGCCGTTTAAGTACTACAATTGACAGCATTTCTAAACAGCCTTGATCAGCTTGGAGCTGTTTTCTGTGTGTAGCATAATTGAGCAGATCATGGGTGAAAAGAAGCCGGGGGGGGCAACTTCACCCCTCCCTATTTCCTTCATTATCTCCCTCACTCTGAGGGGTGCTGGGAAGAGGGGGAAACACGGGCCCCCTCTCCCCTAGCTACAACCCTGGTGCATAGCATCCTTACATGGGTGTGAGAGGCTGGGAATAATCAGAGCTTTGTTCTGGAAGGTTCAGGTTCACTGGCCTGACCTCCCTCAAAGACTGGGTAAATGTTTAGCTGATGGGTTAAGTGCGCCCTGACTAGGATGTACCTATCTAGCTGGTTGCAACCAGTACTTCGGGATATTCCCTCTCCATCCAAGCTGAAAGCAAGGTCTGTTTTCCTTATGCACCAAAGAATTTACCATGGACACTGATCCAAAGATCCGTCTCTCATTCTTATATAAGAATGACCCCTTCTATTCCCACTGCCTTTCAGACTTGATGAAAGCACCACAGCGGGTTAAGAATAAGTTTCTCAAGGAGCAGAAGAACCTGACAACGGTAAGACGACTCGTCTTGTTGATCTTTGGTATTCCCAGCAGTCACCAATGGCCCGATCCAGCATAGTTCTGAACTCCTTCAGTGGCATAGGGCAGAGAACTGATCCATGAAAAGAATACTGGTTCTGTTCTGGTTCAGATCCACCATTAGCTTTAAACTTGCTTTTAAAAAGTGGATTGATTACCAGTTCAGACACTTTGAGCTGGTTTACACAGGGACAGAGAAAGTTGCCTTATACCGAGTCAGACCATTGGTCTACCTCGCTCAGTATTGTCTACACTGACTGGCAGCCGTTCCCCATGGTTTCGAATTGGTACTTCCCAGTTCTACCTGGAGATGCCAAGGATCAAACCTGAGATTTTCTGCATGCAAAGCACATGCTCTTCCATGGAGTGAATCTCCTTCCCTGATTTAGAACCAGTTTAGATACATGACACGCAAAATGATATCAAACTTTTGCTGGCAAATGTAACTCTACAAAAGGTGTCTTAAAATTCAGTTACATACATTGGATTAATCTTAATCCAATTACAACTGCAGAATTTCCGCACACCTTGTTATATATAAACTGGGCCCTTTTTTTTTAAAAAACCATGCCCAGCTTTTCCCCTTTGTGCTTGGTGCCCAACCTAATGAAGAGTTCTGTATACCTCAAAAGCTCGCTCATGTAATTCAGCAACATTGTAATTGGTCCTCAAAAAAGCACTGTTAAAGCAGAGTGATCAGTGATGAACAGTGAAGTTTATTGGGTGGGCAGGGTCTACTATCCCAAATAGATTGATTGCAGGCCTTCTGAAAGCCTTTCCTTCGCTCATTTCCCCCCTCAGACCATAAAGAAACTAGAGCACCAGAAACTCACCAGACTGAGACAACTCAATGAAGAGAAAAAGCAGTTCAGTCTCCTGATGCAAAGCAAGTTAGCTCCCAGGGTCACTGTCAGGAGTGGGCCATCCACTGCCACCACCGAAAGGGACTCTCACAGGACCGTCTCCAGCCGCAAGTTTTTGCCGCTTGCCTCAGGTGAGAGCAGCTGGAATTGCTTCAGTGCCAAACCTTTCGTCAAACCCAGTGCTGGCTTCCCTTCAAGGGCTGGCCGAAACTCCTCTGCAACCAAGACGCCAAGGTTTGCCAAAGCAAGCTCAGAGCCCAGGGGGAAACTGTAGTTTTCAACCATGTGTTACCGGATATCCGCTTTCTTTGTTCACTTTTTAAATATTGTTTTTAAAAATGGTTGATGTTAGCTACCTTGGGTGTCCCAGATGGGACAGAATGGCTCGATGTATACATTTAACGTGAATAAAGATGTGGTCAGTGAGTCCAGTAATAAATGTTTATGGCCCCGTTAGCTTTATGGGCTTCTTGCAAGAACCTTTCCCCCTGTATTTGAACAACTCCCCGCCAAGAACATCTTCTTAGGAACAGTTTATTAAAGGGAAGGGTTACAAAACAAGTTTAAGACAGAGTGGCAGGTGGCTAACAAACAGTAAAAGATTCAGTCTGCCACACGGGTCTGAATGAAAACAAAATGCATTGGAAAATAAGTTATACAGTCTTGAGAAAGTAACAATTCCCACTGGGCTGCCAAACGGAACGTAGATTTAGGCTCAGAAAAGAAAGGACATGGAAAATGGTTTTTGAACGGATGGAAGAAGTGGCATGCTGGCTTTTTGGAGGCTGTCTATGTTCCACAACTTAAATAATGTGGCAAATGATCATTTTTGGAGATACACAAACTAACACAAGGTTCTGAAATCAATGCACACCAGGCATTTCTTACCTAAGCCTTCCTTGAGGCTGGCTGAATGAGAGACAAAACACAGCATTTAAAAACTTGCTATTATGCCAACTAGTGGAAGACTGAACTCTTCCCCACGTCTCAGATCAGAATTTTTAAAACCGTTTTTTTTCCAGAACCTTCACTTAGCTAGAAAACAAGTAGATATTTCACTGCATCCAAAAAGGGAAAGACAGATTTTAACAGCTCAAGCAATGAAGGTGCTTGTGATGGTGGTTGAAGGTTGGGAAAGATCTGGGACTTGCCCCATCCAAATAAGATTCATTAATTTGTTTGTGCCAGCACAAGTCTTGGGTGATCCGGCATTTAGAAGAGTCTAAAATACACCTGAAGCAGACATGGCTACCATGGTTAAAAAATGGAAATGTCCAAGAGTGACAGCTAACCATGTTGAAAAGCTGAGCTCAGAGCGACCTGGGGCCCAATGTATCTGCAGTCTTTATAAGTGGGCAGTTTTCTCGGTTTCTCTGCAGGACCAGCCTTGGAGCTCTTGGATTCACAGTCCCCCCAAATATTAGAATTCTGCTGAATTCAATGGGCTTTCTTTTGGGAAAGGGAGGGTTAAGACTCGACATAATTTAGACGGACTCCAAATGGTGGAGTTGGTCCAAAGACATTATATTTGAGAGGTCTCACACCACACCCTGGGAGTTTATGCATTGGTGACGGTGTTTATGCATGCTTCCACAAGCTGAAGCTGTTGGTTCAAGAGAGTCCTGTCTTAAATGTTACAACTTCAAAGCACAAGTGATGAAGCCAGCATCCTAATTTGCCACTGAACAAACAGGCTGCACTCAACTCACACACTTGTCCTGAATGACTTCGCCCCTCTGTCTGTGCGTCTCTTTCAATACCCGTCTCTCTTTCACGGCACCCTATAATCCCCACCCATACACAGCTTTACAGCTACAATCTGTCTTGTGGAATTGCATGCAGAAGGCAGCGGGCATCGAGAACACTGTTACACAGCTAATTTCAGTTTCTTTTTCTTCGCCTTCATGACGGCCGGCAGTGAGATCTTGAAGGCAGTCCTGGAACAAGACAAAAGAAAGGAATGCTGGTGAGGTTGATCAAGGACGTGTGTGTATTCCGTCTGCCCCATCAGGAAATAATCACATTGCCGCTAGGAAACGGAGATTACGTACCCAGAACTCATGATGCAAGTTACATCAAACCGCAGATATTCTAGAGTAGAGCTGCTCAACTTCAGCCCTTCTGCAGACGCTGGCCTACTACTCCCATACTCCTTGGCTATTGGCCACTGTGACTAGGGATTATGGGAGTTGTAGTCCAAAAACAGCTGAGGGGGCCTAAGTTGAGCAGGCCTGTTCTAGAGAAATTTAAGAAGATCCCTGCTGAATTAATCCAAAGGCCCCTTCCTCCAGTGGCTAACCAGATGGCTCTGGGAACCCCACAAGCAGGAGAAGAAGGCAAGAGCCTTCCTCCTGCAGCTGAACCCCAGAAACTGGTAGTGTGACCTGCTGGTTCTTAACATGGAGGTCCCAGCCATAGATAGACCTATTCACTGCCAATTTGTTCAATCCCCCTTTAAAGCCATCTAAGCCGGTGGCTCTCACCCTAACAAGTGGCAGTGAGTTCCATAACATAATTACACACGGCGCTTCTAAGGTTGCTTTCCAAGTCAGGGGCGGGCAAACCGGACCCTCCAGCTGTTAAACTACAACTCCCATCATACTCAGCCACAAGCGGAAAAGATGGGAGTTGTACTTCACAGCTGGAGGCCCGGTTTGCCCATGCCCATCTAGGTGGTCAGAATGTTTTTCAAAGATATGGCTGGTCAAGTGCAGTGAAGGAAGGGAGTACAAGTGGCTAAAACCATCACATGAACAGAAAATCATGGGAAAGATCTGTGGGTGTGGGAAGAATGTCTGCCCACTTTCGCTCTAGTTTCTCTGCACATTTCTAAGCAACTCTCTGCATCAATGAGGACCAGAAACTTGCTCTTAAATCAGAGATGGTCAGACTCATGGAGGCACAGCCCTGCTTGTGTGACATCTTTATGAAATCTCTGAAGGACACTTACTCGCAAGTGGTGCAAATTGGGCTGAAACTGCAGAAGACTGGAAAATAAAAAGAACAGATTCGTTAAGACTAGCCACCTGGAGAGGGCAGGAGTCCTGCAACAAGTCATCCAAGCCAGTTGGGTAAACCTTACTTGACAGACACACAGAGCAGACGTAACCAATTTCAATGAGATTTCGGTGGCAGAAGCAAGCAGCCCGGTAGTCGACGTGGACAGGGGGTGGAAGGATCAGCTGGGATCGTTGTTCTTGGTCAGGCAGATAGACGCACTGCAACAGGAAAGGGTATTTGAAAACTTGGAAGAAAACTGCTGGATCTGAGGACTAAGGAACTTAAGGCCTGCTTTTAGATCAAGCCCAGCAGTGGCTAACCAGATGCCTCCGAACATAGGAAGCTGCCACATACTGAGCCAGACCCTTGGTCTATCTAGCTTAGTATTGCCTACACAGACTGGCAGCAGCTTCTCCAAGGTTGCAGGCTGGAGTCTCTCTCAGCCCTATCTTGGAGAAGCCAGAGAGGGAACTTGGAACCTAGATTCAATGTCCAGAGCAGCTCCATCCCCTGAAGGGAATGTCTTAAAGTGCTCACACTTCTAGTCTCCCATTCATATGTAACCAGGGCAGACCCTGCTTAGCTAAGGGGACAAGTCATGCTTGCGACCACAAGACCAGCTGGCCAACCCAAGATCCTATTGCCAGACTATAATTCCCACAATCCCCAACAAAATACAAGTCTGCCAGTGTAACAGGTTTGTACAGGAGCAAATTTTAAAGCGGCTGGAAAAACCAACTCACCAGCAAATACTGCAAGAGAGACGGCATGTAAGGGACTTTCAAGTAGATACCGCCAGTAATATCACAAGCCTGGAAAACATGATACTATTTGTCTCCAGTTGATATAGTGGCCATCTGTGTAAATGGCACTTTACAAAGGACAGGTCTCTGCCCCAAGAGGCTTACAGTCTAGAAAAACAGACACAAAAGAGACAACAGGGAAGTGAAGGCAGAGCAAAGAGTGGGGAAATAGGTCATGGTTGGAGTTGCAGATACTTAGGCTTAGTTGCAGTGGGATGGGGACTAAGGGATTAAACCCAAAGCTTCACAGGAAAGGCGGTTTCAGGGGAGGGTTTTGAAGGAAGCCAGAAAAGTAGCATTGTGAAGTTATGCCTGGAACTGCCTTCCGAATAAGTGGCAGCGAGGGGAAGAGGGCAGAGTCGACTGCAGGAGTACCAAACCCACAAGGCTAGGAGAGAGCTGACTTTTGATGCCTGTAAATACTAAGTAATGCACTGATGTAAAAAGTAAGTTCCTAGACCTCATGACTGCGGAAAAACTTTCAAGTATGAGGCCCTTGTATTTTCCAAATCTCTTGATATCTAAAAGCTTATTTCAAGATGTGTTTCCCCCCTCATATGGAAACAAAGTTCCAGGAAAAAAGAATTGGCATCCGCTGTTGCTCAAATTGTATGCTAATTATGCAAATCACATGCGACTGTAATATTGAGCCCTTGAGGTGTTTCTGTAGTTTCTACTGTGGCCTTTGAGAGTGAGCAAGGCACCGTCTTAACTTTAATCATTTCTTCAGGACACACACTCCAGACAGAACTATGCACTGGCAACTCGTGAATCCAGCTGAACTGTCTCCAGAGTGGATATTCCTAGCTGCCTCCCAGGTTTCTTCCCCCATGGCTTCAAACTACGATGAAGCAATCAAACGTAGAAAGCTTACCTGCTGCAAGAGTCCTGAATCGGAGTCCAAAACACAGGCATCAATCAGAATATTCTGTGGGGGGGGGATGAAGTAAAAAACAGGTTTACAAAAGGGAAGAGAAAAGGCATGATTTGTGCCTTGCCTCCCTAAAGCCAGGAAGAAGGGAAGAGGAGCAGGAAAAAGAGTGCTTATACAGCACTTCTGAGTACCTCTAGTCCAGGGATGGGCAAACTTGGCCCTTCAGATGTTGCTGAACTACAACTCCTATCACCCCCATCCACCATAATAATAGAGAGGATGCTTTTTCTCACCAGGGGTCATCCCACCAAACTGATTGCTAGGAAATTCAGGACTGACAAAAGGAAGCACTTCTGCACACAACACATAGTGAATCTATGGAATTCTTTGCCATGGCATGTGGTGGTGGCCACTAGTCTGGATGGCTTTAAGAGGGGCTTGAACCAATTCACAGAGGACAGGGCTGTCAAAGGCTCCTCTGAGAGCGATATGGGCAACTCCAGGCTCAGAGGCAACACCATGTGCAGGGGAGCAACAGCAGGAGAGAGGGCGTGGCTTCATCTCTTGCCTGGGGGCTTCCTGGAGGCATTTGGTGGGCCACTGTGCAGAACAGGATGCTGGGCTGGATAGGCCTTCAGCCTGATCCAACTGGGCTGTTCTTATGAGTTGTAGTTCAACAACATCTGGAGAGCCAAGGCTGCCTACCCTTGCTCTACGCCTTGTTCGACTTCTTGTGGTCCACACATCCCTCTCTGAGAGCAAGAACCAGCCCCTCTCACCTCTGTCCCAGAACCCAGCCACATGGAACCAAGCCCTTGTTGAAGGGTCTGACAAATAATGTCCGCACACAGATCGTAAAGTAAGCTTTATCATCACTCTGGGGGATGCAAAATACACTTACGTCTTCTGGACGAGCAGGAGGTTACATCTCTTCCAGAAGATTTCAATGTATATTGCATTCCCCAGAGTGATGATAAAAGACTTATTTTTCTGTCCACATGCTGAAAAGTGGTCCCTTTTATAGGACAAGACAGTTACATTTTAAGCCGTCAGCATAGCACCCCCAACTTGATATCCACGCAGAGCAGTGAATTTAAAACAGGGCCGGCAATAGGATAGGCTAACCAAGTACAGAAGCACAGGCATCACCTGCTTCTGGGCTGCAAAGATCACATTCATAAAGTTCATATACTGCAGAGCACTGTCTTCAGCAGCTTTTATGACCTGGGGAAAGAAATCAACGGTCACTTGTCTACAACGCTCTACGCAGCAGTCTCCTGGGTTGCAACATCTATCAGGGAGAACAGAAAAGTCTTACCAAGATCCGGGACTTAATTTCCTGGCTGACTACACGTGGAAGGGGAGAAAAGAGAAAATATCATAATCTCTAAGCCTCTTCATATATTATCCTCCAAAGTTTCGCAATTATTCTCTCCACAAAGGTCCATAGCAACTTAATCGTGGTTTGTTTTCTTTAACCATGGTTAATGGTTAAACAAGGAGCCGAATCTCAGGATCAGTGAGACCCGGTTTGGGAGAGTGCGTGGGGAGAGAGGGCTAAGCCCGCTCTCCCCGCACACAAGCAGGGAAGGAACTCTGGGCGGCCGCCCACATGATTGCCGGCTCCGTGATGGAGCCGGCGGGGGCTGGGGAGCTCAGGGGCCGTGTGGCCCCCAGAAGCTACAGTATGCCCTGCACGAGCACCCAGGGCATACTGGGGAGACCCCCGGAGCCGGCTTTTTGCCTCCCTTCCAGGGGTCTACTCGTGAGTAACCACGGTGTGGTGCCACGCCACGGCTACTCACGATCTTTAAAACCAGGTTTGCGGCGCGCTCACTCCGCAAACCTGGTTTTAGGGCAGGGGTAGTTAGGCGGGTTACCCGCCTAGGAACCACCGAGCTCGCAGCAGAGCCCGGTGGTTCACACGATGGGGCGAAATCGGGCTAGCCTCCGCTAGCCCGATTTTGCCCCATCGTGTGAATAGCCTAATTATCTCTGAATACTTAAAGCATGATTAAGAGATTGGCAGCAAACCAGGATGTGAAAACATGGTTCGAAGTCGGTTTGGAAAACATGCTTTTTGGTAACCATAGTTAAGTGTTACATCTGCACAGGGCAAGCCATGGTCAAGATAGCTTCCTCACCTCTGCAGACTTTCTGCTTGCAAGATGACAAGCAGGTCTCACTGGGGCCTCAACTCCCTATATGTACATGCTCTCCAGAACCAGGGCAATCTAAACTCTGGTTTCACGTTATGTTTTGGATCTTAACCAAGGTTAAGGCAACAAATCATCATAGCACCAACCAAGATCTGCACCACACCAAAATACACCCTGTACCCACGCAGAAAAAACCACATGCATTAAAACACCAAGCAATAATTCCAAGAGTAGTAAGCTCACTAAAATCACAGTGATATGTTTAAAAGAATCAAGTCAATCTATAATTTGAAACTGCCATTTACAAGCCATCTCCTTTGCTGAAACGTGCTCTTATTTCCAAGAACTCAATAACAGTTTAAAAACCATAAAACACTGTACCTTTTCCCTCTTTCATCATCCTGTGAATATCTGAGACATACCATATTCAGGAATCAACTGGATTTGAAATTACAAGAAAACAAAAGCATCTGGAAAATGTCAGTTTCAGAAGGATACAACAAAGTGCTTTGGCAAGAGAGCCTGCCAGTAACGTTTCAGTCTGTTGAGCCCGTATTTCAGCTGCAATAATAAAATTAATACCAAAAAAATCACACAAATGGGTACAAGACTGAATTTCTGTTTGAAGAAGTTTTAAGTAATGCATTCTACTTCTATATCACATACTTAGGTTAAGAAAAATTGGCAACCATTTCCTATGGACCACGGTCATAGAAGACGACAAAAAAGGGTGACAGAGGACACAACAGAGACTTGTAAAATTAAAAAAACACAGTGGGACTTTTCTGAGCCATAGAAAAATTCAGTCCTCATAGGACTGCACTATAAGAGACACAGAAACTATGGGAGAAAGTGAACTGAACAAGAGAGTCATCTTACTTTGGGTCATGAGGTCCTTGACTTCCTCCGCAATGGTTTCATTTATGGTTGTTAGTAACTCGTACTTTCCATCTTTGCTGCCAGAAATATTCGATTCTCCGGCCTCTCCAAAGAGATCAGCAGCTGTCCAGTGCTTTCCAGGGTACAGGAAACGGCTAAGATAAACGTTAGCCTAAGATTACGTTGTGAAAAATATTACAGAACTTATCTGTCACAATTGAAACGGAGTGGCCACAGCTCAGTGGCAGAGAGTGGCTGCCAGTCAGCGTAGACAAGGGCTGCTCAACTCCGTCGCTCCTGCAGATGTTGGCCTACAACTCCCATAATCCCTAGCTACTGGCTACTGTGGCTGGGGATTATGGGAGTTGTAGTCCAAAAATATCGGGGGGGGACAAAAGTTGGGCGTAGAATGGTGCAGACCATTCTGAGCTAGACAGACCAAGGTTTTGATTCTTTTTAAGGCAGCTTTTGGGGTTCAATAGAAAGGATCAAATACCAAACGTTAGACATAAAATATGGGTGAAACAGAACTTCCATCATCTGCTGTGACAATAAATTGCAGCTGGAGATGATGGAAGTTGTAATATCCTGCATGCTCCTGGCCTCTACAAATGAGTATAGTTAGTACAGGTAAGCCGATGACCAGTAGGTGGCATTCATGGGCCTTCCTTGGCCTGCTATGCCTCTATCCTCTAACTAAGAAGAAGTTGTAACACTTGGAAAGGCTCAAGTTGGCCACCTCTGCGCTAACACAGGGGTGGGCAAACTCCCAGCTGTTGTTGAACTACAACTCCCATCTTCCCCAGCCACCATTCATTGTGGCTGGGGAAGACGGGAGTTGTAGTTCAACAACAACTGGAGGGCTGAGTTTGCCCACTCCTGCTCTAACATATTCAGCATATAAAACGCTTTAAAATCCTTATCTAATTTACCCTTAAGATAAAAAACACTACAAAGTCATTTAGCCCTACAGGGCACTTTGCCGCTCACCTGGGGCGAACAGCAACAAGCCTCTAGGTGAGCAGCCAAAATGCATAAACTGCCTTGCTGAATTGGACCAAAGGTCCATGCAGTTCAGTACTTGTTTTCCAAAAGGGGACAGCTGTATTCTCCTGGGAAGCTCAAAAAGCAGAGCAAGAGGAAGACATTCATCCCCTTTCTTAGTTTCAAATACTTGATCATCAGAGGTGCATTGCCTCTGAACTGCATCTGCCTCCTCACTCCCATTACCTCCTCCTATTGCTCCTATCCCAGGAACCTTGACTATTTACATGCAATAAACTTTGATACCTTTCTTGTATATGACTGGCAATAACAGCAAGTTTGTTCTTGCGGTTCATAAATAAGTGTGAGTTTCCCAACACCATAGCTGCGTCGAGGCATTTTGTTAATGTAAACTGTGAGGAAAGAAAAAGAAAATACTGAAGGCCACAGACCTATAAGAAATGGTACATTAAACTAGTAAGCATCTCAGCAAACTATATTGATCATAAACAGAATATACATTTTAACGAAAATAAATCCCCAAATCATAAATTATAGAAAAATAAATTCTATGTGCAAATTTAGAAATAAAAATAAAAACAGAAATACTATTAATACCAATACTCAAGCAGGTCTGATATAGTGAGAAAGTCCTACCTCTGATCCACCCAATGCCTGCTTTCCCCACCAGATAGGATTTGTGTCAACTACGATGACTAAAAGATTCAATTCCTCATCTAGGGAAAAAAGAAGGAGCGGGGGGACGACAACAAATTGCAGACATGAACACATCATCTGACAGTTTCCTCTCATTCAGGAAGACCAATGCCAACAGGTTATTACTAAATATCCAGTTTGTCTCTACAGGCAGGAAAATTTAACCCCCATAAATTTTCATGCACAAGGACACCAGGCAGCAGCTTCCAACGTGATTTTCAAGACATGAGTGCACTCTCAAGACACATGTTTTTAAGACAAGACAATGCAATACCAAAATGGTCATAAGAACATAAGAACAGCCCTGCAGGATCAGGCCCAAGAAGGCCCTTCTAGTCCAGCATTCTGTTTCACAGTGGCCCACCAGGTGCCGCTGGAAGCCTACAGGTAGGAGTTGAGGGCATGCCCTCTCTCCTGCTGTTACTCCCCTGCAACTGGTACTCAGAGGCATCCTGCCTTTGAGGCTGGAGGTGGCCCACAGCCCTTTGACTAGTAGCCGTTGATAGACCTCTCCTCCATGAAGTCATCCAAACCCCTCTTAAAGCCATCTAGGTTATTGGCTGTCACCACATCTTGTGGCAGAGAATTCCACAAGTTGATTAGGCGTTATCGTGTGAAAAAGTACTTCCATTTGTTGGTCCTAGATTTCCTGGCAATCAATTTCATGGGGTGACCCCTGGTTCTAGTGTTTGGGAGAGGGAGAAGAATTTCTCTCTATCCATTTCTTCCACACCATGCATGATTTTATAGACCTCTATCCTGACTCCCCGCAGTCATCTTTTTTCTAAACTAAAAAGCCCCAGATGTTGTAGTCTTGCCTCATTAGAAAGGTGCTCTAGGCCCTTGATCATCTTGGTTGCCCTCTTCTGCACCTTTTCCAGTTCTACAATGTCCTTTTTTAGATGTGGTGACCAGAATTGTACGCAGTACTCCAGATGTGGCCGCACCATAGTTTTGTATAAGGGCATTATAATATTAGCAGTTTTATTTTCAATCCCCTTCCTAATGATCCCTAGCATGGAGTTGGCCTTTTTCACAGCTACCGCACATAGAATCAACACTTTCAATGAGCTGTCCACCACAACCCCAAGATCCCTCTCCTGCTCAGTCACTGACAACTCAGTTCCCATCAGCATATACTTGAAGTTGGGGTTCTTCGTCCCAATGTGCATCACTTTACACTTGCCAACATTGAACTGCATTTGCCACTTTGTTGCCCATTCACCCAGTTTGGAGAGATCCTTTTGGAACTCCTCACAATCCATTTTGGATTTCACTACCTGGAAGAGTTTAGTATCATCTGCAAATTTGGCCACCTCACTGCTTACCCCTGCTTCTAGATCATTTGTGAATAGATTAAAAAGCACCAGTCCCAGTACAGATCCATGGAGGGCCACACTTCTTACTTCCTTCCATCGTGAAAACTCTCCATTTATACCTACTCTCTGTTTCCTGTCTTTCAACCAGTTAGCAATTCTCTCTCCCAGATAATTAGAACTTGGAGTCACCCAGTTAAATTGACTGGCAGAAGATTAAGGTCAGGCAAAAGAAAGCCCTTCTTCACATAACGTAGAATTAGTGTATGGAACTCGCTGCTACAAGATGTGGCGAATGCCAGTAGTTTAGGTGGCTTTAAAAATGAGCCATTCATGGAGAACTGCTTCATCAACAAGCAATTGGACATGAAGGTTCTAAGGAACGTGCAGGTTCATAAGCACAGTGAGAAGAAGAGAGAGAGAAGGAAAAACAACGCTTGACAGACTCACCCCCACTCATAGCGGCCAGCAGCAGCCACAGGAAGAGACTCTCGTCGCCCGAGAGTGACGTCACGCACACCTCGCCGCGTTCCCTTAGTGTCACCACCAAGTCCCTCCTTTTCCACAGAGATGGTACGATGCCAGAGTAGCCGTTCTCGGGAAACTTCCGGTTTGCTCGTGGAAGCCATTTTGTTGTCTCCTCTGGGGCGGAAGTGAGAGCTGCTCATAGAAATCAATGGAGAAATCCTGGACTGTGTAACTGTGACTGGGTAGCGGCGTGTCCCCTCTCAAACAAAAGGAAGCAGCCAGGAAAGTAGCTTGTGTTCTTTTAAATTCAAGTTTGCTCTTTTGTGGGAGAAAATGTGCTTTTCATTTATATTAGTAGTCCGTAGAGGCTACCAGTTTTACCGGAAGAACTGTGTATTCCTCTAGCAGATTCTTAGCTCTATGGCGTTCTCCTGCTGCCGGAAGTGGGTGCGGTGTGGAAAGTATTCCGTCCAGGCCAAGTGCCATTGTGACAAAGGTTCCGCTTGAGAAGAGCAGGTGGGACTCTCCGGTCGCATCTTTTCTCACCATGAACGAAGCAGGTAAGAGGCGAAACGACAATTCTCCCTAATTCCCCCCACCCCAGGGATGCTTCTTGTTTTCTGGTCCCTGTTCCTGGTCAGCAGTTGACCCTTGTATTCAATAACAGCTGGAGAGCCTCCTCTTGGCCACCCTTGCTTTGCGGGATGCTTTGTTAAAAGTGGTTTGCGTGAGTTGTTGAGTTTTCTTTCTTGCAGTTTAGCTTTCTCTCCAGGATCCCTGAGAGTTAAATCCTGGAGTGGGGAGTGGCTGCACAGGAAACTGATTTGTACTGAGCCAGAGTATTGGTTAATAAAAGTCAGTATTGTCTGCACCAGGGATTCTCAACGTTAGGTCCCCAGATGTTTTTGGACTTCCACTCCCATAATCCCCAACCAAAGGCTACTGGGGCTGGGGATTATGGGAGTTGAAGTCTAATAACATCTGGGACCCAACATTGAGAATCCCTGGTCTACACTGACTGGCAGCAGCTCCCCAAGGTTTCAGGCAGGAGTCTTTCCTAACCTTACCTTGAGATGCCAAGGATTGAACCTCGGACCTACTGTGTGGAAAGTAGATGCTCTTCCACTGAGCTAAGGCCCCACCTCATTTCTTGCTTCCGTGTATATTAATGCTACCTTGTAGCTACCTAATGGCGCAGCAGGGAAATGACTTGATTAGCAAGCCAGAAGTTGCCGGTTCAAATCCCGGCTGGTATGTTTTCCAGACTATGGAAAACACCTATGTCAGGCAGCAGTGCTATAGAAAGATGCTGAAAGGCATCATCTCATACTGCACGGGAGATGGCAATGGTAAACCTCTCCTGTATTCTACCAAAGACAACCACAGGGCTCTGTGGGCATCAGGAGTCAACACTGACTCAACAGCACAACTTTACCTTTACCTTTATTAACATCTCAGGTACCTTGAAGTGCAAAGGTGGTCACTTTACCAATGCAGTTGCTGCCTTAGACTGCTGTGTTGGAAACAGGATGCTGGAGTAGATGGAACAGCAACTTTTTAGGGTTTGAGGCAGAAAAGTCTTTTTCTCATGAGATGCTAGGACCATGAGATGCTAGGAAATGAACTAGGAAATGAACCTGGGTCTTTCTGAGTGCACAGCTTATGCTCTTCCACTGAGCTATAGCTCCTCCCCTAAGCAGCTTACAAGACTATAATGTAAATGATAGTTTAATTAGTTCATAATAAAATTTAATGCATAAAACGGAGCTTTAGTTTCTGAGATATGAAAGAACCACCAAGGGGATACTCTTTTTACTCCACCCCTCTTCTTCCCAGAGTTGATTGAAGCCTTTAAAACCCGGATGGCAGAAGATCCGGATGTTGCCTCTGCTGTGGCTGCTATCCATATCTTGCTGGTGTTTTTGAAGAAAGATAAAGGCAAGTAATTCTACGGACTGAAATGTGGAGCGGGGGTTGCCTCAGAGAGGACATCGCCAGTAGCCCAGATCATGGGCAGGCAGACTTTTCACTAGTACTCCTAGGTTCACAAAGCAGGTGCTGGGGGTTTGTGGAGCCAGAGGGTCTTTTGCTGCTTTTTGTCCAATGTTCTCCTGCCCTTTGTTAGGTGAGACAATTCAAGGCTTGAGAGCAAATCTCAAAAATGCGATAGAAACGCTGTCTAGCGTTGACTCTTCAGTGGCCGTCTCTTCTGGAGGAGAGCTCTTCTTAAGATTCATCAGTCTCACCTCCTTGGAGAACCCGGTGAGTTTCAGCTAGAGGCAGGGAGGGTGGTCAACAGCTTCAAGGCTTGCTGTAGCTGAGTTCTGTCCTCCTTGTCTTCCAACCTTGATTCTTCCAACTTCTTCCAGGACTACTCCAAATGCAAAGAGATCATGATTGAACGAGGAGAGCACTTTCTCTGGAGAATCTCTCTTTCGAGAAACAAAATAGCCAAACTTTGTCATACGTTTATCAAAGATGGCGGGGTGAGTAAGCCGGGGCTTCAGAAGACAAAAGAAAAGAGTGAAGTGCTTTTTCTGGTTGTGTATATTTCATAATTTTACAATTGTACTAGGCACAAAATGTATTACCCTGTGAATCTTACAGGGCCAAACAAAACCCAAAAAGGAGTGTATTTATTTAAACACGTATACCCAGCCTCTCTCTTTAAAGAGTAACTTGAAGCAGCTTACTTAGTAGGTTTTACTTAGGAAAAATAAGTAGCATTCTACAATTGAGGATTGTGTTGGTATTTTTTTTTAAACGTTGAATAAAAAGCACAACACACCATAAACTGCAAAATGTGTGCATTGCCTCCCTAGGGAATATTGACTCATGCTTACTCGAAGGTGGTCCTGAGGGTGTTAGAAGCTGCAACAGAAGCCAAGAAACGCTTCAGTGTCTACATCACCGAATCACAGCCAGATCGAGCAGGGCAAGTCGATGGGGACAGTGATCTTTTTAACTCTGTTCAAATAACTCAGTTCTTAACTGGAATATGATTGACTTTTGTGAATTTAACTTGGCAGCTGGCTGATCTATTGCCAACTCTGTGTTTGTGTGTGTGTGTGATTGTTTTCTGACGTCTATACTGGCTTTGTGCTGTATACTCTCATTTTATGCCACTGAAATGTGTTTATGGCATGTATTTCTTTCTCTCACAGGCAGAAAATGGCCAAAGCCCTCAGTAAGCTAGGCATTCCTGTAACTGTGATCCTGGATGCTGCAGTTGGGTACGTGAATGAGAGTTCATTGCTGTACCACTTCTGGAATGGAGGGAAATTCAACATATGAAGCTGCCTACTGGGTCAGACCCCGGTCCATCGAATGTCCTGTTGTATACTCTGACTGACAGCAGCTCTCCAGGTCTCAAGCGCAGGTCTTTCTCATCACCTGCTGCCCAATTCTCTTTAAAAACAAACCTGGAGATGCTGAGGCTCTTCTGCATGCGCAGCAGATGTTCTACCGTTGAGGCTGAGCAGTAGTCTCTCTTACTAGGGAGCTCTCTCTACACCACCCTGAGCTCCTTGGAGGAAGGGTGGGCTATACATGGCTGATTACCAGTGGCATAGCTGAAGGAACAGCAGAACTGGGCTCCAGGGATTAAGCAGCATAGCAGCCACCGTGGCAAATGTTGTGTATGACTTGCATCTTCTGTTGTTGGTTTTTGCCTTTTGTCCTTCTCTAAATAGCTACATCATGGAGAAAGTAGACCTGGTGATAGTTGGTGCTGAAGGAGTAGTAGAAAATGGAGGAATTATTAACAAGGTAACATGTATATGCAGGATTGTTGTGGTTATCTATGCACTGAGTCTTGCCTGGTCTTGGAAACCTTTTAATTTCTGAAAAATCTGAGAACTTAAATAGGATTTAAATATATGAATACGATGAATATTTATATACCACTTTTCAACCAAAGTTCCCAAAGCGGTTTACATAGATTTAAATAAATAAATAAAGTGGCTCCCTGCCCCCAAAGGGCTCACAATCTTAAAAAGGAACACAAGATAGACACAAGCAAAAGCCACCGGAGGGATGTTGTACTGGGGATGGAGAAGGCCAGTTGCTCTCCCCCTGCACAGAGACTCACCACTTTTTAAAGGTGCCTCTTTGCTCAGTTAACATTAGGGATGTGCATGAACCTTTTTACGGGCTTCTGAACAGGTTCGAACACTGGGGGCGGGGGCACTTTAAGGATGGGGGAGGGTGCACTTACCCCTCCCCCTGCTTTCCCCGCCAGTGCTCGTTCTCCATAAAAGCCTTTGGGGCAGCAGTGTACCTCGCTGCCGCTCCTTCCCCCTCTTCGGCAATGATGCACACACCCCCGGTACTTCTGGCCACTTCCGGCCGAAAAGGGGGAAGGGGCAGCAGGGAGGTACACTGCCGTCCCGAAGGCTTTTATGGACCATGAGCGCCAGTGGGGGGAGGGATAAGTGCACCCTCCCCCGCCCTTAAAGTTCCCCCCCACACCCTCGAGCCACCCCCACCTAGTTCTGTGCATATCCCTAGTTAACATCTGCTCAAGTCTATCCTATTAAAATTGATGCAGTTTTGAAGTGCTTAACTTCAACTGAATCTTGCTCTCTCTTTTTGGTGGGGGAGGGAGGGGTGTTAAATCAGAAATACAGCATTGCTTGACAGACCTAACCTTAAGCATTGCTTTCTCTCCTTATCCAAAACGGCCTCCGCAGATTGGTACAAACCAAATGGCTGTGTGCGCCAAAACTCAGAACAAGCCATTTTACGTGGTTGCCGAGAGCTTCAAGTTTGTAAGATTGTTTCCTCTGAACCAACAGGATGTCCCAGATAAGTTTAAGGTAAGGGAAGAGTATTATTATTGACTTCTGCCACCACCCGTGTGTGTGTGTGACAAGTTACAAAGCATGAGAGGAAAAATCCTTGCCCCAAGGGGCTTACAGTCTAGCAAAAGAAGGCACTTTAAAGATTGATGACCATAAGATTCAGTGGTCCAATGTGGTAGAAAACAGGCCTTCAGGTCTCAGTTTGTTTAGGGCTTCGTAATTACTACTCCGACTCCGACTTATATACCACTCGTCAACCAAAGTTCTCAAAGTGGTTTACATAGAAAAATAAATAATACATAAAGAAGATGGTCCCTTGTCCCCAGAGGGCTCACAAGCTAAACAGAAACATAAGGCACATACCAGCAGCGGCCACTGGAAGGATGCTGTGCTGGGGTTGGATAGGGCCAGTTGCTCTCCCCCTGCTAAATAGAAGAGACTCACCACTTGGAAAGATGCCTCTTTGCTTAGTTAGCTGGGATAAGTGTTAAGAAGCATTTCAAAATGTGCCTGGAGACAGACCAACAACCAGTGTGCATATTAACGTATTAACTCCTCTTCATGAGTCAGATCATGGGTCAGCCCAGCTCAGTATTGTCTACCCTAACTGGCAGTGGCTCTTCTGGGTTTCAGGAAGTGGCCTGGTCTTGTGGCAGTGGGCACCAATTGTCCCCTTTGCTAAGAAGGGTCTGCCCTGGTTTGCATTTGGATGGGTGACACGTGAGCGCTGTAAGATAGTCTCCTCGGGGGATGGAGCCATAGCTCAACTTCAAAAGGCCCCAGATTCCCTTCCTGGCAGCATCTCCGGGTGGGGCTGGGAGAGACTCCTGCCTGCAGCCTTGGAGAAGCCACTGCCAGTCTGTGTAGATGAAACTGAGCTAGATGGACCCATGGTATAAGGCAGCTTCCTGTATTCCTGCTCTGTGTGGAGAATGCCAGGGATTGAACCCGGGACCTTCTGCTTCCAAAGCAGGTGCTCTTCCGCTGAGCTGTGGCCATAGAAGAATGCTGGCCAGATATGCTCCCTGCAGTTGGTCCCGGGTAGTACGAAATCCATTCGCTGTGTTGTTAACTGAAGTTCTCGGGAAGTCCTCAAAAGGCAGACCCCCACATACAGTGCATGGTGGAAGTCCAATCTAGAGGTCTGAGACCAGCCTGTTTCGGGCTACTAGAGATGTGCACAGAGCCAGCCCTGGTTCAGTGGCGGGCTGGTGGCTTTAAGGGCAGGGGAGGATGCACTCTTCCCCCCGCCCCACCGGACACACGTTTCCCTAAAAGCCCGTCGGGGCAGCAGCATATCTCCCTGCTGCCCTGATCCGACATTATCCAGAAATAACTGGAAGTAGTAGCTGTGACTGCACACGCACCCGACATGCGCGAGCACATGCAGTTGCAGCTGCTACTCCTGGATAACGTCGGAGCGGGGCAGCAGGGAGGTACGCTGCCGCCTCAACGGGATTTTAGCAAGACATGCACTGGTGGGGGAAACACAATGTGTGTGTGTGTGTGGCGGGGAGTGCATCCTTCTCCGCCCTTAAAGTCACGCCCACCCCCGCCACCGAACCCTCGAGCCGGGCAAGGTTCGAACCAATTTGGAGGCCTGTAAAAGGGCCTCCGAACTGGTTCGTGCACATCCCTACTGGCTACGAGTGGTCCTGCTGGCACTTTTGGTGGGAAAACCCGTCCCTTCTCAGAAAATAACATGCCTCTTCTTGTGTTTTTTCTTCCCAGTACAAAGCAGACACACTGAAGAAAAGTAAGGCACTTGCAGAGGAGCACCCCTGGGTTGACTACACCTCCCCATCATTGATCACTCTGCTCTTCACAGATCTTGGGGTTTTGACCCCTTCTGCCGTTAGCGATGAACTTATTAAACTCTACCTGTAAGGTGTCCACCTTTGGTGCACTGAGGATGATATATTTGGCTGGAAGCACCTTCAGAGGGCAAGCAGTAACTGCATATAAGAGGGAACAGTTGCTGGTCATCGGCTATGTTTTTGCAGACAATAGTATTTCAGTTTGATTGTATGAAATGCTCATTGTGCTGTCTGAAATCCTAAGTTATTGGGAATAAATGGATTTTCTATGCAACATTTACTTTGCTATTCTCTGTGTTCAACAGAACTTTTAAGCCATATATATTTATATAATTTGCCACTTCTTCGCCCCAAGTTGGGAAGAATCAGGACTGAGCCAAGGTGAAGCGTTATATTCATCTGCTTTGCAATCAAATAGTGCTGAACTGCCAAGACAGTGTGTGTAGAGCTCAGAAGGCCTAATATCCCAATGGAGGTTATGGATTTGTAATAAAATAAATTAAAACTCTCATATTCAGCCACACGTATTATCTGGACAAATAGTTATGGGAAACAGGATGCTGGCTGGAGACGCATAGGAAGGGGTTAGGGCACATTGCACGCTCTCTCTCTCTCTCTCTCTAAAGCATCACCAACAAAAGGGTACAATAAGGACAGTGTTCTATGAGGGACAAAAGGCCAGGGCTGCAGCTTCGTGGCAGAGCATCTGCTTTGAATGTAGAAGGTCCCAGGTTCGGTCCTCGGCATCTCGCAAGCAGGACTGAGAGACCCAGGTTCGAAACCTTGGAGAACTGCTGCCAGTCTGTGTTGATTAAAATACTGATTCAGATTGATTGACTCAGTAGAAGGGCAGCTTCCTGCATCAATCTGAGTTTATGCAGTGCAGAAGATGCCTGGTGCTCCATTGGCCTGCACGCATAGAGGCTGCTCTTCTGCCCCTAACATTTAGAGTCAGCACAAAACATAGGAACAGAGGCAGCTGCCATATACTGAGTCAGACCATTGGTCTATCTAGCTCAGTATTGTCTTCACAGACTGGCAGCGGCTTCTCCAAGGTTGTAGGCAGGAATCTCTCTCAGCCCTATTTCAGAGATGCCTCC
The DNA here is from genome assembly GCF_027244095.1 of Hemicordylus capensis. NCBI lineage: Eukaryota > Metazoa > Chordata > Lepidosauria > Squamata > Cordylidae > Hemicordylus > Hemicordylus capensis. Next base: position 12,716,647 of record NC_069671.1, read on the forward strand.
AGGGAGGAAACTTGGAACCTTCTGCTCTTCCCAGAGCGGCTCCATCCCGAGGGGAATATCTCCATTCATATGCAACCAGGGCAGATCTTGCATAGCTAAAGGGACAAGTCATGCTGGTCTCCTCTTTCATTAGAAGCTGGGGGGGGAGGGGGAGAGAGAGAGTGTGTGTGTCAGACAGTTCCGTGGTCAAACCATTCTTGTAGTTAGGAGATTCCCTAATGAATCTGTTCCCTCCTACTTCCCCGGGGGTTACCAACCTCCAAGTGATTCTTGAAAGCCATCCTGGAGATTTTAAGGGTTTGATGTGAAGAATACGGGGAGTCAGGGGTGAGCATCTCCAGGGCAATCTTAATCTGAGGGCAACCGAGAACAAGGCCTGCTCCTTCTCCAGCGTGAGGCAGCCCTTCAGAGATTTGAAGACAGCTGTTGCCTCTCTCCTCCGGAAGGGGCGTGACTTGGGCTTGAACTGCCCCCTCCCCAAAGTCCATTAACTTTGTGTGTTAGCAGCTGATGCAGCTATTTCTCCTCCTCCTCCCTGTAAGGTTGCCAACCCTGAGTGGCCTGGGGTCTCCGGGAAACATCGGGAATCTCCAGGTAGGGTTGCCAACAAGCCGCTGCCCAAATATTGAGGCATGGCGTATACAGGAGTAATTGGAAGCCTGATTGCTGTGTGTGTTTTTAAAGTTTAAAGTCAAACAACAGCTTAAGTTACAACTTAGATTGCTTCCCCTCTGCTTATTGAGATAATCATGGCTAGCCAAACTGGGTGTGTGATGTGATTTTTGTTTTCTAGAAAGAGAAGCATTGCTAGCCCATGAAAAACAGGTTTCACACACAAGCATTATCTTAAGTATGTAGTACACAGCTCTGGGCTCCTTGAAGGAAGCGCGGGATATAAAATGTAAATAATAATAATACCGTCCCCAATATGGGACTGCTGGCAACCCCTAAACCTGCTGCCCACCAGAGTACTCTGGTAGGGAGGGAGGAAGGGAAAGGAGTTGGAGCTCATTAATTATTTCATGATTAGTGGAAATAACTGGTTTGATCTGAGCCATAGGTTCTTCCCATTAGCTGAAAATAAGGGACAAATGGCATCCCCTAAGGGACAGTTTAGGGCTGAAATAAGGGACATCCCAGATGAAAAGGGACTGTTGGTAACACTATCTCCAGGTGACGCTTGAAGGCATGCCTGGAGATGTGAAGGAGCTTGATCTTGTGAAAAAGAAATCCATGTGGGAACCATCTCTAGGAAAAGCTCCAGTGCAAAGCATTCAAGCCATGAAATGCTGGGTGACTCTTGGCCAGTCATGTACCTTTTAGCCTAACCTACCTCACAGGGTTCTTGTGAAGGTACACATAACCATGTACACCGCTTCGGGCTCCTTGGAGGAAGAGTGGGAGAGAAATGTAATAAATAAGTAGAAAGTGGGCAACTCTCTTTCTTTGTGCTTGCACCTCACCCTCCTTTCTTTCCCCCCAGCAGCAGACACCACTAGGATGTTGCTGGTGCAGGCAGTGCTGGTGGCCTTCTTCCTCTCAGCCCCAGCAGCCGGCAACTTGGTTGTCATTGACCAGGATGCGGAGGAGTGTTTCGCCAAGGAGGTCCTAAATGGCACGGAGATCAGGTTCCTCTTTGAGGTGCTTGAGGGTGGCTTCTACGACATCAGCGTGGAGGTGAGTCCAAGCCAGGAAGGGCAGCACAGAGGAAGCCGGGGTGGGCAGGAGCTGGGCAGGGAGCTGGAAGGCTATGGCTCAAGAGCTGGACAGCGCATGATGCTGGGGGAAGGCACAAGCTCCCCAAGGGAGGGGTTGATCCAGCAAAAGGCTGGTGGTGCCATCTGCAGGTGTGTTAGAGCCAACGAGAGCCCTGCGCCTCCTGGATGTGCAGGCCAGGCCTCCTCTAGAGCAGGGATTCTCGGCATTGGGTCCCCAGATGTGACTGGAATTCAACTCCCATAATCCCCAGCCCCAGTGGCCTTTGGTTGGGGATTATGGGAGTTGGAAGTCCAATCACATCTGGGGACTCAACGTTGAGAATCCCTGCTCTAGAGGAGGTGCCTCCTGGGCGGGCCTCTTCCTGCTATTGAGTAGATCCCTCGGGGGATGGAGTGTGACTGGCCCAGAGTCACCCAGCTAGCCACTACACCACACCCACTCTAGCCACTACACCACACTGGCTCTTTTTAGATTGCACTCAGGTTGAATCAGGAAAGCCCCGCTCTGAATGCACATGTGCACACACTGCCTTGATACTGCCGCCCAGAACAAAACTCATTCCGCACACAGATGAAAAGAATTAAGAGTGCCCACTGTTCAAGTGTCATGGCTTTCTTTCTCTCTTGCTTCCAAGATAACAGCACCTAATAACAGGAAGATCTACGAAGTGCAGCGACAGTCCGGTGGGGCGTACATCTTTGATGCTGAGATGAGTGGAACGTACCAGTTTTGCTTTAATAACAGGAAGGCCAGCGCAACTCAAAAAGTAGTGAACATCACACTGGACATAAGTGAACCTCCCAAGCAGGCAGCTATGGAGACAGGTGAGGAGAAATCTTTCTTAGCTCCCATTTTAAATATGTTTCTTCTTTAGAAAGAAGCTGCCCCCAACCCATTTGCATATGTGGAACCTTCTGAGCAATCTGACACCTTATCTTTTGACAAGCCACAAATGTACAACCAGTACCAGCAAAACAAAGCTGAGGTCTTGTGAGTTCTTTCAAAAAGGCCAGCTCTGCAGTCCATGTGAAAACTGTTTCCAAGGTCTTACATACCCTCCTAAAGGTCCCAACGAGACCAGACCTGAGATGATTAAAAAAATGGACTGAAAACATCTGCAGGATTTGGGATGCCCTTTTTGAAACTAAGATACTCTGCCCAGTTATACAGAGGCAGAAGATCACCCCAGCTTAACTCTAAAAAGTGGTTTGATGACCAGTTCAGACACTTTCAACCAATTCTGATAAATTTAATGTAGAATAATATCAAAGCCATCACTAATTTAAGTACAAAGCATAGAAAGCCACATGTAAGACTTACTACGGACTAAAACTGTAATGCTGCAATAGGCAGTACAGAATCCACTGTAAGACTAGAGCACATAGGAAACGACTGAGTCGGACCCTTGGTCCATCTAGCTCAGTCCTGTCTTCACGGACTGGCAGCGGCTTCTCCAAGGTTGCAGGCAGGAGTCCCTCTCCGCCCTATCTGGAGATGCCAGGAAGGGAATCCAAAATCTTGTGCATGCGAACAGGCAGATGCTCTTTCTAGAGCAGCTCCATCCCCTGAGGGGGAATATCTTACAGTGCTCAAACATGTAGTCTGTATATAAGGTTCTGTATGGAGCTTCCTAGCAGCACCTCAAGACCCCAGACAACCTGCTGACTGCACAGAGTTGACTAAGTGGCAGCGGACAAGGTTCTCTGGATCCCAGCCCTTCCTTTTCGGAAATCGCTCAGGACAAGAGTTAACAGTAAGAGCAGACCAATGAAGTGTCCTTTGTGTCTGTTACTTGCAAGTCTCATGGGGAACGCTGCAAATTGTATTTCAGAATGGAGCAACATGTCTTTGGCATCAGCTGGGGAAATTATGGCTGCTGTGTTGCGCTTGGAGATCGCTGTGAACACCACAAGTAAGTTCTTACACTTTGGCTTGGTTCCTAATGGACTCCTGGCCCACCTGGCCCTCACTCCTCCTCTCTTTTCCTTGATACGCAGTTAGACTTTTGCAGGACCGAGTCTCCAGATTAGAGAGAACTGTGGAAAAAATGAGAACAGCCAGGGGCGGCCTGACAACCTACCCATCTGAAGATGCGGAAGGCTAAGGTTCTGTTTTCCATGTAACGTTTTCCTTAAAAATGACTTGCAATGTAACTCCTTCTCTCTGAATAGGCTGTCATGTAGCCACTTTGAATTACTGCTGCATATGCATGCTTTTATGCTGATAGTATGTTGTGATGTAACAACACTGAAGAACTTGCCGTTGCATAGAGTTAATCAATTCCAGAAGAAATGGGTTCTGCTTAAGCAAGCTGCAAATACTGTGGCTGGAGTGAAGGGTAACAATAAGCCACTCTCTCCCACAGCCATCTACTTCCGGGGTTTTCAAACAAACCTAATCATGGAGGAGAGCTTGTTGTCGAGTGAAATATAGCCGTTTAATCAGTCCGGCAGCTCCAAGGCCATACAACCAAGCTAGCCTGTAAAATTCAGCATGCAAAAGACCCGAGAAACTTACTAAAACTATAACTCAGCGAAGGAGCTCCCTGAAAAGGTTACTTGACTGGTCGCCATCTTGCGCAGCCTCTTTCAAACGAACCTGTTGAACCTCTGCCATTGTGGCTGGGGATGATGGGTGCTGTAGTCCAACACCACCGGGGGATCCAGGTTTAAGAAGCCCTGCTGTGGGTTAGACACTTGACCTTGCCCATAAAGAAAGGCCGAGGCAAGAGGAAGCATCTGGGAAATAGGTCCCAAATTAGTTTCAGCCCAGAAGAGGCTGGGGTGGCGTTGAGTGGCTACAAACCTCAAGATGGGAAGGCGATCTCCATCCCTGTGTGACTTATACTACCAAATTAGGAGAGATGAGGAAAGAGGCTGGATCAACCCAGTTCCAAATACAAGCCCCAACAGCAGAGCCAAATGGCATTTGGCATTGACAAAATGCAGTTGTCAAGTTAGAAAGCCATTTTAGACAAGAACAATAGAGCTGGGCCGAGCACAGAGCAGCTGCGCCTCTAGTTGGGAACTGCCGCCCATGTTATCTTCTTCTCCCACCCCCTCGCTGTCTTCTAGTTCTCCCCCCACACCCACTGGCCGTTTGCCACCTGGCCAGGTGGCCCACCTTCTTCCTTCCTTTCCTCCCGCCAGCCAGCCAGCCAGCCATTCACCGATGCTTTCTCCCCCCACCACCCCTGCTTTTTTGCTAGCCGTCTTCTTCCCACCCACCTGCCTGCCAGCCGTCTTCTTCCCCACCCCCTGCCAGCTATCTTCTTCCCCGCGCCGCCGTTTTCTTTGGCCAGCCGGCCAGCCACCCCACTGCCATACCTGTCGCTATCCAGGCAACTGCTTGCGAACTTTCGGGAGAGCTGCTGTGCACGGGATTAGCCACGGGAATGCCTTAGAGAAATATAGATAGATGGATTACAGGAGACAAATTGCTTTTCTCTCCATGATCCATACTTCTAAGAGACACTAAAGTCTGGTGGTTGTTTTTTTTTAAAAGGATTATGATGGGCAGGATACTCATGGCAACAAAAATCACCATTGCACAAATCTAAAGAAAAATCATGATACCCTAGGTAAAGAACTTTAGCTTCAGCACTCGGGCATACAAGGTGAATGGCTGAAGGAGCAGCAACTGTATAGACAAGGGGAGGTAGAGAGAAAACGCTCAGGAAACCTTTGTAGACAGATGAAAGTTTTTGGGAAATGAATGGAGGGAGACCACAGCTCTTTCAGGATATGACTTTCTATTTTTGATTGAGGCTTAAATTCGAGGCGCATGACTGTATGTAAAGATGAAATCTATATTTGCTTTTTAAAAGTCATCTCTGAACTGTTTGATATATATATATATGTTATATGAAAATAAATATATATTTAGAAACCCACCATTTCATTGGCATTATTAAAAAGGGCCTGTGAGCCCCCCAGCAGCTGGGATGACGTGACCTTTGTTCCACTCTGGTTTCGGTTCCCTTGCCCAGCCCGAGAAGGCAACAGAACGGCAGCCACCCAAGGAGAAGTGGGCCCAGCGGGGGCTCATCTCTGGGAAGGAGACGGTGGGGCCACGAGGCATGAGGGCCTGTATCTTTCTATAGGGAAGGGCCCCAGGAAGTGCTGACCCCAGACGGTCCTGCCGATGAGTACAAAAGGGAGTTGCCTGCTGGGGTTACAGCAGGATGCTGGAGGCCCTTGGAAGATGGGAGGCGAGGAAAGGGCAGGCCAACTGCAAGACTGGTTACAGCCTCCCTCACCAGACCTGCTGAAGGACATCTGTTAGGAACCCGGTGACTGGGTGAGGTTGCCACTCGCCCCAGGTGAATGAAAACCTTCAAGTGTAGTCTTGTACTCTCTGGAAGGTGCTTGACCAGGGTCCCCGTGGCGCTGAGCTGAGCTGGCTTCCGGGGCCCAGCTCCCACGACAGGGCCTTCAGCCCCCTTCTCATCCTTCAGACTCCGAGCTCTCCACTCTTTCCGTGCAGACTTTCTTCCTCTGGCAGAGCAGCTGCTTCTCAAAATCGTCCTCGCTGATTTTGCCCTTCTTCAGCCTCTTCAAGAGCCGCGTGTCGTTCAGGAGTTCCTCCATATCCTCGTCTTCCACGTCGGAGCCCTGCAAGGTAAGCAGAGACAGGATGTGCAGGGAGAAACAGCCAGATGTGAAAGCAGCGTATCAACGGAAGATGGGGAGCTTCCTTGTAGGGCCGGACCACCGCTCCATCTGAGCTCAGTCTTGGTCTAGGCTGATTGGCAGTAGCACTCCAAGGTTTCAGGCAGGAGTTTCGCCCAGCCTGGCCTGGAGATGCTGCCGGGGCTTGAACCTGGGACCTCAGAGGCTCTTCCACTGAGCCACAGCCCCATCCCTCAACCGGAAGCTGCCTTAGACTGAGTCAGACTTCGAGGCCATTGGCCACTGAGTTCCATCTTGGCCCTTCTCCCAACAGTCAGTCACATTAACGTGCTGCTCTGGCCCCGAGTATGAGCAACAATTTGGATGGCTTTAAAAAGGGCTCAGACAAATGCACAGAACACAGGTCGATCAATGGCTACCAGTCTGGTGGCTACAGGCCACATCAAGCCTCAAAGGCACGATGCCTCTCAATCCCAGTTGCAGGGGAGCAAGAGCAGGAGGAGGGGAATGCCCTCACCTCTTTGCTGGGGGCTTCTCAGAGGCATCTGGTGGGCCACTGTTTGAAACAGGATGTTGGATGAGATGGGCCTTCTTGGGCCTGATCCGGCAGGGCTGTTCTTATACAGCAAGCGAGATTTGGGGCCAGGCTATGCTCGCTTCTCAAAACCAACGCTGGCCATACCCATGACCTACCATTCAGCCTCAGACCTCCTGTGCTGCAATAGAGGGACAACTGTGCTTATTTATCATATAGTAGGGGTGCACAGCTTCAGCTCTCCCGCAGACACTGGACTACAACTCCCATCATCCCAGTCTATTGGCCACTGGGACTGGGGAAGATGGCAGCTGTAGTCCCAAAGCAGCTAGAGGGCCAAAGTTGTGTAGCTCTGGTCTTACAGGGTTGTTGGGGAAGAGAACTAGTCTTGCAGGAGTGAGCATGAATTGTCCCCCTTTGCTAAGCAGGTCTGCCCTGGTTTGCATTTGAATGGGGGACTACACGTGAGCTCTATCTGCTGTAAGCTATTCCCCCTTGGGGCAGGCCTGCTCAGCTTCGGCCCTCCTGCAGATGTTGGCCTACAACTCCCATAATCCCTGGTGATTGGCCACTGTGGCTGGAGATTATGAGGGCTGTAGTCCAAAAACAGCTGGGGGGCTAAAGTTGAGCAGGCTTGCCTTAGGTGATGGGACCGACAACCCAGTGGTAGAGCATCCGCTGGCATGCAGCAGGCCCCAGGTTCACTCCTGGGCATCTACTCCAGGTAGGGCTGGGAGAGACCACTGCCTGAATCCCTGGAGAGCCACTGCCCGTCAGTGTAGGCAACACTGAGCTAGATGGACCAGTAGTCTGACTCAGTAGGAGGCAGCTTCCTATGTTCCAAAGGATCACAAGAAGATAAGACACGGAACGCGCTTTGAGCATGCACAAGTGCCATGCGGATGTTATTTATTAGGACTAAAAATCACTCAGTGGTAAAACCACAACCGAGATGGCCAGCTCACCTCCTCTCTTTTCCGCTTGGCTGTCACTTTCTTCTTCTTCTCCTTCTTGGCCTTCTGCTTGGACCAGGCCTTGTTCCTGATAAACGGCGGCCGCCCGCCCGGCTGCTCTTGCCTCGCCTTCCTTTGCTGCTCTAGAAAACGCTGCCTCTGCTTTTCTCGGTTCTTGTCCTTGAAGGCGATGGAGTCTGTGTCAATCTCGGTGGGCGTGAAGTCCGAGAAAGACTTCCCTTTCAATTCTGGCATCCTTGGCATCTTCAGCAAAGCGAAGCCTCGGGCCAGGCTGGCGAAGTCGAGGTCTGTTTGGGTGGGAAAGGCACACAGGAGTGAAGGCAGATGCCGTGACAAAGACTAATAGGCAACCTGGTTAAATCGACACCAAAGCATCGTGACACCTTAAGGAAGACCTATTTAGCTTCATGAACCTTGATGATGCCACAAGGCAAGGGGAGGCGATCCGGTCGTGCGGGAGCAAGCATGAGTTGCCCTCTTTGCTAAGCAGGGTCTGCTCTGGTTTGCATTTGGATGGGAGAATGCAGTCGAGTGCTGCACGATACGGATCCCATCATCCTCAGCGGACGACACCTGCCTGAAACCTTCGAGAGCTGCTGCCAGTCAGTGTAGACAATAATGAGCCAGATGGACCAAGAATCTGACTCGGCATATGGCAGCTTCTTATGTTTCTGAGGCTCCTCGTCACTTTTATGGCAACCAAATTACACAGTAAATCCTCTGCAGGCATTAAACAAGCTTCCATGAAAAGTAAAATTATTATTTCTAAAGCAACACCTGGTGCTTCATATAAACCAGAAAAAGACACACACCTTCCTCCCAGATTTATAATTTTAAAAAGGGAGACTCAGGGGAGAAGCGGAGTGGCAGCAACCAGTTTGAAGATGCAGGAGTGAAGAAGGGAGTTGGTAGAGACTGACACACACACAGCACAGTTTTGTTTGGGATACTGGCAGAAGCAGGTTGCACGCAGCTGCTGATCCTCTGGCCAACAGCTGGGGCTACACCAGAGCCCTCCAGCAGCTGTTGTACTACAACAGCCATCATCCCTATTGGCCACTGTGGCTGGGGATGATGGGAGTTGTAGTCCCACACAAAGACCGGAGGGCCAATGTTGTGCAGCTCTGGGCTAGCCTGATCTTCTGTTTGCTGGAGTGTCAACACCCAGCAGCCCTTGGCTAACTGAGCAAAGAGGCACCTTTTAAAAGTGGCAATTCTCTTGTATTTAGCAGGGGAAGAGCAACTGGCCCTCTCCATCCCCAGCACAGCATCCCTCCAGTGGCTGTTGCTGTTGTCTATCTTACGTTTCTTTTTTAGATTGTGAGCCCTCGGGGGACAGGGAGCCATTTTATTTATATCTATGTAAACAGCTTTGGGAACTTTGGTTGAAAAACAGTATACAAATATTTGTCATATTGTCGTATGTGGCTGGAGATTGGGACCCGGCCACCCTTCCCCCTCACCTCCACTGCAAGGGAAGGTGGCGGACATATTAAGCTGGTCAGCAGAAACAAACACAAACACACACACAGAGCAAGTGCTCAATACCTTTTATGCGGAAGATGAGGTTGCACTCGTGTTTGGCGTAGGCCTGCACGTGAGAGACAAACGCCTTCATCCCTTTCTCGTACATGGCTCTATCACCCAAAGACAAGGTCTTCAGCTTGGGCAGGACATCTGCCACAGTCCGCTGCGGCTTCATTTCCTGCATGGGACACTATTTAAATTTTAAAAAATAAGTCTAATTCCAGATTATTTGAAGCAAGACACAGAAAGTACTTCTCCTCGTTCAGCTGCTTGTTTAAAGGGCCCTATTTAATATTCAAAACTCTTCATTTTTAACGAGCAAGAGCCTCATTTTCCCACACTGCGTGTCATCTTTGCCCCAAATTTCCTCCCAAGGCATCTGTGCAGAAGGCAGAATGCCTGATGCTGCAGCTCCTCCCGTTCAAGAGTGCTACAGAGGTGGGAGGACCCACACTTGCCAATTTTCAATCCTAGACGGCGCTTATCTAGAGTCTATCTAGAGTCTCCACTCCAGGTAGAACCTAGTGAAAGGCACCTGGGGACATGTGTGTGTCCTGGACATGTGTGTGCCTGTTCCAGGACCACCAGCGTTCTGCACTCACGGCCAGTCTGGCATGCCAAGCTCTGTGGTTCAACAGTGCCAGAGTGGCTGCAGGGATGGCTTGCCTCAGTCAGCTGATCTCCAAGAGCCAATCCCCGTCTACCAAACCCTACAGAGCTCTGACTCGGGGCTTGCTCTTCAGTCTGAGCAACTCTGCCCAGCTCCTCCTCGCTGCCCTAGATCTCCCCCTGCTTGCTTTGAACGACATCCTGGTTTGCCTGCTCTGAAGTCTGAGCACTGACCATTCTGGATTATGCCTCCACCTCTGGCCTGCTTGGATGGACAACCAGCCGGCCAAGATCCTGGACCCTGGAAACTCTGTTTTACCCCCTCGAAAGTGAACAGTCCACTCACCTTTTGGTTAATGGCTAGAAAACTGACATAGGCTTCTTCCATAGGAAACAAGAACACCAGCGCACTGCCCAAGTGGCCAATGCGTGCTGTGCGGCCGCAGCGGTGTACAAAAGCACTGAAAAATGGACAAAGGGCAGGGGGAGAGAAGGTAACTTTAGCCAGAGGAGAAGCTTTTCAAGAACACACAATATTGGGAAACAAGAACACATTCTTCCCCCCAAGAAGTTGTGTTGAAGAGCTGGTCTTATGGTACCAAGCATGAATTGTCCCCCTTTGTGAAGCAGGGTCCACCCTGGTTTGCATTTGAATGGGAGACTACATGTGTGAGCACTGTAAGATATTCCCCTCAGGGGATGGGACTGCTCTGAGAAGGTTGTATGCAGAAGGTTCCAAGTTCCCTCCCACAATAGGGCTGGGAGAAACTCCTGCCTGCAACCTTGGAAAAGCCGCTGCCAGTCTGGGTAGACAATACTGAGCTAGATGGACCAAGGGTCTGACTCAGTAGAAGGCAGCTTCCTATGTTCCATTTTTCAGTAGATTGAAGGTTAGCTCCATTCTTGAAAGGAAGAGTGTGTACCTTGCGTTGCTTGGAGGGTCATACTGCAACACCCAGTTCACTTCTGGAATGTCTATGCCACGGGCCATCACGTCAGTGCACACTAGAATGCCACTAGGAAGCGGAGGAAAACAAACAAAACTTTTAAGGCAGAGTCGCTGAGATATTATACATTGGTGTTCTTCAGGTTTCCGTGGCACCAACTGTCTTTCAGCAGCTTAGGCTGATGTACCAGCGGAGGCCCCTCCTAGACAGGCTTCCTCTGGTTATCTATGCTTTTGTAAAATCCAGCTTAGATTACTGCAATGCATTATTTGTGGGGCAGCCCTTGACAACTGTTCAGAAACTTCAGCTGGTTTAGAACACAGCAGCCCGATTCTTAACTGAGCCATCACAGTTTCAGCATGGTAATAAGTATTGGGATTGTTTTTAATGAAAGGCGGTATATAAATTTAACCATAAAAACAAACAAACAAACAAAATGAATTTTTTAGATGAAAGGAAGCATTCCGATTTGTGACCCCGCCCCCCGCACTTTCCATCAGTACAGTCCAGCAGGTATTTTCTCAGTAGTGTAATTCGATTCTGAGATGTGGAATTCTGCAACTAACCACCCTAAAATCTCAGCAGTTTGTCTAGAAGCCTCATACAAGGTAGAATGGAGTGGTGTATATATGTTTTTCTGAACATTTCCAGCATTTGGCTAAATCAGCTCTTTATTTTATTTATTTATTTATTTTATATACTGCCTGACTCTAAAGGCTCTAGGCGGTTCACAAAAACAAAAACAAACTATTAAAACAATTTAAAATATTCAGAGATTACTAAAAACCTGGCTAAAAAAATGTGTCTCTTGCAAAAAGCTCTCTCACCTCGCAAGTTTCCGGAATTCTGTGAAGATCCTATTCCGTTTGTGTTTCATTTTCCCGTGGATGCACATTACTTTCACATTTTTAATCAAAGATTCCAAAGCCTTCCCATAATATTCCACACAGGCACAGGTGCTGAAGGTATAAGCAAATGTCACATCCAAAAAGGTCAACTTTGTGTGTCTTAATTTTATGTCGCCTAAAGGCCTCAAACCAAAGAACTATTTTGAAAAGGGCCCCTGACCTATATGATTTCCATCACCATCAAAGCATTTTTACGATGCCTTTCAAATGGCATCTGTTATCTCAGTCTGTTGGAGATGTGACTTCATAAGCATCATAAGACTCTTAACACCAATGACTCCTATTGACCACTAGGGGCATTAGGAGTAGAGGGCGAGAATGTTGGACTGTCCCTTTGATCTCTCTTATTTCTGTGTCTTTGCTCTAACTCTTCTGTGATTGGTAGACTGATATTATTAGGACACTCCCTTCTCTGTTCTTTTTTTCTTCCTTCCATCATGAGGGAGCTAGGACAGGGCACAGGCTTTCGATCCAAGTTTGTAACTTCTACAGAGAACTCTTTACTTGTTTTAGACTTTAAGCAGTCATTTCCATATCTCCTTCGTGAGCTGTTCTCATCAGACGGGGTTTCTCTGCTAAATTAGGGTTAACTCAAATTCTCCCCTAATGGGCCTTTTTGGTGGTTGCACCCCATTTATGGAATAGCCTCCTCAGTGAAATTTGCTTCATCACTTTGTACTTTTAGATGCCAGGTAGAGAGAGACCTTTTTGTTCACTCAGGCTTTGTAAATTTTAAATTTTGATCTGATTTAAACTGATACTTTTAAAATGTACATAAGAACAGCCCTGCTGGATCAGGCCTAAGGAGGTCCATCTAATCCAGCATCCTGTTTCACACAGTGGCCCATCAGATGTCTCTGGGGAGCCCACAGGCAAGAGCTGAGGGCATGCCCTCTCTCCTGCTATTGCTGTCTTTAATTGTTTGGTATTGTATTTTATATTTTCTCCCACCCCCACCTTTTTGGCCTGTTATGATTTAATGTGTTGTGCATTTTATCTCGTGTTTTAAAGAACAATTTATGGGGCAGCTAACAAATAAAGTTTATTTATTACTACTACTACTACTACTATTAATTAATTAATCATTAATCCTTACTACAGCCTGGGGGTTAGGACCTGACATGGCCGGAATCCAAAGCGAACAAGGGTCCACTCGGCATTACCTGAAAAAGACTAGATGTTTCTCTGGCTTGTGCTGACGAAGGAAGTGGACCAACTGGTTAAATTTCTCATCTGGTTTGCAGATCTTAAAAGAAACAGAAGATAATTAAAACAAAAATAGACCAGAAACTCATATTAAGCTGGGGCTTGCTGAAGTTAGCATTCTTGTGCTACAGAGGAGCGCATAAAACAGGAACAGCAAGCAGAACACTCAGCATTTAAAAGGTGTGTGTGTGTGTGTGTGAATTGTTTTGGAGGCTACAGGGATTGGATGAACAAGAAGCACAGCTGAGAGTGTAGCTCTTAAGACAGAGGCACACAGTTCACAGTTGGTAGCAAGCTGGAGGTTTCTTTTGCACATGGCAGCCACATCAGAGTCACAGCCAAGCTTTTCATCTATGTGGTTACAGTTCTTGGTTATCTTCTTCCTGTCCAAGCAGGCTCCCTGTCTCTTCGCTGAAGCCCTCTGTCGACAAATCCGTGGTTGGTCAGTCACTGGCTATTTGTCATGATGGCTCCATGGAACCTCCATGTTCAGAGGCAGTATACCTCACAACAGAAGCTGCTGCAGAGGGCAACACAGCAGGGGAGGGCTTCTGCCTGCCTGGCCTGATGCAGAAGGATTCTTATGGTTGCTCTTCACAAAATGGCCGCCCTTCTTTTTCGTCTCCAGTTTTTCCCCGCCAGGCTTGGAGCTTGCTACACTCCTCTTTCATCCCTACTCCACCCTCCTTCTCATCCTGGCCCCAAGACCTTCTGGCATATCTCCCCACTTCCCAGCTGACATCACTGATGACATCATTCGGGCACCCTCCAGCTGAGCCAAATGGATTCCACAGCAATACAGGCCCAGGGAGCAGAACATAAGAAGAATAATGTATCCTGCTGGATCTGACCCAAGTCCTAACTACTCCAGCATCCAGTTTCCCAAACTGGCCCACCAGGTGCCTCTACTCTAGGAAGCCCACAAGCCGGAGGCGAAGGCATGCCCCCTCTCCTGCTGTTGCTCCCCTGCAATGGAGGCAGCCCACAGTCATCGTCATCCAGACTAGGAGCTACGGACAGATCTGTCCTCCATGGATGTGTCTAAGCCATCAGAACGGACGAGGTGCTGTTAGGGGCTTTGGGGCTCCAGCATCAGAGGACGTCTTTGAGTTCCCAACTCCTTCACCATCCGACAGGGTTAAGGTTACATGGGGTCACTCAGCCAGCGAAAATCCTCACAGGAGAGGAGGAACCCTCCTCACCATGTAGTAGTTCTCCAGCCGCGTGGGTGTCTTCTGGGCATTGCTTGCAGCCATCCCCTTCTCCTTCACCGAGATGCGGACGGGGTTCCGGAGGCCTGCCCTCACCAGGTTCTCGACCTCTTGGGTCTGAGTTGCCGAGAAAAGGCCCGTCCGCCTCTGCTTGGGCAAGAAGTCCAGTATGGCATTTAAACTGCAAATGAAAACCATGAAGAGCATAAGAAGAGCTTTGTTGCGTCAGACTAAAGGCCCACCTAGCCCAGCATCCCCCTTCCCCGGATGCAAAAGGCCAATCACGTCCCAAGCCAGGCGATAATCAAGGTTCGAGAAGAGGGAAGAGCGGTTCTGCTCCCAGTGCGATTACCTTGCTTCAAAGCCCATATCCAGCAGCCGATCTGCTTCGTCTAAGACCAGAACATCAAGCGATTTCACAGAGCTGGCCAAATCCAGACCATCCGATTTCCTCCTGAACATGTCCTCCAAACGTCCTGGAGTAGCTACAAGGATATTTCCACTGTTGGGTACAGAAAAAAGCAGTTTAGAGCCAATTTGGAGAAGAACTCCTGACCTCAGACAAGGTAACAAGGAAGGCAAATAAACCCGTTTCCTCAGAACTGAGATTAATATAATCAAGACAGGCATCTTAGGAAAAGGGAGTCTTGGTTTGTTTGTTTTCAAATTTAAAACCTATTAAAACATTGCAACTGACAGCAAGCTCTCACTACAGACGTGATTGCCTTCTTTTCTTCCCTGCTGCCCTAAACTTCTTATTCTGTTGCTTTAAGAGAGCCAGGGATACAGTATAGAAGCTACATTTCTAGCTTCAGGGTTGGCTGAGTGTATGTATGTACACACAGTGTATCCCCCTTCTTGCTTTGACTTCCTGACTTTATCGTCTAGGAACACCATAGCATTTTAAATCTTTTTTTAGTATATTTTTATACTGCCCCAAACTCATGACTCTGGGCGGTTTACAACAAAAATAAAGCAAATTAAAACAGAAATCAGAACATTCTTTAAACATTAAATAACAGTTTAAAACCACAATTCTAGTTTAAAAGACTGGCTGAATAAATGCATCTTAAGAGTCTTTTTGAAAGCTGTCAGAGATGGGGAGGTTCTTATTTCAGCAGGGAGCTCACTCCAAAGCCTCAGGGCGGCAACAGAGAAGTCCTGTCTCTGAGTGGCCACCAGATGATCTGGTGGCACCTGCAAATTGATCTCTCTGAATGATCTCAATGGGTGGCAGAGCTCATAATGAAGAAGATATTCTATCCACATACTCTGGTCTGAATAACAGACCAGATCTACAACAACAATCTACAACTCCCATCATCCCCAGCAAAAGGCCATTAGCGCTGAGGATGATGGGAGTTGTAGTCAACAACATCTGGGAATCCCTGTTACAGGGAACACTGGTGAGCACTCAAATGGAATAATCCCAAATTCAAATAAATAGGAGTGATACTGACATCAACTAAACACAGGAAATTCAGACGACAAGAAGTTTCAGATAATCACACATTCACCTAACAGAAGTACTATGGCGCTGACCTGTAAATAACTCACCCTCGTTCTTTGAATCTTTCTATGTCTTCCACAGGATTCTTCCCACCAATTAAAAGGCACTGCCTGAAACAAGACACACGTTACTCAAAAAACCCCACTAATGCAAACCATCAGAGCCATCTTGCCTCCCAGTTAGAATCCACTTACCTAAACTGTGGAAAATACTTGGTGAAATGGGATATCACCTCATTTATTTGAACAGCAAGCTCTCTCGTAGGCGTGATGACTATTGCTCCAACCTGAGACATCCAAGGGGGTGGGGTGGGGTGGGGAGAGTGAAAGAGTCAAGTAGATGTTTACTTGATGCAGTTCACACATACATCTTTCTATCAGCCCGGTGCAGAAAATAGGAGTGGGATACATTGAAGGTTAGGAAGAGAGCAAAGAGACACCTTTTAAAGTGGTGATTCTCTTAGAGTTCGCAGGGGGAGAGCAACTGGCCCTATCCAACCCCAGCACAGCATCCCTCCAGTGGCTGTTGCTAGTATCTACCTTGTGTTTCTTAGACTGTGAACCTTTTGGGGACAAGGGACCATGTTTATGTATTATTCATTTTTATATGTAAACTGTTTTGAGAATTTTGGTTGAAGAGCGGTATATAAATCCGTAGTAGTAGAAGAAGTAGGTTCTTTGGCACCAGCATTTTGGTGTCTGGTCAACCAATCACTTTCAAACTGCTTTCTAGATCTTCACATGATTTATTTTTAAGCAAGGGGAGAGAAGAAAGATACTGGCTTACTAGAGATGTGAAGGCCTGGGAGGAAATGGAGAAAAACAGATCCCCCCTCCACTTTTTTCCAGGATAAAAACCACAGGGGTTTCCCCCACAGAAAATAAGAAACACCCCACTCTACTCAGTCCCGCCCCCCCCCCCCACAGGCCTTTATATCTCTATGTCTTACCTGCATTTTCTTGAGCTTTTCTTCCCGCCGGAGAAGAATTTCTATGATAGGAATGACAAAAGCTAACGTTTTGCCACTGCCAGTTACCTAGGGGAATGGAAACACAGACCCCAGAAATAGTTTAATGCTGGAAGCCACAGAAGGGCAAGATCATGGCTGGTTCATGCAGTGGAATACTCACAGCTTCAGCAGCCACATCCTTATTTGTCATGAACAAAGGAATTGTTGCAGACTGAAAAAGAGGCAGAAATTCACAGTTAGATGAATGGAGTAATGCTGGGCTATTACTTCCATTCCAAAGGAGACTCAGTGTAGGTGGGGTATACATGAATATAAGAATTCAAGAATATAAGAATATAAGAATTCAAGGTGCCCCCTTGAACCTGAAGCCAAGCCTGCCAAGACCACCCAGTTGATCTCCACCAAGAAGTCATCATCCCAAAGCCCATGATGATGTTTAATGTAGTAGACATTGGGCAGGGGCCTCAGAATGCAGCTTTTAAGACTTCTCCCATTTCCGCCCCCATCGCCCCACAAAGCAGCCAGCTGTCAGGCTCTAAATTTGCAAGCCTTCTGTGACATCAGAGCCACAGAGCCAATAGCAACTTTAGAGACTGTCCCACTGAAAGGCTCCTTGAAGGCCTCCCAAGATCATTATTTCATGACTCTATACTCAACTGCCACTATTTCCCAAACACTGCCCCTATTATATGCTTTGCATGCAGAAGGTCCCTGGTTCAATCCCCGGCATCTCCAGGTAAGGCTGGAGAAGTCCCATCCACAAGCCTGGAGTGTCACTGAAGACAATTCTGACCCAGTTATCCCATTTGTCTGATTATCTTCAAAAACAGAACACTTCAGAAGCAGAACTCGGCAGTCCTTCATGGGTAATTTGAGTCCCGCTGGTGCAAAGTTAAAATCTGTGTTTTGATTTTATGAACATATGCCTATGCTTTCGATGAAAGGCGGCCATGGTTTCCATCCAGGTCATTGTTATCCGACTGCCAGCAGCCCTTCTCCAGAGTTTCAGCCAGAGAAAGGTCTTTCCCAGCCCAACATGGAGAAGCCAGGGGCTGCATCTGGGGCCTCCCACAGGCAAAACAGAGCCTCTTCCATGGAGCGGTGGTCCCAAATCTTGTATTTTAAACCCAAGCATAGTTATTATTATTTTACATTTTATATCCCGCTCTTCCTCCAAGGAGCCCAGAGCAGTGTACTACATACTTAAGTTTCTCCTCACAACAACCCTGTGAAGTAGGTTAGGCTGAGAGAGAAGTGACTGGCCCAGAGTCACCCACCAAGGCTGAATAGGGATTTGAACTCGGGTCTCTCCAGTCCTAGTCCAGCACTCTCACCACTACACCTCGCTGGCTCTAGTTAATATCCTGGCCTGAGTCTCATTTAGAGGGGAGAGCAACCAGGGTCGATGCTGGGGCGAAGAAAATGCCCTTTTCTTAAGGGGGAGGCGGCTGGCCCCAATTCGGCTCTCTGTGCCGCCGCCTCCCCGCTTTCTCCAGTCCACACTTCCTACCTGGACAGGGGTCATGTGAGGGAAGCGCAGCTCCTGCAAGGCCCTCACGACGCCCGGGCTCAACGGGACGGGCAGAGACTCCCACGTCCCCTCCGTCACTGCCTCCATCGTCTCCAGGTGAGGCTGTGCAGTGGCCCCCTCGGAGGTCCCCCACGCGGAATGTGTCCGTCGCTTTAAGCGGCCGGTTGGGAAACGGAAGCTCCGAGACATTGGTTCCCCATCAGCGCCAAACGTTCCGAGTTCTCCACCTTGCCTGTCACTTTTCCTACCGCATCAGGGACGCTACTAATGTTAGCACGAATGCGGCTTTTCGCTCCTTCAAGCTCTCGCTCTCTCAAAAAACCAAGCCAAAAAAACAAACAAAAACCCACGCTGAAACAAATCCAGCAATACCGACTTAGTTATATTACAGGGCATAGAACCTCCATTTTAGTAGTAGTATACCTTAATGCCTGCTTGCTGGGGCACACAAAAGGCGAGAGCTACTGCCTGCATGCCCCGTTAGTCAGCTGCTCCCTGGAAACTTAGGACTTGCAGCCCACCTCACTGATTCAGTCTGCAAGCCTCTCTGTGGGTAGCCCCACCTATCGCAGCCACTCCCTAGCATATTTTGCAAGTCCTTTCTATTCAAGCTGGCTTCTGTGTACCAGGGATAAACAAGCAGAAAACCGGGGTTGATGGAAGCCAGTGCTCCCCAGGCCTTTGATACCCAAGTTATGTCAGTTACAGGATAGCACCTCTTAGTATCCCACTCCCTTGCTCAGTGAGTCAGGCTCACAAATGGAATTGTGCGTTTGGGGAAATTGTGGTGGTTCTGGCATTTCTCCATTCCTGCTAGCCACAGCTTTGGCTGCATCAAGGGATTCTAGTGCATCTCTATTCCATCCTTTGGAATCTCCCCTCTGCACCTATATTCTCACTGGCTGAGCAGTTGCTTTGCATGCACAGTCCCCAGCTCAATCCCTGGAAGGACCCTTGTTTGAAACCCTGGACAGCTGCTGCCAGTCAGAGCAGCAACACTGAGTAAGAGGGACCAAGTCTCTGACTCACTAGAAAGCAGCTTTGTGCAACCATCCAACATGGTGACTTAATGTTCCAAGGACGCGATTTGAAAATCACTACTTTGACTTGTTTATTAAGCTTTAAATACATCTTTTTCTACCCTTTCCAAGCCTTTTGAAAAAGGGCTGGCTATAAATCTCGACAGTTTTCACAGGACAGTGACCGAGAGTTTCCGAAGTCCTCCAGGAACTGTGATACTTTTGTTCTATTAAATCTCACTCTGCTCCATGTTTGACTCTCAGGTCACTAAAGTGAAGCTTATGAGTTGTTGAGAGTTCTTGAAATGGTTTCTAAATCCATGAGGTTGCATACATTATAGAAACCGTTTCACAAGCAGCTTGTCTTCTTGTGACCAAGTTTGTACACAACAGATTGAGTTAGTCAACTTCTTTGAGGGAGGGGGAATACTCTAGATGCAAAAGGGTTTCATTAAAAAGAACATGATCCTCCCACAAAAGCCAGGGTAGATTACCTTTTACACTCAGTTCCCTAACAAAGAGGTTATGCGAAGGCGAGGAAGCAAAAGATGGCAGACACTGTTATTTACAATGCAAGACAAGCACCAGGCTCTCTCTCTCTCTCTCTTTAAAAGATGTTTATTTATCGAATCCGGCCATATTCAATTTGTAAGCATTTTTAAATGTACATCTTCTAATTCGAATCCAGAGTATCTCACACACACAGAATTGGCGTACAACAGTTGCACTGAAGTGGGAAGAACCACCTGTTTGAATAACTGCTGTTTAAAGTATCCACCTAAGGCTGAAAAAGATTACTTGAACCATGAAAACTTGTAACAAATTTTAATTAAATTAAATTTGGTACAAAACTCTTTGTGTGTTACTGATAGAATGCTCCCCCTCCCAACCCGACTCGTGAAAAGAACCCGCTCCCAAAATTACAACCAATATACATCAGTCCAATATACATTAGCCACAACATAATCTTGGATCAGCACCTGCTGCCGGGGACAGACGCTGTGATTTTTTAAACCCATCAAGATAGCAAGAAGAAAAATAGTTTATACAAAAACTAAAGTCAACGTGTGTCTGAAGAGAGAAACAAGCACAAAATATACTGGCATTTCAAGAAAGCCTAAGGGGGATTGCCAATTCCTTAACAGAGGCTCCTGCACTGTTAACAGCAGCCTGTCAGGCAGAAATTCAATGGGTGCCATTTCTCATTGTGGAGCTGCTGTTAACAGGGGAAGCTGCACCTGTTGAATGTCTCTGCTGTGCCACTATTAAATGCACAAAAGCCTCGTTTCATTTTTCCCTGCCATTTAAAGGCACAGCAGCCTCTCTCACAGGAAAGGCGGTTGCAATCCTAACTTTATTATGACAATATATGGGCTGCATAGCATAGGAATACCCTCCCTTTCCCTACCTTCCCACAAATTAAGTAACCCTTTGGCATCAGGAACTGGCATCCTGAACACTAGTTCTAGAATAGTGCTAAACACAGGAGCAGCTTTGGATCTGTAAGCAACAGGGGGAAACGTATTACATTTTGCTAAGTTCCCACCGATGGCTGCCTTTTCACACATTTTCACACTAAGACTGTACGGTTAACTGGCAAGGAACAGTACTGCGTGTCCATCTCATGTTCATCTCTTTAATTAAAAAAAGAATCTGTGGAAACAAGCCATTGTTAATTACAATAAAACAACTGGAAGAAGTCAGCTAACTCGTACTCTATCAGAACCAGTGGCTGGTTTCAATATGTCAGAATAGGAATAACATTTCCATCTCTTTCTTGGCAGCCTGTGTAAAGTAGAGACAAAATCTTCAGAGCGATTTCCCCCTAGACAAAAACTGCATTATTACCCCAAAAGAACCAAGAGTTATAAGACAACCAACAGTGGTTTTGTGGTTTTTTTAAAAAAAAACTAACATTCGCAATTTGGTTGAACTCACTTTGGCTAGTGAGAAATATGTCTGCCCATTTCAATGAAGAGATTCAGCATTTATTTCCCTAGAGAGAAGATCTATATAAAAACATCCTTTTTAATCTAAGAAGAAAAACTCAAAAACACAAGTTTTTATAGTTCAGAAGGCAGGGATAAAGAAAAACTAGGTGATTTTTGCGATCAAGTTGTTTGGTAGACAGTGAATGGAGAATCTGGGATCGCTGGACAGGGCCAAAAAAAAAGGAAAAAAAGAACGTAGTTTTGATTAAACGACTCTCCGCACTTCAAAAAACCTCTTCAGATAATAGATCTGTCCCAGTGTCATGGCAACTAGCACAAGGGCTTCAAAGAACGACCAAAGGACCACTCGGCTGTTTGTGTTGTCATTAACTATGGGAGAAAAACAGAGAGAAACACACACTTGTTAACAAATGGAACGTAAGCAGTTTTAGATCTAGGTATCTGAAGGACCACTCCTCCTCCCTTGTGAGCCTATTCTGTCCCATCATCATTGGAGGGTACCAATGGGTGCCATTTCTCATTGTGGACAGGGCCTTTTTGGTAGCAGCACCCAAGCCATGGAAACTTCTGCCTCGAAGATTCAGCTGAACTCCTCCCTCTTTGCATTTAAAGGATAGGTGAAGATATTTAAATCAGGGCTGCATAACTACAGTTCTCCAGCTGATTTTGGATCACAACTCCTATCCAGGCATCTGCACAGAATCTGCATGGTTTGAGCCAGCGTGGTGTAGTGGCTAGAGTGCTGGACTAGGACCAGGGAGACCCGAGTTCAAATCCCCATTCAGCCATGAGACTTGCTGGGTGTCTGTCATGCAACATCAGGAACCCAATCCATAAGCACCACAGAATTTGAAAGGACTTGCTTCCTTTCAAAAGCAATCTTATGTACACTTTACAGGGAGTGAAGCCCAAAGGACACAGCAGGACTCTGTGCCAAGTAACCATGCAAAGGGCTGTGCTGAAGCCTGGGAAGGTCCTGTCCACCACACATTTTAGCCCGGCTACCAAAGGGATCCTGGATTAAAAGGGGGAAAGGAGGCCCAGCCAAAACCACCTACTTGCTCTGTGTATCCTTTCGCGGACTTCCATGTACTCCTGTTCATGCTTGACGGCTGTCATAGCTACTGCTAATTCGTTAATCATCTCTTCTAGTTTGTTCTGATGAGCTGCGGAGGGAATCACAAGACACCGAGTTTGTTGCATGAATAAAAAGCCACACCAGGCCAGAGACTTTGCAGCTGGAAAAGGGTAGCATCTGGGAGGAGCTTCTACGTTTCTGCACAAACCCGCACAAACAAAGCTTCTTTATTTGTTTCCACTCACAGCTCCTCCAAGCAGTTTGGATGAAGTTAGGTATCATTTCCAAAGCATTACAATTGCAGTGTTTCAAAATACGCCTGTCAAACAAGCCACGCATCACTGAATTAAGTGCTGTTTTATGATTTCCCAATTCAGGGCTGCATAACTTTGGCCCTGCAGTTGTTGCTGGACTACAACTCCCATCACCCCCAGCGGCCAATAATCAGGCATGATGCGAGTTATAAGACAACATCTGCAGGAGGGCCGATGTTGTAGAGTCCTGTCCTAATCTTTGGGGACTTTTAAAATACTCCTGTTCCACTGTGTCTATGAACAACTGCTTTATGCTACTGCTGTCTTGTTTTTGAACAGATGGGCTCTTGTTTTTATATGAAAACTTCATGCAGTTTTCAGTTTATTTAACCCTCTTTCTAAAGCAGGAAGACATATGATTAACACAAATATCTGTAAACTGGCCTCACTCCATCCTGATCCCCAACCAACACTTGTTCTTTCATGTTCTGTATACTAATGTGAAGAGCTAAACATTTGGTTGAACACCAAAGGCAGCCAATTTCAATAGCAATACAAGCAGGCAATTAGTGAAGACGGTCTAGCAAGGTAAAAAAGCACAAAACAGTTATTTGAGACAGACATTTAGGAAGAAACTCGGCTTCAACGGTCAGTTGTTGAGGAATTGCAGAACTGAAGGCAAGTCTACTGGCTTGTGCCATCAACTAGAGGATTAAGGGCCACCTGGAAGTCACACTGCTTGCTCTCCAGGAATCACATCTTGGCATGACTTCTTTGGAGGAATGGGAAAGCCTTCCCATATCTCTCTGCCACACACACCGATCTCACACTCTCCACAACCAGCCACTCAGATCTGAGAACAGTAGACACACTCAAACATATTCTGTTAGCACACAAACAGGATGAGGCAAATTTCTAGAAGGTAAGAAACTTGTTATAAAGAGCAAGTTAAGAATCAACAGCAAAACAAAGGAGTCCTCACACTTGAACGGATACATTTGACACCAAGACTATCAGACAAATAATGTGGCCTGAATGCTTTATTAGCAAGAAAGAATGTATGCACACTTTGAACATGCTAACATCCGTACATGCGTGCATAAAAAATGAACAGTTCCCAGACAAGGATTCCTGACTGCCCGAGGTTTGAGGGTGGGTTTTCAGGCTACTAGCAGTAATTGCTGGGGCAGCACAAAGGGAAGAGTGGGAGGGCAAAGAGAGGAGAAGGCTTTTCGAGTGCAGCTTTTGGACTCAACAGCTAACTCACATCAGTGCTGCCAAGCCTGAAGCAGTAGTAGTGAGAAGGCACCCAAGCACACCAAGGGCTGCTCAAAACACAAAGGGGTGAATGTAGAGTCCACCTCTCTCTGGCAAATGACCGCATCTCACTAAGGCAGCCAGCTTCACGCTGAAGAGCTATGGAGCCCTGCATCCAAAGTGTACAAATGGTACTGGCACCCAAGGAGGCTTTGGACCCATCTTGGTCAAACAGAAGCCACACTGGCAAATGAGAAACCAGTTTTGAAATGGGGCGTGCATGTTCATTCCTAGAGCAGCTTGTGATTTGGCACTGGTGGGGTTTGCTGTTCAAAAAGAGAGAGAGAGAGTATGTGTGTGTGTGTGTGTGTGTGTGTATACACGTGTGTGTGAATATACACATACATGCTGGGGATGGTGCGGGGGAGATTCCTAAAGCAACTCTTTGAATCCTGGTGGCTCAGAAGCTATTCATGTTCAGGCCTTTTCATCGGAGCAAGACACCACTATACTAAGGAACTTATGTTAGCAAAAAGTCACACGCACACCAGGGGCCGTTAGCAAGTTATGACAAGTGAGGCAGGAGGGTTAACAAGCTTCTTAGGAGGACACATACCATCCCAGGTGTCTCCACCACCTAGAGAAAAGCATGAGAGATGAACAGAAGGAGATGGCTAATGGCTGCAGATGTCACTCACACAGGACCCATCTTACCATTTGCCCAAAGTAGACAGAGAGGACTTTCCTTCTGCCCACAGATACAGCTCTTGGCATAGAGACAGCACCAGTTACTCTAATAGTTCAAGGGAGTGAGACTTCGGTTGGGTCAGGCATGTTGAACAGGAGCCCTGCTTGCTACACACAAATGGGAAAGGAGGGCAGGACAAGTTGCTGGAGCAAAGCACAGGATTCCCTGTGCCCAAGTCACATCTCACTGGCTCAAAGCTGCTAAAGAAAAAGTGCTTTCTCTGGACTGGGAGTTGGCAACCACAGAAAAACAGAGACAAGGGGCAAGCAAGTCCAGAATGCAAGGGACAGGCAAGTGCCTTCGTTTCTCAATGCATAGATCATTGAAAGACATGGCAGGGTGGAATGAGGGAAAGGTGCCTGGCACATCTATAGGTGTGAAGGAATACGAGACGTGGGGTGTCAGAAGGTGGTCTCCAGTCACTTGGCTCAAATGTTTAAACACAAACCAACATTCAGAAGCTAGCTCTGCCGGACTGAAAAAACGATGTCTGATTCCCAGCAGCCAGCATAACATTTTAGGCCCTCAAGTCACAAGGTTGCTTCATGGATTGTTCCCAATCAGACAGTAAGAATATGTCTCTCCTTCACCCCTAATCTAGTATCATACACATTGCTAAACAGAGGGAAGACAACTGAAGGCTAAAACCAGGTATGAAAGGGACTGCAACAACCTCCTAGTCAATTTCCATTGTGCTGCTCAGTGTAAGATACAAGACAAAAACCAATTAAGATGTCCTACAAAACATTTACATCCAGGAGAATGAACTTAGTAATCTTTACAGAACAATATTTACAAACGGCAGATGCAAGGAAAAAGGAGACAACTTCTAATCAGAGAGTGTGAGTGACTGTTGCAAAGCAAGTATTTGTTCCCCTGAATTTGACCTCACCTTCTGTCTCCATATCTTGCCCCTTTGGAGCTTCACCAATGTCAATAGTGAACATCACTATCTTTGGAGTCATGGTGGACATTCTGTTGCTGAAGCAGAATTTATATGTTCCATCCATGTGAGCAGCAAAGGTGTATTTCCCATTAGACTCTCGATCTCCTTTGTAGATGTTCTTGTTGTCAGGCCCCGTTATCTGGAAGCAAGAGAGGAAAGCTTCACTCATCTTCCAAGCCATTTACACGACACCCTTTTCTGAAGCACTTCACAATCCTTCAATCCTCCGGTGCACCATCTCAGTGAGAGACTTCTACATCCCCACCCTCACCTTTTTTGCACAGCTAGAAAACTGAGGAACCCAAGGCAGAGGCAGAACCCAGAAGGTCTCTTATGTCCAAGGCCAACTGGCTATCTACTGGCTCTCAATTTCCTCAGAACCAGTCTTTTTACCAGATAAGCAACTGGAGGCTGTGGGCCAAATTCAGCCCACAGGTAGGTGCCACAGCTTTCATAGCCCTATTAGAGGCAACAGTGCCTATGGCAAGATGACATGCCAGCAAACCGGGGGGGGGGAGGTAGCCATGGAGGTCCCTTTACTGTCAGACTAGCCTTCTAAGAAGCCCAGTTCTTGTAGGGTGTTGCAGGTTTACTGCCTGAATGTTACTGGCTCCTTGCTGCCACTTCCTTCAATTGGTGTCCCCTCCCCACAGAAGAATATACCATGTATGATCCTCTCCAACTTGGGGGGGTGTCAACTTGAGTTGCCATCCTAATCACACTTACAGAGTTTTTCTTGCTCAGAAGACCTTGTTTGGAAAAGATGACAGGAGAACCAGGAAGATCTAGTGAAAACATTTCTAACACAATCTGTTAATATGATAGAATCTCTGAATGGGTTAGGAATGTTTTCAAAAGGTCTTCCTGGTCCTCCTATCATCTTTTCCAACAAGGTCTGCCAAGCAAGAAAAATCCTGTGTGATTAGGATGCAATCCTTAACTACCTGAGAGTAAGATCCGCTGAACCCAACAGGACTTAATTCTGAGTAAACATAAACAGAATGAATGTAACTGGCTGAAGCAGCAGACAACTGAATAACTAGGCCAAGCTGTCCTGCACAAAGATTATTTGGGGCATCCTCATGAAACATCTTCCAAATTTTGTCTGCAACCCATCCATGGCTTAAATGTCCTTGCAATAAATCCCAGCTGCAACTATCACGGACCCTGCCGACACTAAAGCCAAGGGTCTTCTCTGGGTTCAGTTATATTATGTTGTCTCAGCATCCTGCAGTTGACCTTGAAAAAGAACGTCTTGCAGTCTCTGTTCTAACCAAGATGTTGCACCACACTCCTTGATCTTGCTCCACTCCACAAGTCTGACTGGTCTGTGCATGCAGCATGGCAAGGCAGTAGGGCATCACTTCAGGAAGCAGGTATGCAAGAGAGATTTTTGAATGCTTCCCCACATGGAAATGGGGCCGGTGGGGTGGGGGGGCGAGAGACCATCTCTTCCAGCAGATAAGAACTGGAAAGAGGAGAGAGGTTCTAGTCCCTCCTGCTTCCTGCTGTGATGATTTTCTGCTTGCAGGGAATATTTTTTAAGGTAGTGGAGAATGCAAACCAGTGAATTCCCCCTCCCGTCAACTGTAGTCCATTTCACCATATCATTTTGTTGCATGTGTAGACCCCTAGGCCATACTACCCATGCTGCTTTAGGTCAAGAATGAGATACTGCTAATATAAAAAGGCATTTAAGACAACACATTTGCAGTAAAGCAAGTCAGTTCTGAAAACAAAAACACCTGTTTGCTCCTAGCATGGAGGCAGCCACTGTCTCCTAAACTGATCTCTACCTAAAAGCTTCCTGCAAAGGGGAAATATGTCCTGATTTAATACAACCTGTTAGAGAAGCAGCATTTTAGAGGACAGTTTTAAAAGCAAGGCACACAATATATCCCCCTGCTTTTTGCAAGAAGGTTGACAGATATAGAAGTCAGGCTGCTATTGTGTAATTTGACCTAAAGGAATAAATCCAGCCTCTCTCCGCAGCCTGGGGCTCTTCCAATGCCACTAACAGGAGAAAACTATTAAGACAAATTTTCCCCCAGCTATATTTTGATAAATCAGCCCAATGCTGAAAGGAAATCAAGTGACTACAAGAAAGGATTGTTTGAACATTTTTGTCAACTGTGATCACTTCACACAGGATGTGAATTTGACAACTACAATCATATACTGTCATTTAAACATGTTTGTATAAACACATCTTGCTTTGTTAACTGCTTTGATAACTCTGTTTAAAAGTGATGTGCATAGAAATTCTAAGTACTCCTGTCCTTTTCCCATATGGTTACTAACTGCATTGTTCCAGAGTGAACACTTGCTAGTTTCCCACATGCCGAAATGTGCAAATACTCTCCAAGCAAATACTCTCCAAGGTCTTTCATTGTCTTTACTTTAACATTTCAGCCCCTCCTTCCACATCTTCCTGAAAATTATTCCTCTTTTTACCAGCCCGCCCCCCCCCCCACCATGGGCATTTTGCTGGCTCTTCTATCCATTTCACAAACACTGCTCTGAAATCTTTTAGTTGAAAGAGAACCCAAAAAGTCCAATAATCAAATCAACACAAAATGAGATGCCAAGGCACTCCCAGTCTAAATTTAGAAGCCCCAATACTCCTGCTTCCCTTCCCCAGGGGCAATCCCTATATTCAGTGCTTAACACACACTGGCTCAATTCTATTTAATACTGATACTGTTTGAGCTGGAAACCTCCTTCCCTCATAACTGCCAGTGTGTTCATGAACTCTCTATAGTTGCTCAATGATGAGCCAGCTTCCCAGAAACATCTGGCTGGCTTGTGTTGGAAACACATCTCTAGACTAGAGCCAAAGGCCTCTTATAGTGTTATGCTGAAAGTGGACTACACCTGCTCAGAGGCACTTTGGTAAATGCAGTTGAGAACTCAAGAGTTGGGGGGTGGGGGGGAGAGATACAAGTACCAGCAAGGCCCAGCCCTAGCATTCATCCAGCCTACAGCTAGAGCACTCCATCGTCACACACCAGGACTTCACAAGTCTTTCTCTCCTTAATCACCTCTTCAAAGGTTGAGAGCCATGATATGCTTTATGGGGTGGGGTGAGAAACAAGCTGCTAGGGAGACTGAACCCGGCTGGTCTTGAATCTGAGCTGGTCATGTGATAGCAAGCATGAGCTGTCCCCTTTGCTAAGCAGGGTCCACCCTGGTTTGCATTTGAATGGGAGACTACATGTGTGAGCACAGCAAAATTTTCCCTTTAGGGGATGGAGCCGCTCTGGGAAGAGCACCTGGCCGGCCTGCTTGCATGCAGGACGTTCTAAGTTCCCTCCCTAAGATAAAGCTGAGAGAGATTCCTGCCTGCCACGTTTCAGAAGCCGCTGCCAGTCAGTGCAGGCAATCCTGAGCTAGATGGACCGATGGTCCGACTCGGTATGTGGCAGCTTCCTATGCTCCTTGGCTTAAAGGCCACTCGGGCCACGACCTCCCCACCCCTCAGGGCCTTCACGGCCCCTTTCCCTCTCGGTCCCGGCTTCCCCCATCCCGCCGCCTGGACTCGCCTCCACGTCGATGTCGAGGAAGCCTCCCTCGGCCACCTCGAAGATGAGGCCCATTTTGGTGCCGGACGGGACCCGCTCGAGGAAACACTCCTCCGCGTGCGCGTCGATGCTGACGAAGTAGCCGGCCGCCGGGGCCGAGAGCGCGGCCAGCAGCGCCAGCACCGCCCGCACGGGCGACATGGCGGCGGCGGGGTCGAGGAGGGAGCGAGCAAGGCCGAGGCGGGGAGCCGAGCGAGGCGCGAGGTGAGGGGAGGCGGGGACGCCGGGGGGGCGAGCGGGAGGCCGCGCCAGCTGCCAACAGGCCGAGCGAATGGGCTTCGGCGAAGGGGCACTTCCGGCCCTTGCCACGCCCCTTCCGGGGCACGGGGCCGTCGCTCATAGGCCGAGGACGGGCCCGCTGCCACGTACGGTGTAGTATCACTTTGCCATATCCATCAACGAGTGGTACACTGTAGGGCTTTCTGATAGGCTAGTGTGTTATTCCCCCCTACCCCATCAGATTTCAGTACTTACTCCTCCGCTTTCCTGATAAACTTCCGTGTCGTTGCTCATGCTCAGTCTCCCTGTTTGTAACCACTAGGGATTTCCCTCCCGAGGCCAAGCAGTGCGCAGGCGCAGTAGCAGCGCACGGAGATGTGCGTGGCAGATTGGCTAATTTTAAGCCAAATTGGCCAATTTCAAAGTCGTTTGGCTATTTGGCTTATCTCTGGCCTTTTCACTAGGCCATGAAAAAGCCAAATAAGCCAGACCATTTTTTTTTGAGTCACCACGTGTTTCACGTCTCAGCGTGCCTCCGTGACGTCATCACGTTGTCATCGGCGTGACACACACACACAGAGAGCAACTCCAAGTGTCTCGCGCCTCTCCCTCTTTTTTCCCTGCAGCAGACTCAGCTGAGAAGCTGAACTAGTAGGAGAAGAAGGGAGGAGCTCACCCCCGTTCTGGCATTTTTTTGGCGTTGAGCTTAATTTGGCTTTATTGGGCTATCTTTCAGGTTTTCAATCTGGCTGCACGCCCAGTGGCCCGCCCTGAAGCCTCCCTGCTGGTTTGGATAGCCTGGCAGCTCCCGACCCCCCCCCCCCCGCAGAACGGAGCCCCCAGGAAGGAAGGCACCCCTCCCCTCTCCCCCACACCCCCCTTACCTTTCAGATTCTGGTGGTATAAAACGGACTGCACTTCAACAGAAGGAAAAGAGCTGGAGGCAGCATGTTTATTTTGCTTGTTATGCAAAACACTTTAATGACAAGTGACTACAAAGTACAGTATGCTTTACTCTGTGATTCTTTCCACACACACACACCCTTAAAAACACCTCATTGGATTTCAGTGAGCATGTCAAAGTGCAATCCACCCCCAAGCCAGCACACCCACAACTGATATGGGAGACGGGAGGGTCCCTTTTGCGGGTCCATTGTGTTTCCTCCCCATTTCCCAACCTGCCTTCAGGATCCTTCCCTCAGAGGATGGCCACCTACCAGTGGCAGAGAATCATTAGGGACCATCTAGTACCTAAAGCGCAGCTTAGAGGCGCCCAGAATCAAAGGCCCAGCTGCCGCTAGGACCAGTGAATTCTCCCCAAGAGAGCCCAGGAAGCAGCTGAGCCTAGCAGGGGCCCTGGGCTGGGTCCATGGCTGTGCCAGCACTAGCCACTTAGCCAGCTTGGCTCTATGGTGCTTCCCATCATCAGCTGTGATCAGTATTCATTGAAGGGCCACAGACATCAGGGTGGGCACTGCCCCCGAGTTGACCCACACAGCCCTCCCCTCCCCACCAGTCTCCAAAGCCCTGGACCGCCGAATGTGCTTCCCCAATGCCCGCTGTTGGACCGTCAAGCTGTTCCCCGCCAAGGGGCACTGCTCACAGCTAGCGCTGCAGCTCCATCTTGGCCACGGCTGCTCTGTGGACTTCGTCGGGACCATCAGCCAGGCGGAGGGCCCGGGCCCAGGCAAAGAACTGCGCCAGCGGGTGGTCGTTGCTGAGCCCCGCTGCGCCAAAGGCCTGGAAGAAAGTCAGGGGGAGGAGTGGGGAGAAGGGAAACAGTTGAAGGACGCGGCTGATCGGCCATATGGCAAATCACCTATACTGTGATATAGAGGCCCCTGAAAGGAGGGCCTGGGTGAAAACCAAGGGGGGAGCCAGGAAGCCCCCAGCGGTCCCTCCCTCCACAGAACTCACCTGGATAGCCCGGTCGATGACCCGCAAAGCCATGCTCGGAGCGACCACCTTGATCATGGCAATTTCGAGCGCTGCTTCCTGGGTGGGTTTGAGAACAGACACAAACGGCGTCAGGCAGTGGCCTTCAGGTCTTCAGCGTGTTTTTAAGTGGGGGCAACTTGGGCGAAAAACCTTCCGTGCGAGCGAGTGCCATCCTCCACTGGGCTGGACCCCACCCAGGACTGTGCTTTTCTCAGTGCTGGGAGGGCCCTTTAAGAGAGACTGAGCCCTCTCTTAGGTGCTCTGCGCAGAAACTGCTGGGAAGGGCTATGCTTCCTAGCCCCATTTCCTTTAAAGGACACCCTCCACCCACTCCGACGCTGGATACCCCTGCTAACTGGGCAAAGAGGCACCTTTGAACGTGGTGATTCTCTTTATTGAGCAGGGGGAGAGTAACTGGCCCTATCCACCCCCAGCACAGCGTCCCTCCAGTGACTGTTGCTGGTGTCTCTCTCATGGTTATCTTTAGATGGCGAGCCCTTTGGGGACAGGAATCCATCTTATTTATTTGTTATTTCGTTGTGTAAACTGCCCTGATCCATTTTTGGAACGGCGGTATAGAAATCAATCAATCAATCAATCAATCAATCAATCAATCAAATAAATAAAGCTCAGTTCTTCTGCACCATGGGAATGGTGGCTTCCACATGGTACCAGGGGGGCTGCCCAGAGGATTCCGTTCCAGTCAATGCTTCAGACAAGCCCAATAAACAATTAGTCAGGGGTGGCGTTGGCGGGGGTCACCACTGGCCCCCAGGCTTTACAATCACGGGTGTAAAGCCCTCAGCCTCACTTTGCCCTGGAGACTTGCAGCCTTTCCAGCCCATATCCCCCACCCACCCACCGGGGCCTGCATTAGCCCTGAATATCACAACTTTGAACCCTCCTCTGATGACCACCCACCCACCGCCTCCTGAGCATTTTGCCACGGTAAGGGCTTCCAGATGCAAGGAGGAGACCCCGAATCTCCACAAAACCAAGAGAAAGAGGGACCAGCTTCCCTGACTTTTCCCCAGCTATGGCGTTTGCGGACTTCCATGGCCCTGAGATTTCCCGAGTGCTCACCTTGTTCCCAACAGTATCCATGAGGTGGGCTGCTTTGAGGACTAGCAGCCTGGCCTGCTCAATCTCAATGCGCGACTTGGCGAGGTCTGCCCGGATCGTGCCCTGTTCTGCTAAAGGCTTTCCAAAGGCTGTGCGGGAAATCACCTGCAAGAGGCACACCTGGCTGAGGATTTTGCTCTGGACTAGGGAAAGGGCTTGTCTCCTGGCAACTACTGGGCCCCTCTAGAGGAGACAGCCCCTTGGGCTCTGAAGAGTGCAGGTGTCAAGGTTCCATCCCCAACTCATCTCCAGTTCAGGGATCTCAGCTGCCAGAGCAGACTGATGCTGGTCTAGGGAGCTCCTATTGGGAGTGACGGGGATTTCACGAAGATGATTGTGGAGGTCGGAGAGAGAGAGAGGCCCGCAGAGGCCTTGTATAACGTCTGCTTTGTTTACAGATAGACGTTGCATCCCTGCACCATATGCTTAACCACATGGGGCATAGAATGTGTCCAAGAGTGACTGAGCCTTACTGAGGGCTTAACAGAGCTGGGGGTGAAGATAGGCTTAGGAGAACGTTCCCAGCACTCCCAAGGACACAAATGCACACCCTAGATTTTGTCAAGGGACGTAGGAAGTTGCCTTCTACAGAGTCAGAACATTGGCCACTTAGCTCAGTCTTGTCTGCACAGACCAGCAACAGCTTCTCCCAGGTTGCAGGCACAAGTCTCTCTCAGCCCTATCTTGGAGATGCTGCCAGGGAGGGAACCTGGAACCTAGATGCTCTTCCCAGAGCAGCTCCATCTCCTAAGGGAATATCTTACAGTGCTCACACTTCTAGTCTCCCATTCATATGCAACCAGGGTGGACCCTGCTTAGCTAAGGGGACAAGTCATGCCTGCAACCACAAGGCCAGCTCTCCTCCCAAGGGGCAGGGTGTGTCTCTCTGATCTGGAAGGGAACAATGTAAAGTTTTCTCCAAACATCCTCATACTTGGGGGATAGGGAGCACAACGCAACTTTAGGTGGGATAAGGGAGCACAGCGGCAGGGAGCCACGACAGTGCTCCAGAGGCAGAAGAGCTAATCCGAGACAATCCTGAGCAGTGTGGGGTGCTGAGGTGCTCACCCGCTCCTTCATGAGAGCCAGGGCTCTTTCTGCAAAGCCAATCAGCCTCATGCAGTGGTGGATTCTTCCTGGGCCCAGCCTCCCCTGGGCGATTTCAAAACCTCGGCCCGGGCCCAGCAAGATGTTCTCTTGGGGAACGCGGACGTTTTCGAACGTGATCTCCCCATGGCCAGCTGGAAAGGGTGGGACACAAAAGATTTTGCTCACACCTCCCATCGGTATCCAAGCCCTCTGTGGAAGGAAACAGACAGAATCCTGCCTGGCACTGACTGACAGATCCATTTCCAGGCTGCTGCTCCTCAAGCCACTCTCAAGTTCTAAGAGCACCAAGAGATTTTGCTCAAGTCCTCTGGTTCAAGTCTGAGCCCAGTTAAGGCTGATTACCAACCCCTCAGTATGGCGGTGTCTCACTGAAAGAAACAAGAGCTAGACCAGAGCTGATCTATGCATTGAAGAGGTCTTTCTCTGGGTGTTAGGGATGTACACAAACCGCTTTGGCGGTCCTGTTACAGACTGTCGAACCGGTTCAGATGTCTGGTGAACACCCCCTCCTCCCAAACGTGTCCTACTTGTCAGTAATCTGGCCACCCGGTAGGGAAGTCTAGGATGTTAGTTCACAAAAGACCAAACTGGGTAGCAGAAGTGAAACACAGCTCGGAAATCTCCCTCTCACTCTCTGGCTCAGCCTGAAAGCTGTCGACACTAGGGATGACATACGTTGCCTTCCAGCGGCTAACTGCAAGCTGTAGACGTGCTTTGTAGTTCAAGCTGATAACTCTCAGCTGGCAGGGATTCAAGGCTCCTCAGCCCTCTGCAAGAGGCGCTTACTTCTCCTGATTGATTCTAGCTGTGCCTGCCGCCTTGTAACCCATCTCTGCTGTGGAGTCAATGGGGGTTGCCTGCACGGCTCATCCTCTGGTTCGTCAGTCCCTGTCTCTGCTGCCTCAGACTGCTGTGCCTGCTCTGAGACATCAACCGGACCTGCCTCAGCCGTCTCTTGGGAACCGACAGCTGGGCTCTGCTCCTCAGGCACCTCTGCATCAGCTGAAGGGCTGTCAGCATCCCCTTCCTCCTCCTCTCCTATCTGAGAGCGAGGGCGTGACACTACTGCGTGTCCCTGATGGCAAGTGGCAACAGGCGGGAAGACGGGAGACCCTTTTTGGTGATGGTGCCCCATCCTCCCCAGAGAAGTCCGCCTGGCCTCCTTACTGGGTACATTTGAGGTGCCAAAGAGCTTATGGTGGTTTGCTTTAAGAGTAGTGATTTCATTCACACTGGGCCGCTTCCTCACCTGGGGCATCATCCATGCCGTAGACGGTGAGAGGCCTGGTGACGGTAATTCCAGGCGTATCCATTGGAACCAGCAACATTGACTGTTGCTTGTGCCGGGGTGCTGCAGGGTCGGTCTTGCCCATGAAGATACAGAGCTGGCAACGAGGATCCAGGGAACCTGCCCGGAAGAGAAGCTGGGATGCAGGGAGTCTTGTTTTGACAACCGGTGTTCCCTGTGCTCGGTTGCCGAATATCCGCCCTTGCTTCCCAACACCGCCCTTGTTTCCCAACCTCTACCATTGTT
This sequence comes from Hemicordylus capensis, assembly GCF_027244095.1. Classification (NCBI taxonomy): domain Eukaryota; kingdom Metazoa; phylum Chordata; class Lepidosauria; order Squamata; family Cordylidae; genus Hemicordylus; species Hemicordylus capensis. Next base: position 12,751,683 of record NC_069671.1, read on the forward strand.
TCCCCACCCCTGCCCTTGCTTCCCAACCTCTGCCCTTGCATTCTGTAGGCAGCATTGCAGCTGCTGAGCAGTGGAGGGAAAGGCCCAGGACACTGTGCATGCAAACACAGATGCCACCCATTCTTAAGTGGATGCACTCCCTGGGGGTTCCTCGTGGCTGAACTCAGCGCCCTGAGAAGGTGGCCTGCTGAACCCTGATCCCCAACATCCCAAGAGACCTCGGAGTGGATGGCGCTCAGCACCCACAGCCACCCCCTTTCTTGCCTCCTGTCCTGTCCAATCTTCAACCCTAATCAAAGTGCACCTGCAGTGAAGACCAGATGCTGAGCTGTCCTGGCTAATCTTCCTTGCAATAAATCTCACCATTATCTGGGGCTCATTTGGAGCCCCAGATAATCCCCCTAAGACTCTTCTGGGGAGCCCAGATTCTGGGCCCCTAAGCTCCCTTCTAGCATTGCTCTCAGGCCTCTCCCCGCTTACAGCAGCCTCCTTGCCACACGGGGCTTCACAAATAGCTCTCCCAGGAACTGCCGGAATGGGCAAAAGGGGAAATCTGGACCAAGAAGACCTCCGAGAAGTCCTCTAGGGAAGATGCCCAACTTGGCTCCCCATGAGCCAGTTCCAAGTTCCCTGCTTGGCACCTCTATACAGGGCTGAGAGAGACTCTTGGAGAAGCCGCTGCCAGTCTGGGTAGACAGTGCTGAGCTAGATGGACCAATGGTCTGACTCAGTAGATGGCAGTTTTCTCCTTCTAAGGTGCCATGGAATGCACTGAATTCATGCATTTCTATTGCCCTTTAGAAGGAACCAGGGCTTTTCAGTGGGCATTCCCTGCCGTTCATTTTAGGACATTCCTAAAATGAAACTGTAAACTGCCCTGAGCCATTTTTGGAAGGCCGGTATAGAAATTGAATGAATAAATAATATATCAATTCCCTAGAGCATCTGCTTTGCAGGCAGAAGGTCCCAAGTTCCCTCCCTGGCGGCCTCTCCAAAATAGGGCTGTGAGAGACTCCTGCCTGCAACCTTGGAGGAGCTGCTGCCAGTCTGGGTAGACAATGTTTAGCTAGATGGACCAAGGGTTGTGACTCAGTAGATGGCAGCTTCCTATGTTCCTAGTGCTGTGCAAAGAGGATGATGGGTCCTTTAGGTGCCCAATCTCCTCTTTAGCCATTATGTTTTATTCCAGCCTTATTAGCATTCTGGCTGCAGGAATACATGCCGTTGTACTGAAAACCAGAGGGATCCAGTGACATACCTGAAATCCACCATTTATGCCCATTCAGAAGATAGACACCCTTTTCCTCAGTGATGGAAGCTTCAATATTGGTGGCATCAGACGAAGCAACCTAAGAAAAATGCTACATTTTAAAGGGAAGACAGAGATCTCATAAGGTTTACGAATACCTGGATTAGTTTATTGTTACTGATTGAACTGTGTGGATGTATTTTTCTGGCCAGCGACCGCAAATAAACAGAACTGAACGGAGCAGACCTGTGAGCAGGACAGGCCGCCTTAGGCACGGGGCCAGTGGGGGCCCGATGGGCTACTGACCTGAGGCTCCGTCATCGCAAAGCAGGAGCGGATCTTGCCGTCCAGCAAAGGCTGCAGCCAGCGCTCCTTCTGCGCACCTGTGCCGTAGCGCACCAGCACCTCCATGTTGCCTGTATCCGGCGCAGAGCAGTTGAATACCTGGGGAAAGGGGACAGAAGCTAGAAGCCAGTGGCTAGAGGGCTTGCGAGGCACAAGGGCAGAGGATGGAGGGGGAGACGGCCTGAGCTGGCCTTTCACTCAGGAAAACAGCCTGCTGGCCTTTCACTCAGCGCAGCGTGGACATCTGGTACAGGCCCAGCCTTGCTGTGTGGAACAGATCCTTTTGGAAGCAGCAGGGAGGAGGTGGCCGGTGGGACGTGGAGGAGAGGAGACTGAGCCCTGGCTACACCAGCAGGCTCCAATCTGAGAAACATAGGAATATAGGAAACTGCCATATACTGAATTAGACCATTGGTCCATCTAGCTCAGTATTGTCTTCACAGACTGGCAGCAGCTTCTGCAAGGTTAAAGGCAGGAATCTCTCACAGCCCTATTTTGGAGATGCCGCCAGGGAGGGAACTTGGGACCTAGATGCCACCAAAGAGGGAACTTGGGACCTAAATGCTCTTCCCGGAGCGGCTCCATACCCTGAGGGGAATAACTTGCAGTGCTCAAACTTCTAGTCTCCCATTCATATGCAACCAGGGCAGACCCTGCTTAGCTAAAGGGACAAGTCATGCTTGCTAACACAAGACCAGACGTTGTAGGCATCACCAGACCCACTTGCCCGCTTGCCAGTGGCGAGTACCCCCAGCCCTCCGGCGAGCAGGACACCCGGGAGCACACAGCTTGCCTCCTCCCCATTTCCAATGCCATTTTTGGGAAGGGAAAGAACAGCAGGAATCCCTTCTGAGCAGTCAGAGAGGGCTCCCCCTCTTTCTCGCCCTCTCCACCTCCCAGTGCAAATGACAGAAGACCCGCTTCTCTCCTCAGCCCTCTGCCTGCGTGCCAGAAGAGGATCTGAGGGAAGAGAGGAGATTTGGTGTTAGTGGCAACCACAATTCATGCCTGGCTAGTCAGCTAAGCTTAAATCTGTGGCTCCCTGGCTGTCAGAAAGAAAGAAAGCGTGCGAGGGATCGCTGTAGCCCTTACAGGCTGCAGGATCAAACCCGCCCCTTGCCTGGACGATCCTGGCCTCGCTCTTGTGCCCATTTCCCAACCTGTCCGGGGTCTGCCTGGCCACGGCCTTGTGGCTGGTACCTCCGATGCATAGACTGAAGTCCCCATCAGCTCACACAAGTGGGCATACTCCAGGTTGGTCAGGCCCGCTCCATATTTCATGTCTGGGTCACTCTCCAGCGGCAGGAAAAGGTTCCAGAGGCCCTCAGACTTCGCCTTGTCCTGAAGGGTGAGAGGAGGCAGGGTGTCATGAGGGCAGAGATCCAAGAGGCACGTTCTCCTTTGCCAGGGCTGCACAACTTCAGCCACTGCTGGACTACAACTCCCATCAGTCCCAGGGGCTAACAGGGATGATGGGAGTTGTAGTCCCACATCTGTAGGCGGGCCACAGGTTTTGCAGGAAGGAACATACATGGATCCACAGAATCAGTTCTACCCAACATCCCTCTCCCTTAGATGTCAGACAAGGTCTTCTAGGACCCAGAGGCATAAGTTGGGCCTGTGTGCATTCTACTTTTATTTATTAAAAAGAAAAAAAACAAGTGCCTAGCTCTTATGGCCCCAGAGAGAAATTGAAAACCATGTGGCTGGTGCTTAATGCCCCCTGAGGTGTGGGCTGAGTCCTGCCTTTCCTCCTGTGGACAGAGACTGATGCTTCAGTGCCACATCTCGTGAATGGATATAGAGAGGATTAAATCATGCAAAAAGCAGGTAAGATCCAACGTATCATCAGACTGTGCAATCTGGTGGTGGCAGTGAGGGTCTGCGAATCGTAGAACATCTCCAGATCTTTTGCATGACTGTGCCCATTCTCCCTCGCTGCCTCCAACGCCTGGAACGCCCTCCTACAAAGCGCCACCCCAGTAAGCTCTGTGTTTGCTTGGAAGTCTGTGGGGAGCATTGCTATAGAGTGGTGGGTCTCAAACGTGGGTCCCTAGACACTGCTGGACTACAACTCCCATCATCCCCAGCCACAATGGGCTCATCTGGGGACCTACATTTAAGAATCCCTGCTACAGAGTGTTTGCGTTTATTTTTTCGTTTACATCCATGTTAAAAAAAAAAAACATTTTTGCAAAAGTGATTCGACGACTCCTCAAAACCCACATTTTTCTGTGAATTTGGATCCACCTGTTTAGCCCTCCCCACAAGTGAACCTAGGCATCTGCTCACATTCATTTCTTGCTACTAATGAGGAAGAGGCTGACGTTCAGGGGCATAGCCCCTGCTTTGAAGGCAGAAGGTCCCAGGTTAGGAACAGAGGATTTATTTACTTAGGAACACAGGAAGCTGCCATATACCGAGTCAGACCATAAGACCATCTAGCTCAGGATTGTCTACACAGACTGGCAGGGGCTTCTCCAAGGTTACAGGCAGGAATCTCTCTCAGCCCTAACTTCGAGATACTGCCAGGGAGGGAACTTGGTACCTAGATACTCTTCCCAGAGTTGGCTCCATCCCTTAAGGGAAATACCCTACAATGCTCACATGTGGTCTCCCATATAAATGCATCCAAGGCAGATCCTGCTTAGCTAAGAGGACAAGTCATGCTTGCTCCCACCAGACCAGCTCTCCTCTTCTAGGTTCACTCCCTGGCAGCATCCCCAAGAAGGGCTGAGGGATAAAACCTTTCTTGAGACCATGCTGGGCCGCTGCCAGTCAGTGTAGACAACACTGTCTAGACAGCTCAAGGCTCTGACTCAGGATACGGCATCTTCTTTCCATGCCTCTCTTCTTTGTGCCTCCCCGCTGTTGAAATTTAGATTGTAAGGTCTTCAGGGCAGGGACCTCTTTCTCTCTTGCTGATTTTACTCCGTAAAGCACGATGTACACTGATGAGGCTAAATAATAAAGGATAAATAAATAACAATCTCTAGCAAGAGACCAGGTTGAGTCTGCACTTTCCCAAGGAAGGGCTCTTACCTTGAGCTTCTCTACAAGGGGGTGGGGCGTCCATCTGCTCTGAGAAGCCTGATGATCTCGCAGGACCTGCTCGGCAGGGTAAATGTGGGCGCCCATGAATTCCTTCAGCTTCTGGTGCAGCTCCTGGACTCGGCGAGGCAGGCCATCCGGAGAGACAATCAGGTGGGACTTGGCGGCGTCAGCGGACCCGGAACTTGCTCCAGTGGAATAGCTCCTCCTTGGGAACCCTCCGGGATTGGCCCATGTGCTGAATGGCCGGGCTGGAGGCCGGGCGTCTGGGAGCTCCTTGAAGACTCGGAAACCTTCTTTCGTAGCAAAATCCCAGGCAAGGTCAGCCATGAACTCGGCCTGCTTCCCGCTGCTTTCGGCTGTCGCTGAGCTGGCCTGACCTGGATGGCGTGAACAGGGGATAGGTAATGGCCCCCACCTGCGCCACTGTCATCAGACAGCCTCCACCTGCAGCCCTTCCTGTCCCCAGCTCTGGAATAACATCCAACACATCCCCTCCCATGGCTTTCTAAAAACCATAGCAAATAAGAACATCAAGGATCCCATCAGAAGGCTCAGGCAAAAAGACGCCGCATAACCCTCTTATAATGGGATCCTTGATGTTCTTATTTGCTATGGTTTTTAGAAAGCCATGGGAGGGGATGTGTTGGATGTTATTCCACAGCTGGGAAGTCCCCGTCCCATAGGAATAGAGGAAGCTGCCTTCTACTGAGTCAGACCCTTGGTCCATCTAGCCCAGCATTGTCTACCCAGACTGGCAGCGGCTTCTCCAAGGTTGCAGGCAGGAGTCTCTCTCAGCCCTATCTGGAGATGCTGCCAGGGAGGGAACGTGGAACCTTATGCAGGCAAGAAGGCAGGTGCTCTAGGGAATGTACTAAAATGAATGACAGAGAATTCCCACTAAAAAGCCCTGGTGCCTTCCAAATGGCCATGGAATGCACTGAATTTCCGAATGGCCAAGGGCTATTTGGAAAATCCATGCATTCTTATGGCCCCTTGGAAGGCACCAGGGCTTTTTAGTGGGAATTCTCTGTCATTCATTTTAGTACATTCCCTAGAATGCAGAACTAAACATGTCTGTACTAAACATTCAGGGAACATAGGAAGCTACCATATACTGAGTCAGACCATTGGTCTATCTAGCTCAGTATTGTCTTCACAGACTGGCAGCGGCTTCTCCAAGGTTGCAGGCAGGAGTTTCTCTCAGCCCTATCTTGGAGATGCTGCCAGGGAGGGAACCTGGGACCTTCTGCATGCAAGCAGGCAGGGGCTCTTCCCAGAGTGGCCGCATCCCCTAAGGCAGGGGTCTCAAACTCAATCAAGTGGTGGGCTTGATTTGATTCCGGTGCACCTCCAAGGGGCCACACATAGCTCTGCACCATCTTCCGTTGCCTCACACCCGCCTCACGCTGCCTTCTGTCTCCCTCCTCCTCTCCTCACTCTCTTTCTTTCTTTCTTCCGCCCTCTCTTGCCCTGCCACTTAAATTCGCTGGATGCACAACTTTTACACTAGAATATGCTCAAGGAAAATTTAAATAATTTTCTGGCCTTTTTGGGAAGAAATTCTGAATATCACACTTCCCAATGACCTGCGGAGACCATATTCTGCATACACGGGGTGGGGGGAGAGAAAGAAATGCCACCACCGCCATGGGGAAAAGGAAGCCTGCCAATCAGGAGGCAAATAAGGGGAAATGCTGCCTCTTTGGCAGGCAGAGGGAGGAAGAAAGGCGATTGCGGCTTGTCCCGGCTTCTCACGGGCCAGACAGTGGAGCTTCACAGGCCTGATCCAGCCCGCGGGCCAGGAGTTTGACAGCCCAGCCCTAAGGGGAGTATCTTCCAGTGCTCACATATAGTCTCCCATTCAAATGCAAACCATGATGGACCCTGCTTAGCAAAGGGGACAATTCATGCTCGCTACCCCAAGGCCAGAATTGCCTGTGATGCTGCAAAATCTTCTGAGATGTTCTTTCTCTGTGCACTCCGTCCCCCTGTGCCGTTTTCCCCAGCCCCCATGGCTATGGCATTTCCACTCCCGGAAGATTACAGAGACTTCCTGACTCTGCCAACCCACCCAGCAAGGCTGAGCCCACCTGAACTTGCTCTCTCACCCGTGAGGGAGCGTTTGTATACTCCTTGCAGGATTGCAGCCACCCTGAAAAAGGAAAAGGCCATATAGAAGTTCCAGTTCTTGACGGGAGGCATGGCCATGTGGTCGCAATACATCTGGAAGTAGGCCTCTGCCGTGGGAATGCCCAGCTGGCTCAGATCACAGTCGCTCAAACCTGCAGGCAGACGAAGCAAAACCAGAGACTGAAAGGCTTTCCTGCTTTCCAGTTTCAAGAGTAGGTAGCATATCTGCATAACCATTCAACAAGGAATTATGGTAGGTAAAAGGACCAGCTAAAATGTAAAAGACAACCCACCCACTATATATTATCACATAAATCCTAATGTATTATAAGCATGAAAGCCAGGAATTTATTTTCACTATACAAATGACAATCATATAAAATCACAATCATGAATAACAAGAATCTAGTAAAATATAACCTCATAAAACAGTTGCACTTCCATTCTTTCAACCGTTCACTTTCCACTGTTATTGTGTGTGTTAGGCCTTGCCAAACGTTTATCCTCTTGTTATTGGAGTTCGTCTGAAGAGTGTAGTCAATATAGCTTGTTTATTTCTGCCACACGCATTTCAGCCTTCTTGGTCTTCCTCAGTGGCATTTAAAACAGCACTCATACAACTTCTTCCTCCAAGGCATCACTACAGAAATATCACATAATGAAGCCACTAAAAGTATATATTAATTCTTACTAGCTGGTCTTGTGGAGAGCTGGTCTTGTGGTAGCAAGAATGACTTGTCCCCTTAGCTAAGCAGGGTCCAGCCTGGTTGCATATGAATGGGAGACTTGATGTGTGAGCACTGTAAGATATTCCCCTTAGGGGATGGAGCCGCTGCTCTGGGAAGAGCGGAAGGTTCCCAGTTCCCTCCCTGGCAGCATCTCCAAGATCGGCCTGGGAGAGGTTCCTGCCTGCAACCTTGGAGAAGCCACTGCCAGTCTGTGAAGACAATACTGAGCTAGATAGACCAATGGTCTGACTCAGTAGATGGCAGTTTTCTATGTTCCTATGTACTAGGCATCTTTAAGTTGTCTATGCATGCTTTTAAGAAAGTGAACTGCTGAAAGAATGGAAGTGCAACTATGAGGTTATATTTTACTAAATGATTGTTATTCATTATTGTAATTTTATTTGATTGTCATTTGTATAGTGAAAATAAATTCTTGGCTTTCATGGTTATAATACATTAGGATTTATGTGATAATATATAGTGGTTGGGTTGTTTTTTACATTTTAACATATCTGCATGACAGGCTTAATACAAGCTTATTCCCTTTCCCCAGAGAATCCTGGGCACTCTCAGCACCCTCACTGAATTTCAACATCCAGGATTTGGGGGCGAGAGCCATGACAGTTAAACTGGTACAAAACCTGTATATGTTTGTATTGCAGATATGAAATCAGTGTCTTATGCAGGATGAGGAGGACACCAGGCACCACTGATGGCGGCTCTGGACTTTCTCCCTGCCAAAGCCCATCACAGAACCCAGAGGAAGAACTTCCCAGACTTAACACAAGCTTATCCTCTTTCCCCAGAGAGTTCCGAGAACAACTTTGAGGGCATTGCGCTTGCCAGCCGCTCTGCCATCTGGATCCGGCCACTTCAGGGCCTGAAAGTTCTGTCTCCTTTGCGTTCGCTGGCCTGGGAAAGGGCCTCACTGCCTCTGTATCTCTCATTCTGTGGGACCAGACAAGGCTCCCAAACAACATCCCTCCTCTTGCTCAGGCTCTGTTTTAGCAAACCCTTGGTTGTGTTCCTCCCCACACTCAAGAATATTTTTGTACCTTTCAGGATATGAAAATGAGAAGGCAGATAATATGCAAGGCAATTATACGCCACGTCGGAAAGGGGATCGCCTAAGGTGGAGAGTTCCCAGTCAAGGACAGAGACCACCTCGGGATTCTCTGGATGGAAGATCAGGTTGTCCAGCCTACAAAAGGAAAGGCGAGAGCTGCAGACATTGGCTGGTGATGGGGGGCATATGGGCATATCTGCACTGCTGATATAAACTAGAGATGCAGGCTTTGGGGCATGTAATGCTCACTTCAAAGAAGAGGTGAACAACAGATGCTTGAATTCTTCTCTGACTTGAATTTTGATCTAAGCTGGAGATAATTCCTCCCTTTTCCCCCACAGCCCTCTGATTCCCCTGAACCTCTTCCTCCCTTCCATCAAAGCACACTCACCTGGCTGGGCCAACAACAGCATGCAGAGGGAAAGAGAAAAGTTTCTCCTTCCCTCCCCCAGCATATAGAGCACAACAGCACACCAGGTCCCAGGGGCTGATGGGAAATGTAGTTTTCTGTCACCGTATAGGGTATTTGGATTGACTCGGAAATAAGCCGGGATGTTATCCATTTTCTGGAAAACAACGGGGCTTATTTCTGAACCAGTCAGTTGGTGTGTGGAAGAGGATTCACACACTTTTACTGAGACCTCTATAAAACCAGCTTGTTCTAAAGGATCACAAGAACTGTACTTTGGAGAGGACATTGGGATTTATGTTCGAGTTCCCCAGTTCCAGAGGAGAACTGGTCTTGTGGTAGCAAGCATGACTTGTCCCCTTAGCTAAGCAGAGTCTGCCCTGGTTACATTTGAATGGGAGACTTGATGTGTGAACAGCACTGTAAGATATTCCCCTCTGGGGATGTAGCCATGCTGGGAAGAGCAGAAGGTCCCAGGTTCCCTCCCTGGCATCATCTCCAAGATATGGTTGAGAGAGATTCCTGCCTGCAACCTTGGAGAAATCGCTGCCCCAGCTAACTAGGCAAAGAGGCACATTTTAAATGTGGTGATTCTCTTTATTGAGTAGGAGGAGAGTAACTGGCCCTATCCACCACCAGCACAGTACATCCAGTGACTATTGCTGGTGTCTATCTTACATTTCTTTTTAGACTGTGAGCCCTTTGGGGATGGGGAACCATCTTATCTTATTTATGTAAACTGATTTGGACACTTCTGCTAAAAAGTGGTATATAAATTGTTGTAGTAGTAGTTGTTGTTGTTCTTGCCAGTCTGTGTAGACAGTACTGAGCTAGGTAGACCAATGGTCTGACTCGGTATATGGCAGCTTACTATGTTCCTAACTTCCAGTCACAATTCGTTCCCAATTTTGTCAGCAAAATATGCATTAAGCCGTGATTTAAATGCACATTCGCCATTCCCAACAAATCTGAAATGCATGCAATTTGATATCTGTACCAGAGTACACATTTGCAGGGTGAGAAATGATCCCATGTATCCGTCTCTCTGTTACCAAACACACATACACAGACTCTCTAGGCTCCTTCTCAAAGCCATTCATAAGCATTCTAACCATCTTTGAGAGCTCCAAGTTTTCTCAGGAAGACGGAGGCTTTCCTAGGAAGAGATTCAGTGTGAGTTAAAAGCTAGTTCAGAGGAGTGGGAAGTAATCGTGTTCGAGGTGGGCGTGGCATCCAACCCATCACTTTTACTCAGCATACTACCAAAGTAGGAGGGAGCCAGTGCCTGTGGCCGCCGCCCACACGATCACTTTCGCCGCTTCCAACCGAGCTTTTAACTCACACACAGTGTTCCTTCTAACAGGGGTTCCCAGATGTTGTTGACTACAACTCCCAGAATCCCCAGCTGCTATGGCTTTTGCTTGGGGATTCTGGGAGTTGTAGTCAACAACATCTGGAAATCCCTGTTAGAGGGAGCACTGCTCACACACCACCGAAAATTGGTAGGACGCATGTCCTACCCAAATAATGGCCGTGTGTCTACAAGCCTTCTCCCTCTCCAAACGGGACTCCCAAAACCTTTGTCAAGGCAGGGTGCTGTTAGCCAGCTGGTACCTGAAATCTCCATGCACGACAGAGAGGCGCTCGTGGGCGGGCAGGTGGGAAGGGAGCCATTCTAGGAGCCTCTCCATGGCTGGGATGGTGTGTGTCTCTGTGGCACGGTACTGCTTGCTCCAGGTCTGGACTTGCCGCTGAATGTAGTTTCCTGCAATGTGAAGGTGGATTAAGTGCTACGTGCAGCACTGTGACGTGCAGGACGGGTGTTGGTTCCGGTGGCTTAAAGGAGAAACTGGGAAATCTTTGCTGAAGACCTTGCTGGCTGCAAGCTTAATAGAACTGCCGTGTTCAGACGTGGCACACTTCTAAATGCCAACGACTTGGTGGCAAATGACAAAGAAGTCATCAGGCCTGCTTGTGGTCTTCCCAGAGGCTTCTGGTTGGACCAGCATCCTTTGCTCTGATCCGGCAGCTAGAAAGCAGGGTGCTGGACCAGCATCCTTTGCTCTGATCCGGCAGCTACAGTTCCTACATTCTTTTCAAAAGAGTTAGACCAATTAACCAAGGAGGAAACGTCCGTCAATCGCTTTTAGCCACGACAGCTAAACTATGGAACCTTCATGTTCCAAAGTGCTCTACCTTTGCATTTCAGATGGCACGGAGGGAGCAACAGTGAAACACAGTCTTGATATCCATGGGCTCTCTGTGGAGTTCTATGAACTTGTTCAGAGTTCAGCTCAACCAGCAGATGAAACTTAGGTTGGCTCCAAAAATAAGCCAAGAAATGCTAATTCTGCACCCAGTATAAAATCATGCCAGCTAAACACTTCAGTGGCAGTGGGAAAGCAATGCCATAGCTCTGCAGGTGTACATACCATGTTTCCCATAAGTCTCCAGGCCAGCTGCTTTGATGTCTACGCTATGGATCTTGCAGAGGACTTTGTTCATGGCGCTATAAATCTCCCTCCGCTGGTTGGGCTCCAGTCCCGGGAGAGAGGGATCCTTGAAGATCCGACCCGTACAGTAGTCCATTAGGTAGAAGGGGGTGCCGATGATACTAGGGCAACACAAGAACATCAGTGCAAGGCCCTGACACTGTGCCACGAGGAAAAGAACTTGTCCAAGTTATATTCCTTAAGAATATACCTTGAGTATTGTCCTCAAAACCAGGTTTGTCAAATGTAGCTCACTTCTTATAAAACATTAGTTCAACTAATTTCATAATCTCCCCAACTTTTACCAACCATTTGGTCTTGGAAGGCTCAGAGGTGCCTTCCCAACGTCTCCCAAAGACCACTCTAGCAGCGGTTAATGTTGTACCCTGACTGTCTTGGGGGACAGATTTACCTTCATTTAAAAGGATTACAGTCAGGTGCATGGATAAGGATAACTGCAACAGGTCAAATAAAATGTTGTCCCAGAATGCTAGGCAAACATGGAGGAATTATTTTATTTATTATTATTTTATTTTTTTACGTTTATATCCCGCTCTTCCTCCAAGGAGCCCAGAGCAGTGTACTACATACTTGAGTTTCTCTTTCACAACAACCCTGTGAAGTAGGTTAGGCTGAGAGAGGAGTGACTGGCCCAGAGTCACCCAGCAAGTCTCATGGCTGAATGGGGATTTGAACTCGGGTCTCCCTGGCCCTAGTCCAGCACTCTAACCACTACACCACGCTGGCTCACCTTGAATCTTCACAAACGGTGAGGACTTTAGGGACTGGAACCCCAGCTTCAGCGAGAGCCTTCAGAACCCTGCCATAGCAATGTAAAACAGAATTAAGACTGGACGGGTTTGCAGTGTGCATGCATTTTTTAAAAACAGCTGGATGCAACCAGTTATATGGGAGTCAGCAAAAGGACTATGCTATTGTATAACTTTTAGAAATCCCCCATTTTCATCATCATCAATCCTTTATTACGGTCAGAGACCAGCATAAAATTGATACAGGTTAAAAATTACATGTTTTGTGATGTAGTTATGATGATATTATGGTACATAACTTGACAAATCTAAAATTAAGGATGATTGCAATTTAAAAGGCAAGTTAGAATTCATATTAGTACATAACATCAAAAGGCTAAAACTAAAAATGACTGCAGATTAAAAAGTAAAATAGATAGAATATACTAGTTAAAACTAAATAAGCTAAAAACCTAAAATTACTAAAACTAAGAGATAAAATAATGATAATATAATGATACAGTTTCTATTATAGAAATGCCCAGAAAAAATAAAAAGGGGAGTATAGAATTGTAAAAGTCCAGATTTAAAATTATAAAAAGCAATAAAAGAGAAGAAGAAAAAGGAAAACAATGAAATGTAGTAAAATGCAATAAAATACAGTACAATAGGTACAATTCTCCATTTTAGAAAGAGCTGATTCTCAGCCTGCCCCTTTAAAGAGAATTTCCTAAAGGGACCAAAATGACTGGGCAGATTCCCATACAGCAAGAAATTCAGGGGGAAACCAACTCAAACATCTTTTACCTGGCCAACGCACACTAGGGAAGAATTACACCATCTTTTGAGTTATACAGAGCTACTTCCTGCCTGATGGTTCTGTGAAAATAGAAAGCTTGCATGCTTGGACACCACTGGTTTTATTGCTTCACGTTTCAAGGTAGGAGTTGGGAGTTCTCACCTGTACTCTCTCTCCACAGCATGTGCAGAGGGGAGCAGTTTGCCAGGGGGCTTCTTCCTCAAGACCAGGTGGTGATCCCCGAACCTGATGTAGTAAGTTGGATTTGACTGGCCATGGCTGAACTGCCGCAGCACCAAAGGTCCTGGAAATGGAGGCCACCAAGAAAGCAGTGAATGAAAATGGATTTGCTCCTTCTGTGGAAAGCCTGCCATTCATCATAACCTTTTCTTTTTTTCCATTTGCCAAAAGATGAAACCTACCAAAGCTTGGCTTTGCTGTGCCAAAGAGGTACACCACTGTAGCGAGGAACAGTCAAAGCAGGGATTTGTGTGGGGTTTTCAACAGATAATTCTAAGTCAAGGAATGAATAGTGTTTCTTGATTAGGATTGGATGGTTGCACCCTTTCCAGCATGATCGGCCTTTTCCTTTAGGAAACACACAGGGATTTACTGTTTACTGCCCGTGGTCTGACAGTCTCTCCTCAAGCTTGGTGTTTTGACCGCAGAGGCATCACACTTCCCCAGTGTTCAGACACTAGTTTTGTTCTGTCTGGGAAAATGCAATAATTCTCCCTGGAGAGCGCATTGCTACCACAAGTGCTGTGTGGAATGTACTTTGCAAAGAAATTGGAGGAACCCTATGGATTTGCTGTGACATGATTAGTGAAGAAAAAAAGACACAAGTGTTCCCCAGATAGGCACCATTCTGTAAACTCTCTTCCAAGTTCCATTTGTTTTATATCGCTTTTTGGAAACTGTGCCACCCCCACTCTAGAGGTGTGGAGGGGGCATTACTGTATTTTCAAAGATGCTGGTGAACAGAATCAGCATCTGGGGCTCTTTAGTTTGGAAAAGAGGCAGCTCCTGGGAGACATGATCGAGGTGTATAAAATCATGTACGGCGTGGAGAGAATGGACAGAAAGAAATGTTCCTCCCTCTCTCACAATGCTAGAACCAGGGGTCATCCCATGAAACAGAGGGCCAGAAAATTTAGGATCAACCAAAGGAAGGACTCTTTTTCTGCCACAGGATGTGGTGATGGCTACTAGCTTGGAGGGCTTTAAAAGGGCCTTAGACAGATTCCTGGAGGACAGGTCTATCAATGGCTACTAGTCTGGTGGCTGTGGACCACCTCCAGCCTCAGAGGCACAATGCCTCTCAATACCAGTTGCAGGGGAGCAGCAAGTGGAAAGAGAGCATGCCCTCACCTCTTGCCTGTGGGCTTCTCAGAGGCAGCTGGTGGGCCACTGTGTGAAACTGGATGCTGCTCTAGATGGGCCTTGGGCCTGATCCAGCAGGGCTGTTCTTATGTCCTTAACCAGTTTTCACCCCATCATCACTTTCCCTGCCATCGCTAATCCATGGATGAAAAGCTTTGCAGTTGCTGCTCAAAAAGGGATTTGCAGGAATAAGATGGAAGGATAACACACCCTGCGGTCCACTCTGGCTGATTATATGGAAAGGTGTGACTCAGTTTCATCAGCTTACACAACAGGAGCTAAGAGTTTGCGGACACTAAGATCTGTATCTCTTACAGCTGGACCGTGCAAGAACTCAGGATATGAAGAGACCAATAAACTCTTTTACCGTCTGTCAGAGCCCCCAAAAGGCTTTCAAGATACTTCTGGAGAGGCTCTCTGGGGATCTCCATGGCTGGCCTCACAGAACACGTGTATGGAACAAACCGCTGCAGAGGAAAACCCAGATGGGTCTCTAGTTCTCGAATTGCTGAATTGGGGTCATCAACCTGACATGAGGGAAGGAGGGAGGGGGGGAGATGGTTGAAAAAGCGAGTATGGGCTCCAAGAGGAAAGGAATGGTGAAGTCAGTGCAGTCAAGCTTCCATGGACAGAGGCATTATACCTTTGGATACCAGAAGGCAGACACAAACAGGGGAAGCTATGCTTTCATGGTCTGCTTATAGAGGTGCTAAATATTTAGCTTCCCTACACTTTTTAAAGTTTAGGATAGCATTCACGAGGGCCTGTATGAATGTGTTGCCCTCAGCCCTTTTGGAAAAAAGATTTGATAAGGGACTGTCAGATTTTGGCCTATGCCTTTGTGGTTCAGGCCTCCCTGAAACGGTTTCGCATGTGCTGTTATATTGCTCCCTTTACTATGATACTAGGAAATAACTCATAGTCCCTCTGTTAGAGCAATTTCCAGGAAGAGCTGACTCCTTTTATTTGAATTTGTCTTGAGGATCAAAATAATGAGGTTACTAAGGTGGCGGCGAAATTCTTTTATGTCGCTATTAGACTAAGATCTTGTTTAAGGTCTAATTCATAGGAGCTATTGTTTTGTCCTGTATATTATGTATTATATTACTCTTGGCATATTGTGTTTTTAATCTTGTTTTAATCTTTTGTATGTTCTCTGTATGGTCTATGGCTGTAATAAATTGATTGACTGGTCTGCTTATGAGTGCTCAGAGACATCCAGCTGTTGGAAACAGAATGCTGGGCTGGATGGACTTTGGTTGGGTTCAGGAAGTTGGCTCCTAGGCTAACTGTTCCAAAGTGATTCCGACACGGACCTTAAGCAGCAGATAATTAAAACTGGCAAATACAAAATGACCATCACAAAGAACAGCAGCCAGATGGCCTTTGAGCTGATCTCATTTTTAACCCTGCTAGCAAGGGCATCTGATTCTGTGACATGCATAGGAACATAGGAAGCGGCCTTATTCTGAGTCAGACGATAGGTCCATCTAGCTCAGTATTGTCTACCCAGACTGGCAGCAGCTTCTCCAAGGTTTCAGGCAGGAATCTCTCTCAGCCCTGTCTTGGAGATGCTGCCAGGGATTGAACCTGGGACCTTCTGCATACAAAGCAGATGCTCTTCCACTGAGTATCTGCGGCCCCATCTCCTAAGGGGACTATCTTACAGCACTCACAGGTAGCTTCCCATCCAAATGCAAACCAAGGTGAACTCTGCTTAGCAAAGGGGACCATTCAGGCTGGCTTCCGCAAGGGCGGCTCTGCTTCAGCACTGCCTCTCACCTTCAGTGTTTTCATGCCAAGCTGGGCAGCGGCTTTCAGGTTCTGCCCAATGTCATCCAGAAAGATGGACTCCTTTGCCTGAACACCCAGACGCTCCAAGCAAACCTTGTAGATCTGAGGGTCTGGCTTACACATCCCTTCCCGGCAGGACTCGATTATCTGGAGAGCAAAGGCAAAGACTCAGCCGGATACCCACAAGGGAATGGGCACATCCTTATGCCAGGGAGGATTTAGACGGGCAGGCCAGGCAGAGAGGCCAACGGAGCCCTAGGGAACACCAGCAATGTTGGGAGATCTCTCTTTCTCTTATTTATTTTATTTTTATTTATTTAACATATTTGTATACTGCCCAAAACCTACGTCTCTGGGCAGTTGCGACCTCTTTAGTTTGTTTGCAGGTTCATCGTTCTCAGGGATCTTATTGAACAGTGCAATCTGATGCACGTTTACTGAGAAGTAAATCACATACGAAGCTGCTACCAGTGAGTCAGACCATTGGTCCAACTTGCTCAGTACTGTCTGCACTGACTGGCAGCAGCTCTCCAGAGTCTCAGACAGGGGTCCTTCCGAGAAAAACTGTCCTCCCCAGCTGGGGCTAGAGAGAGGATCAAGCTCTCTGCTTGGGACCTCGTTTTTATCTGATCTCAAAATGGGAGGGTGCCCAGGACTCATATCCTACCCAGTTGTGGTCATGTGAACTGTCCTAGTGCCTACTGCAATGCAGGCCTTTGTCCCTGTCATAGGAACATAGGAAGCTGCCATATACTGAGTCAAGCCATTGATCTATCTAGCTCAGTATTGTTTTCACAGACTGGCAGCAGCTTCTCCAAGGTTGCAGGCAGGAATCTCTTTGATGTCCTATCTTTGAGATTCCAGGGAGGGAACTTGAAACCTTCTGCTCTTCCCAGAGCAGCTCCACCCACTGAGGAGAATATCTTACAGTGCTCACTTGTGGTCTCCCATTCAAATGCAAACTAGGGCAAACCCTGCTTAGCAATTTATGCTTGCCACCACAAGACCAGCTCTTCTCCCCCAGACCAGCTCTCCACATCCCCTAATATAACTAAGCCTAAGCAGAAGTCCCTGAAATGACTGCATATTCTTCCTCCATTTACTCTGGCCTTGACTTTCCTCCCCTTCTTGCCTTGTTGATATCTCAATTGCAAGCCCCTTAGGAGAAGGAGCTGTCCTTTCATGGTGCTGGGTATGGATGGCGCTAGATCATAAGGAAATAACCTCCTTAACAGATGACCTGGGATCTCTGCTAACACACTGCAAGCTTACCACATCAAACTGCTTTCGGTCTAGGGGTAGAAAACTTTCTCCATTGGACAAGTAAAAATTGTTACTTAAGACGGCTGTCTTGAGACCTTCAGCTCGGATGCACTTTATAGCCTCGGTCATAACTGGGAGCTGTCCTGACATGAGGTTACTAGTTAGGTCAGAGAGAAAGGAGTCCACTGGAACGGAAGCATTAGCCTGATAGAGAGAAAGGAGAAATACGACAGTGGAATACAGTGAGTGTTTATATACCACTTTTCAACCAAAGTTCCGAAAGCAGTTTACACAGATAGAAATAAATAAATAGACACCACCAGCAGCCACTCGAGGGACGCTGTGTTGGGGATGGATAGGGCCAGTTGCTCTCCCCCTGCTAAATAAAGAGTATCACCACTTTGCTCAGGTGCCTCTTTGCTCAGTTAGCAGGGGAAATGGCAGAAGGAAATGGCAGGAGGTTTTGGATGCCTACCAACCCCTTCTTTTGGCAGAGAATACGGTGCGGAATCTCTCACACAACCCAGCAATTCCATGCTGTGTTTAGCACAGGGCATTCTTTCATAGGAGAACAGAAGTGAGTCAGTCCAGTGCAGAGTGACTGAAGAAGCGACGGTTGAGAGACAGTGTGGTTTAGCTGGCAGAGCTAAGGGCTTGGGCCAGGGAGATCTGGGCTCAAATCTCCACTCGACCACAAACTTCTCTGGGCAGCCTTGAGCTGGTCACTGTCTTGGTTGGAACGACCTAGGGTTGTGTTAAAGCTCCCTGTGCATTTATATTTTTCACTGCTCTTCTACCAAAAGGCCCCTGCCTGAAGGGCAGCATATAGTACAGGGGGGTGGGAGGTTGGATCATACAATATAAAACAAATCAGTATACAAACTGAAATAAACTCTACAATAATAATTCAAGGTGCTGGATTTGATCTTTAAAGCCCTAACAGTTTGGGCCCAGGATACCCGAGGGACCGCCTGCTGCCAAGGGTTGCTGCCCACTTGACGAGGTCATCCAGAGGGGCTCTGCTTCGGGTGCCGACAATGAGAGAGACTCGGTTGTCATGCACACAGGACAGGGCCTTCTCTGTGGCTGCCCCCAGACTCTGGAATGCTCTCCCAGTGGCTATTCGCTCCTCAGTCTCCATCACAGCTTTTAGAAAGCATGTAAAATCTTGGCTTTCCCCCCAGGCTTTTATTTGATTGTCTATGCTGCTGCTCTTTGTACTTTGTATTGCTTTTATGTTTGTGTTTTAAATTTTTTATCAAATTTGTTTTATATTTTTAGCTTAATATTTTAATTGTGTCTTTTTTTACAATCCATAAATAAATAAATAAGCAACCAAAATGCCAACCAGCAGCAAAAACAACAAACCAGGAAAGAGACAACTATTCCAGACCAAAAGCCCAACAGACCAGCATCCTGGGGACCGGAGGAAGCTCCAAAGCCTGGGTGCCACCACCGAAAGGGTCCTGCTCCATGTCCCTGCCAGTCACACCTCTGATGGTGGCAGTCCACAGAGTAAGGCCTCCAGCAATTCTCTCAATGAATGGGCAGGCTTCTGTGGCAGTCTGGCAGAAAGCGCCCTCCCCTTTACGTGCTTCCTCCTTGGGGAAAGGGTGGGAAACAAATCTGACAGATACTGAGGCAGCCCATGGTAGAGACATCTCTTCATTTCTGTGTGTTGTACATTTCTGTGTAAATTTCATACAATTTATGGACCCTGTACAAGATCCCCTCGCTTTTGGCTGTTGTTCAGGCAACAGAAATCAAGCACAGAAACTGGCTTACGATCTCAGAGCACTGACGTCCAAACTCGCGCAGAAACTCTGCTGGCTCCAGCTCCCCTCTCATGTACCTCAGCCAAGGTCGGTTTCCCCCTCCGGATATTAAGGCTTGCTTGATGGTGCCAGGGCGGACATGATTCCGAATTTCCCAGTCTAAACAAAGGGGGGCAGACTAGTAAGTCAAGGGCTTCCCTTGGAATGCTTGCTTTTGAGCAAACTCATCCAGAAAATCCACAGGCCACACAGGAACGGATGGGAATACTACTGGTATCAACACTCACCGGCAGCCAGCTTATATGGAGAAGGAAGGAGAACTCCACCCATATCCAAGATCACCGCTTTATAGGGACAGGACATATAATTCCTCCACATGATCAAGTGTGAAGATCTGTTCCAGGCATGGTGCAGGATTCTCAGTCTCCTGGCACAGCGATAAGGCAAGGCATAGAAAAACTTCCTTATGCACATTTTGTAGAAGCCTACATGTCAGGGAAAGGGAAAAGCTTTAGCGGTATATACAAATTAGGTATTTTCAGCTCTTGGGACAATCTCGTAGCCAAATTGCAAGAGGTCCGTGTAAGTACATTAGTTTATCCTGACTTCCCTTTTGACTGTCACTTCTATACGTACTGTATATAGCCAAACAGAAGGCGACTCTAAATTTAAGACAATGGATTAAAAGATCCATCAGGTCAAACCTGTATTTACCCAAAAGAAAGAGGATTCTGAATATGTTAACCCCCACAACCACCACACACACATTTAACAGGAAAGAACTGGGGGGAAACCTTAGCTTAGATTCGGGTAAATACTGTATCATGTTTTTGAGTTTTGATGTTCTGGCTTTGTGTGGGTGACTGTAAGATGTAACAAGCTTCTTACAGGCCCATGGCTCATTTGGCCCCATTAACCTGTTCCTCTCCCGTGATCAGCTAACAGTACAGACTAGAACTATTAAAAACAAAACAAGTTATACCAAATGTAACTATCCAAAAGCATATTGTTGTCAAATCACCTTTTAGTGTCTTCTGCAGTCCCTAGCAGTGAAATATCTTGTCTGTGGATATTTTGTCATTGTAAAATTGGTTTTCTTTTTGTTCTGACCAAGCCCCTCAATTTCTAGAAAGTTCTGCTACAGAAATGCATGTAGGGAAATGTAGGGAGGCTGCTTTGATTACCTAAAGAGGGCACACACGTTACTGGTCAGGCAACACTTATTTTTCTCTGTCCTTCAGCCAATGCCTCACTTTTCAGACCCACTGCTTTAAGCAACACCCATATAGTTCTTTCAAAATGAAACTTGCGCACTGAGCCTCAAATCTGCCTAGAAATCTGAAGCAACACCCAGTGGTCCCTACTCCTAGTTCTAAATATGTTATTGTAGTTATTACAGGTGAGGGGAAGGCATTCTGTACATTCTCAGAAGTATGACCTTTATTATTACTCTTTGGGACAATAATACACCTCAACACAGTCTACCCAAATATAAGGTTGCAAGCCTAGGAATGCTTACTACTAGGAGGAAACTATACTGCTAGCTGTGTTGTTCCATTGGTGGCGGTGGGGGTGGGTGGGGGTGTGAGGGTCCCAAAAGCCAACACTGGGGAAATATCTTTATTAGATCTGACAAGCATGTCACAAAGTAGTGGGGAAGCCTACCGAAAATTTTAAAATTTGAGACTAAAAAAATATTCAGGAACAGCTCCAGTCAGAGTTGGCAAGCCTTAGAGAAGCCGCTACCAGTCTGTGTAGACAGTACTGAGCTAGATAAACCAATGGTCTGACTCAGTATACGGCAGCTTCCTATGTTTGAAATCAAAGCAGCCAAAATGTCCAAGTAAACATCATTTGCAAAAGTGGTGTTTTTTTTAAAAAAAAGGTGGGTGTAAATTAAACATCTTATTTTTATTTAAAACATTTCTATACTGCCCCAAAATTGCATCCAAAACATAAAATACAACAAACACTCTGTAGCAGGAGTTCTTACATTTAGGTAAGACGTTCCCAGATGTTATTGGACTACAGCTCTCAACACCGCACTGCGTTTGACCAGTGTGGCTGGGGATGATGGGAGTTGTAGTCCAACAGCATCTAGGGACCGCCCCGCCCCCCACTCTATAGCCATGCTCCCCGCAAGCAGCACACACAGCTTTCTGATGACAGCCCCCGATTAGCCCGCTACCTCAGTTTCCCCCTTGCGGCTGAGGCTGCTCTCCCACCCCCACGCCTTCCCCACGCTGTGAGCCACTTCCCCTCCCTCTCCCGCAAAATGGCGGGTTGCCAGGTGACCCCCCAGTGACCTTTGGGCCGGGGCGACGACGCGTAGACCCACAGTCACTTCCCGCAGGAGCAAACTCTCGCGAGAGCGCAGCAGAGTCACGAGCGAGGCGGCCTCTCTCCTTTCCCGGCCACGCCCCTCACGTGCGATTGGCTTCCCTTTGGCTGACCCCACTACGGCGTGCGTGAGGTCAAGGGTCAGAGGACGAGGAGGCGGAAGTGGCTCGTCGTCTGAGGCGACTGCGGCGGAGTTGGGCTTTCTGCATCCCGTTTCTCTCCACAGCTCGGGCCCCGCAGGCCCGGGAGCCCTCCCAGGGCGGGCCCTATGAGTGTGTCCCTGGTCGTCCTTCGCTTGGAGCTGGCCGAGACTTCGCCCGTGCCGGGCGGCTTCCCCTTCAGCGCGGCTGGTGGGTGGAGAGGAGGAGGAGGAGGAAAGAGGGGTGAGGAGTGAGGGGGGGGAGGAATAGGCGGGCAGGAGGGAGGGTCTTCGCGGAGTGGAATTGAGGAGATTGGAAATCGGGGGCCGCGGGAGGACGAGAGGGAGCAGCAGCCCTTTCGTGGTTCCTGTCCCAGCCTTAGGGTTGGTTTATTTATCTGCTTGCTTGCTTGATTAAGTGCCGTCAATTCGGTGTCTACTCTTAGCGACCACATCGATAGATTTTCTCCAGGATGATCTGTCTTCAACTTGGCTTTTAAGGTCTCTCAGTGGTGCATTCATGGCTGTTGTAATGAAGCCCATCCACCTTGCTGCTGGTCATTCTCTTCTCTTTCCTTCAACTTTCCTCAGCATTATGGACTTCTCAAGGGAGCTAGATCTTCGCATAATGTGCCTGAAGTAGGATAGTTTGAGTGAAAATTCTGGATTGATTTGTTCTATGATCCATGTGTTTGTTTCCCTGGCTGTCCATGGTCTCCTCAAAAGTTTTCTCCAGCACTAATGTTCAAAAGCGGCAATACTTTTCCTCTCTTGCTGCTTCAAAGTCCAGCTTTTGCATCCATAGGGTGCCATGGGGAGAAACCATTGTCCAAACAATTCTGATATCTGTAGGTATAGTCATGTCATGGCATCTAAATATCCTTCCCAAGGCTTTCATTGAAACCCTATTTATTTATATCTGGAGAGGGGAGTGAGTGAGTGTGTGTGTCTGGATAGATACCCGTGTTTCCCCAAAAATAAGACAGTGTCTTATATTAATTTTAGCCCCCAAAAATGCACTAGGGCAATTAGTGGTAGGTACACCAGAAATTACTGCTAGGTCTTACTTTCGGGGTAGGTCTTACTTTCGGGGAAACAGGGTAGATGGATGGAGAGGGAGAAAGAGAATTTTTAAAGCTGCAAACAATTCGATACAAGTATCTCCTGGATCCCAGAAGGATGCTGTTTGTTAAAAGGGATTGTAGAGATTTATTGTTGATGAGTAAACAGCAATATAATGTGCAGGGTGATTTGGCTTCTGCCTTCTTCATTTGCTTTGGGGTGAGTGTGTGTGTGTGTATAATTGAATATGTATGGAATTGAATGTCTGTTTCCCTGTAACCTATACATTCCCACACACTTTGAGCTACCGGAACCAAACTTGGCAAAGTGACTTCCTAGGACCCTACAAGTAACATAGGGTACCCAGGAACCTGACAATCACCCTGCACAGATGGATATACAGTTGGTACAGCTACAAAAGCCTGAGCAATGCCTGGCACTTAAAGCTTGTTTGTGTGTGTATAAATAAAGTGGAAAGCTTCATTTTTATAGTCTTCTGATACCTGGCTGTCTAGTTACTTCCTATCGACATACTTTCTGTGCATACACATAATATATGTGTTTTGATAAATAACTGAAGTGTTGTCACAGAGAAGGGGGAGAAGACTCTTCTATGTGAGAGTCTGTCTTGTGTTAAATAAGCTGAAATCCTAGATAGATGCATGAACACGTCTATATGAAAAGGGCAAAGTCTTGTTTTCCGCTGCTCTAATGGGTGTAAGCTTCAGGAGAGCAGACTTAGGTTGAACTTAAAGGAGCTTCTTTAAGAACACTTTGACAATGGAACCAGTTCCTGGCAGGGGCAGGGGGAAATTGTGCGCTCTCCCTTGTTGGAGCTCTTCAAACAGAGGCTGGACAGAGGTTGGAGCTTTTCAAACAGAGGTTGGCGATGCTTTAGCTCTGGATTTCCTGCACAGAGCAAGGGGTCGGGCTAAATGGTCTGTAAAGCTCCCTAGGTCTAGGTTTCTGATTTCATAAAGAAAACTTAAAGTTTCCTTCAGCATAATTTTCTAAAGTGGTGTGCTGTTAAGAGAATAATACCATCAAATTCAGTCCACTCTGCTGCTGTTAAGAATATTTATATACCGCTCTTCAACCAAAGTTCTCAAAGCAGTTTATGTAGAAAAATAAATAATATATAAATAAGATGGCCTCCTGTCCCCAAAGGGCTCTCAGCATAAAACTTAGAGCCTCCATATATGTGGAGCTAAACTTTTCTGAGCTAAAAGAAAGGGGATCCATGTCTCAAGAGCTTACAGTCTAAAACGTGACACAGGGGTGGTAACAGGCAGGGGCAGGAGATGAAGGCTGGATAAATAAGGAATGGGCATTGTGTTTATAGTAGTTAAATATATCGGCTTAGCTTAATCTTCTGCCATTGTCACTCCCAAACTGACTCTCAATAAACAGCAACTCAACAGTACAGATCTAAGATGCATTAGGCAGAAAATCTAAGTAGTAGTCTCTAGCTGAAAGGACTTTAGGTGGCAGAGCTGACTTGGATGTTTGGAAAGTGGCAGTTGGTTGGAAAAAACAATCTTGTGCGATCTAATTTAACACGAGTCAGTTTCATATAAATCTGTAAATTACTGTCCCAGATTTGGCACCTGGGGATATTTTGGAAATATTTTGTGCATTTGCTAGCTTTTCCCCATCTGTTTCTCCTCCCCCAACCCCAAGCACAGCTTTCTAGACATTAAATGTTGCTGAGCATTTTTGAGGTGCTGCAGCTGTTTTATAATACAACTGCATCCATTATGCGATTACACTTTTTTGTTTTTTTGCATTACAGAGTTGCATAGGGAAAAATACAGCCCCCCATGCCAAATAAGTGCTCTTAAGGCCTATTTAAAAGGAGTTGTAGTAGCTGTTTATTAATAAACAGTCCTATGCAAGCTGATGTTTGCAAAATAAACTGTAAGGCAGAGCCCTTCTGGAACAAGTAATATTTGAGTATGAGTGTATATGAAGGCCAGTGATTCTTCATGCGAGAACAGTTTGCGCATACAGAAGTGTGTTTTAATTTTAATCTGTGCCATGTTGAACAATATGAGCTAGTGAGAGAATAGGATGTGTGTGTGTGTGTGTGTATGTTTGTGTGTGTGTGTGTGTGTGTGTGACTCTGCTTCCTGAGTAAAACCACACCCACCCCTAGTTCCTGCACACTGTAACCCAGGGGGTCCCAATCTGGTATTGCTGAACTACAACTCCCATCATCCCCAACTACAATTTACTGTGGCTGGGGATGATGGGATTTGTAGTTCAGTAACATCAGGAGTATCACAGGTTGGAAACCCCTGGTGTAAACAAATGTAAGTAGTAAGAGATTAATAACAATGGCAGAAAAGGAGGGCGGAAGTGTGACAAACTGAGCAGGAAGAGTATGTCCTGCAGAGACCCCACCCAAGTAAAGAGAGCCCTTCCCACAGTAGGCAGCTTAATTAGATTCCACCTCTATAAATTATCCTTTAAAAAAGGGGGGGGGCTACCTATCTGTGTTTGTACAGTGCTGTACTTCCTGGCCTAATTTGTACCTATCTGATACAAAAACACAATGACTCAGAGATTGACTAAACTAGGTCATACGTGTGCAGTAGTTCAAATGATGAATACATGATGTGACAGAGGAAGGAAGCTTCAAAGAAGCTCTATGCATTAATAGCCTTTAATGGCTATCATTTTGGAGGGTTTGCTGGTCTTGTTGCTTGAATTGTTGTGCTGCAGCTGTCATAGCAATATGAATCGCTTTTTCTCCTTAGCCACTGAGATGTCTGATGAGAAAATCCAGGAGAAATCGCTAGTGGCAGCCACAGCCTGCTTAGAAGGAAAGGCGCCTGTGGAGAGAGCAGCGATCATTCACCAGCACATTGGCCGCAGGGAGATGACAGATATGATCATTGAGACTATTAATCCCAATACAGGTACTTCCAAAATGCCAGTTTGTTCTCCCAAATACCTTTCTAGAAAATGTACAAAAGCAAATATCAGGGAAGGACTCTTAAGACAAAGGCAGTTTTGTGTGTTTGATGACACAAGCAGTCTCCTTACTGCATATCTGATGCCCAGCTGGCTTCTTGCTCATTATGGCAGGGAAGGGAAGCCTCTAGAGATGACCGAACAGGGAAACGTGTGTAGGCTGGAAGAGAGTTGGTTCCTTTTCTTCTTGGTTTTTGATGTGCCCCCAAATGCCTATTGATTGGGGAGAGCCAGGCCAGTAAAAATGCTAATGTGCTTCAAACGTTTGTGGATGTATTTGCAAGGCAAAGTTCCCGGACATTGTTTAAACTGACATGTGTTGATGCTCCCCAGAATGTTGGTATGTCTTTGGGGCAAGTTTTCAATGACTAGAGCCTTAATGGCATATTTCTAGGGTGATCAGACCTGAGTTACGGAGTCAAAAGTGTTTGCTGGGGATGTTTGGTCACATCCAGTACTCAGCCCTATGACTAGATGATCTCTTGATGGTTTTCTAGCTCTCATCCTATGGCTAAAGAAACTGGTGAGCCAATTTCCATGCCCTTTGCAAACACCTAAATCTGTGGTCTTCACTGTTTTTCAAGCGAGGGCCATTTTTAACAAAAGCCTTCAGTTTGAGAGCCATTTCCCACTGTGCTTACCTCTGCTTAGTACTGTTCTCAGTGCTGGGAGGGCCCTTGAAGAGATACCGAGACCTCTCTTAAGAGCTCTAGGAAGAAAACCCTGGGAAGGGCTACGCTTCCCAGGATGCTGTGCACACCTTCCAAGATGGTGCAAGGGTTCAAGAGGGCTTTGTTTCCCTTGAAGGAGGCCCCCAGTACTGGACAAAGCACAGAATTGCACAATGGGATTGGTCTCCTCCCCATGGTGCCAGGGGGCTGTGCAGAGTATTCAGCTGTGGCGGAAACTTTGCATGGGCCCAACAAACAATTAGGGAGCTACAGTGTTGATGGAGGCTCCCAATTGCTCCTAGACCTCAGCTAGCTCTGAGCAGGAAGCCACAAGAAGTGGGTCCAGCAACACAGGAGAACACGGTCCTAAATAGTTTCTGTTGACTCTAATGTAAACGTTTTCTGGTGGTAACTTCGGGGGGGCAAGCCACAATTTGTTGGGCTCCATAGTTTCCAAAGAATGCATTGCTGTTCCTTATGTATGCAAACAATATTTTGCAAGCGGATTCCCCTCACAGTAGTTTAACTACGTTTTCCTTGATTTGTAAAAAAAGACGAGGTGAGAGCGGCAATGGAAGATGGTAAAGCTTCCGAGGCTTCTTCCCCCGAGGACCGAAGTAAGCAAGATGGCCAAAACGGGGGTGTTGGAACGGCACCAGATTCTCCCTCGAAGCAGCTTCCAGACCAGATTTCTTTTTTCAGTGGCAATCCATCTGTTGAAATAGTTCATGGCATCATGCACCTCTACAAGACAAAGTAAGAAAATGTTTTTCTTCTCATATAGTTTGCGGGTCATAGTAGTCCAAGTAATCTAACACAGTCTAAGTACATCTACATTAGATATTTGTATATTTCCCCCCAGTTTATCCCTGTCTCCATTTTTCTTTCTACCTTTGGTGTCTCTCGTGTCACTTTAGAACATAAGAACAGCCCCGAACTGGTATTTGGAGGCATCCCACCTCTGAAACTGGAGGTAGCTTGTAGCCATTGAGACCTGTCCTCCATGAATTTGTCTAAGCCCCTTTTAAGAACATAAAAGAACAGCCCTGCTGGATCAGGCCCAAGGCCCATCTAGCCCAGCATCCTTTTTCACACAGTGGCCCACCAGATGCTGCTGGAAGCCACAGGCAGGAGTTGAGGGTATGCCCTCTCTAGGCTTTCTAGACTGTAGGCCCCTAGGGGCAAGGACCTGACTTTTCATTCTTTGTAACATACCGCGTACATGGATGGCACTTTATAATTCTCACTTTGATTTGTGCAGCAAGATGACCTCCTTAAAAGAAGATGTAAGGCGCAGCGCCATGCTGTGTATCCTCACGGTCCCTGCCACGATGACTAGCCATGATCTCATGAAGTTTGTAGCTCCTTTTTATGAAGTCATTGAACACATGAAAATCATCCGAGACTCCACCCCCAACCAATACATGGTGCTGATCAAATTTAGTACACAGGTAAAAGTTGAGAGATACCAAAGGCTATCTTGGCTGAAGTGTGAATGCTTTCCTCCCAATAGAAGGCTCCTTAGGCTTTTTGTAAAGGGCATTTTATCCAGTTATTGTGTCTGTCCAGGAGAATTGAAGTAGCTGCGTAAGTCCAGAATTATCCATGCAATGCATCCCAGGGAAAACACTGGCCATTTTGACACCGAACTACGCCGAGTGTTCAGTGTACCGTGACTGGGGCACATCTAGCTGTCAACTAGTGGTAAAACTACCATTGTGAACTTCTAATTCTGGAGCAGAGTGACTCATTCATCTTGTCTTTTGAAGTGCCATGACTCAAAGAATGTCTCTAGGTGTTTGTTTTTCACTTTGGGTCTGCTTCCCCTTCTGAACCTTTGAGACAAAGTGGGTGGGTGCAAAAACTGACTAAGATTATACTCATTTGAAGCAGGGTGGGGGTGGGCAGGGGAGAAGCTCCACTCCACTCTGGCAGGGTGGGATGTGTGCCTTGATTCTGGTATTTGGGCTACTGTTGTGGCCATTGGATTTCTAGAGCCCAGAAAAGTGCTGAGGGGAAGACCTCCTACCTGTTGAGACTGTCTCTCCTCCCCCTCACCCCGCTGATAGAGCACCTAGCATAGATCATCCTTAACAACATGTGGTGCTGGTATCCTTAACATGGTCCCATGATGTCAAGTTTCCGAGACCTCTTTCCTTGTCCACTTGCTTGCTGAGGGATTCCTGAGCTTTTCAGAGGATTCTGGAAGACTGAATATTCTAGAGAGCACACTTTGTCAGAGTGCTGACAAAGCCTGTCTTGCTTCACTGGCCTCTTACAAATGACAATGGTGGGGAATTGTGTTTAAGACACATTTGTTAATGTGTGTCTTAACGGACTGATGTGGCTTTGCAAAAAGACATAAGCCCTACCTGCATGCTTATGAGCCAACTGACACAATGCCAAAGGGATAGGCAGTTCTGGGGAGAGAGGAATGCTGGCCACACCAGTTCCCAAAAGGGTGTGGCCAAAGGACAGGGTCTTTAGCCCTGGAAGGACATTGGGGTAGCTGCAGGGCAATTGGAGAGTGCACCAGACCCTGGATGTCCATCACCAAAAAGGCCCTCTCCCATGCTGCATGGGACCCAAAGACAGACTCCGGAATAGTAACCAGGCAGATCTGGGTGGGAGGAAGCAGTCCTGAAGGCATGTTAGTCCCAAAGCCATTTAAGGATTTAAAAGAGGTAGCACTTGGAATGTCACCAGCCAGGGAGATGTGGGTGCTCTCCGTTAGTTTTCTATTGGGTGGGAACTCCTCTGCCCGATGCTTTGCCATGTTGGGCTCCATCTCTCTTTCCTTTGGCTTGCCTGTAGGCTGATGCAGACAGCTTCTACATGGCTTGCAATGGCCGCCAGTTTAACTCCATCGAAGAGGATGTTTGCCAGTTGGTCTACGTAGAGAGGGCGGAAGTCTTCAAGTCGGAAGATGTAAGATCTTTATTTCTTGGGCTTCTCTCCTTGGTTGCTCCTTGTCCTCGCCTCCTGGGGTACGTGCCCTTGGGGCTTGACAAATGTGTCTTCAGATCTTTAATTGCCATCGCCTCTCTCTTGCTGAAGCTTGCAAAGCAAAACTGAAATGTGTGATGAGCTGCATACATGACTTAAGAAATGCATATGCCTTCTTCTTTACAAAGGGAGCCAGCCTTCCTGTCATGGACCTGATTGAGCTTCCCAAGTGCACCGTCTGCCTGGAGAGAATGGATGAGTCGGTCAACGGGATTCTCACCACCCTTTGCAACCACAGCTTCCACAGCCAATGCCTGCAGCGGTGGGAAGACACCACGTAAGGAGGCGATCGGCAGTCTGTGTTTGGCGGTGGTGTGCTTTTGGAGTGTAACTTGTCATAGGGGATTTTTTTTTTTTTTTTGCCCCTCATTGCAGGAAGGCCAGTTTACAGTGAGAAACCTTGACTGGTCAAAATTCATTTCCCCTACTAAGTAAAAGACTGAAAGCTCCCCAGAGTCGTTACAGGTCAGCTCACGTGGCCAGTTGAGGCAGGAGCTTCTGAGAGCAGATTCTTGGGTTATCTGAATGAATGAATAGCTTTATTGCGATCATTGATCAGATGTACAAACAAATACTACATTCTGATGAGAATTCGATCATACAAAGTGCACCAACATAGAAGCCTCTTGTAACGGCATCTAGAAAGTAGGGCTAGAGGTTAGGTGTTGGCAGATCTTAACAGCAGCCGTACAAAATTTGACAACGTTGTAGGTGATAAAAGGTTTCATTTGCAAGAAGGAGTGTGACATAAAAGTCATTTCGGCCGCGAAAATGTGATAGCAGAAGAGAAATGAAACTGCGCCGACTATCATTATAAAAAGAACATAACGGTCCATGGTGGACAGATTCAACCTCACCTGAGCCACAAGGGCAAATCCGACTGGCCAAGGGAGTTTTCCAAAGCCTTCCAGATAGAACTGCTGATGGTAAGGCATCATGTCTTGCTCTGAGAAACACCCTGTGATGGCTTGGTAGGGAAAGAGATAGTAGGTCTTGGGTTACCTTGCATTCGCCCAAGAGAGCACCCTCCATGAAGGCTGGTTGGCATTGTCATTCCATGCAACCAAGAAGCGATCCAAGTGAATAGTCTCTGAGGCAAAACGGGAAAAGGTGGCTTACGGAGCCAGTTCTGATTTTGTCCTCAGCCCAAAGTTGGAGGGCTTAGAAGCTTCTCGAGATGAAACCGGGCTTTGTGAAATCCAACCCTACAGGCTGGATAAA
This sequence comes from Hemicordylus capensis, assembly GCF_027244095.1. NCBI lineage: Eukaryota > Metazoa > Chordata > Lepidosauria > Squamata > Cordylidae > Hemicordylus > Hemicordylus capensis. The sequence goes on from NC_069671.1 coordinate 12,782,334, forward strand.
AAGTGTACTGAGTGTGTAGCTAGGGGACTGGTTGGCCACCCTTTGCCTAGCTCGTTTTGCCTCTTGGAAATTTTCTCACATTTTTTTTCTATTCTTCTCTGGCTCTCCAGGTGTCCTGTGTGCAGATATTGTCAGACGCCAGAGCCAGTGGAAGAGAATAAGTGCTTTGAGTGCGGAGTCCAGGAAGTGAGTGGCAGATGAGGGGTGGAGGCAGTTGGAATTGGTGTGATGGCTGCTCTTGCTAGCTTGGTATCCTTTCCCTGCGGAGAGAGACTCAGCTCTGCCACTGGAGCCCTGCTCTGGTGAACCACTTGCTTCAATCTAGCCAGTTAAGGCAGGAGAGCTGGCCTTGTGGTCGCAAGCATGTACTGCCCCCTTTACTAAGCAAGGTCTGCCCTGGTTTGCATTTGAATGGGAGACGACATGTGCGAGCATGATGAGATATTCCCCTTAGGGGATGATGGGGCCACTCTGGGAAAAGCAGATGCGTGCTTGCATGCAGAAGGTTCCAAGTTCGCTCCCTGGCAGCATTTCCAGGATAGGGCTGAGAGAGATTCTTGCCTGCAACCTTGGAGAAGCCGCTGCCAGTCTGTGTAGACAATACTGAGCTAGATGGACCAATGGTCCGACTCGGTATAAAGCAGCTTTCTATGTTGCTAATCCTGAGCTGTGTTGCAATCTTGCTGAGAGAGGAACTGGAATGAGGAGCAATTGGAATATGGACTCCTTTTTAAGAAGAATACTCCTAGCCTTGAGCTAGGTGTGGATGTTGGCCAACTAGGTCCTGCTAACCTTCCCCTGATGCAGATGCCTTCTAGCCATCACGGTGCCTGCATCCACAACTGTTCCAGCTTTCAGCCTTTGTTTTCGACCCTGCCTTTCCGATCCAAAAAGGAGCACTCAAGGCAATCTGCAAGATTTAAAATCTATGCAAAAGAAATTACAATAAAATCTCCAAATAGTTAAAATGACTGGCAGAGCTGGACCCGCAAACCAGAGGGGAGTACAAACAATCATCAAGCAGGAGCCAAGTTGCATGCTTGTCGGAACAGAAAAGCCTTTGAGTGACAACAAGAAACCATCACGAAAGGGGTCAAATGGCTCTCCTCTGGAAGGGAGTTGAGCATTCGGGGTTGTAGTTGCCCCCAAGGACAACAAATACTTATATACCGCTTTTCAACAAAAGTTTCTAAAGCGATTTACACAGAGAAATAGATAAGATGGCTCCCTGTCCCCAAAGGCTCACAATCTAAAAAGAAACATAAGTTAGACACCAGCAACAGCCCCTGGAGGGATGTTGTGCTGGGGATGGAGAAGGCCAGTTGCTCCCCCCTCTCATTAAAGAGGATCGCCACATTTAAAGGTGCCTCTTCACCCAGTTAGCAGAGGCAAAGGTTTGTTGCCCCTGAGGAAGCCCTCTTCTCTTGCTTCCCCCAGGGGTGGAAGCTTCCCTTGTTGCCTGAGTGTCTCTTCCGTTGCACCCCTCCCACTAACTCATCTCCAAGACAGGGTTGAGAGAGACTCCTGCCTGCAACCTTGGAGAAGCCGCTGCCAGTCTGTGAAGACAATACTGAGCTAGATAGACCTATGGTCTGACTCAGTATATGGCAGATTCCTTTGTTCCTCTGTTCCTGTCATGCAGAACCTTTGGATATGCCTGATCTGTGGGCACATCGGATGTGGACGCTACGTGAGCCGCCACGCGTACAAGCACTTTGAGGAGACTCAACACACTTACGCCATGCAGCTGACCAACCACAGAGTCTGGGACTATGCCGGAGGTACTGCTTTTCCCTTGGGCCTCTTGAGGGACAGCCGTGCTTGGCCCCAGAGTGGCCAGGCGCTGAGCCGTCTCTTGCCAAAAGGTAGCTTTCAATCTCCCATCAGTCTCTTTGGCAGACCCTGCTACTTCCTGTCTGCGGATGTAGCTTCCTCTAGTGACAGCCTGGATGGCGTCAAGAGGGGCTTGGAGAACTTCATGGAGGAGAGGTCTATCAACGGCTACTAATCGGAGGGCTGCGGGCCACCTCCAGCTTCCAAGGCAGGATGCCTCTGAGTACCAGTTGCAGGGGAGCAACAGCAGGAGAGAGGGCATGCCCCTTTCAACTCCTGCCTGTAGGCTTCCAGTGGTATCTGATGGACCACTGTGTGAAACAGGATGCTGGACTAGATGGGGTCTTCTTGGCCCTGATACAGCCAGGCTGTTCTTATGTTCTTATGAATCCAAGGGGGCAGTCTAACATTGTTCAAACGGGCACAGGCATTTCCCATAGGAAGGATAAAGTGCTGGCGAGCACAAGAAATGTCACTGAGCGCTACCAGGGAGAAGGGGCCACCGCTCAGTGGTTGAGCATCTGCTTGGCATGCAGAAGGTTCCAGGTTCAATCCTTGGCAGCATCTCCAGGCAAAGCTGGTCGTTGTTGGCACTATGGAGGTGGATAGATCCTCATCCCCATGAGATGGAGCTGTAGAGGTGTGCACGGAAATGCGGAACTGCGATCCGGCACTGGGCTGGGGGGTTCCTTTAAGAGCCGGGGGGGAAACCCCTCCCGCCGCTTTCCCCCTCCGGCACCTGTAGTTCTTTTAATAATTGGGACGGCAGGATACCTCCCTGCCGCCCCTTATGTTTTGCTGCCGCCGCCGCTGCCGGCTACACTGCAAAAGGCTTCAATAAGCCTGTAGTGCATGCGTGTTGGCGGAGACGTGAAGCGCGCACGCTACAGGCTTATTGAAGCCTTTTCCAGCGTAGCCGGCAGCAGCAAAACATAAGAAGGGGCAGCAGGGAGGTATCCTGCCGCCCCAATTATTAAAAGAACTACAGGTGCCGGAGGGGGGAAGTGGCGGGAGGGATAAGGAAACCCTTCCCCCGCTCTTAAAGGAACCCCCCCAGCCCAATCACCCGAACCGCCAATGTCCGGACCAGTCCGGAGGCCTGTAGAATGGCCTCCGGAACAGTCCGGGCTCATCTCTGTGGAGCTGTAGTTCAGTGGTAGAGCATCTGTTCGGCCCCAGGTTCAATCCCTGGCAGCATCTCCAAGATAGGGCTGGGAGAGACTCCTGCCTGAAACCTTGGACAGCTGCTGGCAGTCAGTGTAGGCAGTACTGAGCTAGATGGGCCAATGGCCTGACTCGGTGTAAAGCCGCTTGCTCTGTTCCTACTGCCGTTTATGCACTTTGTCCTATGGGGGAGGTTGAGAGCAGGACAGCCTCTTTTCCTTGTGTGAGGCAATGGGCCGCGAGGGCAGGCTGAGTGGTCGTCTCCGGGGCCTGGAATTATGGTGTTCCAGATCAGGGATTCTCAACGTTGGGTCCACAGATGTTATTGGACTCCAACTCCCATAATCCCCAGCCCCAGTGGCCTTTGGTTGGGGATTATAGGCGTTGAAGTCAAAAAAAAAAAAAAAAAAAAAATTGGGGACCCAAACACTGAGAATCCCTGTTCCAGATCATGCCTTTCAGTCAAATTAGCTTGACACACTAAAACAGTACCAGGAATCTCCCCGGGTTTCTCTGGCCAAAATGTCTTTCCCCTCCCATCCGTCCACTCTCCCAGCCCTGTTGCCACCTGGCCAGGCCACCTCCTGTGTGCCTGAGCAGAGGGGCTTCATCGGAGTGGGGCCTTTTCTCCTCTTGTATGTCGTCTTCGGGGCGTGGAGGGGGGCAGAGGGGTGATTGAGGTACTTGCACTCTTGTTTGCCTCAGAGCTCCCTCCACTGAATGCAGTTCTCAAGCCGAAGGCAGTGTGTACAAGGCGACCAGCTGTGTGTTGTGTTTCTCTCTAGACAATTACGTCCACCGGCTGGTGGCCAGTAAGACTGATGGGAAGCTGGTCCAGTACGAGTGTGAGGGGGACATCTGCCAGGAGGAGAAGATCGATGCCTTACAGCTGGAGGTAAAGCGCCTTGGCTTTCAGTCTCTTCCTCCTCTTTCTTCCCCTGCTTCCAGCTCATTTAACGGATATCCCATTAAGAGCTTCTGATGCCCCTGGACCTTTATTCAGGAATTCACCAATTCTTACCCGACTCAATCTGGGGTGGGTGGATAAGGAACCCCAGCGAATGAGCTGAAAGATTCACTTCTGGCTAGCCCTTTCGTGTCCTCTGCTGACCTCCCTGTGACTTGTGGTGGAGACCAGTGTTCCCTCTAACAGGGATTCCCAGATTTTGACTACAATCCCCAGAATCCCCAGCTGCAGTGGCTTTTGCTTGGGCATTATGGGAGTTGTAGTCAACACCATCTGGAAATCCCTGTTAGAGGGAGTACTGGAGGTGACTGCCGTACCCCACTCCTAGCTGCTGTGATTTGATGTGATCTGCCCACTTGAGTCTGGCACTATTTCCCAAAGAAATTTGGGTCTGGTTGCAAACAGCCCAGACAGCTGAGGAAATCAGATTCTGAACTCTTTTTAGGGCAGAATTCTTGGCCTCTCCCTGGCGCAGACAGAGTCCCTCTCCCAAACGGAGCAGAGCTGTCTCCACAGGAGCTCATTTTCTGTTGCGTGAACTGTGTGACACCCTTGTGTCTTCCTTTCCCTGTCAACACAGTACTCGTATTTGCTAACAAGTCAGCTGGAATCCCAACGGATCTACTGGGAGAACAAGATAGTCCGGATAGAAAAGGATACTGCTGAAGAGGTGAGTGTGAGTCCTTCATGGGGCCGATAGTGCAGCTGTCTGTTGTGAGGAGGGCACGCAGGAGGAGGAGCTCTAAGTCAAGCTTCACTGAGTGAGTGAACTTGTCCTCGTGGGCATAGATTCCTGGGTAGGAGGGGGTTTACCCAAGGATCTGTGGTTGTCTGGGGCACCAAGAGTCGTCCTCACCCAGCCGTTCCGAACTTGGGTGGCCCAGATCTGCTACCCTGGTTAAAAGTGAGGGAGGACCAAGAGAGCCATCCTACAGCCTTGGGTTATCTGCACTGCTGTTGCTTTTTAGACCCTTCTTGGGAGCCAGCAGCCATGTGGCTAGCGAGGCCAGGCAGAGTGGAGCTGCAGTATGAACTAAGGGCTGCCTCTCTGCTGCTTGCGCGATGCATTGTGGGACACTGGAGGACCCAGCTTGGTTTTCTTCCTCTCCTGGAGCGTGTGGCAGCTCAGTTGTGTCCGGGTTGGTTAAATAGACTGGAAAACGCCGGTTGGGTTGGTCTGGGAGGCACTGAGTGAAAGCATGCATCTCCTCCATTCCACATACATCCATGTGGAAGGAGTAGAGTGAGAAGCACATGGACATGAAGCGGCCTTATCCTGAGCCAGCCCTTCGTCCAGCTTGGTGTTGTCAGTACTGATTGGCAGAGTTTCAGACAGAGAAGGGTCTTTTCCATCCCTATCTGGAGATGCCAGGGGCTGAACTCGAGACCATTTGCATCCAAAGCAGAACTCTGGACTCGCCACGAGGATTAGGAACATAGGAAGCTGCCTTCTAAGGAGTCGGACCATTGGTCTACCTAGCTCAATGTTGTCTACACTGGTTGGTAGCAGCTCTCCAAGGTTTCAGGCTTTCACGGCCCTACCCGGAGATGCTGCCAGGGATTGAACCGGGGACCTTCTGCATGCAAAGCAGATGCTCTTTCACGGAATGGGGCCCATCCCAGGAAACGTTGGAAGCTGCCTCGTACGGAGTCAGAGCATTCTCTACCCTGAACAGCAGCTGCAGCTCTCTGAGGTTTTGGGCAGGAATCTCTCCCAGCCCTACTCCTTGGAGAGAATAGGGTGTCCCTTCCCATGAAGAGATGGCTTGTAGGATCATCAGACTTCCATGGCACTGGGTGGGGGCGGGGGGAAGGGTAGGATTCAGGTGGCGATGCCTTCTCAGTTTTGGAGATAATACAGCTGAGAAAACACTACCAAACTGGGACCGCCACGGCGGGACCAAAATGTGAAAATACAGCTACTCGAGTGAAAGCAAACCTGTCAGGCAGGAAAAATGAGAACAGGAAAAGAGTCTAGGCACCAACTAGAAAACACCTCCCCAAACACACATTCCTGGAAGGAATCCTAGACTGCTGCCAGAGTAGGTCTGTAGATGTAGATGTAGTAGATGTCCAGTTTTTTTTTCTGAATAAACACTGAATCAACTTTTTGTTCTCCCACAGCTGTGGGAGTGATCGGAATCCAGAACTGTCCATTAGGACGGGAGCATCCACTAGGGGGACCCGTAGCATGGCTGTAGCTTCCAGAGCCGAAGCATAAAGGTTCCTTGGGCAGCATCAGACTGTCTTTCCCTGGCCAGCCAGGCCTGCACATCTTTCACAGGATGGTCTAAACCTTCCAGGGAGGGGAACGGTTAGATCTGCTGGTCCAGACTGGGGTTCCCAACTAGGGGTGTGCATGGAATCGGCTGGTTCAGTTCGAGTCCGGAGCAGACTCGAACCCAACCGGGCCAGTTCGGTCCTGCACCCCCTCGAACCCTCAGTTCAGTTCGGTCCAGGGGGGGTTCGCAAACATTCTTCTGCTCCTTGGCCAGTTTTTGGCCTTCCCTGCTCGTCGGGGTGGCCATTTTGGAGGCTGTGCGTCTGCACGATTGGCCTCTGCGTGGCCTGAAGAGCTGGCCAAACTGGCTGGAGGGGAGCATATAGAAAGCCCACAGTGCGGGGGGACCTCTGCAGACCCCCCCTCCACCTCCAGCAACTCCCCGAAAATATTTATTATTTATGCCAGGAAAACGTTCGCAACCCCACCAAAAATTTGGGGGGTGTTCGGTCCGGGGTCGGCCCGAACAGGGAATGGTTCGGCCTTGAACCGTCAAACTGAATTGGTTTGACGTCGAGCTGGTTTGCACATCCCTATTCCCAACCTTGCATCGGCCTTGCATGCGGAAGCTCCCTGCTTCAATCCCTGGCAGCCTCTCAGGGGAGGGCTGGGAAAGACTCCTGCCTGGCACCTTAGAGAGCCTCTGTCAGAGTAGACAGTTCTAAGTTACATTGACAGAGTGTCTGGGGAAGGTCTGTAGCTCACTGGCAGAGCATCTGCTTTGCATGCAGAAAGTCCCAGATTCACTCCCTGGCAGCATCTCCAGGGAGGGCGGGGAGAGACTCCTGCCTGGAACCTTGGAGAGTTACTGCCAGTTGGTGTAGACAATACAGAGCCTCAAGGGTCTGAGTCATATATAGGAGGACCTCAATATTTGTGGGGGTTCCCTTCCATGGTGCAACCAGATATGGAAATGGCGAATATTGAGTCATGGGGGGGTTTGGGAGGAAACCTCAACAAAGCATCATATTTCACCGGAGGCGGGATGCAGGGGGAAGCCGCTTGCCATACTTAGCTGTTCCCCCTGTGCCCTGGAATGCCTCCAAATCAGCCAGAAATCGCCACACACATCCCCCCCCCCCTTTAAAATGACTCCGAAACACAAAATGGCGGCCGGAACTTCTCTCCAGTCATTTCCAGCCACCCCTGACCCGCAGATATGCACGGTCAACATTCCCCCCCCTCCGTGTATGCCGAGGTCGGATGTCTGTTACCCAACTGCAGTTATGTGAATTGGCAGATATCGAGGTCCTCCTGTATCCCCTTATGTTGGAGTAGAACTCCCATCACCCCCAGTTACAATGGCCTCTGTCCTGTGGCTGGAGATGATGGGAGTTGTGCTCCAACAGCACCTGAAGATCCATGGCTGGGGTCCCCTGGATCTTAGGAGGACCTCAGAAGGGCTCCTCTTTTTCCTTGCAAACCTGTTGAAACATCCACACTAGCACTCTGATCGCTTTGGGTAACAAGTCGGGAGAAAACTCCAGCTGAACTGGAGGGAGAATCGAAGGTATTAGACGCCTCCTTCACAGGAAGTTTGCTGCCCTCTTGGTTGGAGATTCTGACATGAGGACTAAGCTCTGGAAGGCATAGGGGATTTGGGGTCACCTGGATTAGGTGGTGGAGCCACCTAATGGCACAGCAGGGAAATGACTTGACTACGAAGCCAGAGGTTTGTGGTTCGAATCCCTACTAGTATGTTTCCCAGACTATGGGAAACACCCATATCGGGCAGCAGCGATCTAGGAAGGTGCTGAAAGGCATCATCTCATACTGTGCGGGAGATGGCAATGATTAACCCGTCCTCTATTCTATCAAAGAAAACCATATGGCAGGCTCTGTGGTCACCAGGAGTCGACACCAACTCGACGGCACAATTTATCTTTAGATTAGGTGGTGCCCCCTCACTATGGGGGTTCTTGATCAAACTCTCAAGCCATTGTCATTATAATTGCTGCTGTGGGAACCCGAAGCTTGACCCTGAGGCCTTCTAGGGCCCCGAGAACCTGGAAGCAGCTTCTGTCCGTACTGTGTTGAGTAGATCGATGGTCTGGCTCAGTATAAGGCAGTTGTGTCTGTTCATATGTATTCAGCCCTTGGAGGAGGAGAGCTGATCTTGCAGTCGTGGGCATGGATGGTCCGCTTTGCTAAGCAGGGTCTGCCTTGGTCTGCATTTGGATGAGTGACAACATGGGAGCACTGAAATATAATTCCCCATAGGGCACGATGCCTCTCAATACTAGTTGCAGGGGAGCAACAGCAGGAGAGAGAGCATGCCCTCACCTCTTGCCTGTGGGCTCCCCAGTAGTATCTGGTGGGCCACTGTGTGAAACAGGATGCTGGACTACATAGGCCTCCTTGGGCCTGATCCAGCAGAGCTGTTCTTGTGTTATGTTCTTATGGGGCCGTACCTCACTGGTAGGGCATCTGTTTGGCCCCAAGCTCACTCCCCAGTTTCTCCAGTTAGGACTGGGAGAGATTCCCACCTGCAACCTTGGAGAAGCCGCTGCCAGTCAGTGTAGACCAGGGATTCTCAATGTTGGGTCCCCAGATGTTATTGGACTTCAACTCCCATAATCCCCAACCAAAGGCCACTGGGACTAGGGATTATGGGAGCTGAAGTCCAAGAACATCTGGGGACCCAACATTGAGAATCCCTGGAGCTAGTCTGTGTTTCTCAACCAGTCCACAAGGTGTTGGCTACTGGTCCAAGAGGCATCACTAACAAAAATCATCCCCCCAAAAAAACAATTTTGGGCTGGCGGGGGCTCTCTGGAGCTCATTTCCAGGCAGCCCTTCCTGCTGGATAACGTACATTTCGATTCCTTGAAATGAACATTACCCAGCAGCGAGGGCTACCCTGAAATGAGCTGCCCGAAATTGTTTTTTGGGGGGGTGCCTGGGGGTGGGGTGGGGGCAACCCCCTTACCAACTTCTGGTCTGGGGTGGGGGCAACCCCCTTACCAACTTCTGGTCTGGGGTGGGGGCAACCCCCTTACCAACTTCTGGTCTGGGGGCAACCCCCTTACCAACCGCTGGTCTGGGGGTGGAAACTGCACACGAATAAAGTACTGGTCCATGACTCCAAAAACGTTGAGAAACACTGAGCTAGATGGACCAATGGTCTGACTCAATCTATGGCAGCTTTTTAAATGTTCCTATGATTGTTTGAATTGGCCTTTCCCAGCTTCCACTCTTTTCTTTGAACATGTGGCTTTCCCTACTGACGGCTGTAGTTGGGTGGAAATAGGCAAGAGGCCCTCGCCACCCCCACTTGGTGCATAGGTCAGACCCTTGGCACATGGTCGCTTGGCAGAGGAAGCAAAGCTGCTTGCTTGCATAGACTTCGCCCCCCACCCCTGAAACAGGAAACCAAGGCCCCCAGAGGGGTGGGGGGTGGTTTCTCTCCCTCTCTCTTTGTTTGCTTTGTGTGAGACTGAGGACTTATGTCAATAGAACTGTGTCATGTGATCCCTTGCTTACTGTAGCAAAACCTCCAAATGCAAGCTTTTCAAATGACTGGGCAGGAATTCCGAGAGGAACTGTACTCTCTGCATGCCAGCAACTTATATGCAAATTCACTGCTTCTCTCGGCTGCGTTGGCTAACACCAAACCCTCTAGCCAAACCCTCGGTGGAATACTTTTTAAAAGTAGAACTGTCCAAAGCAAAGCTGCTAAAAACTGGCCCAGTTCACGGCAGGACTGTTGTAGGGTGGCTGGGTGTTTTTTTTAGCACTATCGAGTACTATAAAAAGGCAGCACATCTTGGAGAACTTGCTGGCGCTCTTGTTAGGATCATCCTTGCTCTGGTTTTGCATGTGAAGTCTCCATCCTTCAATTCGCCATATGTTACTTCTGAGTAACTGCGGCTGAATTGCTAGAGGAGTTGATTGAAAGCAGCAACAGCCCTTCCCCTGCTGTTGCTCCCCAGAGCAATCAGTATTCAGAGGCAGTATTCAGCATACTGCCTCTGAACATGGAGGCTCCATTTAACCATCAGAGTTGGTGCTGAGCGCTAGCCCAGACACGAGTCTCTGTGCACATGCTCTTTCTTTGCAGTCTCTGCATCAACACATTTGGGACCTTGAGTTATTGCTCTGGAATATTTCAGCAGGCCAGTGGGTGTCCTGATACCCTACTGTAATTCAGCTCAAGTATGTGTGGTTAAAATAATCACACATTCTTCACCTTCACCCTGCCTCCATTTGTTTTCCTTTCCTCTGTGGCCTCCTTTGTGGTCTGTTTTCTAGATTGTCAGTCCCTTGGGGCAGGGACCTTTCCTCTTGTCGTCTTTTCTTTATATATAAAAGGCTAAGGATGTACATGGCAAGCCCCACCCACACAGTGCTTTACCAATCGGAGGTAACAGACCACATGCACCATGGTGATTGGACAATGGGGATTCCATATGCAGATAGGGAGGAGGAGCCTGTGAGAGCAGCACCACCATGGTGATTGGACAGTGAGGATTCCCTTCTCTTCCTTCAGATCCCAGGCAGAGGGCTTTTATTTGTTTGTTTATTTTATTTCTCATGGTTTTTATACCACCTGATACGCATATCTCTAGGTGGTGTACAAAACTTAAAATATTTAAAAGTCACAAATTAAAATACATGATGGCAATAAACACAATATAATCAAATTATTAAAACCAGTTTTTAAAATTATTAACATTAATTCTAATTAAAAGCCTGAGAGAACAGGAGGGTCTTGAGGTTCTTCCTGAAAACAAACAGAGAAGGAGATGCTCTTATTTCAGCAGGAAGTTGATTCCAAAGCCCTAGGGAAGCCACAGAGAAAGCCCAGCCCTGGGTCTCCACCAAACGAGCCAGTGTCAACTGTAAGTGGCCTAGGAGAGAAGAGGGCCTTCTGTCATTTGCACTGGGAGATGGAGAGGGTGAGAAATGAGGGGAGCCCTCTCTGACAAAGCAGTAGGTTTCTTACCTTCTCAGAAATGAAACTTCTGGGGAGGAGACCTGTGTGGTGTTGGAGTTACTTGCCACTGGCGAGCTGGCAAGTGGGTTTGTAGATGCCTGACAACAAAGGAGGAACGAAGCCTTGATCATGCAACACACCACAGCTCTCTATGGAAATCAAGGATTAATTCTTAAATCTTGTAATATATATTCTAAACAATTATTATAACACTTTAACAAAATACATTTTTATTTAAAACATATCAAAACGTCTCGTATTATAAACTGTAACTATCATGTGAAAAAATACAGTATAACCACTCCATTTCAAAATATGCACTTCATTGCCAGATACATACACTTTACTTCCAGGACTCCTTTGTGAAAGGGTTGCAAGTCTCTTAGTACAGTCCATGACTTGCGGAATGATCACCATCCTCTAAACAGTAGCTACAATATTTTTATTTTGTTTGTTCTTCCTAAAGTAGAACACCACTTCAGCCTTCTTAAAGTGGCTCAGGGCTGTTTACATTAAAAAATAAAAACCCATAATAAAGCAATTAAAATCAAGAAATATTTAAATTAAAACTAATTATCATTAAAAGCCAGGCTAAAAAATATATAAAAAGCCAGTCTTTATATTTGGATTGCATACACCGCCTAGAGATGTATATCTCAGGTGGTATATAACTGATTAAATACATCAATAAAAAGATGGGTCTTGAAGGCTCTCCTGAAGGCTTCCAAGGAAGATAATCCTCTTGTATCCATGGAGAGCACATTGCACAACCTAAGAAAATACTATCTTCTAAACAAAAGCCAGATGCGATTAGGCAAAATGTGTCATCTTCATTGGCTGCTGATTTCAGAAATCATACTATGCAAAGCACATATGGTCCACACCCCCTCCTGGAACCGATTGCTATTATTTTATGGGCGCTTGTAGTTGTCATTGATATTTAGTAACCTCGCATCTTCCAATGTGTGGCCAGTCCCTTAGTGTAGATGCCTGCTCGTAGAGCAGCATGGCCAGTGGTGGTTTTCAACTCAGTACCAGCCTTTTAGGTGGCGTGTAGCTCTAGCCTTTTTCTTGGCTCTCTGTTGCCCCGTCATAATGTTAACGGCTGTGCGGTGGGGCTGTTGACCTTTGCACGCAGTTAATTCTCAGACACCACAAAGAACAAATTCCATTCATCCAGCAAGGCATGCGAAGACTCCGTTTTGGGCCGTCTGCTTCTCTTAAGTGTACAGGTGGACCTTGTTATCCACGGAGGTTCCATGCTTGGCTACAACTGCGGATAACAGAACCACGGATAACAAGACATTGAGGCTACAGGAACTGAGTGGGTGGGGAGTGGGTTAGGTTCCTGGTAAGGTAAAGTGTGCCTTGTTGAGTCAGTGTCGACTCCTGGCGCCCACAGAGCCCCGTGGTTGTCTTTAGTAGAATACAGGAGGGGTTTACCATTGCCTCTGCCTGCACAGTATGAGATGATGCCTTTCAGCATCTTCCTATATTGTTGCTGCCGATATAGGTGTTTCCCATCGTCTGGGAAACATACCAGCGGGGATTCCAACTGGCAACCTCTGGCTTGCTAGTCAGCCAAGGTTGACTCCGGGCCAATCACTTCTCTCTCAGCCCAACCTACCTCACAGGGTTGTTGAGAGAATAAACATAACCATGTACAGCTCCTTGGAGAAAGAGCATGGATATAAATGTAATAAATAAATAAGTCATTTACCCGCTGCGCCATTAGGTGACTTAGGTTCCTGGTAAAGGTAAAGTGTGCTGTCAAGTCGATTTCGACTCCTGGCGCCCACAGAGCCCTGTGGTTGTCTCTGGTTGAATACAGGAGGGGTTTACCATTGCCTCCTCCTGTGCAGTATGAGATGATGCCTTCCAGCATCTTCCTATATCACTGCTGCCCGATGTAGGGTTGCCATATTCTGGCTTTCCAAATCCAGGTGCCTAATTTGCATATTATGTAAATTGGCTTGAAAATAATTTTTTAGCAGAATAGTGACTACATTTTGCTCCGTAACTCCGCTTCTACAAGGGCTAGAGCTTAGCTTTTTTTAAAAAAAAAGAAAGCTAAAATCCGGGCGAATCTGGGTGGGCTAAGTAATCTGGGTGAGATGCTTAGAATCTGGGTGAAACACAGAATTTGGGGGGGGGGGACATGGCAACTCTCGTTCCGGGAGGTGAAAAAAGTGCTTTAAAAGGCAGAAATAATAGCAACTAGCCGACCCGCACAGAGCATCTGTGTGCTATTTGGGGCCGGCTGTTCCCCCCCCCCGCCTCCTGATCCACTCTCTCTTTCCCACTCACCCCCTTTCCAGTCTCTCCGCTGCTTCCCCGCCACTTTATTGTCTTGCCGTCCGTCCGTCCGCCGCCTCCCGTCCCCAGCAGCCAGGCCGGGCTTTGCCGCCGCGTCCTACCCCCAGCGGCCTGGTCAGGCTGTCCCGAGGCCACCGCCTCAGGCCGTTTTGCGGCCTGCCACAACCATCCTCCGCTTTTTTTTTTTTTTTTGCCCCGAACTCTCGCCCAGTGCCAGGAACTCTCACCAGAGTTCCCCCGCCAAATCCTGGGCAAGCATGTCGGCTAAGAGAATTAAATCTATAGATAAAGTGCCGTACCGTGCTCTGCAGGTCTCCAGTTGCCCAGTAGTGTCCCTCCTAAACCACCCATTTTGACAATTTACCATTAAAAAATTACAGGGCGTTAGAGTCACAAAATGGCTCCTTTCAGCAAAATGGTGGCCGGAAATAATAATAATAATAATAAATTACATTTTTATATCCTGCTCTTCCTCCAAGGAGCCCAGAGCGGTGTACTACATAAGTTTCTCCTCACAACAACCCTGTGAAGTAGGTTAGGCTGAGAGAGAAGTGACTGGCCCAGAGTCACCCAGCAAGACTCATGGCTGAATGGGGATTTGAACTCGGGTCGCCCCAGTCCTAGTCCAGCACTCTAACCACTACACCACCCTCGCTCTCTGAAGTCACTTCCGGCCACCTAGGAACTGCAGATACACAGATTTTTTAACCCTTTTAAAAACCGCATATACTGAGGTCAAGTCTCCATTGCCCGACCGTGGCTACATGGAACCACGTGTTGTTGGGACCGCATGCAACGAGGTCCACATGTACTTCAGAAGAGGAAGAGATTGAGGATTAAAACGCCAGTTGCTCTCCCCTCCTCTCAGCCTCTCTTCCTCTTATTCAGTTTATTCCCAGCCCCCAGGAGCTGCCAGTGTCTAGAAATGGCTCCAGAAAATGCAGTTCTTGTCCTGAGGACACACACTCGAACTCTGGCCTGCTTGAAACGCCTTTCTTTTCAAACAGATTAACAACATGAAGACTAAATTTAAAGAAACCATTGAGAAATGCGACTCGCTCGAGCACAGACTGAATGACTTGCTGAAGGAGAAGCAGTCCGTCGAAAGGAAGTACGTGTGTGTTGCAATTGTTTCTCGGAACTTGACTTCTTCCAAAGAAGAGTTGCATTCTAATTTGTTTACCGTTCCATCCATGCATCCCACTCCCCATTTAGATTTGTAGCTTGTGATTTAAGAGAGGCAAAGGGGACAGGGCAGGAAAAGGAAAACAAGAAAATTCAGGTCCCCCAGCTACTGCATGAGGCAGTCATGGGCGGTCCAGATGGCTGTGGGGTCTCAGCTTCCCCCTTTATTATGAAGGGAGCTTCCAGTCTCTGAGACAGCCAATGGCATTTGACGCTAATGCCCCTGCTATCCTTGCTACCTTTTCCTGGTTTGGGAATGTTACAGGGGACCCTTGAATTGATAAAACATCCCAGTGCCTGGTTGGCACTGATGCAGAGCAAGATTTCCAGGAACGCTAAGGACTAGAAACTTGCTTTGTCTTTAAATGAGATTCTTAGAAATCCTTGACTCAGCACCTGGTGCCTTCGGGTTATTCCATTCTGCTTCTAGGGAAGTTGCTTGGCTTAGCAGTGATTATTATTAATAATAATAATTATTATTATTAATAATAATAAATGCAAATCTCCTGAGGATGTTCTCCGTCTTTCAGGTACACTCAGCTGAGCACCAAGGTGTCCAAGCTCACCACCGAGCTGAAGGAGGAGCAGGAGATGAACAAATGTTTGCGAGCCAACCAGATCTTGCTTCAGAACAAACTGAAGGACGAGGAGAAATTGCTGAAGGAGACGTGTGAGCAGAAAGACCTGCAGATCACAGAAGTCCAAGAGCAGCTCCGGGATGTCATGTTCTACCTGGAGACGCAGCAGAAAATCAACCACCTCCCTGCCGACACCAGGCAGGAGATCCAAGAGGGACAGATCAATATTGCCATGGCGGCATCGGCTGGTTCGTCAGCAGGGGGCTCGGGGAAGCCCTCCTCCCGGAAGAGTAGAAGCAAAAGGGGCAAGTGAGAAACGAGGTGGTGGTGACCAACCTTTCCAAAAGTGGCCACAGCGGGGTGGCCAGGGGCAGAATGAGTCTTGCCTGTCAGGCGAAACGGGCACGAGAGTCTGGCAAGGGATCAGCTACCAGTTTCCAAAGCCTTTCCTTTCCCCGGTGCACTAGCCAATGGCAGTCAGCAACCCTTAAGACTCTTTCTCTGCGCTCGCTCGCTCCTCTTCGGTGGTATTAGTGGCTCCTCCCTGGCTGTCTCACCATATTTAGCCTCCCTACACTCTGCTGCATACCCGAGAACACTGTGTTTGGTTCTTGATGTTTTGCTTGAAACCTTCTTTTTAAAAGTGCAAAAAAAAAATCAACCAACCAAAACGACAGAGCCTTAGATTTATTTTAGGGGAAGCGGGAAGGGATGCTGCAGCCGACGCCTTCAGCCGTAAGCCAGGAGTAGACACGCAACCCAGGTGCTCCTTAATTAACTCGGGACGCCTGGTTCAGCGCAACAGTCGTCTCCTGATAGCTGCACTGCAGAAAGTGGCAGGGCCACACAGACAAAGCCATAATCAAAACACATGCGCAGCTCGTGCACACCCATGGTGAAGACCATCCCTGGGTTAAGCGTTCATCTTTGACGTCACTCACTAGCGTTACTGAAGGGCCTCGCGAGAAAGAGAAGCACGGCTAAAAAGCTTTAGGGCTGGGAGCACCGTTGAATGCATGCGGCTTGAGCTCTTAATGAGTGCCCTTTGGCCCAAGACCTGCGTTTCCCGTAGGCCCCTCGCAAGGCCCCTGAGCGCGTTTCCCGAGGCTGTAAGACCTGCCTGTGGGAAGTTCCAAGGCTGCTTAGGAAATGAAGATGCAACAAATTAGGAGTTGGAAAGTGCACAGAAAATGCAGCCGGTAAGGAATGTGGAAGCTTGGAACACAACACCACAAGTGTCTCCTGAGGCTTATTGCTTAGGTAGCTGTCAGATAATAGCTGTCGATCACAGGTTAGCTGTCGAGTTGGAATCCAAGTGGTGTGTAAGAGCAACAGGTGAGCCTTGGGAACGGCACCTCCCCTCCGCCTAATTATTCCGAACTCCCCTCAGCCCATCTTTCAGCAGTCCAGGTGTTCTCTGCGTCGGCAGGGAGTGACTTCCCATTCTGTGCACACGCATGTTCTCGGAACCTAACCGCTCTTCTTCCTGCCCTCCCCCAGAAAGCTCCTTTAGGAGGGAACCGCTTGAGGCAAAGCGACGGGGAGGGCTGCTTAACTCTTCCCCGCCCGCCGCTTCTCTGCTCCATGACTCCCACTCTTTTCCATGTTGCCCTTTCTTCGTGTGGACTTCAAGCTGCCTTCCCTTCACAAAGCTGGGGAGAGGATTAAGCACCCCTCTCCTCCGGACTTCTCTGCTCCAAATCGCCCCGTTCCCCGGCAGCTTTTCCGGTAGGAAACCATGGCTGTCAGGAATTGCTGACCTGTGTTGGTAATAACTAGTTCTTCTTCGTGGTCTCTGTGCATCCCACTTGGGTCATGCGCCTGCGCAGAGCCGGGTTCCGGAACCTTCCATAGCCTCACCATCAGAGGGGAAAAGAATGGGAAACACAGCTCCCTCTGTAGGACTATACCCCACTCTTACCTCAGTCTTTCATCGACCACCACCAGAGTAGGATCTTCGGAGTGTCCCTCTGTTTTCTGTATTATGTACCAGGCATCTTTCTATGACATCTTGTTTATTTCTGATGGTTTCCTCCCTTTTCTTGTTCTCAGCATCTCTTGCTATTTGTTTGGCATGTTAATTTTTCTCCTTGACACATGTTGGTAATAACTAGTTTACCCATAACAGAAGGTGGCAGGATTTCCGCAGGCTGTGGGGCGTGAGCCTCAAAGCTTTTAAAACATAACATAAAATTCTTTTTTCCTCTTTGAGCGTAACAGCCTTCTGTAATCAAGGCTGCTGTGCATGGCCAGATCTGTGAGGCGCACCTTTCGGCTTGTTCCCTGCCTGCAGCGCAAGCACAGCTCCGGTTTTTTTGCAACCGGCAGGTCTCCCTAAGCGAAGGCTTTTGCTGTGCCAGATGTTGCTTGTATTGGCTCAGCCGCTCCTGCGTTTCCCGTGATGGCAAGCACTGCACCACCACAGGCAGCTGCATGTAAAACTGCTGAAACCCCCGGTTATTGGGTTCAGTTTGTGTGGTAGCCAAGGCATTTTTCTTTTTCACGCAGGCCCGTCTGGTTCACTGGGTGCAGCCAACCACAAGCTGCCAAACCCGGTGCTGTCACGTTGGCTGCGTGAAGCCCAGGGGTCTTGAACCCGACAGGGTTGTCTTAGTGCAACAAGCTGGCTAGAATGTCTTCTGAGCTCCTCACTACTTGTTCAGATGTAGCACAAATATACTCATTTCAAAAACAAACAAACCATCATAAACACACATTGCACAGCGGGACTCTTGATGAAGCCTTTCCAAAGCAAAAAGGCCAACACTGTCTCCTATAGAAACTATTTTGGTTATTGAAAAGAATCCTATTTTTTCACTGGTTAGGGTCTTGCTTTGGTAGATACTGTGTGCCCTCTTAGATTTCTTCTTTCTTTCTTGGTCTCCCCCTCTCTCTTGCCCCCTTGAAGGCAGGATGAAACAAGTGCAATATTGGGATGTTAATGCAAATGTGACCGGATGCTTCTCCTCAAGGTAGGAGGTGGCTTAGTAGGGGAGAGAAAAGATGCTGCTCTTCACAAACTACTCAATCCACAGAGGCCTTGATGTACAAAAGCAAATTTGAGAACCCTACATTTGAGAGGTATGTTTTTACCAGGGAATCTGTTGTTGGCAAGCTGCTGTTGTGAGATGGATACAAGCTCAGGTTCTCCTAACTGTGGCTATTTCCCCAGCCAAAGGCTTGTTCCCACATTATACTCATGACAAGATCCGGATTGTTTCCAGAGAAAGCCTCACAGTTCCTCTGGAATTCTGACATGTCGTTTTTAGGACTATGGTCCTCTTAGAAATCAAGGGAGCTGCTTGTGGCTGTAATGGGGGAGCACCACTTGTGTCCAGTCCATTAGATCGGCCAAGTGTTTGCCCAGCTGAGAGCTGTGTGTCTTATTTATTCTGAACATAGACTGGAATTTGGTTGTTAGCGACACCCATAGATGTATATAAAAACAACAAACACCAAAACAAACCTTGCTGTAACATCTGCAACAAGACTGCATTAAACTGGATTAAAAGTACACAACGGCCTCTGGTGTGTGTTGTGTTGTGTGTGTGTGTGTGTGTTTTCCTCCAGTATTGGAGTTTTTGAAGTTCTGTAATGTTGCAGGAGCAGTAGCTGTGAAATTGCAATCTTGTGGGGGCAGAGACCTAATGTGACCACCCCAGGAGTTCCGATGGCTGATAGCTCAGTTCATGTATTGTGCCCAAACATGGCTTTGTGTTAGAGGAGTGAACTTTGGGTTCATTCCCCCACTGCGTCCTCAGATTAACTCCCTAATTCCCTGGTTAGTGCAGACAACTGTCTGGTGGTATCGCTGGAATAGCAAACCACGGCTTGTGTTGATCAAATAAATCATTATTACAGTCATAGACCAGCATAAAGTATAAGGGGTGATTACATATTAAAAGTAAAAGATATTAAGAGTCTAGGGGTGCGCAATATACGGAAAGACTATTATAAACTACTATAAACATCAGAGATAGTAGTAAGATTTAAAATAAAAGTATGGCTGTCTAAAACAAGGCAAGGCCGTAAACTGAATGACTCTTAATGGCCGAGACCTGAAAATTTCAGTTGACAGAGGTGAAAAATGGGTACAAATGTTTCATTAAAATATCATTTTTTTAAAAAAAAGGCATAATAGATAAAAGCAAGAGTGCATTCGAAAGTTATGAAAGAACATATAAAATCATACAAGGGCAACTATAGACATCATAAGAGTTAGATCAATTTAGGGCAGGATACAAAGCCAAGACGACGTGGGCCTGTGGAACTGTAGGAGCCATCTGCTGCCATGAAGTGCTCTGATGCAGCGGGCAAAGGTGTGCTTGGGTTTGACCATAAAGTTGGGTGCTGGGCATGAGCAGAGGCATGTGCAGAAGGGTATTGGAGCAGGGATGGGTGTGGGGGTGTGCGAGCCCCAGAGAACAAACTCATGCTGCTCCCTGGTGGTTAAGACTGACGGGAGGGGTGGGCGGTGTTTGTCAACAGCACCTGCTACATAGGAAGCTGCCATATACTGAGTCAGACCATAGGTCCATCTATTTCAGTATTGTCTGCACAGACTGGCAGTGGCTTCTCCAAGGTGGTAGGCAGGAATCTCTCTCAGGGACCTCCAGGGGTCCTCCCTGTCTGTGGTGAGGTGGGTGGCGATTGGGGAAGGCTGCTGGGAGAATGTGCTTTCCCCATTTCACTAAGCGTTTTAATTTCCATTGAGACTGGCTTAGTGTGACTAGTTCATCTGCTTTGCTCTTGTGGCTGTTTGTATTAAGATCTTATTGTGTTTGCTTTGATGCTGTAAGGTACCCTAGAAATACTTCTATTTATTGAAAGGTGGGATATATATTGTCAATGCATTTAATACATAGTAGGCACTTTCTAAGAAATGCTGTGAACTGAGCCATTCTCTGAAGTCCGATCATCAGCCACTGCCATTCAAGACCCACTGAGCTAATAAAACACTGGAGGGGGACCCAGCCTACATGCCTGATGAAATTAGAATGCCCATCATTGACTGATGCTCTGTGGGTGCCTGGTGGCAGTGTGGGTGCAAGAAAAACTGATATACTTTACATGGGAAATAGCGGGGAAACTAGTTCAGTTTTAAACAGGAAAAGCTTTGGGTTTTCCCCAAGAAAAGTGCCACACAGCTAATGCAAAAAAGACAACCGAAACAATGAAAAATATCAGCAAGAAGCGATTTAACAATGATGTTATACCCTAAACCCATCCCAAAATATTCAAATACTAATCCAGCATGTATAAAACCACCCACAGCAGTAGAAGAAAACAAGGAGAGATAGTAGTGATAAATTGACTACAGGAGCTGTACATTAAAGCACATCAATACAGTGGTCTATGTACCAACATAATCCTCAAATGCTTTATTTTGTCAGAATTTGCCTTCAGGTTGGCTGTTAAGCAGCCACAAAAATTGTTTCTAATGTTATCAGTGCAGTCTGCTGTGATCTTCCTTATAGCATTCAATTCTCCCATCACTTATAAAATTTGGTGAATTTGGAAGCTCTCTAGCTTGTTCATGGAGTTGGTCCCAATAAAGGTCTTGCACTATTATTGTGTTTGGAATGATTCTCTCTAACACGTTTCCCCCTCTTGATTTATAAAGACACCTCCGTGTCATGCGGTGGGGGTGGAAAATGCACACACACAATGAAAGCCAAAGAGATAGCAATACAAAGAGGACATTGAAATGGAAGAGGCTAGTGAAACAATTGTACAACCCTTTGTAGAGAAGCGTTTGCAAAGGGGAGTGCTATGTGTTACAGCTGTTGAGTGAGTCCAGAGATTTGCACTGTGTGGATCTGACTGGGGGGGAAAGAGAGAGCTGGATGCCCTCAGCAGACTCAGACCCCTCAGTCCAGACTGAGGGATCTAATGGGGGTGATGCCAGGTGACCAGGAAATACCTTTGCAGTAAGAACACACACTGGTGAGAACCAAAACTGGTGTCCAAAGTGGCTTATATAGTGAACATTTATCAGAATACATGGAGTATTCTGTCTTAGCAGATAACATACTCCTCCCGTGTGGTTAGGTTAGATCAGTTTCAGTTTGATTCCTGAGGATGTGGACAAGCTCTTTGGAGAAGTTTGCCTTACCACCTCTTCTTTTGGCCTTTGCCCTACATGGCTCACAACCTAGCAGGGAAATCATTGGAGAGGGTCGTGTTTAGTATCATCAATGCCTCTCTGAGGGAGGGCAGGATGCCTCCTTGTCTCAAAATGGTAATTGTTTGGCCACTTTTGGAGAAACCTGCATTGGATCCCTCAGAATTAGGCAACTATAGGCCTGTCTCTAATCTTCCATGGTTGGGCAAGGTGATTGAGAGGGTGGTGGCTTCTCAACTTCAGTCAGTCTTGGAAGAAGCAGATTTTCTGGACCGATGATCTCCAATTGGGAATTGACACAGGGAGTGTGACCCTGTTTGTCATCTTGGACCTCTCAGCGGCTTTCAGTATCGTCCATGGTATCCTTCTGGTCTGCCTGAGGGGGTTGTGAGTGGAAGACACTGCTTTGCACTAGTACCCCTCGGGTACATTCCAATAATGTTGCTTGGAGATTGTTACTCTTCAAAGCGAGAGTCCCACAGAGCGCCATTCTATCTCCTATGTGTTTTAACACCTACATGAAACTGCTGGGAGAGATCATCAGGAGATTTGGTGCTGGGTGTTATCAATATGCTGATGACACCCAGATCTATTTCTGCATATCAGCTTCATCAGGAGATGGCTTAACCTCTCCAAATGCCTTCTTGGAACTGGTAATGGGCTGGATGAGGGAGAACAAACTGAAGTTGAATCCAAACAAGATGGAGGTACTCGTGGAAGGCAGAACTTAGGAAGTGGTTTAGATCTGTCTGTTCTAGATGGGGTTACACTCCCCCTGAAATATTAGGTATGTATCTTGGGAATACTTCTAATCTAGACCCAAACCCCTCCCTGATCTCTCTGGTTGAGGCAATGACCAGGAGTGCTTTTTATCAGCTTTGGCTGATAAGCCAGCTACATCCATGCCTCGAGACAAACAACCTTAAAACAGTGGTGCATATGCTCATAACATCCACACTTGACTACTACAATGCATTCTACATTGGGCTGCCTTTGTACATAGTTCAGAAACTGCAACTGTTGCAGAATGCAGGCTGCTAGTTAGTTTCCAGGCAAAATACAAAGTGCTGGTTATTACCTATAAAACCCTGAATGGCTTGGGCCCAGGATATTTAAGAGAGTGTCACCTTCTTCATTAACCCCACTGCCTTTAAAGATAATTGGGGAAGGTCTGTTTGCAGTTGCCATTGGCTTGCTTGGTGGCAACCCAAAACCAGGCCGCCTCTAGAGTTGCCCCAAGGCTCTGGAACACACTCCAAAATGAAATCAAGATCTCCCCATTTCTGGTGGTTTTTAAACAACTTTTGAAAACCCACCTGTCTGAAGTTTTATTTATGGTAATTTTAAATCTGTTTTATATAATTGTTTAAATTTTAAACCACCCTGAGATTTTATATGGCTCAGTATATAAATGTGTTAAATAAAAGAAATAAGAATCCTACTGAGGGACTTGTCAGAACAAACTACCTTGTAAGAGCACTGACCAATCAATGTACTCAAGTGGTTAATAGCATGCATTTCAAAATGTAGCACCATCCTTTGCAGAAAGCTTGCTTATTTGGGGCTGACAGACCTGCGATAAGCAATGCTTTTAAGGTTGCTTTCCAGCCCCTGCAAGTCTTTGTTGTTAGCTGAGGGCAACCTGTTAACCCTGCCTTATCCTTAACATTGTCCATGCTGTCACTGACCAAATAATCAAATTAACTTAATAAAATCAAAGCCTTTTATTGTTTCTGAGGGGTTCTTTAATCAGGGGAAAGGCTTTTCCTGTTTTGAGCTTGAGCAGCCTGCTCCTGGGCATCATAAGTTAAGCCCCAGTGAATACCAGGTGAGTTTGCCAAGGTGAAGGTGTAAAGTAAGAATGAAGAGATGTGACTTAATGCTTGCCTAGCAAACAACATGGGATAGCATCCTAGAACTGAGCTGATGTGTAGGTTATGTACAACATGATTTTATTTTAATTAACCTGAAGGGACATAATTTAAAAGTCAGCTGGTTCTCATGCTTTTGTAGAAGTCTGTCTGGGTACACACTCACTTCCCATAAGGCAAGAATGGCTTGTATTTTGGGTGTTTACCCTTGTGATGGTTGCAAAAGGAAGGAGACAAGGATGTGATTTGTAAACCATTTCCTGTGGGGTGTGCACTAGTGGTTTGGTTGCCACATCGTTTCCCCCTTTTCAAACAAAAAGTGGGAATACTTTGGTGCTGTTATGTCTTGGATGAGGCCATAAGGCATAGATGTTGTTGTGGTGTCTTTTTGTCCAGATTATGCAACCATTGGGAAAACTCCCACAATTGTCTGTCTCCTTATATGCAAGTCAGGTGTTCTGTGAGTTGAGCTTCCTCAAAGTTGGTATACTTGTGGGTTTCTCGATTTTCTTGGCATCTGTGGCAAGGCACCTGTGCCTTTTAGCAGCTGCACAACAGGCAGAAATTAAGTATGTGAATCATGTTCCCCCTCATGCTGGAAAAAGCTGCATCTGTTTAATCTGCTAGGCAGTTCTGGTATTCAGAGGCCCTGAACCTGAAGATTCTGTTATCGTCATTAAGCCATTTTAGACTTGTTCTCTATGAACCTGCCTACTGCCCTTTTTAAAGCTATCTAAATCGAAAGCCTCTGTTTAGTTGCCAACTGCTGCCCTGAAGCTATTCCTGCAGATGTGTTTACCCCAGATCTTGCACAATAACCAGTAACTTAAAAACTCCAGGCTTGCTTCCAATAGTTACCTAGAGACAGATGTTGATTTCTGGAGACTCTGGGTCAATCCTGGATGGCTGGCAACTCTACACACAGCCTAACTGAAGACAGATTCACTGGGAAGTAAACCCCACAGCCATCCAGGTAAGGGTCTGCAGGCCTTTCACCATCCAGCTAGGATTGTCAGCTCTAACTGAAGCCGATTTCTGGAGATTTCCCCCACCCAAGATTTTTTCCAATATTTCTGGCCACATCCAGCCATCATGATCTCCAGAACAGCTTCCACAAGCCACCTGGAGAGCAACCCTTCCTACTCCACAGGGTTGTTGCAAGGATCAAGTAAAGGGGGAAACCATGCATGCTCCACTGGAGGTGTAGCGGGAGGGCTGTCAACTGGCTGAAGCTATTGCTGGCGGTGTGCTTGCCCCCAATTTTTCTCATATCGTGCTATTCCGATTCCAAACCTGCTTTCAACTGTCACCTGGCGATCCAATGCCAGTTGTGGAAGGCTGGCAAGCAAACCCTGGAGGAGCATATTTATGAAAAACCTCTTGTATGAACCTTGCCGCCTACTGAGGTCACCAGGAGAGGTTCGGTTGCAGTTACTAGTACTGGCCCCGTTAGCGACGGTGACTCGGAACCAACCCTTCTCGGTTGCCACCCAGGGGACCTTGCAATGAATGCGCTCCCTGTGAAACAAACAAGAGCTTCTACCTCCATGGCTGCCTTCAAGAAAGCTTTTTTCAGGCTTCCAGGTAACATTTTATACTGATTTCAATCGCTGGCAGTTTCAAAATCTCTTAGATTTCCTGTAAACCGCTTGGAGATGTTCCGTATCAGGCAGCGTATACATCAAATGAATTTATTTACCACCTGTTTCCTCAGGCTAGCTGAAATTAATTTTAAAAAAAACCTGTTTAATGGTCTCTGTCCTATGAGATTGGCTTAAACTTTTTATTCTGTGAAATGGTCTTGACTCTGTTCTATAGGGGTTGTGTTTCAAACTGTGCACACTGTCCTACAGATACACACTAGGCGGTTTATCAATATGATAGATCGATATTTATATAGGGGATTCGATGTAAACCACCGTGAGTTCTGTAAATGGCCTGGTGGCTTATAAACCTAATCAATTTGATTGATTCAGCTATCATATTTATACACAGGGGTGTGTGTGTGTATGTATATATATATACACACACACACACATATGCATGCTAATTTGGTGTGCGCACACTCACACACACTAACCTGCTAACTTTGCAAAGAGGCACCTTTTAACTGGTGATTCTCGCAGGGGGAGAATAACTGGCCCTCTCTACCCCCAGCACAGTACCTCCAGTGACTGTTGCTGGGGTCTGTCTTGTGTTTCTTTTTAGATTGTGAGCCCTTTGGGGACAGGGAGCCATCTTATTTATGTGTTATTATTTCTCTGTGTAAACTGCCCTGAGCCATTTTTGGAAGGATGGTATAGAAATAAAATGTGAGACACACACAGAGACAGAGTAACGGTTCTGTAAACAGACTGGCCTGTATGTATGTATTTCTCTCTCTCTCTTCCACTCACCTAAGTATATTTATACATCTCTAGGTGGTGAGTGAATGAATGAGTGGATGACTACTAAGCGTGGGCACTCTGGACGTGGTCAGGGGCACTCTTGGTGGTCGCTTCTCCCGCAGACAGGAACCCCTCCTGGGCTGTGTGGGGAAGAAGGGAGCAAGGGCGCCCTTGCTCTGCTCGCCTTGAGGGGGCTGCTGCTGCTGCTGCTGCGTCGCCTGCGCTGCTCCTCCTGTCCTGCTCTCGGCCTGAGGGAGCCCCTTCCTCCTCCTCCTCCTCCTCCTCCCGCCTCTTTTCTGGGGCTCGCCTTCGCCGCCCCGCGGCCGGCGGATTCCTACGCGGGCTGCTCGCTCGCCGCCTTCGCTCTCCTCGAGTCCCGGGTTGCCGCTGCGGCTGCCAGGCCCGGCCGGCTCCCTCCTCCTGTCCTCTCCCTCCTCCTCCTCCTCCTCAGGAGGCGGTGACGGACGACGACGACGACGCTGCTGCCGCCGCTGCCGCCGAGGGAAGACGCGAAAGCAGCCGCCGCCGCCGCCGCCTGGGCCCGCCGCGCGCCTCAGCCATGTCCCTCAAGCCGTCGCCTCAGCCCTCGCCGCCGCCCCCGTCCTCGTCTTCTCCGCCTCAGCCGCCGCAGGCGCCGGCCCAGCCGGCGGGCAACCACCGCAAGCCCCCCGGCGGCGCCGGGCCGGGGCCGGGGCCAGGCCCGAGCGGGCTCCCGGGTGCCGGCGGCAGCAGCAGCAGCAGCAGCGGCGGCGGCCCCCCCAGGCAGAGCCTAGGCAGGTGGGTCGCGGAGGTGGAGGTGGAGGAGGTCTGGGCAGCTGCCGCGCTCCCTGGCCGGGGCGCGCGGAGGGAAATGGAATGGATGCCGGGTGGAGGGCCGCCTGGCAAGGGGCAGTCCTGGGAGCTGGAGCGGCAGGCGGAGGCCTGGCAGGCTGGCCGGCCTAGCAGGGCGCCCTTCTCCGCCGCGCAGATCCCCACGCTGGGCCTGAGGATGGGTGGGGGCTGGGTAGGCCCCGGCGGCGCCCCCCCGCCCCAACTCCCCGGCCCTGAGGAGCTTCGCTCCAGGCGTGATGCCGCCCCCCCCCCCCGCTCCCTAAGGAAGCCCCGAGCCTGCTGGCCTGGCGGCTTTGGGGCTGCGGAGGGCCACGCGTTGGGTCTTTCGGCTTGCGGGTTTTATTATTTATATATTTTAATATTGTTTTGTTGGGCCTGGGTGCCTCTCTGCTCGCCTCCTTCGCCCCACTCCCCCCCCCGCCCCGTGGGTGCCTCTCTCTCTGCTCGCCTCTTCTCCCCCTCCCACCCCGTGGTGGGTGCCTCTCTCTGCTTTGGGTGCCTTTTCTGGTGTGAGGAGTGCGTTGCTGCGTCGTGGTCCTCCAATGGACCATCCTCCTGGCCTAGGTGCTGCTGTGTGCAGGTAATGGGCTGGCGGTGGGGTGAGAGCGCGGGGGAGCGGGGGGTTGAGTATCTTCTTGCATGGCAGCCTCCTTAAGGATTGGGGACGGACACAGGCACACCGGCGGCAGATGTGGAAACCTCCCCCCCCCCCACTGCTGCTGTTGTGTACATCTCTAGGCCCCGATGCAGAGAGTCACCGATGGAGTTCTGCCTAGTGTCTTGCCTGGCATCTCCTGGGGGAGGGGTGGTGGTGGAGAGAAACATTGGGACCCCACCCTAATTACAAATCATAATTAGAGAAGGGTCCCAATGTTTTTCAACCCCCCCTCCCCCAGGAGCTGTCAGGGGGATAATTTATGATGATGATCAATACTATACAAGTGCTACTGTATAGCCAGTATTGGTTAGGGGTTGTGTGTATGTCTCTCTCTATATATATCAATCGCAAGGAACCAAAGCTAATACATCTATAGGAGTGCCGGAGGTTTGCGGGGTGGGGGGGGGGGAGGGAGGCAGAGAAACGCCTGGGAGGAGGAAAATGCGAGAGATCCCTTTGCCTCCCAAATATCTGGTCATTGCAGGAATCCTAGATGAGCCCCCACCTCCACCAATATCTCTTGTTGCAGAAAATTGCATAATAAGCATGCATGCACACTCGGAGCCTGGCATGGTTTGGGGAGAGGAAAGGGGGCGCCTGCGATAAAGATGCGGGGCTTTAACACTCTAGGAATAGAGCCTTGATGTTTTGTGGGGGCGGTTCAGTGCTTGACATCACTTTCCGGGGGCAGCGTGGACAGGTGTGGGGCATCGCTGCTTAGCATTGCAGAGGCTTAAGTTAAACTGTTATCTCTTGGGGGGGGGGATCACTGAATCGTGGGCTTTGCCCTGGAATAAATGCTGGAGGGGCGCGCGAAAAAGGCTCCCCTGCTTGGCCTCCCCCTAGAAGGGAGCCGGCGGGTGGCAGCCCTCCTCTTCTTGCCCGCTGGGAGCGCGCCAAAGGGCTGCCCTGGCTGGAGCGGAGGAGGCAGGAGCCGGCTGGGGGCCGCTTGCCTGGGCGAGTGAGGCTGGCGAAGGCTCCGTGGCCGTCTCCTCCATGTTGGGCACCGGCCTCGGAGAGGACGAGAATACCGCAGAGTCGCGTTTGCTTTGGCGGGGAGGCGGCGGCGAGCCCAGGGGGCATCGCCGGCTGGCTCTGCCCAGGGCAGCAGGTAGAAGGCCCGGGTGAGGGGCGCGCGCGCATTGGTCCCTCCAGAGGGCCGCGGGGAAGAGGGAGCGAGCCTCCCTTTGCGCTCGCCACCGGTTTGGGGAGGGGGGGAGAAGGCGCCGGCCGCTTGGCAGCGGCAGCTGCTGCAAGAGCCCGCACGCAGCGGTGGTGGGAGGCCTCCCTTCGCCAAGGCCGCGGGGCGCGGTTGCTGCAGCAAAGCCGAACCGGGGAGGCCGATGGGCTCCCGACCCCCTCGCTCAGAGGGGCGCGGGCAGTCTCGAGCAAGCCCCCGGGTTGAGCAGAGGGCTCGGCGGCCGGTTGCACTGCCCCAGGTAGGCCTCGGCTCTGCTGCAGCCCGGACTGCGCTCGCCTTCTAGCAGAGGGGCTGGCTCGGAGTCGGCAGTGCGGTCCAGCTGGGCCTGCGTGCCAAAACCGAGGGGGTCCGTCCCCCCCCCCATGAGAGGAGGCCTCAGTTGGCAAGAAAGGAGGGAATTAATGATTAAAGGTTCACCCTATCTTGCTGTACTAGGTTAACCTCCCCCCCCCCAGCTGCTGGGCGGGGGGAGGTCTGTTGATCTGTGGATTTTCAGCACTGATGCTGATTGATCTCCGTAGTGGGGATTTTAAGGTGTGTGTATAAACATAAGCCACCTAATGGAGCAGCGGGGGAAATGACTTGACTACCAAGCCAGAGGCTGCCGGTTCAAATCCCCACAGGTATGTTTCCCAGAGTATGGGAAACACCTATATGGGGCAGCAGCGATCTAGGAAGATGCTGAAAGGCATAATCTCATACTGCACAGGAGATGGCAATGGTAAACCTCTCCTGTATTCTACCAAAGACAACCACAGGGCTCTGTGGGCGCCAGGAGTCGAAACTGACTTTGACAGCACACTTTACCTTGATATAAACATATCCATAACATTAATGTGCCATAACGTGCATGACACAAATGCATAAACAGGAATGGATGTAACTGAGAGAGACTCATTTTGTGGGAGCTCAAATTGAACCCCAGATTTTGTGCTGCAGGAAACAAGCGCATTTTGGACCAAGTAACTTGCTGTAGTGGAACAATAGCAATATATTGAACATGTATATGAACAGCATTTATGGTGCCTGAATGCATACCCTTGGCAGTGCTCAACTTTCCTACCTCTTTTTATTTACTGAGGTACATATGGTGACTGCTGTTCTCCTGAGTGACTGAGGCTGCTATCTAAAGAATCTCTTTAAGATCAGGGTGTCAGAAAGAAATTCTGTTGAAATCGATAGAATTTGATTGTGTTTAAATGCACATCATGGTTGCTGCTGTCCTTCAGTTTAGGATTGGATTAATGAATCAGATTAATGGTTGCACTAATTGGACCAGATGCTGTTGAACTACAGCTCTCATCATCCTCAACCGCAATGGTGTAGGACTATAATTTCCATCATCCCTAGTTGGGGCTGCATATTGTCCCTCTGTGCATCACACAGTGGCTGAGAAATTGAGCAGCAAAAAGTTGTGAGTTCAAATTGGAAAGTTGGAAATTGGAAAGTTGTGAGTTCAAATGCTGCTTCTAGGGGCCGTGGGGAAGCTTGCGAAAGCCTTAGCCAACACCCCCCTGTAATATGGGGCTGATCATGTTGAATACCTTGCAGGATAAAGGATTACTTTGAATAAGTCCTTTGAACTCTCTCAAATAAAACACAATATAAGTACAAAGTACTAGCATTCTGTTTTTAATCAGGGATGGCCAGCTTCTGCCCTCTGTTGTCCAAGACTAATAAAACTTGAGTCATCGGGGTATCACAGTTTTATAGCACGTGTCTGGATGTAGTTTGGATTTCATCTATTATGCCCCAAGAGAAACGTGACATTGAAATGTGGAATATTTCCATCTCTCACCATTTTTCTTTTTTCTATGAATTAAACTGTAAGAAAAGTTCTTACCACACCCTAGTTGTCTTTAGATGAGATAACAACAGAAATAACTATGATTTATTTCCTCTCTATTGATCTCTTTAAGTTTCAGTATGAGAAAAGTATTCTTAATATTTTGAACTGATCAGATGCTTTTGGAGATGACTTTCTATCTCAGATTAAAGGTTTCAGAGCCAGCATGCTGGTTCAGGTTCCTGCTTTTCCTTGGGGTGGGGGGGAAGGGAAAATAATCCCCATATTGAAAGAGCTGTTGGTAAGTCAGTTCATAACTTTGCATGTAGAGAAAAGTAAAGTAAAGCACTTATTTTGAACCTAATTTGGGTTTCTACAATGGGTTTATATTCTGCCCCTCTGTATGGCGTCCTTACCAGGTGCTGATATCACAACAATTGTTGCATTTTTCTGGTTTTGTGTGTGCATTTAAATGGAGAAAAGCTGTTGAGATTCGCGGCTACTGCTTATAAACTCTTGAATACCTTTCATCACTCTTCGGCAATGGCACTAATGTATTTTACATAATAATCCTGCTGCTGCTGTCTTCTTGTATTTCAAATGTGAGCAGATAGTTCATGTTTAACCATTGGGAGGTAAAATCTGAAGGAAGGGAGTATTCACTTCTGCTCTTGTGGCAGTAGTTGGGATTACCTGTGTGCTTGACCTGTTAACCTTTGCTTCAGAACACTTTAAGGAAATACTATACAATAACTGCCTCTGTTCCTAGGCAGTAGAGTGATGTTTTCTGCAGTAAAAATATTTTCAGCATCAATATTGGTTACAATTCGTATCTAAAACCTACTTTTCAGGTATTAATATGAACAGACCAAGCGCTGCTATTAGTGCACCCAAGTGTCTGAGTGTGACCTATGCTTCCTAGGGATGTGCATGGAACCGGTGGGGGGGGGTGCCCCAAAGGGGGGGCATACCCTTATGGGTGGGAGAGGGTGCCCTTACCCCTCCCGCCACATTTCCCCACCGGTGCTCCATTGAACAAGCCCCCATCGGGGCAGCAGCGTACCCCCTTGCCACCCCCGGTGTCTTCCTTGGCCGGAAGTTAAAGGGTGCATGTGTGAGCGAGATGTGCGCATGCGCGCCAGGCACTTCCTTTAACTTTTGGCCGAGGAGGACACCGGGGCAGCAGGGAGATACGCTGCTACCCTGACGGAGACTTATTCAGTGGAGCACCAGCAGGGGAAAGGTGGCGGGAGGGGTAAGGGCACCCTTCCCCGCCCTTAAAGGTATGCCCCCCCGCCTTCAAAATGGCAGAATCGCCGGTCGATCGAACTGGTTTGGAGGTCAATAAAAGGCCTCCGAACCAGTTCCGTGCACATCTCTAATGCCCCCCCCCCCACCCTTCTTTGAGCAACAAGCCCTTCTCTCTCTCACTGCTCTTGAAACTCTCTTCAGTTTCAAAAGCAATTCCTCTTGGGGTAGAGGTGTTTGTCCTGATCAGCCCTTTGGCTGCCCTCTAGTGCTGGGCTGCTAACTTGCACAAGGCTACCCTATTCTGCAGTCAGAAGCATTTCTGTTAATTTCCCCTGGAGGGCTTTCATTCAGAGGAGAGCATTTGACTTATACAAAAAGCAAAGATGCTGTTGGTCTTGCATTTGGAGAAAGATTTAAAAACAAACCCTGGGAAGTAACAATATTATAGCTGTAGTAAGCCTTGATCATAGCTTCCCAAAAAAGACTCTGTAAACTTACTTAAACTGAACCTCCTCCTCCTCCTCTTTAATATACAGTATAGTTTTGTTTGAATAAATACAACCCTCTTTGGCCATCAGCTGGTTTGGTGTGAAATATTAAATGCCT
The DNA here is from genome assembly GCF_027244095.1 of Hemicordylus capensis. Classification (NCBI taxonomy): domain Eukaryota; kingdom Metazoa; phylum Chordata; class Lepidosauria; order Squamata; family Cordylidae; genus Hemicordylus; species Hemicordylus capensis. The sequence goes on from NC_069671.1 coordinate 12,814,309, forward strand.
TTGTTAGTATTCATCCATTATTCCTTACATTGCTTCTTTGAGCAGTTAAACATAAGCCAGTGGCTCTGGACATGTGACTTTGTTTGGATGCTTAAATGGAGTTCAAGAAAAAGAATAAAGATTGTGTTATGTGGAAACCTCTTTGTACTGCAGTGATGAGCTGTTAAGCAGGGCACCTTGAAAGTTAATGGTTTCACTTTCTGTTCAGTGGTGATTAAACCGCACATTCACTCCAAAGTTTAGGTTTCATTGGCATAGTTCAAAGTTATGCCTCTGCACCAACTCCTTCATCCTATGATAGAGTCCCACTGTGTTGTTAGTTTTTCCTAGGTGATCTCTCTGACAATTTGCAGGCGCCCTGCCCTTTTAGGATGGCATTCATCAGAGCTAGAAGTTTCTTAAGAATTTCTAGCCTGCTTTTTAAGATTACGTTTTCCAAAGTGACTCTTGGCATTCAAATACCACATAGGAATGCACTCAGAATTGGTGCTTAAAAACATTTAACACAATCCAGCTATCAGTTGGTCTAAGGAAAGGAAAGATTGTGCCATTGAGTTGATGTCGACTCCTGGCAACCACAAAGCCATGTGGGTTTTTTTGTAGAATACAGTAAGGGTTTGCCATTGCCTCCTCCCGTGCAGTATGAGATAATGCCTTTCAGCATCTTCCTATATCGCTGCTCCCCGATATAGGTGTTTCCCATAGTCTGGGAAACATCCCAGTGGGGATTCGAACTGACAGCCTCTTGCTCCCTAGGCAAGTTGCTTCCCCACTGCACCATTAGGAGCTGTGTGTAAATGCTAGGCCCCGAGGCTTTTTTGAAGCCTGTGATGGGAAATGTTGAAATAGGGAAGATTTTCTAGAGCTCTTGAGCTGCAGTGAGGGAAAGATTTCCAGTAAGTCTCTCTCTAAGGCTGCAGTTCTATGCATGTTGATTTGGAAGGAAGGTTGCCCTATTTTTGTTGGAGAGTCCTATTCAGATCCCTAAGCAGTGCTGAAGTTTACTGGATAGCCTTACGGAAGTCACTGTCACCCACCCTCACAGGGTTGTTGTGATGGTAAAATGTTGCTCCGATCTTCATCATGTCCAGTTACTCCACAGGGGTAACATATACATGTTTAATGTGCTATCAGTGCTGATGCTGAAATAAGTGTACATTTCTTATAAAAGAATAACTGATTGCATATCTTCCGTTGTAGATTTTACTCAGTTATTCTCTTTGGTGACCTGAGCATTCTCCTACTACCGTGTTTCCCCGAAAATAAGACAGTGTCTTATATTAATTTTAGCCCTCCAAAATGCACTAGGGCAATTAGCGGTACATCAGAAATTACTGCTAGGTCTTACTTTCGGGGTAGGTCTTACTTTCAGGGAAACAGGGTAGAAGCTTGAGAGAGCAAGTTTCTAGTTGTCTCCTTTGTTTACACATAAATTAGTTTATTTAGAGCTTGGGCCTGGATTGAGAACACACCCTCAAGGCCTGAGCTCAGGTTACCTTAAGTAGCCTGAGTACAGTGTACATACAAGCTGCCTTGGATTTTTTTCAACTCTCTGTCTTATCCCACAATTCCTGGCAGAAATCACCATTCCTCTGTAAACGCAGAGCAAGCACTACTTGGAATCTCCTCTAGTCTGGAGCTCCTGTCAACACCTATAAAGTCCTAAACAGCTAAGGCCCTGAGTATTTAGAGACCATCGCCTTCATTATGAGCCCTATTGCCCATTGAGAGGTTCGTCTGCAGTTGCCATCAGCTCATCTAATGGCGACACGGGTCGGCCTTCTTTGTTGCTGCCTCGAGATTTTGAAATTTGCTCCCTGTTGTATAAGAGCTTTTAAGAAGTCTCCTATTCAAAGACGACGACATACTTTCCTCCCAAGCTGTAAAACGAGGCTTGTGGTTTTAAATCTTTTAAAGGTTTTCATTGGTGGTGCTGTAAACTGCCCAGAGCTGGAAGTTTGGAGTGGTGTACAAATATGATAGATAGAGAGATAAATCAATTTAAAAGCACAAAGGTAACTGAAAACCAGGTCTGAATGGACCAATTTGTCTGGTAAGCCTACCAAACTTTATTCGTCCGGGCAGAAGTTTCTATCCCTTAATGTTAAGGTGATCCATCAGCAGCGTTTTAAAGGAGCCACCTCTTATAACTCCTGGCTGTGAATGGAAACTCCTCCGTAGCTTATGGGTTGCGTTGTGCCTGATGCCTGTTGGGGGGAGTTTGGCAACCTAGCCATGAGGTCTTGGGGGTTCCTTGGGCACATGCCTCTGGAGGTTTAAAGTGGATTAGGATTGTTGGCTTCTCTGGTATCCCAGTGGTGGTGTACACAGCTCTCTTACATGCACCATTTCCCAACATTGTGTTGTGCTCTGTAGTGTGATTACCAAACAGAACCTGGGATAAGGCTACGCAGAGAGGGACTGGCTTGATTCTCAAGAGCTGGATCACCGGGTGGGAAGGTGGTTTGACTCCCACCCCAAGGGTGTCTCTGAGTGCCCCCTTCCACTCCCCTCATATGAGCTGTCGTTTGCTTCTGTGGGGAAGAGTGAAAGTCCTGTTCTTGGCGATGCTGTTGCAGTGAGGGCAACACCTGCCCCTCACTCTGATGCTGGGTGGCCCTGCTTCTTGCTGACAGCAGTCCTGTGGGGTGGAGGGGGCGTGTGTGCAAAGTGTCACTGCGCTTGGCTGTACAAGGCCTCCCCTCTCTGTGCCACACCTGCCATAATGATGGCCCTTGGAATGAGTGAAGGAGTAACGATGTGTGTGTGTGTGTGTGTGTAGGGGCCTGTTGTCATTTTCGAGAAGTATTTTCTGTCCAAGCGTTCAGGGAGAGGTGTGGTGGTCTGCTTCATATGGATGGGGGTTGCAACGGAGTCTTAGCCATGCTGCTGATTGATACCAGGCAGTTTGCTTAACTGCTCTATGATTTGCTTTGCCCAAACATAAGATGAGGCTAATTGAGGGCTCTTCAAAGTCCGCTGTGGTGTTGTACGTAAAACACTTGAAGATACTTGACTGGAAGGAACTAATTTGTACATTGGTTGCAGTAAGAGCAGGAGGCAACCTCTACCACAGTTCAGTGGGGCCATTATAACAGTAACTCCATTGTGGATCTTTTGTTGGAGTTGACAGTAAAAGAGCCATGCTGAGAGCCAGCGTGGTGTCGGGTTAGAGTGCTGGACAAGGACCCATGTTCTGAACCCCATTCAATCGTGAAACACACTGGGTGACCCTGGGCCAGTCACTTTTCTCTCATAGTGGTGTGCACAGGACCGTGCAGGTACGGTTCGATGCTGGGCGGGGGTCTCCCTTTAAGGGTGGGGGAGAGTGCACTTGCCCCTCCCGCCGCTTTCCCCCCGCCGGGGCTCCATTTTTTTTCAAAATCCATGGGGTGGCAGCATACCTCCCTGCCACCACTTCCCCCGTTGTTGCCTGAAAATCGGCAGAAGTACAGGCTGCATGTGTGCCTGCCACGCACATGTGTGATGTGCGCACGCAATGTGCGATGCATGTGGTGGGTGCGCGTGGTGGCAGGTGCACACGCAGCCCATACTTCTGCCGATTTCCGGGCAACAATGGGGGAAATGGACAGCAGGGAGGTAGGCTGCCACCCCATGGATTTTGAAAAACACTCTGGGTTCCTCAGAGGAAGAGTGGGATATAAATAAAGAAAAACCAGTGTTCATAAAATGGGTAAATAAACAGCCATGTTTCTTTGTTTGGAAAGGAGAGCTGGTCTTGTGGGTAGCAAGCATGACTTGTCCCCTTAGCTAAGCAGGATCTGCCCTGGTTTTCATTTGAATGGGAGACTACATGTGAGCTCTGTAATTCCCCTTAGGGGATGGAGCCGCTCTAGGAAGAGCATCTAGGTTCCATGTTCCCTCCCTGGCAGCATCTTCAAGACAGGGCTGAGAGAGAGATTCCTGCCTGCAACCTTGGAGAAGCTGCTTCCAGTCTGTGTAGACATGGCAGCTTCCTATGTTCCTAAGAAAGTTGCATGTTGGTTGGAAGGACTGATTGCTCATATTTCTGTTCATTTCTCACAGTTCATACAAACATATGCTGGTGTTCATATTCAGTTGTGAGTACATCCAGTGTTGGCCTCTTTTTAAAAAGGGCTATTAAGATACCAGTATATGAGAGCAGAGCTTTTTGCAGCAAGTATACAAATATGGCTTCCAGTGCTCAAAACAGTTGATTCTGGACTACGTATGCCAGATAAGATAAATTGCACCTCGGTTCATGCTATCCTGTGGGGTGAAGTGTGTGTCATATGCAACAGAGACTTGGGCTCTTTGTGCACGAAGAGTACGAAGGGTCTGGAAAGACTCTTCTTGAGTCAAATGCAGTTTTTGTGGCAAGCTTGCAAAGCCCCTCAGACTGATCCAGAACAAACAATGTGGGAAAATCTGCTTCCCTTTTCAAAGCTTTTAAGGAAGATTTGATAATGGACAGGAAGTGGAATCTGCCTCTGTTTCCTAGATTGCTATTCCATTTGCCTTTGTTGCAAGAAGAATAGTTTTTGCATTCAGCTATGTGGGGTAGAACCTTTTTCACTACTATTTTTTTCCCATGGAAAAGTTTCAATTTCTTAAAACGTTGTATCAATTTAATTAGCAACATAATGTATATGCTACCAGTCAAGGCTTGGCAGTAAGGTTGCCATCGGCTTTTTACAGGTGACTATCCCTAGGACACCTCTCTCTCTCTCTGTATAAAGCTGCTTGGGCCGCACTCACTCACTGACATGAAATTCCCACAAAAGATAGAAACATGCCATTTGGCAGGTAGATTCCAGATCTCACTAGAAAAATAAAATAAAACCTGGAAAAATTCATTAGTTTTCCAGAAAATGAAGGGAAACTCTCCCATTGGAATCAATCAGTCAATCTTTATTATGGTCCCAGACCAGCATAAAGTACATTTTAAAACCTAAGTAGCAATAGATTTTAGACTCTAAGACTATCATAAAATGATTTAAAATATACAATAGGAACTATAAATGACGCTAAAATACATTACTAACATAAAATGATTTAAAATATAAAAAATAGGCATGTGACTGCGTTAAAAATCTAGCTATGACTCTAATAAGAAACATAGTAGACTCTGGGCTACATTTTGATTTAACTACGGCTGCAATAAGAAGCATAGGAATAAACCATGTAGCAGTACCCTAGATCATGTTGCATGCTTATAAAGTAAGAAAAGGTTTAAAAAGATTTATAACATATAAAATCATGACAGTCATCATTTAAAACAATAAGAGCTAATACACGTTAAAAGGACAAAAATATAAGCTAGTAAAATAGTAGCCCGGAAGTTGTGGGTCTGTAGGTTGTTGGATTGCCACACTAAGACACTAGCCATGGCTGTCCTCTAGTTCATAGAGATGGGCTCTGGGCATGTGTGGTCATCGTCCGCCGGATATTAATAGCTGCCGCACAGAACCTAGCAACACTGTAGGTGGCAGCAGGGTTGCTATTGTAGAGCAGCAAAGAGGTGTAAAACTGGTCCATTTGCCCAGGATAGGCATGTAATAGTGGTAAGAATCTCCCATTGGAAAACCATGGGAAATGATGCCGTCTGACAGATTTTAGCAGTTTTTTCAGGTACTTTTATAGGCAGGAAGGCTGAACCCTCACAGAATGATGAAGAAACAAACCAGCTGTATTGTTTTAGTTCACCGGATTTCTTTCTATGTCAGATTTCTATGAAACTCGTTTAAGAAATTTAAAAAAACCACCAAAAACGGTTGCAGTAGAGAGATTTGCCTCAATCAGTCTCCTAGAATTTTTTTTTTTTTTAGGAGTTCTTGACAGAAACACTGTTACGTGCTCAAAACAAAGCAGCTCTTCTGGTCATCCATTAGGAAGGGGTGGAAGTAATTTCATGGCGTAGGCGGAATGCTTGCAAACTGCAACCCCATTTTAGTGTCTCTGTGTATAACCATCTCATATTTGAAAGACGCTCAAGGTGCTTGTTCTACAATCAAGGGTGCCATTAAGTGGGGGCCATGGGGCTTGGGTCCCCAATGTATGGCTTGCAGTCCCAAATTTCATTAGCCACCTCCTTCTTGAATGTTGAGTGAGTGGTCCCCTCTACTGCTGCTACAGCAGCAGTGACCGCCTCTTGTCTCCATCTCCTCCCTAAAAGGTGCTGTGCCCAGGGACAAAACAGACACTTTAGCATTATAGCACTTAGCATTATAGCACTTGTCTCCCTTTACCTTCGGGGAGGAGTCAGACATAATTATTCTTGGGGGGCAGGATTGAGTTTAATTATCCAAAGAGGGGTTGTGGGCCCAGGCCTTGGATCTCTTCAGGACCTAGCAGGACATACCCTGTCTGCAGGTATTGTATTGTCTGGTTCCATAATGTCTCTGCCTGTCAGGTTCATGGTGTATTGTGGTTGGTCTGAGAGGTTCTGTTTTGCTGTGAGGGGGAATACCTTTTGGCCTTCCAACTCTGTTTCTCCTTCCGTGAGGACATGGGAATTTCAGCATGCTGCCAGAAGCTTCATGAATACTTTCTGAGGAGTTTGCCCTCCTTCCAATAGGATGCTGTAGAGTGTTATCCTATTCTTGTAGCAAACACTTAATATACATGTTTCTGAAGATGCATAGGATGTATATGATAAGCACATATCTGTCTTTTCACCATCCTCAGGGAAAGGCATATGTAGCTTTGGCAGTGGTATAGAATGAAAGAACATTTGTGGTTATTTTGTGCTGATGTGGACAGCAATTGAAAAAAGCAGCTGTAATGACTGTAAAAGTACTGATTTTTGTATCCTTGTCCTTTCATAACTAGACCCCTGTTATTCCTTGAGATTGCAGCAGTCTGAATGTCTTCTGTTTTCTTAGTCTCATATCTGTGTTTGTTAATTTCAGAGGTCGTAGCAGTGGCAAAGGGCCGCCTCAGTCTTCAGTAAGTACATGTTTTAGTATTTAATATGGAGCCATTTTGATCTGATAATGATATATAGAGTGTGATCTGATAATAATTATAAACATTATAGATAGATGTTCATCTGATAAACATCTGATAATGTGTTATAGAGTGTGAAAGGCAGAAAGTAAAGATGTCCTGCTTCCGAAATTGTTAACATAAAGGGCACTTCTGGCTCTTTCCCTGCTGGATTGTTCTTTGTCAAACACTGAGGAAATGCAAACACATTTGCAGAAAGGATTATACTTCAGAGCACAAATTGCTGAACTGATACATACTTGGCACAAAGCAGGCTCACTTCTGTAAAGGTGTCACCTGTACACCCAAATATTTTCATTCCTATTTGAGAGTTGAAACACTGACCCCTCCCTGTTGCAGAGTTTAAAGATAGATGCAGTCCTGTTTTAGTAGTTAGCAAGTCTTCGTTGTGTTTTGTTCGCAAGCTGCCTTGGAGACACCATGCAGGAAGTCAGAATTTACCATTTCTGGGTGCCAGCCCCAAGCACTGCTGGAGATGTGTTCAGTGGGGTGGAACTCCAGGCCCTGTTAAGGGTGTGCACGAACCTCGGTTTGTGCACTTGTTCGGTGCCATGGGGAGTGGCATGTGGGATCTTTTTTAAAAGGAGAGCAGGTCCTTACCTGCTCTCTTCCTTCTGTGGCAGTACGTGTCCCAAGTACCCGTGCTTAGTGCCAGCGCGCACATGGCATCTGCGCAGGTGCCATTTGCATGGTGTTACTGACTACATAAATGGCACTGGCGCAGGCGCAGGCGCCATGTGCATGCTGGTGCCACGTGCAGGTACTTGAGATAAGCCCTACTGCAGATGTGGCAGCGGAGAGCAGGTAAGGACCTGCTCTCCTTTAAAAAAAAAAAAAAAAGGATCTTGCTTGCTGCTCCTCTCTTTGCACATCTCTAATCCCTGTATTATGACCATGTCCCATGAGAGGTTAAAAAGAGCACTGGCTTTGTCCTTGAGATCAGTTTCTCCTGATCAGAGAAATTTGGGGGAAATCCAAAAGTTCAAATGGTATAAAAGCAGTGTAAGTGCTCAGTGTAGATCCATGCCTTGTGTTGCTAGGAGGTGTATGTGGCTGGAAAACATTGAGTTGAACCCTTTGCTGTCATGAGACACAATAAGCGGTCTAGGAAGCTCAACACAGGTCCACTCATGCCTCCATATTCCCATACTGAGTTATCTCCTAACATGGTTTCTTAGGTGGGATGATGTCACAAACCAGATGTGCTTCAGTGTAGACAGGGGCACCCAGGCAATATGAGACAGCCCAAAGAGGAGGACTCTCAGCTGATCATCTGAAAAACAATGCGTGACGGGGTTTTCCTTTTGTGGCTCACTTGAGTAAAGTTGACGGAAGAATGGAGAAGGGTTCCAACCTGCAAACTCTAGCAATGCTGCATGCGCACACGGGCCAACCTACCAAAACCAGCTGCCTGGGTGACCTTGCGCATCTGATAGGGTTGCCGAAACGTGGACCAGAGACATGTAGTGTACGTTCCTTCGTAATGGCATGGCATAGTTGAAACCGGCAGCTTGTAACGTGGGACGTATGTAATGTAATAAGGATGGCTTTGGTTCCAGGCATTAGTGAAACCAAATTCTAGTGGTCCAAAACTTGGATAAAGTGTGGACTTGGTAGAGGCTGACACATTGCAAACATCCAGCCAGAAGCCCTCTCAGTGTGGACAAGGGGGGCCGCGCACATGTCGCGTGAAGTTAGGAACATGGGCATCATGGTGGTTGGTAACCGTGGGTAGGTGATGATGGTAGTTGTGGGTGGCCTCTTGTTTTCCTGAGATGAATGCAGTGCAGCATCTCCCCCTGCAAGGAGCCACTGCAGCAAATACTCCATTTGGGAGCTTATTCTGAATTGATTTTCAGCTAGCTTTTCTTGATGCGTTCATGTAATCTGACTCACTATAGAACTTCGCTGTTAACACTCTCGGGTAAAAACGAAGGTCTGTTTTCCTGTCTTTCTAGGAATTAGTTATTTCCACTTAACTAATATAATATAAACCAATAGGGAACATAAGAACAGCCCTGCTGGATCGGGCCCAAGGAGGCCCATCTGGTTCAGCATCCTGTTGCACACAGTGGCCCACCAGATGCTTCTGGGGAGCCCACAGGCAAGAGGTATGTACATGCCCTCTCTCCTGCCATTGCTCCCCTGCAACTGGTATTGCAGTTGGCCTCCAGCCACCTCTGAGGCTGGAGGTGGCCCACAGCCACCAGACTAGTAGCCATTGATAGACCTGTCCACCCTGAATCTGTCTAAGGCCCTTTTAAAGCCATCCAAGCTGGTGGCCATCACCTCATCCCATGGCAAAGAATTCCATAGGTTATGTGCTGTGAGAAAAAGTACTTCCTCTTGTTGGTCCTAAATTTCCCAACCTTCAGTTTCATGGGGTGACCCCTGGTTCTAGTATTGTGTGAGAGGGCGGTTCAACATACATAATTAATACAATCCAGGGGGAGCAAGCATGACAGAAACAACCAGTCATGACTTGTGTGCTGTCCATGCTTTAAAAATCACAGTCCTGCACCAAAAAAAGCTCAACGTTGTGACCTATAGAAATCATTCAACTTAGGCACACATCTTGCATAATTCTGCTTCAGCTAGCCATAGGGTGGGGCACAGGGCACAGAAACTCCTCCTCACTCTTTATTCCTGGACATCTTTCTGTGAACCCTCTGGCTTCTGAAATGAAAAGGCCTGGCTTACATACATTTGGGCAGCTAGAAGTGCTGCAAACTGGACTTATTCTTTAAAGAGGAAGGGGGAGAAGAAAAACAGATTCCTAGGGAGCGTAACAGTCCAGACATATTCTGAGCTTTTGTTGTACTTGAGGAATTGTACTTGAGGTTAGTAGACCCTGATTCTTGACTTATCACGGTATTTGAAGCAAGTCTTGTGGGTGTTTTGAGTATATGTGTGGTTGTAGCAGTGGTGGTTAGCAACTTGCACTTGGCAGTAGATTCGGCAAATGAGCGGGCCGTGAGCAGATGGTTGGTGCTCTTGTGATTCATAACTGCATTTGTCAAACTAAGGATCCTCGAGGCTTTGTGGGGCTTTTTCTGTCTGACCATCTGAATTTTGTTGTGTGTAGTTGTGCTTAACAAGATCTTTCTCCTCTTTCAGATTTCTTTTCATGGCATCTATGCAAACATGCGAATGGTCCACATTCTCACGTCAGTTGTTGTAAGTTATAGCAGTCTTCTTTGGGGATGCTTCACTTGTCCTTTCAGAATTATATAAGGACTTCGTGACAGCTGACGAAAGCTTACTGATGGAAACCCCCTAATATCTGGCCAGGTTGTTTGTACACTGCCTCTTCATAGTGAGCTTGGCATAGTATTTTCCTCTATGCCTTTATGTCTTCCTGGTGCAAACTGCACACTGAGCTGCACTTGTAACATGTTGACATTTGGGAAGTAAGAAATGAGTCATCTGGGCAGCGTCCCATTCTTATAAAAATAAAAAAGGCTTTGAGTTGCAGGCCCATTCTGGCTGTGCTTCTCTTGTACATTTGCAAACCCTTCAAGCGAAGTTTAAACTTTTCTTACATTGGTATGTGTTGCAAAGAATGTGACTTGGCAAGTTGCCGTCTCTCTCCTCTACACAAACCTGAAAGGTAGATCAGGTCCCAAGTGCTACTGTAAACTTCTTGAAGTAAATAAGGGTAGCATGGAAAATGTAATGCGCACTATTCCAGCTGTGTTTGGGGGCAAAGAGTTAAGTCAGCGAGACTGGTAGAGGGAGGGGTAATATGAAGGAGCTTGGATCTGTTTTGTTGAGGGGTTGTTTCAGTTTCATTCTCTGCCTCAAGCTTTTAGGGGTGGAGAGCCCTAGACACATAAGTGAATGAACAAAAGTTGATTGCAGCTTGGGTGGTGGTTGGATGAAGACATTGCCTATGCACGCAGATGGTGCTATATAAACTGAATATATGGACTACGAATAATACAAACTACTGTACTACAGATACTACAAACTAATAAATTTTGTTTATCCCCCCCATTTATTTACTATCATAATTTATATCCTGCCTTGTCTGCAGAACAGTCCAAGGCAGCCACAAATAACAGGAAAATGAAACACATTGCTAAATTGCAACTTTACTATAAAGATTGAAACTTGTAAGCATTTTAAAACTGCAGCATTAAAAACAATCTGCCGTCCAATTGATTCAAACATCCACTGAAAGATGTGGTGCAGAGTCAGAATGTTCTTGGTTACTGTTTGAAAGTGGGCAAGGGTGAACCTGCTGTATCTTTCTGAGGAGGGTGCTCTTAAGCTGTAGTAGCAGTCAGTAAGAGGGCCTGGTCTCTGGTACCTCTCAAACAAACCTCACCCCTGTGTAGTTGTCTCAGTTGCTTGATGCTTTATTCTCCTTATACAGCAGTGCTTTGTTGTTTAATCCATGTGTGAGAATGATAATTCCTCCTAACAAGTCCCTTTTTTATATCTAGGGATCAAAATGTGAAGTACAAGTGAAAAACGGAAATATATTTGAAGGAGTTTTTAAAACATACAGCTCTAAGGTAAATTCGTCTAGCTTTTCCCTCTGATCGTGTGCCCATCCTAACCTCCTTCAGTGTAGAAAGATTTGTGATATTTACTAGTTCCCTTCCAGTTATCACGTAAAGAACCAGTGCATAGAAATTAATGTATCTGTAATTCACAGTTAAGAACTGACAGTATTTTTGCTGGAGATTATTAACAAGCCTTAAAGCCTGGATCTGAACAGTTGTGTGGGTGGGTTTTCATGGTGTATATTTCTGGGCACCAACAGGTTTTACTAGACTAATTGCTGGAAGGTGATATAGCATAGATGAAAACTGGTGGTGAAATGTAAGCATTCATACAACTTTTCTTTTTGTGCTTCAAAATGACTCTTTAATTTAACCTGTAGAGGGGTTAAATGATTATACAGTAGCCTGTTGATAATGTAGGAATGTGTTCTGTCCCGCATCTTTTACATTTTTTAAAAAAATTGTGTGAGTTGTGCTGCTTTTTAAGATAACGTTATTATCCACCAGAGAGGAGCTGTGGCTGCATGCCCATGCAGAAACTAGGTTCCCTATAGGCTAAGGGGATAAAAGACTATCTCTTTTGGCCACCTGTTGAGCAAAGTAAAAGTAACTATATCTGTCCATTGATGTGGTTTAATCGGAGTCAGTTGACTGGTTGTGTAAAGAAATGCTTATATGTTTGCTTGTTAAACATGTTTTGAGCAGACCGTTGCCGTTTAGGGATGTGCAGAACCAGTTCGCGATTGAACTGGTCTGCCGCAGACTGGGCCGGTTCGAATGGTTCAATTGCGAACCGCTTTGAACTGGTTCGAGCTGGTTTATTGTTTCGACCAGCCAAGCTGGTTGGTTCAACCAAACTGGTCCGTGTAGTGGACTGAACCGGTTCAGTCTGAATTCAGACTGAACTGCTTCAAATAGTCCATGCGCTGCCATTTCACTCCTAAACTGTGAATTTGTGTTGGCTAAAAATCTGGAACCTCAAAATGATTTATAAGGCTTGAGCAATGCATATGCACATACTCTGGGCTAATGCAGGTGTAACCCTGGCTCTCTACAAAGCATGGTTGCCAAGTCAATAGTTAACCTTGTGAACACACACTTCCCCTTTCCTTCCCAGTGTTCACTATGGATTTGTTTTTTGTGAACGTTTGTAATCATGATCAAGACAAGCCAAGATCTCTCTTAAGCCAGAAGTTTGAAGTGGGGTTGTAAACCATGGTTATGAGGGACTGGACTGCCTGCTACACTTGAGCACTTCAGTCTTGGGATTTGCTTGAAAACATCTTTGGTTCTTGATGCTTCCCCATCAAGCTTGCTTACAGAAGACTCTGTCCAATTAGTCCCTTTTATCTTTCAGTGTGATTTAGTGCTTGATGCAGCTCATCGGAAAACTGCAGAATCCAATACGGGGCCAAAACGAGAAGACATAATAGAGAGTATCTTGTTCAAGCCTTCAGATTTTGTTATGGTGCATTTCAAAGATGTGGATTCCAGTTTTGCACGAAGAGGTATGTTTCTGTGCGTCTCGGTGGTTTGAAGAACTAACTTGACTTTTTGTCTCGATCAGCCTTTTTTGTTTCTGGGTTGGGATATAAGGGGTGGTGGGGCTCTAGCCTCTCCAGCTCAGTACTCTCTACTCTGATTGGCACAGCTCTTCTGGGGTCCTTCCCAGCTCTGTTCCTTGAAAATGCCAGGGATTGGCTATGGGGCCAGATGCACAGGCACAACAGGTGCTTTGCCATCGAGCTAGGGAGCTCTGGAGAGGTTTAGTTCCCTAATCCACGTTTGGTCCTCCCTGTCTTTGGAAGAAATCTAGAAGATGCTGCCACTTGCAGTCTGCAGTGTCACACTGCCTGCTAGAACACTGGACACGAGTCTCTTGCACCTCTGTAACTTTTGAGGTTTGCAAGGGAGTGAAGGATTCGTGTGTTAGCTGCATCATCGTAGCAGCAGAATGGCAGCCCTCCCTATGTTATGGAGTTGCACCGTGGGGTTGGTGGCCATGTTAAACTTAATCTGGGCGTTCAGGCTTTGGTCACAGCTGCCTCCATACTGCGTGAGGGGATTGATGGGTGTGTTCAGGTCCTTTCTTGAGAACTTATTTTAGAAAGTGATGTTAGTAATTTGTGGGCAGGAGGGCTTGGCTGGAGACCAGAGCAGGACTGAGTTTATAAGGATAAAAGGAACAAGCAGTTGAGCAGGTGAAGAGAAGTGGATTCTCAAAGGTGGTGAAGCCGCAAATGGCTTGGAATTGTGATCATGGTTTCAAAGAAGTTCTTGTGGGTTCTCATGTCAAGATCATAGAGGTGCTCTTCATTATTAAAAATAAATGTAGCATATTAAGCAGGAGTTTTCAGACTTGGGTCCCCAGATGTTGTTGGACTACAGCTCCCATCATCTCCAGCTGCAGTGACCAACATCTAGGGACCCAAATTTGAGAACCCCTGATATGAAGGAGTTGGAACCTCAAGGCTGCTTGTGCTGTGACAGAGAGCTGTTGCTGCTGGATCTACTTGGGTTCAGCTGGCAGGGCTGTTAAAGACAACTAAGTGCCCTTGAATTCAGAAGTATGCATGCTAAGCAGAGTTTCCCTGGTGGGTCTCAAAGAGCTGTACAGGAAACAGTTGAGCACTCTTGTCAGGTGAGGTGCCGAAGAGTGTGTGATCTGTGTCTGCTAGGTAACCTCTGAGCTTCTTGGACTGGTTTAGCAGGAAGTTCTTTCTTATAACAAAGGAATTCTTGAGGATTTGGTAGCTGTATGGGGTTGGGGGGGAGTTGCTACCTTCTGCTGGCAGTCCTTGCAAGGAGAGGATTCCTGGCACTTGGTTTACATTCCTGGGAGAATTCACGGACCCCACATTTCTTCTCATTCAGTGTGTGTGTGTGTGTGTGTGTGTTGTGAGTTTTCTTGCGATGACTAATTGAATTGAACAGGAAGTGCAGGACAGCTGACTCTTCTGTTCATAGAGCAGCCAGGCTGAGCACAGTGTCCAGGTTGGGGAATGGGGAAGAAGCTTACTTTGCTGCTGCGTCAAGAACCAGTCATTCTGTGGCTCTTTAAGTTCCTTGTGTTACAGTGGATCAGATTTGACAAAAAGAGAGGAAGCAAGGGAGGGCTATATTTTTAGCCTACTTAACTTATGAGATCACCCAGCATTCTGTGTGTGCACACGTACCCCCCACAGCATCAACTTCGCAATGCTTGGAACAATTTGAACCAAATTTGGTAGATTTGTAGGGATACATAGGGACACCTCAACAGCATAGTTTTTAATGATGTCACCCATATCCCAATTCAAGATGGTGTGAATGTTTGAGGAGCAAGTGGGCTACCTTGTGGACCACCTAACCGATTTGGACCAAATTTGATACAGTTGTAGTAAGGGACACATAGGGACATTTCAACGGCATAGTTTGTGTTGATGTCATCAACCCCAATTCAAGACGGTGGACACGTAAACGTTTGGGGTGCAAGTGGCCGAACTTGTGAATGGCCTTGTGAACAGGTTTCTATATTGCCCTTCCAAAAATGGCTCAGGGCGTTTATACAGAGAAACAACAAATAAATAAGATGGATCCCTGTCCCCAAAGGGCTCACAATCTAAAAAGAAAAACAAGATAGACACCGGCAACAGTTACTGGAGGTACTGTGCTGGGGGTGGATAGAGCCAGTTACTCTCCCCTTGCTAAATAGATTCGCCATGTTAAAAGGTGCCTCTTAGTTAGCCAGGGTAAACTGCAGGGATAGTGAAAGGAAAGTAGGCAGATTAGTTCTTACCAGTCCTCCTTAGTTATGTTAAAGTGTTCTATTTCATGATCCTTACGAAAACGTTAGACTCAGTGCAGAGATTCCTTCATGACATGTTTTGAAGTACTGTATTGGGAATGTGTAATGGTCTTGGGTGCTGTGCTTTCCTTCCTGCTGCTCTAACCATAGTTTGGGCATGACACCTGAGTCAGGCAAGCTGTGCTTAATGCTAGCCTCCATACTATGGTCTGAAATGGATTTGCAAACTATGCTGCCTAACCGTAGTCTGCCACTTTGGATTTTGCAGCAAACTCTGGTTGGACAAAACCGGAAAGTAGAGGAAGGAACCCTTGTGTGTGCCTGAAGCATATTCCCAAATCTCCAAGCCACAGTTTGGAGGATCATTCAGAACTGAGCCATAAACGTACCAGTCTGCCTCAAATCCTCGAAACGTCACAATTGCCCTTCATCTTTTTAAAGCTTTTTTGATGTCATGGTTGAAATGTGTCAAGCAGATGCACTTGACTGATTTTTCCTTTCTTATGATCTGTCTCCTTCCTGCTTCCATTTTATGGTTGGCCCACCATGAGGCTTCTCCCTTTTTAAGATCGCTCTTGATGTGATAGTGCAGCCTCCAGATATTGCTGAACTACAACTCCCATCAACCCCAGCTACAATTCATTGTGGCTGGGGATGATGGGAGCTGTAGTTCAGCAACATTTGGAGGCTCCCAGTTTGGGAACCACTGTTTTAGTGAATAATGACGTTTGTGGGGCAATGGCTTTCCAACTGTCTTGTGCAAAACCTTGGGCTTCTTTGAAGGAGCCTCTTGGAGAGAAAGAAAGGGAATCTGAGACGGGAAGTGTGTTTGTACACGTGCGCGCACACAGTCTCGCTGGGGTATTTTAACTGAAGGTTTGCAAGAGAAGGGGATATATCTGTTTTAAAAAAGCTGGGAAACTCTGCTCTAGAGTGTCTGTTGGGTGCACTGGATGCTGTGACTTGTGGCACAACCTTGATTCATGTTCCTGGCCGAGGCGTTGGGGTTAAGTGCATATGCTGTTACTGTGTGTTCAGTCTCATTATTGACATATTATTGTGATGTATGTGTAATCTCTGATACTGTAAAGTTTCCTTAGCAGAGTTCAAACCCTGAAGACTTCCAGAGTACCTGTGTATCTTTGCAGTATAGCGAGGGGTGGGCTGGGGGTGGGGATGTGCTGCTGTCAAGAGCCCAAGTGTTCAGATTTTTTACCTCCGCTTCCAAAGCATGAAAGATGCATAGAAATGGTTGTGAAGGCAGTTGCTAGTAGACAGAAGAGAGAATGCAATATGGCTGTGTCATGCGAAACCACCTTGATGACTGTTCTTGTTACAGGGAGGCAGGATATAGATTGATAAGAATAAATAAAACGCCTGAATTTGCACCTGCATTACGGTCTGACTTATTTTTATTTTCTTTCTTTTCCCGTGTCTGTTGTAGTTCCTTCAGAATCAGGTAATGGATTTGGCAGTCTTCTATTTCTGCACCTTGACTTAGCATAATGTTCTTTTTAAAAAATCATAGTATGCAATGGATGAATTTATAACCCTGTTTGCAGCTTTGAGGGCACTGGAAATCATGCATGCTGCAAGCTTGGTGAATCAATACCATAATATTTCCGCGAGCAGCTCCCTTGGGAGGAGAGATGCCTCTTGCACACAGCTTCAGCTGGAGCTTTCCTCATTCCCTCTTTGGAGTATCCAGAATGTCACATTAACCCTGTGGAACAGCAGAGAGACTCAGACCTGCTTATATGTTCCCAGAGAAGGGGAAAGTGCTTCCTCTCCCTGCACTTCTGGATCACGTCTGAAGCAGGGCCATGCACAATCTGTCCCCACAAAGGGGTGAATGAGGTTACACAGCAGCAGTGCTTGGGTGTGGGGTTGTGTTCAGAACAGTTGCTGTCTTTATTCAGCCACCTTCATGGGGCTTCATCCCAACTCCTCTTGCTGGCATCTTGTCAGTCACACCAGCTGCACCTTCCTGCTGCTTGCTGTTGTTTGTGCTTTAGCATCCCATCCATCCTTAAATCTTCAAGGCACGTTCCCACAATCATTTGACATGGGTTAATTACCCCTTAGCATCATTTAGTGGCCCTGAATTACCATCAGGTCTGGTGGCTTCCCCCCACTTCTGGGGGTGCTTTTGAGGATTCCAGTCCTCTTCAGTTACTGTGAATAGAACCTGGAGGTGGGGGATGGGAGTGGTACTAATTGGGTGGTGGGGGTCAACTATTAATGCAAAATTCAGGAATGTGATCTTGCATGCGTAGTGTTTGAAACACAATTTTTTAAATTTTCAAATTCCTCAGAGCTTTACAGATTTAAAAGTATGATTCTAAGTGATTATTGTCTCTGTCAAATTTTCACATGGCTTTTTATTTGTAATGCAATTTTGGAATGGGACCCAGATCCCTAGAAAAACTGTGATCTCTTCCGTATCAAATTCTGTTACTTGACCACTGGATAAATTTATATTTCTATTTTTCCAGTTGTTTGTGAGATGCAAATAGGATATTTTTAAATAATTGAGATCTGGATACACTGTTCTTAATAGGAACATAGGAAGCTACCTTCTACCAGATCAGACCCTTGGTCCATCTAGCTCAGTATTGTGCACACAGACTGGCCTAGGCTTCTCCAAGGTGGCAGGCAGGAGTCTTTCTCAGCCCTGTCTTAGAGATGCTGCCAGGGAGGAAACGTGGAACCTTCTGCTCTTCCCAGAGTGGCTCCATCCTCTGAGGGGAATATCTTACAGTGCTGGCATGTAGTCTTCCATTCAAATGCAAACCAGGGTAGACCCTGCTTAGCAAAGAGAACAATTCATGCTTGCTACCACAAGACCAGCTCTCCTCAAACAGGCACCCCCAGGTTTCAGGCAGGGGTCTTTCCTAAACCTACCTGGAGATGCTGCCAGGGATTGAACCTGGGACTATCTGTGCGTAAAGCAGGGGTTCTCCCACTGAGCTATGGAAGCAGAGTTTCCCCCCCTTCAAGTCTGCATTGAGCTAGTCTACCAAGGTCCTGAATCACTCCTAGGACTGCAGAACTCCTTTCATGCAAGACTGTAGAAGTCACACATTTGAATTCCTCTTGTAGATACTATTAGGTACTTGGAGATTTTTTTCTAACAGTGTTGGAGGTTGGTAGGAAAAGTTGCAAAAATATATTAGGTTCACAATAATTAAGGACTGTGGTAGGAAGTAAATTGCCATGTGGTTTTCAAAATGAAACTTCTAAGAGGTTCTTCACTTAAAAAGTTAAGACAAGGATCCCTCCCCTATTGGGGATATGAGTGGAACTGGCTTGGAAGCCCTTTATGGCCCCCTCAGTGGCAGTGGGGGTGCCGCTTTAAGAGTGGGGGAGGGTGCACTCACCCCTCTTGCTGCTTTCCCCCCTCCGGCGTCCATTTCTGTAACAGCTCATCGGGGTGGCAGCAGCGTACCTCCCTGCCACTCCGTTGGCCGGATATGGCCAGAAGTTCCAGACACGCCCACGGGGGGGGGAGCGGTGGGAGGGGTAAATGCACCCTCCACCGCTCTTAAAGCAGTACCCCTGCCACCTTTGAGCCTTCCCGCCATGGTTCCATGCACATCCCTGTCCTCTATGACCGTGGGTCTTCCCCTGTAGAAGATCCACAGGGATGGGTTGCAGATGCTGTTGGTTGCATGCTCAATTTGTTGCAAGCGACCATGAGTTCCATGCGGCCTGTGCAGTGTCCTGCTTGAACTGAGGCAGTGGCTTGGAATATGTCCCAGAATCCTGTGCAATGCACAGGGATTCCATGGAAAATGCTTAGGGGCACTCTGCACACAAGTCAGTGTGGCAAGTGCTTGTAGAAACCTAGGAAACCGCTGTGTCTGCAGTTCTCTGCACAGATGAAGGGCGTGCCTTATCCTTTGAAATGACTCCACTATCATAGAACAGCAAATTAGCCATACCATCAGCACTAGCTGTGTGAAAGCATTTTAACGTTTATTTTGTGAATTAGGACTATTGCTTCTTGCTGTTTTGGTTATGAAACTGAAGCCATTGCATCAGGTTTTTTAAAAGTCAAATGTGATTATGCAGTTTGAAGGCTTTAAAATTGCCAGATTGCAAATGAATGCCCCTTAGGCTGTATTCCTCCCCATTTTT
The DNA here is from genome assembly GCF_027244095.1 of Hemicordylus capensis. NCBI lineage: Eukaryota > Metazoa > Chordata > Lepidosauria > Squamata > Cordylidae > Hemicordylus > Hemicordylus capensis. The sequence goes on from NC_069671.1 coordinate 12,833,737, forward strand.
GTTTACATTTGGGGGACCTCATATGCACTTTAGAAAGAACCTGTGGGTGGACCGATCCTATGGAGTTCTGTAGGATATTAAGGGGTAATGCAGCCCACACAGAAAGAGAGCTGTATCCGTGTCCTTAAACCCTGTCCTGTGCAGTCTTTTCTCAAGTGCTGCTGCTGCTTGTGGCTATGTCAAAATGTGTGTCCCGCTCTGCCAGCTCTAAAATCATATAAAGTAACATTTACACAAAGAGATTAGCTTTAGCAAATAGCCAGATAGTGTATGTGTGTGTCTTTTTTCCATTGCAGATGCTTTTACGGATTCTGCAATCAGTGCTAAAGTTAATGGTGAACACAAAGAAAAGGATCTTGAGCCTTGGGATGGTGGAGAAGGCACCACTGCTGATGAACTCGAAGCTTTAGAAACGGATGTTGTAAGTGCATCTTGCCTTGCATTGGCATTCAGCATGTGCGTGTGTGTGTGTAGTCAGATATTATTACTATTAAATTACTATTAAATACCCATGTAACATGCCCGAAGTGAGGGACACCCGTAAAAACATAATGTAAAACCAATAAATCATTAACAACACGGGAGGGAGCCAATAATAAATCAAAGCCTAGGCAAGAGAGAGAGAGGGAGAAATCGCAAGCAATGTGAAACACCAAAAGTGGGGAGCGTGGGGCGGGGCATGCCTCTCCTGTGACAGGGAGTTCTCTATTTTAGGTGCTGCAAGAGAAGAGGTGCTCTTGCATTGCTGCTCAGCATATGTCAAGAAGGTGGCAGGACATACTTAAAGGGCCCAGTTGGATGCCTTCAGTGGATGGATGGTTTTGAATGGGGGTGGGAGGAGACAGTCTGTTTTGGTACCCTGAACCTAAGCTGCTAAGATCTGTTAAGGTAATAACTAGTCTTTTGAACCAGTCCATTGTCCAGTTGAGGTCAGGACCTCAGCTAGCTCTGAGCAGGAAGCCATAAGAACTGGGTCTAGCAACACAGGAGAGATTTTGTTCTATTGACTGCTCGGAGGAGACTGCCAGTTCTTACAACTGCTGCCCAGGCAGAGTGAATTAGTCCTGCACCTTGCCTAGGGAAGGCGCTGTTGCTTAAAGGGGTCTTGCCCAGATTTTCTAAGTGCTGGCTCCAGTGGCGCTGGGAGACCCGTACGAGGGCTGGCAGGTCCTTGGGGAACTCCTCTGAGAGCTGCATCGTCTTCAGGTTGTGGAGGTGCTGGCTCAGGTTCACCTGGAATGGGGGATCCTAGCTCTGTGGCATCTCCCCACTCTGTCTTTCCCCTTGAAGTGTCTGCCTTGTCGCCCAGTTAGTGGGTGGGTGTGTCCCCTGATTTGAGGTCATGACACTTAGGAACAGCACTTAGGCAGCAGCACATGGTAAAACATGATGCAGTAGTTCAAAGAACATCTGTGTTTGTAGTGTTGGTCCACAAAGCACATAGATGTCCTTCAGATGGCCTTTAAACTTGAGGAAACGTGTTTTATTGTGTGTCATTTTGAAATCTAAACTAGGGGTGTGCACAAAACTGGGTTGGCTGGTTCAATTCGAGTCCGGACTGGACTCTAACTGGACCGGGCATGTTTGGTTTTGTGTACCCCTGAACACCCTCCAGTTTGGTTAGGGTTTTTTGTTTGTTTGTTTTTAAATTTTGTTAAAACTTTTTTTTTTTTTAACAGTAATAAAACTCACTGCCTCCCACCCCAGCGCCTTCGCCTCAGCCGCGGGTGTGTGTGTGCTGTATGGCGAATCAGATATATATTCTCTCTCTCTCTCTCTCTCTCTCTCTCTCTCTCTCTCTCTCTCTCTCTCTCTATATATATATATATATATATATATAAAAGATACATTCTCCAGAGGTTCCCCCTCCTGCCCACCGGCCTCCAGTGTGTCACAAATACACCCGGTTCAGGTGGTTTTCGGCCCATTCTGGTTGTCTCCTCCGTGGTGGTGGCCATTTTGGAGGCCACTGCACATGCCCAATAGGCCTCTGTGTGGTCTGGGTCATGAATGGCCTGGGTCATGATCTGGCCACGCAGAGGCCTATTGGGTATGTGTGGTGGCCTCCAAAATGCCCGCTTCACAGAGGAGATGCCTGGAACGGGCCCAAATCCACCCAAACTGGGCGTATTTGTGACAAACTGGAGGCCGATGGGGGGAGGGGGAACCTCTGGAGACACAAACACAAACCCGCGGCCGTGGAGCGAAAGGCGGTGAGTTTTATTACTGTTAAAAAAAAAAAAAGTTTTAAATTAAAAAACAAACAACCAACTAACCCCAAACCAGAACCAGCGGTTGTTCGGTCCGTGATTGGGCTGAACAGGGGCCAGTTTGGTTCGAGGATGGTTTGATATCGAACCAGGCATGTTCAATGACAAACAGGTTCAAATTCAAGCCTGTTCACACATCCCTAATCGAAAACATTTTTCTTTTTTTCCTAGTCTAATGGATGGGATCCTAATGACATGTTCCGATACAATGAAGAAAATTACGGCGTGGTGTCGACTTACGACAGCAGTTTATCTTCATACACGTAAGTTGCAATGTATGTTGTGAATTGCTTATTAATTACTCCTGGTATGTCTAGCCTCCAACATTAAGAATGTTTCCCAGTGCTTTAGCCTGGTAAGGTGCAGATTTCCTCCTCTTTAAACTGCCCCCGCCCCACCATGGAGGCCCTGTAGTTTCTGTACCCCTCACCTGCCCACACGCCTGTTTCTTTCTCCACATTTCAGGAGTGAGTCAGAAAAAGAATTCTAGAGTTTGAACTGTTGCCCGCGTATCCTAAAAGTATGCTAATCAGGATGAACAGTTTTTTCTTTTAAAAAAAGAGGGAGAGACTCTTGGAATAAGGTCGGTTCTGCCATCTGAATCCTTGGGAATAGATTTTATGTTCTGTAATCAGCACATCACCGATTAGCTGGTTTAGCAAAAATCTTTGTGTGTCTTGTGCAGTGCTGCATAGCCTCTGGATTGTACCTCAGTCTTCTCTACTCCACCGCTCATTTTGCTGCATGTGGAAGCCAGTCCTATGTTGCTGATTCAAACAAAATGCATTTGCTGCTTTAAGTGAAAAAGTAACGAGACACACAGCTGTAGGAATGGCATACATCAGTGGGTTCCAAGCTGTGTGCCATCGGTGGGTTCCAAAATGTGTGCTAGGGAAGCGTGTTAGGTTTTCCTCAGCCAGGAAATTGATAATGGCAGCGGTGCTTCCCTGAAAGTCAGCTGTAGGACTCTTAATCCCCTGCAAATGTGCAGCTGCAAGGGAATTGGGGGCATGTTTTAGAACCTACCCTCTCCTAAAGTGGAGCAATGGGAAGTCCCAGCCTGCCTTGGCAATGCCCTGCTTGATTGCTCCCCAGGCTCTTCCACGGCGTGCAAGTTGTCTGTGGCAGAAGGGTTCTTCTGCTGGTGAGGCAATGTGTGCAGACATTCCTGAAGTTCACAAGCTTGAAAACCACTGGCAGACATAATTAAATGATCCTGGCATTGTGAATTGGTTCCTCTGATGGTTTCATACGCGATTTACTGTGGTCACCTCTAGGAATAGTTTTCTCGAAGGGTATCTAGACTGGAAAATCAATTTTGCCTCTCTTTTTGTCTCCCCACTTTCATTTAGGGTACCCCTAGAGAGAGATAACTCAGAAGAATTTTTAAAACGGGAAGCCAGAGCAGCGCAGCTAGCAGAAGAAATTGAATCAAGCGCTCAGTACAAAGCGCGGGCTGCTCTGGAGAATGACGACCGGTCGGAAGAGGAAAAATACACCGCTGTTCAGAGAAACGCGAATGAGCGGGAGGGCCATGGTGTGACAGCCAGGTATTTGGGAAGGGGAGAGAGCCATTCATTGCATCTCTGTGTATGACAGTGTTAGAAATAACCAAGTCATCTGAGTTTTATGTCTCCAAAAACTTAGCTGTGGAATTATCTTCCAGTTGGAGCTCAGTTATTGTGTGGTAACAGAGCTACCTGCAGCTTTTTGTGTGGTTTAAAGCACGGGTTCCCTGCCTTTGGTCCCCAGATGTTGCTGAACTACAACTCCCACCATAAAGTTTTTCAATATATGGGCTGTTGTTTTTAAATGAACTAGTATGGGGCCGCATCATTGGATGTTTTATTGTAGGCAATTCTTAATTGTCACATGTTGGTGTACCCAGATGATGTTTTGATGTCGCTGTACAGGTATGCTACATTCAGTACATCCTGATGGCTTAAGGATTTGCTCTCCTGTCACTCCTCAGTAGCTTTTATCTACAAGCACCCTTCCAAACCTGCTATTATATCTCTTAAAGCCCTCTGTGGTTGGGGTCTCCACACTGTAATATTTTGTTGCCTGACAATGCTGTGGTCTGTAGCTTCTCTATTGATCTGAAACAATGTCCAGTGTAAATGGTTTGCCTTGAACGGTTTGGGGCATTAATATCTTGCATTTAAAGACATTGCGCTCCCTCTAATTCCTGAATATGTTTTAGTTCCCTGCTTGTCATCTTGTACTTAAACATATTTGAGCAGAGCCTTTAGCCTTTGGCTTAAACCGGATTTTGACGACTCCTCCCCACCCCACCCTTTATTCCAGGGAGAACAAGTACATTCCACCTGGGCAGCGGAATCGAGATGTCTTGTCCTGGGGAACTGGAAGGCAGAATTCGCCTCGTATGGGCCAGTCTGGGTCAGGCCCCCCAACTTCAAGATCTGCGTCTCATTCGTCAGACTACAATTCTAACTCTGGAGCAGACCAAAGAGTAGTGAATGGAGGCAAGTATCCGCCATGACTTAAGTGAGCCATCCATCCCTGCAGCTCTTTGAAAAGGCGTGTCATGATGCGTCCCACGACTGAAAGAGCAAAAGTCACTTAGATGTATATTGTGCCCATGGATGCAGCCAGAGTTGGGGTGTGGGTGGGGTGTATTCTGTTGTGCTGAGCAGAGTTCTGCCCCTGACCTCCCATAGCAATACCAGTTCAGCTCTCTCCTGAAGAGCAGGAAGATGCTGCTGTATTAGAAACTGGGGGAATTGCCCCTCTCGCACAGAGCCCAGCCCTCCCTTGAAAACAGCAGTTGCTGTGGAAAACAGTTCTCCAACCACCTTCACTGCTGAAGCCCCACTGAGATCCATGGGACTACACCGGTGTAAGTTGCCTGTGAATTCCTATCTTAGTCCTTTGTAAGGGTTGGAACGGGAATGGATTTGATAGGAAGGAAGAGCAGCAGCCTTCTCTCCAGTTTGATTCATTTGAGCACCGCACACCGTGCCAGCCAGCTCCCTGACACCGAATGCAGTATCTTTGGTGACTGACGATGACTCGATTATACTCGAAATCAGTTACTTATACATGTGTCTATATTGCACCAGCTTTGTTGAGTAGTGTGCTCTCTTTTTCTCTTTTTTGTTCTTGTTTTGTTAAAGAGTTACGTGCTCTGTACCAGAGGACAGGGAAGTAACTAATGTAACTCCAATTTTCAAAAAGGGATCCAGGGGAGATCTGGGAAAATACAGACTGGTTAGCTTAACTTCTGTGCCAGTTAAATTGATGGCAAGCATACTTAAGGACAAAATTGTTGAACATACAGAACAGCAGGCCTTGTGGAAGGAGAAACAGCATGGCTTCTGCATGGGCAAGTCTTGCCTCACTAAACTTTTGGAGTTCTTTGAGAGTATCAACAGGCATGTGGATAAAAGTGGTCCAGTTGATATAGTATACTTGGACTTCCAAAAAGTTTTTGACAAAGTTCCCAATAAAAGTTCTTGAGTAAACTTAGCAGTCGTGGGATAAGGGAACAGGTTCCTGTGTGGTTGAAAGACAGGAAAGAGAGGGTAGGAATAAATTGACAGTTTTCACAATGGAGGGAAGTAGAGTCCCCCAGGGATCTGTACTGGGACCAGTGCTCTTTAACTTGTTTATAAATGATCTAGAAGTTGGGGTAATTAGCCACGTTGCCAGATTTGCAGGTGACACTAAACTATTTAGGGTAGTGAAATCCACAACAGATTGTGAGCAGCTTCAAAAGGATTTCTCCAAACTGGGTGAGTGGGTGACAAAATGGCAAATGCAGTTCAATGTAAGCAAGTGTAAAGTGATGCATATTGTGTCAGAAAACACCAAATTCACATATACACGGATGGTGTCTGAGCTATCAGTGACTGACCAGGAGGGAGATTTTGAGATCATGTTGGACAGCTCATCAAAGCATTGACTCAGTGCACGGCAGCTGTGAAAAAGGCCAGTTCCACAGTAGGGATCATTAGGAAGGGGATTGAAAATAAAAATACTAATATTATAATGCCCTTATAAAGAGCCCCTGGTGGCGCAGTGGTAAAACTGCCTCCCTGTAACCAGAAGGTTACAAGTTCGATCCTGACCAGGAGCTCAAGGTTGACTCAGCCTTCCATCCTTCCGAGGTCGGTAAAATGAGCACCCAGAATGTTGGGGGCAATATGCTAAATAATTGTAAACCGCTTAGAGAGCTTCGGCTATAGAGCGGTATATAAATGTAAGTGCTTATACAAATCTTATGGTGCAGCCACATTTGGAGTGCTGCTACAGTTCTGGTCACCATATCTTAAGAAGGACATTGTAGAACTTGGTGCAGAAGAGAGCAGGCAAGATGATCAGAGGCCTAGAGCACCTTCCTTATGAGCCAAGGTTACAGCATCTGGGGCTTTTTAGTTTGGAAAAGAGGCGACTAAGGGGAGACATGATAGAGGTGTATAAAACTGGAGAGAGTGGACGGAGATGAATTTTTCTCCCTCTCTCACAACACTAGAACCAGGATCATCCCATTAAACTGGCCAGGACATTTAGGACCACCAAAAGGAAGTACTTTTTCACACAGTGCATAATCAATCCATGGAATTCTGTGCCACAGGATGTGGTGATAGCCACTAATTTGGATGGCTTTAAAAGGGGCTTAGACAAATTCATGGAGGACAGTCTATTGACGTCTACTAGTCTGAGGGCTATAGGCTACCTCCAGCCTCTGAGGCAAGATGCCTCTAAATACCAGTTGTAGGGGAGCAACAGCAGGAGAGAGGGCATGCCCTTGCCTGTGGTCTCCCCAGAGGCATCTGGTGGGCCACTGTGTGAAACAGGATGCTGGACTCGATGGACCTTGGGCCTGATCCAGCAGTGGTGTTCTTATGTTAACTTCCAAAATTGGCACTATGTAATCTAAAATTAATTTAGTGCCTTTGATTGTGTCGGCTGCCTCTGAGGGCCCTTTGGAGCCATATGGCAGGTCATGCATTCTTCTAAATAAGTACTTTTAAAGCACATACTTGAGTATAGGGCTGGGGAGAGAAGGTCTGAGCTGTGCAGTAATTTAAGGTCGGTGGCATTTACAGTATTTCTGAAGTGTAGCTGTTCAAAATCAGATGATGTTGGATCTCACTGCAGCATAAAATGGGAGGAGTGGCCTTCTGCAGATCCTTTCTTTGTGTTCAGGAGTCTTTTGTGTAGAACTTGTACAGGAGTCCCATTAAGGGGACTCATTCCTATGAAAGGAGGACATGCTCAACAGCACAAGGTGGGCCATACCCTTCAGCACTCATCCTTTTATGGCTTCCTATATGTTAGAAAATCAAAGGCGTTGCACTTTCAAAAGAAAGCAGGTTTAGGAATGAAAGCTATGCCTTCCAAAGCACGGTTTCTCTATTTTGGGTCCCTAGATGTGGTTCGACTACAGCTTCCATCATCCCCCAGCCACAATGGTCGAAGGCTGGGGGTGATGGGCTTGTAGTCCAGCATCTGGGGACCCAGAGTTGAGAATCCCTGCTCTAGGGGAACCTGCCCGCAGGCAAGTAGGGCCAAGCCGAGGCTTGTGGCCTGGCTTCCTGCTTCACTTAAGTTGTGAATTGGGCCATTATATGAAAGGACACAATGGAATCAAATGTCAGAGGCTTGAACACAGCTCTTTTTGTGAAGGGGGTTCTGCAGCTCTCCCTTGTCTTTACACTCGAGAGCGGTAGATCCAGCAGTCAGTCTGCACTGCCTGCTTAATGCAATTCCCTCATTGCCTCTTGCACCGCATCTGCTGTGCCAGTGAACGTGCGGAGTGTGCTTCTTGTACCAGGCAGGTTGGTGCAGGTGTGCTTTGCTGGATGAGAGGGGGACAGGCTGCACGCGTGGGTCTTCCTTGCCACCCGTGGCCTGGTGTGCAGCTATTTGTGACAAAAGTGTGGGCTTTTATCCTAATCAGAGTGTCATTGTCTGTTCCGCAGTGGTAGTGATGGAGCCTGAATTCAACCTATAAGTATCAGTTGACGCTAGTAATCGTTTACTGTCCTGAAGTGAGGGCACTTCACTTCAGGACACTTCCCTGTCCTGGAGTAACCCTCACTTGCTTTTGCAGCTCTTAGGAGCCTGTAGAAGGACACCCCCCACCCCCACCCCCCGGGTTAAAAAGAGAAAGTATGAGAGAAATCATTTTGGTCATTTTTACTTTTTTTTTCTTTCTGTTTTTCCCTCATAATTTTTTTTCTTTAGTTTTTATGCTTTCCTTCATCTCATTTGTTCTGTCAGGTGTTCCTTGGCCATCGCCCTGCCCATCTTCTTCCTCCCGCCCACCTTCTCGCTACCAGTCAGGTCCCAACTCTCTTCCGCCTCGGGCAGCCACCCCTACAAGGCCGCCCTCCAGGCCCCCCTCGCGGCCCTCCAGGCCCCCGTCTCACCCCTCTGCTCATGGCTCTCCAGCTCCTGTCTCTACTATGCCTAAACGCATGTCTTCAGAAGGTACAAAGACCACCGTTTTTTTGTTCATGAGTTTCCGTTTGTTTTTGTGTTTTTTCTCTCTCCCTCTCTCTCCCTCCTCTTGTATGTTAGTTACAGAATTGTTTCCCTCTTCACTGCTGAAACTATAATTTGCGTGTTTAAACAAATTTTGGTTTGTCAGCCTGTTTCTATTTAGCCTTTTTCATTATAAGGAAAGCTTCTCAAACCGCAAATGATAAAGCAGTGGCCCTTTCCCGAGGCTCTAGTTCTTAGCACTGCTTTAGTGTCTCTCACTACACTAAATACTTGCAATTCCTTAACCATGGTTGCTGGATCACATGCCTCCCCACTCCTCGGCTGGGCAGAACCAAGGTTAAGGTTTACATCAGCTCTGCCATTAGCCACGGTCAGCCATAATCATGCCTTACTTTTAACCAGAGTCTGAAGGTGGCTTCAAATTCCTGGTTTAAAATAAACACTGATTAGTGGTAACCATTGTTGATGGCAGTGCTGATGTCCATGGAGACCAGTGATGGGAAATGGAGTGATAGATGGGAAGTGGGGGTGATGATGATGCAGGACCCCATTCCTGATCTATAACCTTGGTTAAGGAATTGGGAGCATTACATCTACATAGGCCTGCCATGATCCCTTTTGCCCAGGATGGATTGCTGCCTTCTAGTGATTCATAAGTCTGCCCCCACCTACCCCCCAAATAAAATAAAAATAAAATCCTATGCAGCTTGTGCCCATTGCAAAACCCTCCTTTCAGGTCATGGTGTTGTGGGCGAAAGGGATAGAAACTGATTGTGTTTGTAAGTTCAGTTAGAGTTCTTTGTGACTTTTCTCACTCTGTTCAGTTGAATTGAATGATTTTCATTCTGTCTTGGAATTGGGAAACTGGTTCAGTAATTAGGGTCCTGTGCATTGCGAACTGTTTCAGCTGCAGCTAATTTGCTTATTTTAGTTGCATGTGATCTGTGTATCTTTATGAACATAGCAAATGCCAAACTACATTTGGGTAGGTGGGTGGGAAGATGCTTGTTCGTATTCTACAAATATTGTAATATGTGTAAACTCAGAGGCAGTTCTCGAAATACCTCTAAGTCCTTTCTTTGATACTGTGAGAGTTGAAAACAATACAGTTGAGCTTATTTTCCCCCTTAATTTGTGCTTTTGCTATTGTGTGTTCCTGCCACCAGGAGAGTTGTAAACTGACAGGGACTTAACACTCTCTCTCACACACTCACACTTAAAAACAAAAACAAAACCTGTAGTGAAACCTGATGGTATGGAGGTAGTTTAAGTCCTCTAGTAACATTGGAACTTAATTGGAGAAAAGGAGATGTTGTGTGGTGTTCACAGTTTAGAGGCTGTTTGTGTGTGTGTGCTGTCTCATACAGGACCTCCACGGATGTCTCCTAAAGCACAACGGCACCCTCGAGGTCACAGAGTCTCTACTGGTAGAGGTACAATTTCAAGTGGCTTAGAATTCATCTCCCAGAATGTGCCCGGAGAAGCTACCACCCCTACCTCGTCGCGAGGCAGCCCTTCCGGTGGCACGTGGTCAGCAGTAGTCAGTGGGGGTAAGTGACTTGTGACTCCCCACATTCTTACCACTGCCTCATAGAACATCGACATTGCAGGGAACCCTTCTTGCTGGGGGTGAGGGAAGCACAGGTGCCACATGACAAAAATCTGGGCAATTTCCTAGGAAGGGGGAGAGGTTTGTGCTAGCCAACATGGGAAGCTGCCTTATACGGAGTCAGAGCCATTGGTTACTCTAGTCCAGCATGGTCTACACAGATGGGCAGTGGCTTCTCCAAGGTGTCAGTTAGGAGTCTCTTCCAGCCCTACCAGGAGATGTCAGGGATTGAACGTGGGACCCTCTGTGATGCAGATGCTCTACCACTGACCTGTGACCCCATTCTGTAAGGGAAGTTAATATTTTACAGTACTTGCCGGTAGTCACCAGTGTTCCCTGTAATAGGGAATCCCAGATGTTGCTGACTACAGTTCCCAGCATTCCCAGTTGCAGTAGCCTTAAGCTGAAGATACTGGGAGTTGTAGTCGGCAACATCTGGGATTTGCTGTTACAGGAAGCACTGGTAGTCATTGGTAGCAAACCAAAGACAGACGGGGACAAGTTTATGCTTGCTACCACAAGACCTGCTCTCCTCCCATTTTTTATAAGGCTGGGATTTGACTACACTTTTACTGGTTGAGAACTGTTGAGCATTTATTTTTATTTTATTTATTTTATTTTTACATTTCAATGTAAAAATTGAAATTCCAATGCAATTTTTGAGCATTCAAAAATTGAGCATTCCAATGCAGTGTCTTGTTTTCTCCTCTCAGTCCCTAGGCTGTCCCCTAAAGCACACAGACCTCGGTCTCCGAGGCAGAGCAGCACTGGAGGCATGTCCCCTGGGCCACCTCTGTCGTCTTCCCAAGCTGGTTCTACTCCGGCAGAGTCTGCCACCACGCCTGTCCCAGCTGCCTCTCCTTCCCCTGTCAGTCCTGCGTCCAACAGAGCAGGCACCCCCTCTGCTGAAGGTAAGGGGTTCCTTTTTTCTCTCCCTTTCTTTCTGCATCTGAGTGAAAATGCAAAACAGACGATCTGAAAATAAAGAACCAACATAGTGTAATGGTTAGAGTGTTGGACTAGAACTGAGAAGAGCCAAGTTCGAATTCCCATTCAACCAAGAAACTCACTGGGTGACTTTGGGCCAGTCACGTATCTCTCAGCCTAATGTACTTCACGTTGTTGTGAGGATAAAAATAATCATATGCTCCTCTGCACTCCTCGAAGAAAGAGCGGAATATAAATGTAAAAATAAATTACTTTTTTTTTTAAATGGCAGCTTCGTGGTCTCTGTGCATCATGTGTTTAGGATTTGGGCCTGTGCAGAGACCATCTTCAGAACCTTCCAGAGATTAGAGAGAACTTTTGGTGGTAGCCCCGCCCCCTTATGTATTCCTTCAGTGCCCATTCCGTCTTATCTCCTCAGTTTTTTGCCAACCGCCGCAGAGCTTGCATCGCTTGCTTCGCTTGCACAGTGTCTAGCCTTTAGAAAAACAACACACACACACACACACACACACACGTACGTACGTACGTTAGAGAGATCACTGGAGGGAAAGTACTCTTCTCCTTTACTATTATTTCGCTTCTTTATTCCACCTTTCTGTCCTCTCGTTCGTTCTGTTTTGTATTAGCATTTTGATTTCCAACAGGCTTCCCCCCACCCCAATTTTAACTTGGTTTATGGTGTGTATCCTGAACAGCTAAACCTCCTACATCGGACAAGCACTCCAAATGCTTATTAGTACACAGGGTTGAGGCTTGCTCCAGCCTGCATACAGGCTGTATATCTATCCCACCCACTTCGACAAGCCAATCAGCATTGCCACCCAAACGCACTGGGTTCTACTGTACGGCCAAGCCCAGCCACACTAAACCCAGAATTAAGGATAAAATCTTCTGCTGAAATACCCTCAGATGGACCATATGAGCCACCAGATTCTGATCCCGATTTGGACTGTTACATGCATGAGGGTGATGAAGGAGAATACCCACCTTCTCCTCGGGACCGAGACCTATCCCACCTTGAAAAGGAGTGCATCATCACTCATGTGACTTTAACTCCCGTTCCCATTATATCAGTTATAACTGCCCTGCAGAATCTTGCAAATACCAATACCACCATTGTGACTGCTACCCTCACGACTACCTCAGACAAGCGTATGAAGAGAGATTTTTCTCCAGGTTTGGGGAGTCATCTGATTGGGACCTGGGCTCCAACTGCTACAGCACATCATCAGGAACTGTCACACATCGTCCTGCAACAGGTCCCATTACCATCTCTATAGAAGAACTCCTTTTGACCGAGAGCTTCTTGACACTGCTCTTACTCCACCGCCTGCCAAACCTCTTGAGGAACATCACCCTCTTAAGCCATCCACTTCAAAACTACTAGTGCTTGAACATAGGACCCGCCCTCGACCAGTTCCAGCAAGAAATACACCTGCCCCTGTCCCTCCACCAACTCCGTCTCCCTCCACCAGATCCTGAGTCAGATGTGGATACAGTTGCCTCTGCTTCAGATGACGATTCAGACACTGAAACCCAATCGCTGCCACTACGAGCCCTGATGGATCCCCCACTTGACACTTCGACTGGTGTATTGACACCCAACTCCAAGCCAGACTCTCCTTCGGAGGAGTTGTTCATTTATTCTGAGCAAATAGAACACATGGCCAAGGGTCTTGGAGCTGAAGCACACCAAAACACCATGGCTGCACCCAACTCCATATTCAACCTTATTGAATCAGATGCAAGGACTCCACTGTCGCTTCCTCTTACTCCTACAATTTTGGAAGTGGTTAAACGTGCTTGGGACAAACCAGCGAAGGCTTCCCTGACCACGAGACGTCTGGAGTATATGTATTACACCCATCCAACGGATTGTAACTTGAGCACCCAGTTCCAAACTCGGTGGTGATGGAGATGTCCCAATCACAGTCACGACAAAAGCCCCTGACAACACCAGCTGATAGGGGTGGCTGTAAAGTGGACACTGTTGGGGAAAGAAATTATTCTATGGCAGGACTTCGACTGCACATTGCCAATTATCAGGCTTACATGGCGCATGACACGCACATGCTTTTCGAAAAGCTATCCCCATTCATGGATCAAATAGTCCAACTTGATCAGAAAGAGGCAGCCTTCAGTATAATCACCATGGGACAGAAAATCACAAAGCAGCTGCTCCACTCGGCATGTCACACTGCAGACTGTGCCACCTGCACTGTCTCAATCTCCCATTGCCTTGTGGAGGCACTCCTGACTTTGATCCACCTCTCTCACTCCTGAAGCAAGATCCAGGACCTGCCGTTTGATGGAGAACATCTGTTTGGAGACAAGACTGATGAGACCTTAGAACCAAAAACTGGAGTCAACAGCTCGCTCAGTGATGACATCTCAGCAGCCGTATCGACCAGGGAAAGGCAGGCAGTGGAATCAACAGTCTACATCTACTAGACCTTACTCAACAATCTAAGATTCCGATCTCCATTTGTTCTGCCCTCCCCCCCCCTCCCCCGGGCTAGGAATGGCTCTGCTCAGCAGGGCAAGGAACAGTGGAGTGTGGATGAGGGGGAATGCTGCTCACCCCCCCCCCCACACACACACACCCTCGTAGGGATGGCCCTTCCACTGCATGCTCATCCGTGCAGGTCTGTAGTGACTTCTGCTGCCTTCCTTGCTGGCAGTCTTCTAGACACGCTCTGCAGAGCTGCCACCTGGTCTCAATCCTCAGTGTTCATTCGGCACTATGCCCTGGACCTAAGGGCAAGAAATGATGCAACTTTTGGTGCATCGGCCCTCTGCACTGCTGTGGGCATCCTCTAGGTCACCACCAGGTAAGAGTCTCACTGTCTTCCACACGTGTGATGCACAGAGACCATGAAGAACAAGACTAGGTTGCTTACCTGTTTCTTTGATTGGTCTTCTGTGCATTCACACGACCCACCCACCTCCCTGCCACAGCCTCTCCTTTCTTCTAGGTACTGCGGTGGTGGCCACAACTGAGGAGGTAGACAGAGCAGCCGCTGAAGGGATACATATGGGTGGGGGTGGTGCTACCGCCAACAATTCTCTCTAATCTATGGAAGGTTCCGAAGCTGGTCTCTGTACAGGCGCAAATCCCATGTGTGAATGCACAGAAGACCACTTGAAGAAACATTTTTGCAGATAAGCAACCTGTTCTTCTGCCTTGTTGGAGAGCAACTCTCTTCTACCAGTTATTTTTATGCATTGAGTTTGCTCATCATGACTTTCTTCTCTGTGAGAATATTTGCACAGGGGAGGAAGCTAATGGCTCTGCAGGCACCTACATAATTTTGTGAATGGTTGTTAAAAAGTATTCAGATCCTTAATGAGCAAGAAAGTAGGTTGTGTTTTTTTCTCCTAAAAAACCTTTCTGTTCTTTTTACTCAAGGTACTACAGTTTTGATATAGTAAAACATTGTTTAAAAATCCATTCAGATTTATTTTGTGTGCATTTTGGAAGGAAAAGAATAATTTAATTTGCAGGGTCTTTTTGCAAAGTGTCTAGCATAAGAAGGGACTCTTAAATCAGATGGAAGTGTCTTAAAGCCTAGAATGTTGCCTTTTTCTTCTTCCTTTTCTTCCTAAGAAATTGGGCAGAATTGTATCTTCAGTGTCAGAATTTGCAAGCTTTTGAGTTGCATGGGAAGCTTCAAGTTTTCCCTCCTCTTTCCACCTGCTACTGTTGTCTGGACCAGGGATTCTCAGCGTTAGGTCTCTAGATGTTCTTGGACTTCAGCTTCCATAATCCCCAGCCCCAGTAGCCTTTGCTTGGGGATTATGGGAATTGAAGTCCAATAACATCTGGGGACCCAATGTTGAGAATCCCTGGTCTAGATTGCTGTGTATAAGAACACTGCTGCGTAAGAGAATGCCGCCTTCTTCATGAACCTTGCCCATTATTAAGATCATCAGTGGCAGTCCGGTTGCAGTTACCATCAGCTTGAGTTGGTGGCAACTCAAAACCAGGCTTTTTCTGGGTTTGCCCTGGGATTTTGGAAATATACCTATATTTGAAATTGATTTAATTGTGTTAATGTTTTTGTTATGGTTATGTTTTACATTGTAAAGTGCCTGGAGATTTTTATATGGGGCGGTGTGTTAAATAAATATATGAAACCTCAGACAAAGTCCTTGTTTGTGTGTGGCTAATATTATTCTGATGTCCCTTCCTAGCTAAAGATTCAAGGCTTCAGGACCAGCGGCAGAATCCTTCTCCTGCTGGAACCAAGGAAAATTTAAAACCAAGTGAAACGTCTTCTAGTTTTAGCAAACCTGAATGCAAAGGTAGGTTTCTCTAAAAGAGCTTTTAGGGACTTGGGAATGCTGTTGGGCCATGCAGGGTACAAATAACTTGTTTTGTAACAGTCCTATTGACTCCAGTCATATGCAGCTGCAGAAAGGCTTTGAAATCATTGTTGAGGAAATGGGGTGGAATCGTTTTGTGGGGTGGTGGCAAGTGGTCTCAACTCTTTGTTGAGACTGTTCTCAGTGTGAAGAGGAGGAAATATTTCTTTCCTCGTGCTCATCAGAACTGCCTTCTGGAAGATGCTTGTGATTTCAGCATGGGTTTTCTTGCTTATTTTGGACCTTTCTAGACCCCTTGAAGGACCATGTTTGTTACGATCCACACCTCCTGGCCTAACAGCAGTATTGGTAAAAGCATCCCATATTTGGTGGCTCATGAATTTCTTCCCTGGACCATTTCCTGTTCTCTCTATATGAGAGAAGGGAAGAAGCTCCTGTGTCACCCCTGCCCAAGTAGCCCATCTGATCTCTGGGTCTTTGCTCCCCACTTGGCTGATGAGATCCCACCACTTCGAGAAGGTGGGAGGACATCCCACTATTTATTTATTTGATAGTCCTTGAGAGTTGGCAGCATGCTGCTTAGGATTGCTTCCCTCTTCTCTTCAGTGCCCCAGGGATCTGGGGACTGCCGTCCTCTGTCTCACTAATTTCTCATCCATTTGGTGAAAATTTGCTGCACAAAGACCGCTTCAGCAATTGGGAGTGGGGATAGGAAGCTGCCAAATACCAAGTCAGACCATTGGTCCATCTAGCTCAATATTGTCTACACAGACTGGCAGCAGCTTCTCCAAGGTTGCAGGCAGGCGCCTCACCCAGCCCTATCTTGGAGATGCTGCCAGGGAGGGAACTTGGAACCTTCTGCATGCAAGCAGGCAGGTGCACTTCCCAGAGCGGCCCCCCATCACCTGAGGGGAATATCTCCCAGTGCATACACATCAAGTCTTCCCATCATATGCAGCCATGGCGGGCCCTGCTTAGCAAAGGGGGCAAGTCATGCTTGCTGCCATAAGACCAGCTCTCAACTCCCCTGTTGGGGAGTTGTCAACTCACAGTTTAGAGGCACCTCTAGAAGTTGGAACCATCATGTGACCCAACAGGTGTTGTCCTAGAATGGCCATCCTGGAGTTGGTGCCCTCGCAGTTCAGTGAAGATGCAACTGTCTACTATGTTCGGCAGCTCTCAGAGGCTCTGCCTTGCTTGTGCCTTTCAATACTTCCAGTTTGAGTGAAACGGGCTTGCAGGAGGCACTGCACTGAGTTCGCCACTTCCAAATTTTAAGGCAAGAGACAGGAGTGCATTCAGCAATGAGAAACTCCTCACTCTGAAGCATCCACCGTGGCCAGCTCCTTTGCCACCCTGGCTGCCTATTCCAGGTGGGAAGAAAAGAAATACCCATTCAGCTGGTCAGAACATTTCAGTTGGAGCTGAAGCCAGAGCTGCTCAGAAGCCCCTTCACTGGAGCAGGCAGGATGGAAACTGGAAGATGGTTTTTTCTCTTAACTGTTTGGGGCAAAGATTCCAAGCCCAGTTGCATAAGTGTTGCCTGTTGGAGCAGAGCCAGTTTTGTGAATTACTTCCAGTTCCTCTGTTCCACCTGCTTGATGTTTTCTGGGCCTCTTGGGTGTGTGACCGGACGACAGTTTCCACCGAACTCTCGTTGGATGTATTTTTCCCACCCACTCACCCCAAACCAAGGCAGCATTCTGCATTTGGAGTCCCTGTGTTGGAGCTTTGCCTGTCGGAACCTTGACTTGCTTTTGAGTCTTCTATTCCTACCCCCTCCCCTAATAGCTGCTCGTGCCATGTCAGCAGTCGGTTATAACACAGTCTGTGTGTATTATTTGACAGGGGTCTCTCCAGCTGTTTTAGAACATAGAAAACAGATTGACGATTTAAAGAAGTTCAAGAATGACTTTAGGGTGAGTACCTTGTGCTGCTTTGCTATTAAGGACAGCTGTCACCAATTAGGTGCCCTCAATGCATTCCGCAAGCTGTCTTCTCTTTCCAGGGGTGGGGTGGGGTGGGGAGGTGCGGGGTCTTGATTGCATTCCTAAACAGGGGACACACTGCAGCTAACCTGGAGCACTTTTATGTCTCTCATTGACATGGGAGAGTTAAGCATGTACTTGGATCTCTCCCACTGGAACCAGCGAGACTTCAAAATTGCTTAGTTTTGCCTGCCTTGTGCCCAGTGTCTGTGGGTGTGCTTTTTATTCAAGTGCTTTAACTCAGGGGTTCTCATTCATTCATCCATCCATTCATTCGATTTCTATACCGCCCTTCCAAAAATGGCTCAGGGCGGTTCACACCAGAGAAATAACAAAAAAACAAGATAATCAAAATGGATCCCTGTCCCCAAAGGGCTCACAATCTAAAAAGAAACACAAGATAGACACCAGCAACAGTCACTGGAAGTACTGTGCTGGGAGTGGATAGGGATTCTCAGACCTTTAGATTCTGTGGTCCCCTAAAATCCCCTATTGGGGTCCCAAGCAACTTGAAGGGGTTGAGAGTTGGAAGGCATCTGGCATGAGGCAGGGGCCTTACCCAGTGCCTCAAAGGTGTGGGGATGGCCAGGGAGGGAGGGAGGAAGCAGCTGACAATTGCACAGCAGTGGTACTTCTTTGGCCAGCAGGCCTGGAGAGAGTTCCCTGTTGGGAGATGACTTCATCCCTCCTGATCATCCCTCTCCGAGACATTGAGTAAGACCTCTGCTTCTTGACAGCTCCTTCCTGACTCCCAACCCCTGGGGATTGCATCCCTGGGAACAAAAACCTCTGAAGTTGTTTGTGACTCCTGGGGACTCTGACCCACAGTTTGAGAACCCCTGTTTTAACCAGTAGAGCTTGACAAATTCCAAGAGCTGTTAGTGTTTGGCTGTGGAGGGAGTGGAGGGCACATACTTGTGCTAGTCTCTAGGGAGGGCCCGGAAGAGCCTACTTGAGCTTCCATTGTCAAGGGGGTCAGCTCTGTTGCTCTGGCCCTAAAGCATGGCAGGGATGGATTTGTGCCAGTCTAAAGCAGGTTATGCATTCACACTAAATTTACCATTGGTTTGTTAAGTAGTTTTAAAGTACTCTTGATGTGTTTGAGAATGCTTATTTTTGAAGGCACCTCAAATGCCTCTGTGGGGTTGAGGGTCCTGCAGTTTGTCTTCATTGCTTAGAACCATTCCACATGCATTGGAGGAGCAAGAAGATAAGAACCCTGCTGGATCAGGCCCAATGCCCATCCAGTCCAGCTTCCTGCCTTACATAGTGGCCAACCAGGTGCATTGGTCCAACCCAGATTTGCTACCGAGTGTGCACTTAACAGAGTTACAGCCAATCCTGACTGACTGACTGAACATCCCTGTACAGTGGATATGTACTTGATGAACACTAAGAGTCTGTTCCTTCTTCCTCCTTCACCCTCCTCCAGTTACAACCAAGTTCCACCCCAGAAGCCGTGGAACAGCTGCTCAGCAAAAACAGAGATGGGGAGAAGTCTAGAGAGGGGCTGAAGGAGAAGGCCGATTCCAGCTGTAAAGACTCTGTGATTGAGACGGTCAGCAATGCCATCTCCAGCAGCGGCAGCAGCAAGCCAAACAGCCCCAGTATCTCCCCCATGAGCAGCAGCACAGAGCAGAAGCGAGGGCCTGAGGTGACCTCGCAGGGCGTGCAGACCTCTGGTCCTGGAGCAAAACAGGAGCGAGAAGATAAAGACGAGAAGAAGGACACCACTGAGTGAGTATTTTTGGCTGCACAGCTCTTATCTGGATTGCCGGGCAATGCCTCTGGGAATGGATCATTGCTGAAATGACCCAATGATACATTTTCTACCATGTTCTTATTTGCATTTCATGTCTTTCTAAAGTGTACTTAAAGTGCTTTTCTGTCCAGGTTCTAATGTCAAGCTTGGAAATGTGCACAGCCCTTTTAGACGTTGCATTACTTGGTGGGAAGGCAGTGCTCAGTTGAAAAATGCATGTCTGGCTTCAGTGGGTTTGATTTTAAAGCAGTGTTAAGGGAATGCTTGCTTGCTTCTTTTCTTTTCTGCCTCTGTGTGTGTGCCTCTTCAGATGAAATTTCATGCTTCCATAGAACAGTTTCACATTTTGTTTTGAAAGAAGTTCTCTCTCAGATGATGCAAGAGAACAGGTCATGGGTGATTCCTCCCATCAGTAGAGGCAGGACCTGTACAAGCACCAGATGACCACTGGGGGGAGTTGCCCTCTCAGATTTTGTCCAGGGCTCCCCACATCTTGCATGTCAACAATAAAGAGTTTTCTCTGCTGCTGGATGAGGACATCTCGCTCCAGGAGGCAGGACTATGCAAATTAACAGACGCTTTAATTGCCTGGGAAGGAGAAACCCTCCCAGTTCTCTTAGTTCTGCATCCTGCTCCAGAGACAGACTTTACTTTCCTAAACAAGCTATCTCTTTCTCTTTCTTACCCTTGGACTGTATAGATATTCTTATTTTTCAATCATCTTCTGCACTATCTATTCTTCTCTTTAAAAAACGCCCCCCCCCCCCGTTCTCTTTCTTTTCTCCTGTCTCTCGGCCACTATGGCCCAGATGCCCAAGAGGATTCAGAATGTGCTTCTCTCTACGGGAAAGCAGACCTCATCTTTCGTTCCCCCTAGAATACCTCACCAGAATGCAGTAACCACCTGCTCAACAGCAGCAAGCACACTGACAGCCACAAGGTCCTCGCTGGTGCTCCTACAAGGAGAGGGCAGCCCAGATCCCCAAGAAGGTCTGTCGGGCCCGCCCACCCCGCCCACCCACTCCAGGACTTTGACCCAGTCACAACAGGCCTTCCCTGCCGGTCCCCACAGACCCCAGAACTCCGACAGGCCTTTCCATGCCTCCACCGTGGCCTCTTAGTGTTCCGGTTGGATTGCAGGGTCCTGCTCCATGCATCATGCAGTCTCCAAAATGGCTGCGCCAAGCAGGCTCTCCTCCTCTGACAACGCATTCAGTGCCACCACCATGGCCCGTAGTCTGTCTGCTTGAAGTCCCAAACCTCAGGCCAGACCTGCGACAGGGCCCCCCAGCAGGAGGACCCCTCTATTGCCACTGCCAGCACCCAGCAGGAATGTCCATGCATTGCTGGTAAAAACCCTCTAAAACGATTGAGATGGACTGAATGAAGGCAGGAAGGAAGCTCCATCCCAGCCCAGCCAACCAGTGTGCCCCGGGCAAGAGTCTGAGGGAGGAACACCCGATTCAGCACCTGAACTGGTGAGACCTGGGCCTTCATGCCCACTCCTCAGTCCCTCCTAACCAACCCTCCCTGCCAAATGCCCCTATACCTGCTCCCTTCTCGGAAGTTCCACCAGCCTGGCAGGCTTTGTTCCAGGGGATGATTGATAAGTCGCTGCACTAGCGCAAGTTCTCTAAGCACTAAGTGAGCCAGGGTCAGAGAGGAGTTGTCGTCTTCCTCTGCTTCATCCAGCTCTCCAAAGAAGCAAAGAGAAAAATCTCTCCAGATCTATACCCTAGAGGGCCTGATCTGGACCCACCCATCCTTGATGTTGAAGTCCCAGATATGGTTCCAGGGCATCCAGACACTCCCATCCCAGGGACGGAGGACCCAGATTTAGATGTAGAAGACTCTAGAGCTGGAATTCTCAACGTTGGGTCCCCAGATGTTCTTGGACTTCAACTCCCATAATCTCCAGGTCCAGTGGCCTTTGGCTGGGGATTATGGGAGTTGAAGTCCCATAACAATCCAGGGACCCAGCGTTGAGAATCTCTGCTCTAGAGAATGGTTGGATGACCAAAGCCCTGACTCATTCTCCAAGTCTTTCCCTAACAGATTATTTCACACAGCTATTCAACAAAGCCCATCCATACTCCTGGATTCCAGCAGATAGCTGCCCAGGAATGCCAGCCACCCTCCCAGGAAACACTGGTCTTCCAAATACTCAAACATGATCTTTGCTTCCCTTTTCCTGATTGTTGTATGGACACAGTTGAACAAGAATGGAAAGCACCAGCAGCAAATAGGAAGTCTACTCCCCTTGTTAATAAGCTATAAAGTCTTGCCATTCTACCTCGTGATGGGGACACTCCCCTCAGAGACCCCAACGAAAAGTGGACGGAGTCAGCTCTAAAGAAAGGGCACAAGGCAGCTTACCTATCCATGCACACCTCCGCTTCCACCTTTATCATTGCACGAGCATCACTATTCTGGGTGGATGAGCTACTCCAGTCTCCTCCCTCTGATCTTACCTGCCAAAAGCAAACACTCCTTAAAATACAAAAAGCACAGGTGTTTATAGCCAACACCGCATTGGATTCAATCTGTTTTTCTTCACATTCCATGGCCTCTATGGTTGTAGCAAGGAGAAGCTTGTGGCAAGTAGACTCAGCCTCATGCACTAACTTGACAAGTGCCATGTACATCATCCAAACTATTTGGTCATGAAGCCCTTAAGGAAATGTTTGCAGCCATGAAGGCCCTTTCAGCCTGCCTGCAGACCAAGGGATAGAGACTTTAGACCGCAACATCCCTCCTGGAACAGACAATACAACAGTAACTTCCGAACACCTAACCAACCACACCAACCCTTCACTACTCATTCCAACCAAGCCTAGGGAGCTCTCCTGACTCACTGCCCTCAGTTGTGGGAGATCACCTCTGACTTCTTCCACACGTGGGAAATAAACATTCCATCTGACTAATGGGTCCTCAACACCATTTTGTGTTGTATCTTTACAAGATAGAGTTGATCTCCCTACCCCCACCCTCCGCTTCCTTCCAACTCCCCAGTCACACTCACCTACCAAATACACAGGTTTACTCCAAGCAATTCATTGTCTCAAATCCATTAATGCCATAGAACAAGTACCATTTCACCAGAAGGGCAGGGGATTTTGTTCATGGTGCCAAAAAAAAAAAACAGCTCCCTGAAAGCAGTACTGGACTTAAAGTTCATAAGTACGTCAAACGCAGAAAGTTGAGGATGGAGAAACTATAGTCCATAGCAGAATCATTCCATCACTCCGACTTCACAGCCACCATAAACATGACAGAGGTTTACTGTCGCGTGCCGATTCATCCACTGAGTCACTCCCTCCTCCCTGTCAGCATTACCAATACAAAGCTCTTCCGTTGGTCTATCCTCAGTGTCAAGGATCTTCACAAAGATCCTGGCCCGTCTTGTATCCCACCTCCGGCTGAGAGGAATTTGAGTATTCTCTTATTTAGACAATCTCCTTATCAAGTCTCCCTCCCTCATAGCTGCAGCGTCAGATGTGCACAATATCCTAAGGGTGCTTTCTGACCATGAATTCCTCGTGAACAAAGCCAAGAGCCACCTACTCCCCTCCAACCAGATCCGCCACCTGAGAGTCATAATAGACACCTCCCGTGATTGCCTTATCCTACTTCCAGACCTCATACTAGATATTCTTCAGCTGATCCATCAGGTGATTACAACCACCATTGTATCAGTCCTCAGTGCAAGACTTTTAGGCCTTATGGCATCACTGGAAGCCATGGACCCGCTTCCACCTATGCCCACTCTAGTGGTTCCTCCTTTCCTATAAGAACGACATAGCAAAAGTTGGACTCTACCAGAGTCCAACTTCCACCACGTCATCCACTCCTTCCACTGGTGGACAACCTCTCTCGAGGCAAGGCTTTCCTGGATCATGCCAGAATAATACTGACAACGGATGCCAGTCTGTCCGGCTGTGGGAGCTCATTGCCATGAACACTCGGCTCAAGGTAAATGGACTCCTCAGGAGCAATCCCCCAATATCAGTTGGCTGGAGCTCAGAGCCATCTGCCTGGCACTCTAAGCATTCTCCCCCTAAACCGACATGTGTTAGTTGGAATGGACAATGTCACGACCAAGGTGCATGTGAATCTCCAGCAGGGCATCAGGTCCAAATATCTCCATTAAGACATGACTCTCTTACTCCACTGGGAGGAGTTTCATTTGGCCTCCCTAATAGCCGACCACATTAGTGGGTCTCTCAACACACAAACCGACTGGCTCAGCAGGAAAGAGATGCACTTGGCCGAATGGAGCCACACATTTTCTGACATAAGTCTCGGACCATCCTCAGGTGGACCTCTTAGCCTCACCAGTCAACAAAATGATGACCTGGTTCTTCTCCTGATTCCCCTACGAAGTAGCAGAGGTAGTGGAGACACTATCGTCCCCATGGCCCCCAGTTCTACTGTATGCCTTTCCTCCAGTACCAGTCCTCAGCCGCCTGCTACACATAATTCATCTCCTCAGGGCTCAGGTGATCCTGGTGGCACCACAGAGGCCATGGTTCGTAGAAATACTACATCTCACCATAGAGGTTCCTTGGTTCTTACCAGTGACTCTGGACCTTCTTCACCAAGGCCCAATCCTCCACCATGATCAGCGTGGCGACTATATGGAACATGCTACATTGTCTGAAAGTGTACCTATCTTGGCATCGCTTCCTTCTGCTCTGCTGTTGCCTTATTTGTTTCCTTCCTGCCTTCCTTGATGGAACAGAAAGTCCGCAGCTACCATCACCAGGTGGATTAAGGCCTGTATCCCGGTGGCAAATGAAGTGTTCGGAGGACCAGCTCATTGCATCACAGTGCACTCGACAAAATCAGCAGCCACATCAGCTGCGTTTTCTACTAATGCTCCTCTCTCAGAAATCTGCTGAGCGGTCACTTGAGCTTCTCCGTCCACATTCACTCAGCAGTACAAGTTGGATTTACATTGTTCCACACAAGCAGCCTTTGGCAGATGTGCCCTCCAACAGGTTATTCCGCCCCAGTAGACACGGATGCTTCCACCTAGGGTTCTTAGCTGTGGCATGTCTCACACGAGATGTCCTCATCCAGCAGCAGTGAAAGGAGCATTGGTTACTCACCATTAGGGATGTGTGCAGAACTGGTTCGAAGAACTGGTGGTTCCGCCGGTTCGAAGGCAGCAGGGGTGCCGCTTTAAGAGTAGGGGAGGGTACACTTATCCCTCCTGCCACTTTCTCCCCGCTGGCATCCTTTGTTTAGAAAGCTAATCGGGGCGGCAGCGTACCTCCCTGCTGCCCTGTTGTCCCTGTCGGCTGCATATGGCCGGAAGTCCCTGGCACGCCCGCGCACACGGGCCCCTTGCCAGCTTTGAACCGCGCCGCCGCGATTCCATGCACATCTCTACTCATCATGAATGCTTCTTCTTGCTGCTGGATTTGAGGACATCACGACACCCATCCAGGCATCTGCATCTACTGGCATACCTCTTTCTTTTTTCCACAATTTCTCTCTGTACCTTGGACTTGGCTAGAACTAGGTGGGGTTCTCCTTCCCAGGCTATTAAAGTCTCTGTTAATTTGCATAGTACTGCCTCCTGGAGCATGTGCGAAGGATAACCCATGTGATACGCTCCCAAATCCAGCACTTCACGATGAGTAACCGATGCTTCTTCTCCCCTCCCTTCCACCCTTTCTGTTTTACTTTGGGGATTTTTGATTCACCATTGTCAGAATGCTGGGCCCCCTCTTTCTCTCTTAGAGGTGCTCAAAGATGGTAGTATTCCAGGCAAGAAGCCAGACCCCCAGCCGGGTTTGGATGTGATAAGTTAGTGTCGGTTTAGTCCCCTGCAGGAGGCTTTACTCAAGGGATCTCCCACAGTGACGTCACCCCATCAATGGCACATCATGGACAGGTATTGCAAAGAGACTGCTGCGTCTCAGGAGCTTTCTGAAGTGGTAGACTTTGACTCTCCACACTTTCAGGGAGTTCCTTTGCAGATCAATGTGCTTGTGATGTGAAAAGCATGAGCCTCACCACTTCTTAAGAGAATTACTTGTTCTCTGACAGATCAGAACAACCGGACCCTCCCTAGCTGGACTTTGTTTCCTTCTAGAGTGGGTTAATCTGGGGTGTTAGAGCCTTGTGCTTTGCATGTCTGCCCTCTCCTCACTTTTCCTCTTTGTGACCAGTTTTAAGTCTGGTGCTTATTCTGTCGAGTCGAGTGGAGTTTCCTCAGCTCCCCAAACTAAGGAGGCATCTCCCTTTGTCCCCAGTGGAAGTTGGAAGCTTCTACAAAGATGACCTCAGTAGATGGATGGGAAGAGTCATGGGCCAAGCCCTCAGTACCATCTCAGGGGACAAATGTTTGTAGTGGTTTTTGGCAGGGATGGAAAATAGTTGATAGCATTGTTGCACTTAGCACTTTCTCTGTGTTATCCCCCGTTCTTTATCCCTACCCCGCAAATGATTAGGGTAAAATTTCAGTTCTCTTTGCACAGAGGAAAAGGTTAGGGTAACATTAAATAAATTATTGTACTCTCTCCATGGAGTAATTGTTGGAGGAATTGTTCCTGCCAATCTTTATTTCCATTCCTCTGACATCAGTGAAACTTTATAGTATTGTTTCCTTGTTTTTAAGACTTAAAAGCTTGTAAAACCATTCAAAATTTGGTCATTGCAGGCCTCTGATGGTCAGGACAGTAAAAGCACGATAACTCGCTGAAAGCCTTGCAGTGCTATCACCTTTTCCCCACACCCCCACCGATGGTAATCCTGCCCTGTCCCGTTCCCCCCGCCCCCCCCGGCTCACAAACTGTCACCCTTGCTGGAAATGCACTTCTGTCTGAGCCCCCTCAATAAATCCAGTGTTGGGCTCTAAAGCAGCCTCTGACACTCATCTTCCTTCTGTTTTTAGACAAGTTAGAAAATCGACGCTTAATCCGAACGCAAAGGAATTCAACCCTCGGTCATTTGCTCAGGTAAGCGTAGTGGGCTTAGCCACACATGCTTGGCCTTTTTAAGCTCTTGCTTGGAGCTCAGCTGTCCCTCCTCTCCTTTTCCTTGGCAGCCCAAGCCTTCCACCACGCCAACGTCGCCCCGTCCTCCAGCCCAGCCCAGCCCTTCCATGGTGGGCCATCAGCAACCCACCCCAGTCTACACCCAGCCCGTTTGTTTTGCACCAAACATGATGTACCCTGTTCCCGTCAGCCCAGGCGTTCAGGTAAGACAGCGAAAATTTCGGTGCAGCCAGCGCATGCGCATTTGTTGTGTTGAGTGCAGATTGCAAATGGAGTGCAAAGGGCAGAACCATGCAGGGAGAGATCGAGAGGAATGGTGCTGGTTCCAGGGTGGCAAGCTACAGGCAGCGGGGACCATGAAATGTGTGGGAATTCTTTGTGCATGTGCACAGGAGGGTTCTGTGGGGGAAGCTGGCGGGCAGAGTTAAGCACTCCCTCTACCTACATATTGCACACCCCTGCATTCATGTGACAGAGGGATTTATTTTTTGAAATGGGTCCAAAAGCTTGTAAGGGAGATAAATAGGCACCACGTCGAAAAGGCAAAGTTTGGATAAGGCTAAACAAACAGGAGAAAAATAAATTAAATGGAAATTGCACCCGCAATGCCCTTTGCCACAATGACAGGCTTAGCACCAGGCCCACAGGGCTGTCAGTCTTGCACAAGTGGCTGGCAAGTGGAACTCCAGCAGAGACACCCCTTGACAGCGTCTCTGGACATGTCGCCTTCTGCAGTGTTCGTGGGGCACCGATATGTACAAGAGAGCATGTTAGAGGGACGAGGGAGTTCCTGTCAAAGGGTGGTGCTTTCCGAATCCTCCTCTGAATTGATTTTTCCTGGTACCAGATGTCTCTGGACTTGTCCCAGTGACATAGCAAGTTGCCTTATACTGAGCCAGACCTTTGGTTCATCTCAGCAGTGCCTACACTGACTGGCAGCATCTCTCCAAGGTTTCAGGCAGGAGTTTCTCCCAGCCCTATCTGGAGATGCTGCCAGGAGTGAACCTGGGATCTTCCACATGGAAAGCAGATGCTCTCCCACTGAGCTGCGGCCCCATCATACCTTGGCGAACTCAGATTTGGGAAGCTGTGAGAGAGTTGCTGGTATTTCCACCTCCGGGTTATCGGGGACTGGACCACTCTCTTGGCAAGGCTTACCCAGTGTGACACTTGAAAACCTGAGCCCCACTTTCTCTTTGGGGCTGCCTTAATAACTCTGCAAAGGCCTATCCAGTTTGTGGGGAACATGCACGTGGGTCAGGTTCGGATAAGACGTTTGTTTTTAGTTGCTGTCCTAACAGGCATTTGAAGCCCTCCCTGCCCACCTTTTGCCTTCATGCAGACCTGCAGATAGTGCTGGGGGGAGCTTGGATGGGCTAGCCACTGGTCCACATGGTGGTGTGTGGGGAGCCGGTCTGCTCTAGCTTCCTTTTCGGTAGGAACTTAGGAGGCTGCCTTCTACCATGGGTCCATCTAGCTTCACTCTTCTCTACACTACACTGAATTGCAGCAGCTTCTCCAAAGTTACAGGCAGGAGTTTCTCTCAGCCCTATCTGGAGATGCCATCAAGGGAACTTGGAACTTTCTGCTGGCGAGCATGCAGGTGCTCTAGGGAATGTCCTAAAATGAATGACAGGGAATGCCCACTGAAAAGCCCTGGTTCCTTCCAAAGAGCCATAGGAGTGCATGGAATCTCCAAATGGCTATTCGGAAGTTCCATGCATTCCGTGGCTATTTGGAAGGGGGAACATAGGAAGCTGCCTTCTACCAAGTCAGACCATTGGTCCGTCTAGCTTAGTATTGTCTACATAGACTGGCAGCGGCTTCTCCCAAGGTTGCAGGTAGGCATCTCTCTCAGCCCTATCTTGGAGATGCTGCCAGGGAGGGAACCTGGAACCTTCTGCATGCCAGCATACAGATGCTTTTGGCCTTGCACTTGGTCATGCTGCTGTTAACGCCCTTTCATGCTAAGAAGGGTAGCATTCAGATGTTGTAAACTGCCCAGAGACGTGAGTTTTGGGTGGTATAAAAATGTTTTAATAAATAAAATTAAAATGTGATTCCAAGCAATGGCGAGCTTTCTGAGCATGCATAGGCACACAGCTAGGTCTCATGCCCCTCCCTCTTCCACACAGCCGTTGAACACTTCCATTCTTGGGTTAGCAGCAAACCATAATTTGCCCTTTGGTCCAAACCCGGCAGACTGTGGTCTGCCCAAACCAACATCAAACTGTGATTTGTGGGCAAATCGTATCGTTTAGACAAATTGTAGTTTGTCAGGCATGGATTATGCAGGCTCCTGTAGTTCTCTGCTAAACCAGGCGTGGCAGAGTTCCCTGGTTGTGCACAAGAGGAGGCGAGGGAGGCTTTGTGCTCCTGATAACTAAACCCAGGGTTAATCTTGCATCTGACTGGCCCAGAGCGTGCTAGCATTAAGGGAACTGAGGGTCTTAGTAGCTGCAGTTGGCTCCCAAGCTTAACCCTGACAGAGTTCTGCCCTGGCATCTTCTGAGTGCTGCAAGGAATCCTCTGGGGGCACCTCCCAGGTTGTGTGGCTGCATGGGCATCCCCCCTACCCCCTGGGCGCCTGAGAAGCGTGAATAGGGGTGCTTGTCTTCCTCTGATGGCCCATTGCCTTCTCTTTCAGCCTTTGTACTCCATTCCCATGACCCCCATGCCGGTAAACCAGGCCAAGACCTACAGAGCAGGTAAAGGTGAGAAGAATACAGCACTGCATGCTCTTTTACTCTGCTTGCATGTGGAATAACTAACTTGTCTTTGTACCATCTTCTATCACACATTGTTGATAGCTTAGAAGTTAGCAGTCCACCTTGTTCCTCAATGAATCCTCCTTCCGTCCACTCCTGTCTAACTCCCTTTCCCTCTCCTCATGTATCCTTGATTTCTTAGATGTTTGTGTCTTCTGGGTGGGAATGGTACTGTATCTACCTGAATCCAAGACCAGGTTTTTTCTAGGGATGTGCACGGACCAGTCTGGAGGCCATTCTGAACGCCTCCAGACACTGGGCCGGTTTGGCGGTTCGGCACCAGGGGGTTTGTGTGTGGACCTTTAAGGGCGAGGGTGGGTGTACTTACCCCTCCCGCTGCTTTCCCCCTGCCACCGCGCCTGTTTTGTAAAGCATTTGGGGCGGCAGGGAAGCCTTTTGTCGAGGAACGGGGAGCCCGTTCGGGTACCCTGCCGCCCCAAATGCTTTACAAAACAGGCGCACCGGCCAGGGGAAAGTGGCGGGAGGGGTAAGTACACCCTCACCCACCCTTAAAGAGTCCCAGTGCCGGACCGTGGAAGTGCGGTTCCATGCACACCTCTAGTTTTTTCTAAGTTCTTTGGTGTTAGAAATCGGTGGGTCGTCTTAAATTCAGAGCCCTGTTCTTTTTGGGTACATGCAGGTATAACCTGTATTTATCCGCTGTTTTTAAAGGGGGTTGTCTTAAATCCAGAGTCTTCTATTTGGGTAAGTATGGATATTTCCCTCTTCCTGTTCCACAGAAAGCGGAGCAGGGCAACACTGCTGCTTCTAAAGAGCGGTTCTCTGATAGGGGAGAGCACCCATCCCTCTCCAGCCCCAGCAAACCGTCCCACCAGTGGCTGTGGCTGGGGTCTCCTTGGTCTTGCTTTTTAGACTGTGAGCCCTTTGGGGACAGGGAACCACCTTCTCATTCCTTTTGCGATGGAAGCCACCTGCTGGAGTGCATAGCCCAGCTCAGCTCTCCTTGAGGTCACGTCGCTCTTGGACGGTGGCCTTAAAGCAAGCGCACCCTGCAGGATTTCTGAGTGCTACGAATGCGCGAGGCTTCAGCTGTGTTCGGTTTTGCGTGTTGGTGTTGCAGTCCTGCCTGGCTGTGCACAGAAATGTCGGCATAGTCCTTTGGGGGCGGGAGTGCTTTCCTTAGGGTGCCCCTTTTCTCTCTCTCCACAGTCTCCAACATGCCCCAGCAGCGGCAAGACCAGCACCATCAGAGCCCCATGATGCACCCAGCCTCTGCTGCCGGGGCTCCCATCGTAGCTACGCCGCCAGCTTATTCTACGCAGTACGTCACTTACAGCCCCCAGCAGTTCCCCAACCAGCCTCTCGTTCAGCACGTGCCACACTATCAGTCTCAGGTACACCTTCTCTCTCCCTCCCTCCCTCCCTCCCTGGTTTGTTCTGCACCTCATTTTGGGCTTTTAACATTCCGCATGTTTGCCGTGGGGAACTTGCTACATAACACTTCAGAGGGAGCTCTGTTGGCATTAATGGCCAACGTGCCACAGCGGCAGACCTCAAAATACAAACTGTCTGTGCCGCTTTATATTAAATTTGGATTCAGCAACTGGAAGTCATGGGGCCAAAGCCCCTGAGGGGTATCGGTTTACCTTTCCGGTTGCCAATTCAGTGGCAAGAGAGTTGTGCAGCACCAGCTACTCCCCGGGGGCCGATTCTATCGACTGACTTGACTTTTGTTTTACCCCGTGCCGTGATGTTGAGGTCTGCCTGTCATTTGGGGGGCCAGAAAATCTTCTGTGCAGAACTGAAGCATAAGGTGGAGAATCTCCCTCTGAGGCTTAGTCTCCTGGTGCGTTTTCTGAGCGTCTCCGGTTTGAAGAGAGAGGCCCTTGGTTTCCCTGTACCTACCTGTGGCGACTTATTCTCCCCCTCTCGATTTTTATGTCTTCAATGCAGCATCCTCATGTGTACAGCCCTGTAATACAGGGCAACGCAAGGATGATGGCGCCTCCGACACACCCGCAGCCTGGCTTGGTTTCCTCCACCGCCACGCAGTACGCGACACACGAGCAGACGCATGCGATGTATGGTAGGACATGTTTCAGGTTCTCTTTTGAGGCTTTGCCTGGAGGCCACATT
Organism: Hemicordylus capensis; assembly: GCF_027244095.1. Lineage (NCBI taxonomy): Eukaryota > Metazoa > Chordata > Lepidosauria > Squamata > Cordylidae > Hemicordylus > Hemicordylus capensis. The sequence goes on from NC_069671.1 coordinate 12,864,986, forward strand.
GACTGGCTTGAGCAGAGAAAAGCTGCCCTTGGTACTGGAGGACCTGTAAAATCCACAGAGACCAGTTAGGAAATCCGCCTTAGAGATTTGAAGTGCTGTTGTAGAGCATGAACCAAGGGGATGGGGCCGTAGCCGAGTGGCTACCTTCACGGAGGAGAGGTCTATCATCGGCTACTAGTCGGAGGGCTATAGTCTACCTCCAGCCTCAAAGGCAGGAGGCCTCTGAGTACCAGTTGCAGGGGAGTAACTGCAGGAGAGAGGGCAGGCCCCTTTCAGCTCCTGCCTGTGGCTTCCAACAGCATCTGGTGGGCCACTGTGTGGAACAGGATGCTGGACGAGATGGGCCTCCTTGGGCCTGATCCAGCAGTTCTTATGTTCTGTTGTTTCTCCTCCATTCACATACGCATGTTATCACTTGAAGGTGTGAATGAGCTGACACAGATCATTAATCTCTGCAGAGGTCACTCCCTACTTGTGGGGGACGACCTGTTCGCCCCGGCATCTGAACTCCCAGCCCTGCTCTTTGACCATTTTCGTGTGTGCTGAGAATTTGAGGCCGTTAGCCTCGCTTTGCACAGAACCTGTTGCAATCTTGGGCAGCGCTCAGCTTGGCGAGTGAGTTGTGCCCTTTCCATCCTTGGACATGAAGTTGTTAGGACAGAGGAAGCAGCGGCCCGGACTGAGCTTTGCGACACGCAAAGAACACCGTGCCTTAGAAAGATAGCCCAGGGGGTGTGTGGCACCCTGAGTCCTCCTCCAAGCTCTCTACTGGTTGGTAGAAAGCGAAGCAGCTCCATTCACTGTTCTGGGTGTGCTTGCTTACGGCAGACTGTCCAGTTGCTGAGTGGGTGCATTCTGGCCTCCATGGGCTATTCTGCGGGCAGAATCCTGGCCAGCATCGCCTGAGTGTGAGTGTGACTTCAGAGCACTCTTGTGGCTATTAGGTGCTCTTGGGCTGGGATGGTATTGGCTTTTGGGGTGGGGGGATGGCTACCAGGAGTTACCGTATTTACCCCAAATCTGAGATGAGCTTTCCCCCATTTCTTTCCTCTTACATATGAGGGGGCTGGGGTCGTCTTAGATTCAGATTCTTCTTTCGTTTGGATAATTACAGGGATAACCTGTATTTAGCCTCTTTCTTTTAAGGCATCACCTTACATTCATTGTTGCCCTCTGTTCTGGTAAATAAAGTATGTTGTTAGGCCTCCCCCTTCTCCTCCTGGAGCTTTGCTGTTTGGAAGGAGAGACAGCAGCAGGAAAGCCTGGTACGAGCTGTCTTATTTATTTGATTGATTGATTGATTTCTGTACTGCCCTTCCAAAAATGGCTCAGGGCGGTGAAGAACCAAGGTGGGCAGAACGGCCTAGGCCAAGGCTGCCCAGCTAACTGAGCAAAGATACACCTTTTAAAGTCTTGATTCTCTTACATTGAGCAGTGGGAGAGCAACTGGCCTTATCCAGCCCCAGCACCTCATCCCTCCAGCGCCTGTTGCTGGTCTCTGCCTTATGCTTCTTTTTAGATTGTCCTTTTGGGACGGGGGACCACTTTATTTACGTATTATTTATTTCTCTGTGCAAAACCACTTTGAGAACTTTGGTTGAAGAGCGGTATATAAATATTTGTAGTAGTAGTAGTAGTAGCTTCAGCCCTCTGGCTGTGTTTGGACTACAGTTCTCATAATCTCCAGCCATAATGGCCCGTAGTCGGGGATTATGAGAGTTGTAGGCCAACTTCTTCAGAAGGGCCCAAGCTGTGCAGCCCTGGCCTGGCCAGTCACCCCTTGGGTTTTACATTTCCCAAAGGGATCCTCCCCATGTCTCCCTGGCTTTTCTGTGTTTGGTGAGACTCCGCCACACACAGGATGCTCATCCACATATACGCCTGCATTCTCAGAGTTGCCGGAACCTAAGGGGTTCCCAGCATCAGGGCTAGAGCTGCTTTTCCCCAGGCTCATCACCTCCCACATCTGCAGGATGGGGATAAGACTGAACAGGATTGTTGTGAGGGTTACTGAGATGCTATATATGAAACATTGTGCATACTAAAAAACTGTATGAAGGACAAGTACTTGGTCTGTTACTGTTATTTCCACTGACCAGCAAGATGTGCAGAGGGATTTTTTCTTCAGTTGTTTTTCCCCTCCCTTAGTGCTCCACAAAGCCATACAGTGTAAATAGGAGCAGCCACTAATTGCAGAACTCCTATTAAGACTGAAAGGCTTTTTCTAGCATGTAAATGCAGCTGTGGTTTGTTTCTGTGCTTGAACCTGGTTCTGCTTCAGTTTTATCCAGTATTTTTCTATGTCTGATTCTCTCTGCTGATTTGGTTATCTGTCTCTACTTTAAATAATAATAATAAAATTAATATGCTTAACTGAGCAATATTTGGGGAAAGAGGGCTTTGCATACTGAAGAATCCAGTTTTCTGGGATTGCAACTTGTTCCCCCACAACCAGCAAATGTGTTTATCTTTATTGCAAATCAATTTAAAATATTTTTTATCCTTATGCTTGATACTGTGGTTATTAATGGAATGTGGAACATTTAATAGTGGACATTTTTGGTACTGTCGCAGATCAACTGAAGATTGTATTCAGTTGGGGATTTCTTTAATTTGTTCTTAATTGCAAATCTAATTGTGCATGAAAACAATTGTTGTCTGTCAACCTTTCCAGAAGACTGGAAGCTGTGCTTTCATCTCATGGCACACGGCTAATTTCCCTTTCTATTTCCCAAATTCAGCATGTCCCAAAATACCCTTCAGCAAGGAGACAGGCCCTTCTTTCTACTTTGCCAGTGAGTTGGGTTTTTTGTACTAACTTTGTTTTGTACAGTAAACTTATTTGAAAGATTCTGTGTCGAAGGAATAAGCTTGTTGAATGGACGTCCTTTGTCTTTGCACCAAACTAGCTCAGTTTTAGTGGAAGCTTACTTGTCAGCCGGAGAGTGAACTTGTAAAAAGGTTCCGGAAAAAAGCTGTCTGAGGAAACGGAGAGTCTTTGTTTCTGAAAGGTAAAACCAGCTGGGCCAAAGTTGGTGAAGCAGTGAAAGCTGGTCCAGTTTTTTGTTTCTTAATGTTTCCTTGGACCAACCTGGAGTTTGTATATAGCTATGAGGACAAATGGTTTGTTGTGAATAGGTTTGGGGGTTAGGAAAAGGAGAGTTGATCCTTGGGGTAGGATATATAGGGTGGAGGTAAGGAGGTTTTGAAAGGACAAGGGCTGGGATTGGATGCTGCAGGGAAGGATTGTACTCAGCATTGGAACTGTGTGTCCTGAGAGACCTAGTTGAACCCTGGGCCAAAGCAGGCATTGCTTGGAAACTTGCTTTTTAAACCGCAAGGGCTGCGCAGGATGAAATTCTGCAGAGAGCTTGGAATTCTCAACACCCGTGGTCATGCAGGCCCCTAGATCTCCCACCTCTCCCAGAAGAACTATTTCCTTTTGTATACTCCATCGCACATGGAGCAGACTGCTCTGAACACAGTCAGGAGTGTCAGCTAGGGCCAGAGAGAGCTCCTCTTGATCCAAGAAGTCCTGTCTGTTCCAGGCCAGAGAGCTGCTGTATGAAGCTGTCTCAAGTGTTAGCTGCTCACCTGCAACCCGTTGATTTAGAGGGCATAGCTTGGTTTGGTGCATTGAAATTATTTCAACATGTTGATTCCTTTTTAATAGACCTTCATTGTTACAAACCAAATCCACTGTAACGCTTGTAATGTGCATGTTTGTCATTCTGAATGTATTTACGCAGTGAGAGAGCGGTTTTGCTTTCGAGCATTCCTGCAGTGGTCTTACTGGGTCTGACAGCAACATGCACTAATTTGTGGTGGCCTTCACCTTCACTCCATTTTCTCTGAGTCCATGGAAAAGCACTGACTCTTCCTACAAGCAGGATCTAAAGTGGTGTTTAATTTGGCCAGCCTCTTCCTCCTTCTCTCTTTCTCCACTGCCTGCTGCCCTGGCAATTGATTTTTCATGGGGTTACAGTAACAGTTTGTAGTTTCCTTCTCAGCATTCTGCTGCCTTTCCAAAAGGATTTCCTTCTGTTGCTGATTCCTCCTTCCTCTTGCTGACATTTTTATGTTTAAAAGAATCCCTTGCGGAGAGCCAAATGTGGCCTGCTGCAACGGGATATTCAGTCCCCAATTGCTGCTTGACAGGAAACCTGTGAGGTTGAGGGGGAGCTGGAAGGAAACCACATGGGCTCATTTTGGACTTCTAAGGTGAACTTTTCCTGTTTTGTGTTGCTTCTTAGCAAGGAGACTAATCATGTGGATGATCTGACATGCAACAGACAAGTGGTTTTTCCTCTGGATGTATTTTTGACATATGTGGTGGTAGCTATAAAGGCAAATTACATACCCTCTAGATACTTTTGCTGCAAGTTCTGGGTCGTCCTTGGCTTGTCTGCAGTGAGTTTTGAACCTAAGTTTGGCCTTTTTCTATATCCTGACTGACAGCTCTGGGCTGGTTCATTCAAGAAGTACATGCCCTGCCCCGCCCCCCACACGCAAAATAGTCAGCTTCTATCTGTTTCAGAAAAAAGGGGGTTCCCACTTTGCCCTCTTGCTTCTCTGTTTGCTCAAAGAGGAACTGAAGAGTCCAGGGCCAAGATTGTAAGCTAGAAAACCTCCGTGTTGCCTCCAGAAGGAACAAGGAAAATGAAGCTTGATTTGTCCTTCATTGCACACAATTTTGTGGCAAAGAGGAGTAATCCTTCCCAACCCTCCAAAAAAAAAAAAAAAAAAAAGATTTGGAATTTTGTGGCAAGAACTAAGTTTGCAATAGGACCTGAAGGAGAGAAAGAGCAACCCAAGACCAGGGCGATATGGCTACTATCAGAAGGAGAGAAAGAGAGAATGTACACCATCCCCAGTAGCCAATGTCTCTCTCTCTCTCACACGCACACACACACAAACACTTTGTAGCCTGATGCATTGCAATAACAAGAAAAATGGAATTGAGCTGATAGAGTGTCTGAACTGGCTGACTTCTGCATTGTTTTCAAATGAACCAGAGTGTTTGATGCAAGGTAAGAAAAGTAGCTACTTAAAAGAGAAACCTCGAAAGCTGAGGGAGTCGTCTGTGCTGCTGGTACTAGGGGTTGAGTTTCCATTTGTTTTCTTGTCTTTTCCTTCCTAGTTTCCACTGGTTCTCTTGCTCAGCAGTACGCCCATCCCAGCGCCACCCTGCATCCACACCCACCCCACCCACAGCCTTCTGCCACACCCACAGGGCAACAGCAGAGCCCACATGGGGGAAGCCACCCTGTTCCCAACCCAGTGCAGGTAAGGGCCTCGATTGGTAGCCGGTGTGGTCAGGAGCTGGTTCCTGTGTTGTTCTCATGTGTGCCTGGAGTCAGTGGCAGCCTGGGGCATCATTCTGCAGCCAGCAGCCCTGTAATGGTGGCAGGCAGTTCCGGATCGGTCACAGATGGACACTGCTGGTGCCCACTGAAAGGAGCTGGCCGCTGCAGGTTGGAGGGATGCATAGTTACTGTTACATTTCATTTTTTATTTGTCAGACACATGAACTTTATTTTAAAACTTGCCCATTGCAGACAAAAGGGAGCAGTAGCCCTTCAGGCATTGACTGGCATTGGAAACAAAGTTGTGAGAGTCCCTTGTGGGCCTCAGTGGGGTAGCCATTTCCGGTGTGGTTCTTTCTGGGAAATGGGGTGCAACCTCCCATGGCCAGCTGATGGTACTGGCCAGTGTGCACTTGCTTTCTTCAGATTGGCCATCCCAGGACAACTCCAATGATCAGCCTCTCTCCATAGACAGGTTTGCATGGTGCCATCTTGCTTAGCACCAGCTGGAGTCCACCCTGTTCTCCCCTGGTGGTATTGGTATTGACGACCTTTCTCTTTATGGTCTCTTAGCTGCTGTTTTTCTCGGCTTCTGGGTGAGGACATCTCACGTGGGTTATCCTCACCCGCACGCTCCAGAGGCAGGACAAATGATCAGGCAGAGCCTTTAAAAGGCAGGAGAAGATAGCCCCTCCCAGTTCTGTTGTCCTGCCTCGCTCCAGAGAAAGTCATTTTTTCGCTAGCTGCTTCTAGCTCTTATTCCTGATTCCTCCTGCCTTCTGGCCTCCTTGTTTCTCCTTTCCCGCAATTTTCTCCTGCTTATCCCTTCTTCTTATACACACACACGAAATCCCTCCTCCGTTCCTCTCCTTTTGTCCTCTCTTGCTGCCCTCCACCCTCCTCCTTCCTTTTCTCGCTATGGAGCAAAGGCGACAGGGCATCCTCCACATCCTCGTTCCCAAGGGGGAAACGGCACCTCCTCAACAAGCGAAGTGGACCACCCATGTCACCCAGGTCCATGCTGAAACCTCAGTTCCTCCGCAGCCCGCACAGCCGGTGCTGGAACCCTACCAAGGGCAGGGCAGCCACGGAGAACAAAGATGAGCCTCAGAGGAGTGGGCAGCGTCCCTGACTAGGGCATACAAACGCTTCCGAACTGTCTTGCCCTCCCCAACTCCCAAGGAGCCCCAAATCATAGTCCTTTCTCTCTTTCTCTGGAGTTCCTTTGTGTTCTTGTTGTTTTAATATTGTGTTTTTCATTGAGGCCATTATGGCAAAAGACAGGATATACAAACTTTAAAAAAACAACAACCCAAATTAGTACTAAATCATTTACGTTTTATGTCAGGCAGATTAAATTTACACCAGTATTTGGTTTGACAATTTGTTTCCCTAACAAAACAGGAGATTTTCCCAGTGAGGTGTCCTTGTGCTGTGATACTTGCTGCTGTTGGTGGCTACCATACAGTAGAAGGAAACCTGGCAGAGACCATGCGCATGCCTATCATAATGACAACAGCAGAGTAGGGGTGATACCATAAGCTCAGGATGGCATCAGTGAGCCACTCCCCCATCTCTTGTTTCTGTTTTTTCTACAGCCCCATCAACACCAGGCTGCCCAGGCCCTCCATTTGACAAATGCCCAGCAGCAGTCTGCCATCTATCACACCGGTCTTGCGCCAACTCCTCCTTCCATGACCCCAGGCTCAAACACGCAGTCTCCGCAGAGCAGTTTCCCAACGGCACAACAGACAGTCTTTGCCATCCATCCTTCCCACGTTCAGCCTGCCTACACCAACCCACCACACATGGCCCATATCCCCCAGGTAACACAATCTCCGGTGTGATTTTGGCTGAGCTCCAAATACAGTTTCAGTGCTGAGGAAGGTGGAGATTCTGTGAGTAACGACTCCTTAATGTGGGGCTTGTTCCAAGAAGGGTGATCTCAGGTTGTTTTGCACTGGAGGAGTCCACGGGTAGATGTCGTGTTCTTGCTGTACCTACAGTGCCAAAGAACAGCTGTTCTGTAGGGAATGTGCATGATTATTTTAGGGTCCCTTGGGATCTGCTGATTATGGAATTCACTGCGAAATCCCAGGTCTCTCTCCTCTCCAACATGTTACTGGAGTTTGTCACCAGTGATGGGGGCAGTATCTTTGCATCTGAATAGAAGAGGTTTTCTGGCGCTGGCACTGTTGAGCTCAGTTTAGATTATTTCTCTGTATGCTAAGCAGGTTCATGCCCTTTTTCTAAGGGATCTGACTGGTGGGTTTTTCTCCCTTCGTCACCCCCTACAAATCCTCCTCCTCTCTGTCGAGCAGAGAACACGGATGCCCTGTGCAGGTGTCTTCCCACCCACCTCCCACTTTATGACCTCCCCAAACCTCACCGGTTCTTGAGCGGGAAGGGAAGGGGGTCTCGTGTGATGCTGTGAGACCTGGAGCCTGGAGCTCAGTGTCGCTGCAGCCAGCCGCCCCCAAATGAATGGCTCAGTGTTTCTGGCTCCCGTGCTGCAGCTGGGAGTCCCGCAGCCGGGAGTGGGCCCCTCCCTCCTTGTGACTAAAGAAGAGCTCTTTGTTCCAGGCCCATGTGCAGTCGGGGATGGCTCCTTCTCACCCAACTGCCCATGCTCCGATGATGCTCATGACGACCCAGCCACCACCCGGTGGGGCCCAAGCTGCCATTGCACAAAGTGCACTACATATTCCAGTTTCGACAGCGACACACTTCCCCTACATGACACACCCTTCAGGTGAGAGGAGCGTGCGCGCACTACATCTACAGCAGGTTGCCAGAAGGCAGGCAGGGGGAGAAGGGGTGAAAGAGAATGATGCAGGTGGAGAATGATACAGGAAAGATGAAGGGGAGAAAGAGGATGTTGTCAGAGGTTGGATTTGATCTCCAGGAAGGAGCTAGAATGCCTTCTCCTCTCAACAGAACTGCTCTTCAGGAAGATTCTGCTGTACTTGATTTAGGGAGGGTGGATGGATACTCTGTCCCCCTGACCATATGTGATTTGTCCTTTGGGAGCACCTGCCTGTCTGGTTGTCCCCACCCCCTTTAATATGTCCAGGAGACAGCCTTTGAACCTTGCTGCAACTTTTGCCTTCGCCCACTGAAATCTCTTTGTTCCCCAACACATGAAATGACCCTTCTGAGACTGGGGGGGTTGCTCTGTTAATGGGGCCCTTGGGATGCCAACAGGAGTATTGTGTCCTTGATGGTGCTCTTGCTTATGAATGAGAGAGAGAGAGAGAAATCCTGTTTTTTAAGAGCAGAAGAAGTCCTTGTCACCCCAGTGAGCAATAAATTATCGAGGTCCAGTGATATGAATCCAGATGTATTGAGGACCAGGAAGAGACAGTTAACGTGGTTCTCCTTCTGCTTATCTAGATTAAAGCAGCTAATAGTTGTCTCTTGCAGCTAAATAATGTTTTTTTTAAATTGCCCTTGATTCAGGGCTTTAGGGTATCTGTTGCAGGTCTCATCTCTCTCTCTCTCTCTCTCTCTCTCTCTCTCTCTTTCTTTCTCGCTCCTTTTTTTTTTTTTTGGTTTCTCTTTGAACAGTACAAACCCACCATCAACAGCAGTTGTAAAGCTGACCTGGAGTAACTGTGAGGCTGGATCTACTTTTTTTTTTCTTTTTTAGGCCAAATGCTTTCCTCTCCTGCTTCTACCAACTTGGAAGCACAGAAACAAAAGAAAAATGAAACAAAATCTTAGTATTGCACTTATTTTTGTTTTGAGAGAGAGAAAAATCTTGTAACATCCAATAGGAATGCTAACTGTTCACCTTGCAGTGGGAAAAATTTGGACTGAGGAAAAGGCATGTAGAAACCACATCCATAATTCCATGTGTTGTGTCAAAAGCGGGGAGAGGGGAGGTCCATTCCTCCCCACTTCCGCTTGCCGGAGGGGGGGGAAAACTGGAAAAAGCTATTTATTTTTTAAAACAACCCTTCAAAGTTATGAATTCATCGGCTAGAGAAAGAAGTAACAAGAGCGAATCTTGCTGCTACTCTCACTAAAAGTAAAAATAAAATCAAGAATTTAAAAAATCCCTTTTACTTCTAATGAAAAAGTTCAGAAAAAGCAAGTCCTAATCATCAAACAGATATGAATTTATTATTTATAAAATCATGTTTGATGAGGGGGGAAATCGCTGTCGTGAGGCAGCAGCATAACTTTTAAGTTAAAAGGAAACTTTTACTTTGTAGATAATATAAAATAAAAGCTTAAAAAAAAATTAAAAATAAAAAAAGTTTTAAAAACTGACTTACTTTCTGGCGTCTGCCTGGTTTAACTTGTCGCCTTTGCTTCTCCCCCCCGCCCAAGAGTAAAATCAAGTTGAGCATGGCAGCAGCATGTCGAAGAAGAGAGGGCCCCTAAATGGACATTTGGATAGCCAAGAGAAGGAGCAGCGTTCACCTTTTAAAAAACGACTCCCTCCCGTGCAGATCTGTGAGTCTGGCAAGCAAACATTCTGGCAGGTGGTAGGGGGCATCAGTAGATGAAAGGAGAGGGAGAAAGCTCTGCTCGTATGATAGGAGGAACTTCCTCTAACCCATGAGAGAGAGAGCTCCGAGCGTGGGGATGTCTTTTAACAGGTCTCTTCAAAAGTGCCTTGTACTGCCTGAACAGACCTGAACCAGCCAGAGGGGGGATCCTGAGGTACTCCCATCCCTGCAGGCACCAGAGGTGTGAGTTCCAAGCCCACAGCTATTTTTGAACATTATTCAGGCAGAACGGGACAAGCCTACCGAAAGTAAAGGGCCCCTTCCTGAGGTTAAGCATTTCTACACCTCACCCAAGCCAATAATGGAAAAACTGAGGGTACCTCCCATAGATGCTGAGGTGGCGGCCTTGGAGACGGGAGTGGTACTTCCAAAGGACAGTGATGACGTACTTAAAAACCAGGATAACAAGAAATGCTACGCTGCCTTATGCAGGTCGCATGAGGCTACATCCTTTTCAGTGCAGGAGTCTGTGCCTAACTCCATATTCGCCAGGGCCTCTATATTGTGGGTGAAGGAATTGTTGCCCCTTGTTCCACCAGAGCTTCCTAAGTTGCGTCAAGGGCTAAACAAGTTGGGCAAAGCAGCAGCCTTTATGGCTGATTCTTCATTGGACACTACCCAGTTGTCTGCCAGATCTCTAGTGTCGGACGTTACTGTTCGTAGGATGCTATGGTTAAAGAACTGGAAGGTTGACCAAAAGTCTAGGAGTAATCTAGCCAAGTCAGCCTTTAAAAGGGGCAAGTTGTTTGGGGAGAGTTTAGAGCCCATTTTAATTGAGACGAAAGATAAAAAGAAGGCTATGCCCATTCAGTCCACACACCCTCACATTTCAGGGGGTCCAAGCCACCTTTCTGCTTTCAATACTGTAGGCAGGACAGGTTTGCCTGGTCTAAGCCAAAATTCTCCTTTCGAGACAATGCATCCCACAGGCCCCAGCAGACCGGACGACAAACGCAGTTCCAACCAATGATTGCTCTCAGGGTCAGCCCCTGGACCTTATGCAGGTGGGGGGCAGGTTGCAGGCATTTGTGCTTGCCTGGCGGTCAACGTGTGTAGATGCCTGGATCATTCAGACCGTGTCTCAACATTATTCCCTGGAACTCGCTTCCCAGCCCCCAGACTGATTCCTGGCTTCTCCGAGGTCGCACAAGAGAGCCAAGCATACCTTGATGCTGGAGGCCATCCATCACTTGCTGCAGATTCAGGCCATCGAACCTGTGCCTATGGAGGAAAGGGGGCTGGGTGTTTGTTCGATCCTCTTCCTAGTCCCCCAAAAGAATGGTGAGTGGAGGGCCATCCTGGACCTCAAATTCGTTAATAAGTTCTTGAGAAAGAAGGGGTTCTGGATGGAGACACTTCGATCAATTCTGATGGCCATTCAAAAAGGGGACTTCTTGGCCTCGGCGGACCTCAAGGAGGCCTACCTCCACGTGCCCATGGACACCCAGGACAGGTGCTTTCTTCGTTTTGCCTACTGCAACAGCTATTGCCAACCACAACAAATATTTATATACCGCTTTCAACAAAAGTTTCCAAAGCGGTTTATATGGAGAATAAATAAATAAATAAATAACATGGCTCCCTGTCCTCAAAGGGTTCACAATCTAAAAAGAAACATAAGACAGACAGTCAAGCAACAGTCACTGGAAGTATTGTGCTGGGGGTGGATAGGGCCAGTTATTCTCCCCGCACTAAATAAAGAGAATCACCATGTTAAAAAGGTGCCTCTTTGCCCAGTTAGCAGGGCAGGATCGGGTGCTCCGCTTAAGCCTGTCAACTGTACCACGGATGTTTACCAAGATCATGGTGGCACTTGTGGCGCACTTGAGGACCAAGGGAGTTCACCTTTACCTTCATCTAGATGATCTGTTCATCAGGTCTCAGTCGGTCCAGAAGAGCCTAGGGGATGTCCAGTCCACTTTCTCGGTGATCAAGTCCCACGGCTTCATCATCAATGTCCAGAAAAGTTCTCTAAAGCCCCGGACCAAGATCCTGCATCTGGAGGCATATATCGACACAGTTCAGGGGGTGGTTTCACTTCCTCAGGAAGAAGTCGGTGGCCAAGTGCCAGACACTAGTCCAGTGGCCCAGGGCCAGAATCTTTTCCCTGAGTCAGCTACAGGGGATTATGATCTCTACCATAGGGATAGTTCCATGGGGGCAGTTCCACACTTGGCCACTCCAGTGGTTCCTCCTGCTATGGCAGAATCTGGTTATGGAATGGTCCAGGCTCAAGGTCAACTTGCCGAGGTGCGTCCTGCTATCGTTCATCTGGTGGACATCATCGGCCGCTCTAAAGGGGGTCATGTTCCTCCAGGTCACCTGAGTCCAGGTCACCTGAGTCCAGGTCACAACTGACGCCAGCCTGCACAATCTTCTAGCACAGGGGCTCTGGTCTGAGGCAGAAAAGGCAAACACCATACACTGGCTAGAGCTATGGGCAATAAGGTATGTACTCCAAGAATTCCTGCCTGTTCTCCAAAACTGTCACATTCTGGTCCTCAAAGGCCCATATCAGTTGCCAGGGGGGCACGAGCTCCCGAGCCCTGATGAGGGAGGCAGACAGACTGCTGGCCTGGGCGGAGGCCAGTCATGTCAAGGGGGTTCTCAATATGGCAGCAGACTGGCTAAGATAAGTCAGGTGGAGTGACCAAACTGATCGTCCAGAGTTTTGGCTGGCCAGTGATCAACTTGTTGGCCACCGTGGCAAACACCAAGCTGCCTCAGCTTCTGTCAAGATACCTGTCCCCAGGGGCCGAGGGCATGAATGCACTGACGGCCCCTTGTCCGTACGGTCTAAAATATGCCTTGCCTCTGGTCGCTATGATTCCCAGTCGGTGTGCAGAATTCGCCACTGCGAGCCACATTGGCCGTGTCAGCCTTGGTTCTCTGAGCTGGTGGAGTTGTCCCTAGAGGCACCCGTGGCTCTGGGGTCCCACCCTCATCAGCACCGCCAGGGACCAGTTTTCCTTCCGGAGCCAGAATGGCTCAATCTATATGCTTGGAAATTGAGTGGGGCCTCTAGCAGCCTGTGGTTATTCGGGGTCAGTCCAGAGTACAATCCTGGCCTCCACTGTTAAAATCTATTCCGTCAACATGGAAGGCCTTTGCTCAGTGGTGTGGCACACAATATGTTCTGCCCCTATCTTTGATAAGCCAGCGTGGTGTAGTGGTTAGAGTGCCGGACTAGGGCTGGGGTGACCCAAGTTCAAATCCCCATTCAGCCATGAGACTTGCTGGGTGACTCTGGGCCAGTCTTCTCTCTCAGCCTAACCTACTTCACAGGGTTGTTGTGAGGAGAAACCTAAGTATGTAGTACACCACTCTGGACTCCTTGGAGGAAGAGCAGGATATAAATATTATTATTATTATTATTATTATTATTATTATTATTATTAATAAGCCAGATCCTGTGGTTTTTGCAGGTTGTTGCTGCCTTTTGCCCCACGCCTGCTTCCCTGAAGGAGGAGGAGTGGCATACCATGGACGTGCGCAGGGCCCTAAGGGTCTACTTAAGATGCACAAAGACCTTCAGGGTCTTGGAGTCCCTTTTTATTCGTTTTCAAGACTGGAAGGTATCTACTTCCACCCTAGCTAGGCGGATCTGCCAATATATAGACCGGGTTTATGCGGTAAAAGGGGTGCCTTCTCTGGGGCATGATTACGGACTATTCCACCAGGAGTGCGGCAGCTTCAGCTGCTTTCTCCACTTTGGCCCCATTGGTAAACATATGCTAGGCCAGAACTGGGCCTCAGCTGATGCTGCTTTTGGCAGGAGGGTTCTGCCACAGGTGGTTCCATCTTAGGGACCAGACTCTCCAAGGTCCAGGGGCTCTAGTATCCATTGGCAGATATAATCTGCTTGTGTGGGAGAATGGCTCGTTGGCACTTACCTGAAAGGTCATTCTCCTCAGAAGTATGGGTTGTATCCGCCCCACCCGGGTTTGTCTGGGTCTTTTTCTTCTCTCCTTTTGTCTGTGGGTAGCATTCCTTTCCAGGTGGACTGTTCTCCTTGGAGGGTGTTGTGTTAGGAAATATTCCGTGGGGTATTTTCCTCCCTTCGTGTGTATTGTGGTTTGTGTTTTTCACAGTTTGGCAGTTCATAAATTATTTCTGGCAATAGAGCGTCAGAGACTGGCTACATACTGAGGTTGAGGGGATTGCTCCTCCCTTCTGGCCACGTGAAAAATCTGTGATGGGCCCTGTCTAGGAGCAGGAGGTCGAGACAACCCATACTGTTGGCGGATACAACTCATACTTTCGAGGAGAATGACCTTTCAGGTAAGTGCCGACGATTCATTTTTGTATAAGGTGTGTTTTTGATGAAGACTTCATGCGGAGGATAGCTCTGTGGGGCAGGGCCAAGCATCAAAAAGTGTCTAGAAAACGTTTATTTTACTGCAGGAGCAGATATCTAGATTTATTTTAGCAATATTCAAGAATAAGTTACATGTACAGTACATACAGAAACCATATATAGAAAAAATATTATTATACAAGACCAGAAAGGGGAAGTGCTTAAAAAGAACACACGGTTTTCTCCTTTTAAAGGCCTACTGGTTTGAAAACAAAAACAAAATGAGTGACAAGCAATTGAACCCATTCACGGGCTGGTGTTGCTGCTGTTGACAGAGGCTGTTCTGTTAGATTTTTAAAAGTCTGAAAGTGCATCCAGGGAGGCTTCTGCTGGGACCTCTCAGTGACAACCTGAGAAGCTGTTCACTGCTGGGTGTAGGCCGGCCTATTGCCTGGGCCCCCCTGCCATTCCTCTACTCCTTTGGTCTCGAATGTCGCAAAGGTAGCCTCCTTTTAAGTTGCATGTTGCCCTCCCCTGGGCAGGCAGTCTGTCATGGCTGAATGTGGAGCCCATGTGTTTTCCAGGCAGGGGTTTTGCCCTCAGACACACTTGAGTGCATCTTGGAGCATGTGCAGCGTGCATCTTCCTTACCTTTGAAAATCCTGCCCCTACACACATCTGGGGTTTTTTGGGCTGCTTTGTATCTGACATTCCAATTCCCATCAAGGCTTTGAGACCTGATCTCTCTCTCTCTTGAGAAACTAATCTTGTTGTCTGAGGATGGAATGGAGAGGTGGCTAGAGATGGGAAGGCTCTGTGGATTTGTAAGTAGGGTCTGGACTGGGACCCAGCTGGTTTTTGTGTCGTTGGGACTCTCCTGCTGTGTGTGGTGAGTGTTTAGGACAAGGGTGGGCGAACTTGACCCTCCAGCTGTTGTTGAACTACAACTCCCATCGTCCACAGCCATGATAAATTGTGGCTGGGGAAGATGGGAAACATAGTTCAGCGGCAGCTGGGCGGTTTGCCCACCCCTGGTTTAGTAATGGCTAGGTAGCTTTGATACTCTGGCACGTCACAGCCAAGAGGCAAGATGGCATTTCCCCCATTTCCTAGAACTTCCTCCCAGGGAAAACTTTGCATCTGCTTGGTCACTGGACTTCCAGGAAAGAGGGCCCCCACAGCTCCCAGGGCTTTCCTGTTGTCTGAAACTCCTTCAGCAAAGGCAGTTTAGATGTTTCTGGTGCAAGACGAACAGAGAAAGAGATACTTGCTTGTGAAGTACACCATGGGAGGTGGGGGGGGGGCAATTGGCTGTGCCACGCCAGGGCCTGCTAGAATGCCTGTAGCGTGGAAGAAGGCCATGAATGTTTGTGGAAGTTTCGATTAAGTTCCTCCGTTCAGTTAAGGGATTGCAAGCCCCAAGGCTTATCGCTTCCAACTTTCTCAACTTCCTGCTGTTGCTAGATTGAAAAAGATCTGCGCTAGCTGTTTCTCGTGTTACTGATCCTTCTGGAAGGAAGAGATACAGAAGGCAGGATTGACGTCGAGCTCAGGGACTTTGGTGCCAAGTCCCTAGTGATTAGACCCATGCCATGTGATGGGTTTCTGGTTAACCACATTTCAAATCCCCTCATCGCCTCCCACTTCCCTTTTAGTAGTATTGGAGCCTGTTTTCCACCAAACCAGACCCCAAACTGAAGCAATAATTTAAAGAAAATTAAAGAAAATCTCATATGCTTGAACATAGCAATCTTGTAGAATGTTGTGTGTTAAGAGAGATTCCTCTGGCGGCTGACCTTGATTATAGGTTGCTTACCATCACCCATGTCTGTTTGATTTTGTTTGAGTGGTGTAGGTTGCTTTGTTTTCCCACAATCTAAACTGCCTGCTTGGACAAACTTGCCAAGAACAGTTTTGTTGACTTTGGGCCCCTCGACCCCTCTCAGGTTGAAGACTAAGGCCAGCCCTGCTGGACTGGCCTAAAAGTCCATCAAGGTCTGTGTTCTGCTTCTCATGGTAGCCACCCTAGAAGCCTCCTTGGCTCACTCCTAAAAAACAAACAAACAGGCCTTTTGCTTCTTTGCCCTCCAAAGGGGGGGGGGCACCTACTACTTGCTTTAGAAACCGAATCAGTGGGGTGGGTTACCTCTTTGAGGGGCCAAGCTCCTCCCTTCTGTTTCTGGAGGTGTTCACCCAAGTTTGGTATGTGCGAATGAGAGAACTGGCAGCCAGGTCCCTGCTCAGGATGGCAAAACTGTGCCTCCGGAAGATCGCTGCCCCAGTGCAATGACGTTCCTAGCCAAATGCAGCCTCGTGTCATTTTCCAGTGTGTTTCTAAATGGAAAATGCATGTCTCAGCCTCATAAAGAGTCGTGCCAAAACCCAGCAGTGTTAAAAGTTGCCAGCAAAAGTGCCAAATTCTCAAGAGATCTTTTAAGGCAGTGGCTGTGGATTTTTATTTTTTTTAAGTCTCCAGACCACCACATGGCCTGTAAATTTCAAGAGGGTGACCTGGCACTTGGAAGAAGTCTGGCCGTGCTGCAGTTCCAGCACATCGGCTGAGGTGTGCTTTGGGTTCCAGCCCAATGGTTCTGAGGTCACCATCATCCATGTGGTAGGGAAGCCAGTGGCACGCCGGAGGGCAAGAGCGGTGAGTGCCCACTTCCTGTGGCCTGTTGGAGGTCAGCAGCTGTGCAAGTGGAGGCCATCTAGACCTCAAGTCTGTCATGCTATCGCTCAGAGGTGGAGAACCAGCTCGGCCTGCAGAAAGGCCTCTGCTGGAGAGCTGCTATTGGGCCCACCCCACACAGCATCCCCATGGGAGTTGTGCGTGCCTGGGAGGCCCGAGGCTGGCCACCCCTGCAGGAGACCATTCCTGGGCGAGAGGAACCGGTTTCAGTATGAAGCAGATTCCTCTGTCCTAATGCTTTTTGAGTGGTTCCTAAGAATTGGAGACATCCTTTGTAGGGGGGAAGGGGTGGGCAGAGGATAGTCCCTAATCTTCCCCTTGCTGTTCTTCAGTGGCTGCCAAAGGGAGACCCCCCAAGTAAAATCCCTGCACTGATTATCCAAGCAGTGTGTGTGTGGGGGGGGGCGTTATCCCATGACAAGCTGACATTTAAACTTGCCACTCTGACTGTGAGGCTAAACCAGATATTTTCTATTGTTGCATTTAATCTTGAGTTTTTCACCTACCATCTGATTTAGGTGCCTGATTCTTAGGGCTGCTTCTCAGATGACTTTGAAGCCTGAGGTTTATGTATGTTCACAACAGGGTATCTAAAGTAGATGTTTGGGGCGGTGGGGGGGTGAGTGAGAGAGAGAGAAATCTTTTGGGTGTTTGCCTGTGAAAGCTTTTGGCTGTAGAAACGGATGAAGTAAGTAAGTGAGCCAACTTGAACAAGGGCGTGCTCACTGTCTCTGCTTGAGGCAAGCTCATATGTTAATTGTCTTTTTAAAAATAACTTAACTGCCAGTTGTCCCAAGGTCAAAGTGGTGGCAGGGGAGGAAAAGGGGTGGGGAGCCCACAGCTTTCTGTCATCACCTGCATCAAGTGTCAATCTTAAAGGCATAAGTGCAGATTTTCAAATGAAGCACCCACATTTAAGTGAAGCACCTGCTAACTCTGCATCTGTCAATAGATTCACGGTGACAGTTCCTTCCAGCAGGTGAGGCAATGCTTAGTTCAGGGAGGATGGCTTTGCTGTGCAAAACATCTCTTGGTTCAGGCCTTTGTTTATGCCCCTTTGCTGGGAAGCCATGACAAGTGTGTGCTGCAATGTAAAAGGATTGGAGGGGTGTCCTGGGTAGATCTGAGGCCACTTGACATCTAGTATTCAGATCCTTCTTAAGGCATCAGCGGTGTTGAAGGCCATTTGTGTGCATATCCAACAGCAGCCTGGCTCCATTCATGATAGGCACTTAATAAAAACCATAAAACTGAAGCCTTACTGCTCCATGGAGGAACTAGGAAGTACTTCCATTTACGTAACTGGACGAGAATGACTTAGTTCATGGCCATACAAGAGGCAGATAAGTGTGAGATTAGTTTGGTCTCTTTTCCCTCCACTCTAAGGGAACAGAAAGACCAAAATCAGCCAACTCTAAAAGACAGTCTGTACCAGTTACAAACGATCTAGGAACCTAAAAGCAAAGGAAGAGCCATGTGCAAAACCGGTAGGAGAATGTTCTGAGTTTAAAACTTAACAAAAAGAGAGAGGCCCTTTAACAGGCCTAATCCAAAGGTCACACCCAAAGTGGAGTGAGCTCACTATTTTACAAACCTAAATGCTCAACGCAGGCAAGGGAAAAGTTGTTTGCCAAGAGTTCTGTGCAAAAGCTGGTGGCGTCGTTCTCCTTGCCATGTCAAAGGGGCGTATACTGGTTGTTGACGGCCCGGAGGTGGCCCCGGCCTTGTGCATCCATCTCATAGTCACTGTCCCACGGCCGAGTGGCAGGCGAGGTGGGCGGCGTAGCAAGACGGCGGCTGCTGCTGTGCCACAGGCTGCTGGCCAGCTCCTCTGGAGAGGGCACCAGGTGGAAGATCTGCTCCATTGAGGAGCTGTGGTGGAGGTCGTTGTCCGGGAGCCACGGGCAGCTGGCTGGAGTCAGCTGGACAAGGTGGACAGGAGGGGAGAGTGGAACTGGGTTGCAGGAACCTGCTGTGGTGGTGGTGGTGAAGACACAGAGGGAAGAACAAAGGTAGGCTGGATTAATAGCTGATGGCCGGGATGAATGCTGTACAACACCTACAATCTAAACTCTGCAGTCAGTTTGCGTCCCCCCACCCACCCACCCCTTGTTTTGCTAGCCATGAGGAAAGGGCACTTGAACGTCACCTTCACTCTCTGAAAATCTTGGCCAGCAACTCCACTAACTTGTCAGATTTCAGTAGGCAGCACTCACCTACTCCTAAGAGGATTGTGTTTAGCCATGGAAGTTAGAAACTTGCTTAAAAACAAAACTGAAATCAGAGTCTTAGAAAGCAGAATTGTGTGCCCATCGCCAGAGTCTGGGCTCCGACAGAACGATGGTGTGCCCAGAACCCTGCCTAGCATTTCCCCGCAGAAATGACAAGCAATGATGTAATTTATTGGATGAAGAGGTCACGAGGTCTCCTGCAGAGTCCTTACTGCCAACTCCAAAGTATTCTTTCTTCTTCCTTGGTACTGCCAGCTTGGAGATGACATGAAACTCCCTCATATCCTGTCTTACTCAAGACTAAGGGAGAACCCCTACTTCCCTTTTTCCTCTAGCAGTGTCTTAAACCACTTTTCAGGCAACTGGATCAAAGCTGGGATGTTGTACAATAGGCATGTGCTTTCCCCTGAAGAAGAGCCCTCATTTCTCCTTTCCCTGCAAGAGATGCTTTCTGTAGAGTCCACTGCCACTCCCCATAGAGTCTTCAGCAATAAATATCATACTCTTCTCCAATTGTATAAGCGGACCTCGTTATTTGCAAGGGTTCCATATATTTTATTTATTTATTTATTATTTGATTTGATTTCTATACTGCCCTTCCAAAAGTGGCTCAGGGCGGTTCACACAGAGAAATAACAAATAAATAAGATAAACAAAATGGATCCCTGTCCCCAAAGGGCTCACAATCTAAAAAGAAACATCAGACAGACACCAGCAACAGTCACTGGAGGTCCTGTGCTGGGGGTGGAGAGGGCCAGTTACTCTACCCCTGCTAAATAACGAGAATCACCACATTATAAGGTGCCTCTTTGCCCAGTTAGCAGGGGTTATGAAACCATGAATAACGAGGTATTAGGGGATTAGGTTCTGAAGCCTAGAAAATGACCTTAAAAAAACAGAGGAGAAAGTACAGTACCTTGGCCACCTCAGATCTTACACTTTCCCACTCTAGCACCTCCAGAAATGCATACAGTATTGTAATCGTGAAGTTTCCTTACCCCACCGTTGAAGTTCAGCAATTAGCAGCACAAACCCCAGGCTTTACTGGTTGGAAAGTTGGCCAGAGAGGTGTCACAGCATTGATGCCAGTTCAAGTGAACACACAGGAGATCCTTAGCGCGCGCACACACACAGACACACGCGCGCGCCATGTTCAAGTTCGAAACCACAGATACATGAAATGCTGTACCACGAATAATGAATCTGGTGTTTATTTTTAAACCACTTTCAAGACCATTTTCTAGGCTCCAGAACCAACCCCAAAATTCAAAGTGTCAAGTTCAAGGTCAGACCTTCAAGTTTGAGCTTGACCCTTTGACCTTGACACTCTAACACAGAGATATGCAAAACACCTACTGCAAATACTGAATCTGGTGCTTATTTTTAAACCATGAATACTGAAACTGCAGTTAACGAGCTCTGCCTGTACTGCCGAATTCTCAGTTCTGAGGACTTTCTCCCACTCTATGCAAGCTTCTAAGTGTCATGGAATCAACTCTTGGAAACAAAGCCTGTGTGTAGAGACAAGAGAAATGCAGGCTGCACACGACATCTGTGGATTGCACTCTTCCCATTGTTTGGTTCTGAGTTTTCCTTTGGCGGGGTGGGGAGGGCGGGGTTTGCCCTGAAAAACCACCATGTGGAGAGGCTGCCCTCAACTCGCGTGTGCTGCCTCACTGTTTCCGACTTAAAGCCAAGCCTGCTTGGAAGAGCTCTGATGCTTGAAACCGACCCAATGGCAACCCATTCCCTGTTTACCTTGTGTATGTGGGACGACCACGACATAGCTGGACAGCCGTACATCACAAGCAGCGCCACACTCCAGGGGGATGGGACAGCGTTGGAAATGGTGCAACATATCCAAGATGGAGGGGAAGCGCAGGTGCTGGACGCGGCACTGGCCCTTGTCCGTCAGTGAGAGGCGCAGGTGCTGCCAAGGCAAAGGGGGCAGGGAGCGATAGGTTACCCTCAGAAGCCGACAACTCTCCTCCGTGTAGAAGGTTCGGCAAGAGCCGGGTGTTGGCAGCAGACGCACAGCCTTCTCTCTAGCCAGGGCCAAACCTCTCCCAGGGTTTAACAGGAAGGGTTAGTTGTACAGCTATGTATCTGATAAAGTAGAGTAAATATGCCGAATTCGGTCTTCCTAACTTGTCGGGATAGTTAGAAATTTAGGGGAAATCTGCTGTCTGTGAAAAAGAAAGAGGAAGAAATAGCTAATACAAGGAGAAGATGGTATTTTCAGGAGGCTGGAGTGCTCTAGGTCGTAAAAGCCAGACACCAACACTTGCAGACTGGTTATGAAGGAAGACTCCTCAAGGAGAGGCGCCCTTACCTTTGCTCTTCCTTGGAAGTTAAAGGTGAGGACATATTCTCCCCTCCGGGTTTCACTCTGTCGGATGAGGAAAACCCCATGACCTTCCAGGCCCTGGAGCTGGACGAGCTGGGCGGCTTTAACGCGAGAGATGGGGCCATGGAACCAGGGGAAGGAGGACAGGTAATGGTCTGTCTTCTGGCAGGGCTGTTCCGGGAGGCCGGAGTGGACCGCGCCTGGGAAAGAGCAGCAGGGACTGAGTTGTGCTGTCTGCTTAAGTCTTTTCACTAGGACCCCTCTGGTTCACGGTTGTGCATCTGCTGCAGGCTCTGAACTGAGGCATAACACGGCTAACCGGTTTTTTCAAAGAGCTCACAGTGGTTGGACAGTAACATTGTCATGCTAGGCCCTGTAGCCAAACAAACCAACCCCAAGCCCCTGCCAAATGTTTACCATTTGCACACCCAGTAACTAATCGGAAAATTAATACAATTTAAGCCAGAATTAGTAATGCTTTTAACTTTTGGTGCCTTTCAACCCTCAGAGCATCCTCCTGCTGAAACTCCGTGGCAGTTTTTCTACCAACAAGCAGCTGCCTTCCCTAGCTCTGAGTGGCTTCAGCGCCTGGACTGACCCTCGGTGGCATTTCCTTTGCTGGAAGATTCGACAGTGACACTTCCACGGCCAGGCCATCCCCACTCCCACAGCTCTGGAAGTCAAAGACAGATACCTTGATTCAGGGAGTCGGTGCTGCTGTTCATGGGGCTTGCAGTTACAACCTCCGAATGAGAATCCCACTCAATGTCCGTGCCTTCTGACCTGGGATGCAAACATTGTTTGAGGAGCATATAGCGAGAAATGTCAAGGGGAGTAACAAAAACTGTTTAAAAATATATCTGAAGCCAAAAACCTGCCAGGGAGGCGGTCAGACCCCTGGACAATGAGGGCATGAACAATATTAATAAGGAGGATAAAAAAGATTGCAGAGAAGCTGAATGAGTTCTTTGCATCTGTCTTTTTAGTGGAGGATACTGATCATATCCCCGCTCTGCCAATGAGCTTCTCAGGCTTGGAGGCTGAAGAACTGGGCCAATTTGAGGTGACGAGAGAGGATGTTCTAAACGGTATTGAAAAACTAAAAATTAAGAAACCACCAGAGCCAGATGATATCCACCCAAGAGTTCTGAAGGAACTCTAATGTGAAATTGCTCATCTAGCAAAAATATATGTTAACTTGTCCCTACAATCAGACTCTGTAATAGAGGACTGGAAAATAGCCAATGTAACTCTGATTTTCAAAAAGGGATCCAGAGGGGTCCAGGAAACTACAGGCCGGTCAGCTTAACTTTGGTGCTGGGTTATTTGCTGGAAAGCAAACTTAAGGACAAAATTGTTAAACATATAGAAGAAAAGGCCTTGCTGAAGGAGAACCAGCATGGCTTCTGCAAGGGCAAATCTCACCTCACTAACCTTTTGGAGTTCTTTGGGAGTGTCAACAGGCATGTGGATAAAGGTGATCCGGTTGACATAGTATACTTGGACTTCCAAAAATCTTTTGACAAAGTTCCCCACCAAAGGCTCTTGAGTAAACTTATCAGTCATGGGATAAGGGGACAGGTTCATGTGTGGATTGGTAACTGGTTGAAGGACAGGAAACAGAGGGTAGGAATAAATGGAGAGTTTTCACAATGGAGGAAAGTAAGAAGTGGGGTTCCCCAGGGATCTGTATTGGGACCAATGCACTTTAACTTGTTCATAAATGATCTAGAAGTTGGGGTAAGCAGCCAAGTGGGCAAATTTGCAAATGACATTAGGGTAGTGAAATCCACAACAGATTGTGAGGAGCTCCAAAAGGCTCTCCAAACTGGGTGAGTAGGTGACAAAATGGCAAATGTGATTCAATGTGTATGCAAGTGTAAAGTGATGCATATTGGGGCAAAAAACCCCACATATACACTGATGGGGTCAGAGCCATTAGTGACTGTCGTGGTGGACAGCTCGTCTAAAGTGTCGAGGAGAGGAAAGCTGGTCTTGTGGTAGCAAGCATGACTTGTCCCCTTTGCTAAGCAGGGTCTACCCTGGTTGCATATGAATGGGAGACTAGAAGTGTGAACACTGTAAGATATTCCCCTCAGGGGATGAAACCGCTCTGGGAAGAGCAGAAGGTTCCAAGTTCCCTCCCTGGCAGCATCTCCAAGATAGGGCTGAGAGAGATTCCTGCCTGCAACCTTGGAGAAGCCTCTGCCAGTCTGTGTATACAATGCTGAGCTAGATGGACCAATAGTCTGACTCGGTATATGGCAGCTTCCTATGTTCCTATGAGACAATGTGCGGCAACTGTGTAAAAAGCCAGTTCCATGCTAGGGGTCAAAGACCACAGGCAGAACTGTGTACAATTCTGGTCACCATAACTTAGAAAGGACATTATAGAATGAGAAGCTGCAGAAGAGGGCAACCAAGATGATCAGGGGCCTAGAGCACCTTCTTTTTGAGGTAAGACTACAACACCTGAGGCTATTTAGTTTAGAAAAAAGACAACTGGGCGGGGGGGACATGATAAGAGGTCTATAAAACCATGAATGCTGTAGAGAGAGTGGAAAGATATTTTTCTCCCCCTCTCATAACACTAGGATCAGGGGTCATCCAATGAAACTGATTACCAAGGAATTTAGGGCCGACAAAAGGAAGTACTTCTTTATACAACGCATAATCAACTTGTGGAATTCTCTGCCACCGGATGTGACGGCCAGCAACCTGGATAGCTTTAAGAGGGGTTTAGATAATTCATAGGGGTCAGGTCTATCAATGGCTACTAGTCTTGAGGGCTACAGGCCTGGATTCAGAGGCTGGATGCCTCTAAATACCAGCTGTAGGGGAGCAACAGTAGGACAGAGGGCGTGTCCTTACCCCCTGCCTGTGGGCTTCTCAGAGGCATCTGGTGGGTTCTTGTACAAGATAGGACTTGATGCTGGACTAGATAGGCCTTGAGCAGGGCCGTTAGCACCCAAGGTCAAACAAAAAACCCAGCAAACCCAAAAGGAATTCATTGAGAAGGTTGGAAGATTGGCTCAAGAGCTGGTCATCACTTTCTTTCTTTCTGTCTATCTAACATTTATATCCCGCTCTTCCTCCAAGGAGCCCAGAGCGGTGTACTACATACTTGAGTTTCTCTTTCACAACGTAGGTTGTGAAGTAGGTTAGGCTGAGAGAGAAGTGACTGGCCCAGAGTCACCCAGGTAGTTTCATGGCTAAATGGGGATTTGAACTTGGGTCTCCCCGGTCCTAGTCCAGTACTCTAACCACTACACCACGCTGGCTCCCTAAACGATTTAGGACTAAGATACCAAAAAAACCCAAACAAACCTTCCCTCTCACATCCAAACCTGCCCCTCCTCTGAAGTCTATTGGGTAGGCACTTCTGCACACCCCACTTCCATCAGAGGCACAGACAGCTGGTGGGGGGTAAAAGAGCATCATCCATTCTGGGCCCCAGGATATGGGGCTCCCTTCCTCTGGCCTCTTCCCTGATGAGTTTCTCATTCTGGCAGAATTTTAACCTGGCTGGTCGTAGATTTTGACTACCCTCTTATTGACTACTTTAATTTTATCTGTCCCCTCTGACCAAACAGAAAGGCATCTGATGCGAATACTGCTCGCCACCCAGAGGTCAGCAGTTTTCCCCTCCCCATCTCAACCAAGACTTCAGTGGTTAGCCCATGCAGAGTCAGGGCAGCCGGCCCCAACGCACAGCACTGCTTCTCTGAGAGGCAGGAAGGGGCCTGCAATTCATGGAAAAAGTTAAAAAGCAGCACAGGCCCGGCTCTCTGTCAATCACAACGGCACTTCTTGCTGCTGAGTGCAGGTTTCTTGGTATTTCAATAACAGGAAGCACCACAGTTCAGCAAGCGGTGTTTACAAGAACTGCATGAGATACAAGCAGTGGCGTGGGGGAGGCAGTTTTTTATTCTCCAACCCCGGCTCTCAAGTGAGGTAACCAGTTGTATCTTTCTGGACAACTGTTTATAAATGTATGTATGTATTACAAATGTTTCTCAGCCCTTCTAAAGGGCAAAGGTAACTCGTAGGTATAAAAATAAACATAGAATTGGGAAAGGGGGGGGGAGAGACAGTGTACAAACTAAAAATCCGCACACAGTGTGTCATGTTAGCCACAGTTCTCCTCATGGGGGCTGCAAGGATGAAGGCACTGAAGCCTCACCCCCACACCCTTAAAGCACAATTCCACTGAGACCCTCTCTAGTTTCAGAGACCCCACCAGGGACTGCCCACACACCTGAACCTGCTCTTATGGACCAGGAACTTGTAGTGTCTTATTTGGAGAAGCTTGGAGGACTCACCCTTGACGGAAGCACACTTTGATTTCAGACATCCAAGAAAGCAGCTGTTGGTCATCTCCCGTGTCAAATATAATGTCCGTAGAGGTATTCACCTAACACGGGTGGGGGAGAAGGAAGCAAGGAGAAAGGAAAAACCGTTACGGAGTCTTGCTGCAAGGAGGAAAAACCAGCCCCATTTCCCATCCAAACGGGGATCTCTTATCTGGATTTCCAGGTGCTATAGACTGCTTCCTTCAGCATCCTCTAGGAGTTCTCAGATTTCTTCTTCCCTCCCACACCGGGATATGCCACCAGCCTCATAAGAATGGTACCTTCTGCATCTGAATGAGTCAGAATTGGATCTCCAGGCAGCCACCATTTATGATACCCCTCTGCGCATGGTTGTTGTTCAAGAATGGAGCTTTCTCCTTACCTTGAGCACAAACGTGTGGACATTGTCTGGCATCTCCAGGCGTGTGCAACGTCGGATCTCTTGGATTTCCGAGCGGGTGGTGTGCAGCTTTGGCTTTGAGCACTGTGAAAAGAGGCAGAACAATCAGCTACAGCTGCACCCTGGAAACGGTGAGCAAGTCAAAGAGCCAAGAGGGAGGCAGTGAGCCTTCTGAATCATGTCAAGCCTCTGTCTAGCCCAGCTTTCTGTCTCCACCAGCAACAGCCAGGTGCCTCCAGGGGTTCGCAAGCAGGGTATGAAGGCTGTGGTAGCTGGTGCACAGGTACACTGCCTCTGAATGTGGAGGTTCCATGGGAGGGGTCCTATCACAGTGGTAGAGTCCGTGCTTTACACACAAAAGGTTCCAGGTTCAATCTCTGGCAGCAGATAGTGCTAGGAAAGACCCCTCTTTGGAGCCAGTCAGTGTAGATGATGTTTGGCTAGGCCTGCCCAACTTTGGCCTCCCAGCTGTTTTTTTTACTACAACTCCCATAATCCCCAGCCATAGTGGCCAGTAGCCATTGACCAGAGAGGAGAGCTGGTCTTGTGGTAGCAAGCATGACTTGTCCCCTTAGCTAAGGAGGGCCCAACCTGGTTGCATATGAATGGGAGACTAGAAGTGTGAGCACTGTAAGCTATTCCCCTCAGGTTTCAAATGCCCCCTCTGGCTTCTTCAGATAGGGCTGAGAGAGATTCCTGCCTGCAACCTTGGAGAAGCTGCTGCCAGTCTGTGAAGACAGTTCTGAGCTAGATCGACCAAGGGTCTGACTCAGTATACGGCAGCTTCCTATGTTGATTATGGGAGCTGTAGGCCAACATCTGCAGGAGGGCCGAAGTTGAGCAGGCCTGGATGGACTGCTGGTTTGACTCAGTAGAAAGCAGCTTTCTGTATTTGTGTTGTCTAAGCATTGATAGGCTTCTCCTCCGTGAACCTGTCTATTCTCTTAAAGCTACCTAAGCCAATGGCCATGATTGAGTTCAGGTGTGCATTTTATGGACAAGGAATTCTCTGTGTGTGCCCTGAATCTACTGCTCCTCAACTTCAGTGGTGTGACCCAGAGTATTGTGAAGAGAAAAACAACTCTCCCCACACACTAATTTTTAAATAACCTCTGCTGTGTCCTTTCTTGGCCATCTTCCCGCCCACTACAGGTGAGTGTGCTCAAAACACTGTTTTCCCTTGTAGGGGAAGGTGGCCCAACCCCTTTATCAGTTTGGTTGCCACTCACCCATTAATCAATTAATCACACACACAGGATTCCCTTCACAAAGGGGAGGCATTCTAAACATGCTCAGTGGTCCTGTGCTCTGGCACCAAAGCCAAAGAGCCTCAACCTTGGCCGGCCAGCCTGCCTTGGGGAGCAGAGGTCCCACAGACACTGCTAGATGAGCATGACCTCAGGTGACCCAGCAGGCCAGTCTGAAGGAGGCTGGCTCAGGCGCTGCCTTGCCCGAAGAGCAGCTGGGAGAGCCAGCCCTGCAGGAGCTCCATGGGGAGCCAAGCGGGTCCTGGTTGCTTACTAGAACTCCGCCGGGGCGGCAGCAGCAGCAGCAGCTCAACCAGCAACTACTGGAGGGGGAGACTGAGCATGCCCTGGCAGAGGCAAGATGCCCCCAGGGGTTGCCCATCCCTTGCCACCTGAGCCTTCTCTACAGGGCAACTACAGCCCATCCCAGACACTTTAGGGGATCTCCAAAGCCTTTTGCAATATCTTCAGTTCCTGTGACAAGTTCCTCTTCTCGCCAGCCGAAGAGGAGAAGTGAAGCCCGGACTCCCACTCCCAGCAGTGAGTCCGGCCGCTTGCAGTGCTCCGACATGGAACGACGAGTCCATCGAGAGCCTGGGAGCACAATCGCCACCAGCTGGACCAAAGGGGCCGCTTTGCTAGCACTGGGTTTGGGGCCTAGAGGAGCGGACTGGATAAGGAACTGAAGCCACGCCACACAGCGGAAAGGTTTTTTAAAAGTGTCCCGACTCCTGGACAAAGCAGTTCTCAGTCAGCCAGCCACCTCTGCCCCTGCTGCAAGTTCCTTGCTAACTGGGCAAAGAGGCACCTTTTAACGTGGTGATTCTCTTTACTGAGCAGGGGGAGAGTAACTGGCCCTATCCATCTCCAGCACAGGACCACCAGTGACTGTTGCTGGTGTCTATCTGATGTTTCTTTTTAGATTGTGAGCCCTTTGGGGACAGGGAGCCATCTTATTTGTTTGTTATTTCTCTGTGTAAACCGCCCTGAGCCATTTTTGGAAGACTGGTATAGAAATCAAATTAATAATAATAATAATAATAAGTTCAGCACACCGTCAGATTCTCCTTGAGCCCAGATTCTGGCGAGAAGGCAGTACGCACGGCTTCCACCCGTTCTTGCCGGCCTTGCTGAAAACCTCCCCAGTCCCAGCTGCCTCCCTTCACTCCCAGTCGTGGGCTGCTTTTGCTCAGCCTCACAGGGACTGAAAGCTGTACACGGCGACGACAGAAATAGATGGAGCTGTAAAAGCTTCATGACAAACACGTAGGGAGCCGCCTGCACTGGTCTAGCTTTCTCCAGCAAGGGGGTCTTCCCCATTCCTGCCTGGGGACTGAACCAGGGCGCAGAACATGTGATGGTCCCCTGAAAGACGAGTCCTCAAAATAGGAAGCTGCCACCTGCGGAGTCAGACGCTCAGTCCTTCTCGATCAGCACTCTCTACACTGACTGGCAGTGCCTCTCTGGCATTTCAGGCAGAAAAGGGTTTTCCCCAGTTCTGCTTTCCTAGATAGTTTCTTTTGACTAGAGACGCTGTTCAGTGGACTAGGGCTTTCTCCAGGCACTGAGCAGTGGCTCCAGTTCAGACCTGCTGGGGTTCCACTGGGAGGGCCGAGAAGCCATTTGGGGGTATCAGTTCTGATACCCCCCACTTTTTTGACCACACACGATTATTCCTCAGGGTCTCCATGTTTTCATACTGGTTTTAAAACACTGAGTGACCTATTAACGATAGGGTGGGGGAGTACACCATGTCAAAACGAACAGAATTTTCTGGGCCCAATCAAAGTTGAATCCTGGAGAGTGTGTAGATACGTGCAAACGCAGCGAGCTTCCCTGATTCTGCATAATTCAGTCTCTTCTGCTAGTCATGGGAACACCCAAAATCCTGCTCAGCCACTAAATCTCATTTGTTCATTTGCCCACTGCAGTTTTTGGAGATTGGCGCCAACTGGCCCTACTTGCAATGTGGTGTCCGTTCACCCTGCTCCAGGGTCAAGCAATGCATAGAGTAAGGCAGCCTTTCTGGCTGTCTCGTCACCCTGACAACCCCGGAGAAGAGGGAAGCAGCAGCAGGATCGGGGGGGGGGGATTCTGATGCTGCAGGGTTGGCATTAGACAAAAATAAGCTGTTGCCAAAAGCTTGCTGAACTGACACACAAAGTGCAGAGGAGCTAAGTGAAAGCAGGAAGCGCACAATCCCTTTTCCAGACAGACTGTTCCCAACTCCAGCTGCTGAAACGCTAGGATTTTCCATGGAGAAGAGCCTCAGGAATTTGCTTGGCTGAGAGGACAGCATGAATCACTGGCATTTAACCAGTTGACGGGTTGGGTGGGGAGAGAACCTGCTTGGGGGAGAGCCCATGGCCAGAAGGGCAAGTGGCAGCCGAAGAAGACACCACTGGCCAAGTCCTGATGGGTCCTAGCAAGCAGCAGCCCACGAAGTGCAGGGCCTGCAGGAAGGACAGCAAAGGCCCTCCACCTTTGCTGCAGCAGCAGCAGGAGGAAGAGGAGGAGGAGGAAACGCCACAACTGCTCAGGACTACTCCAGCATCTGTGAAACTGCTCAAGGATGGAGAACTGCAAAAGCTATCCAGGAAATGGGAGAGAAATGGATTCCTTGTCCCCAAATGGCACCCTTGGGACGGCAGAAGCTGCTTGCAAGGGGAGAATATGGAAAAGCTGGATCCCGGGATTACACCAGAGCCCAGAAATCCTCCGTCCAAGCCAGGAGTCAACTTTGGGGAACAAAACAACCCATTAAAAGAGCAGGAGTGTCATTTCCTCTTCAGTGAATAATTCAACCAGCCCTGTTCAAGGGTTGTAAGAGACACAGTGGCATTTCCTTTTCAAAAATATGCAAAGCTACCTTCTGCAGAGTCTCAGGCCATTGGTCTAGCTGGACCAGGATTGCCTACTCTGACTGGCAGCAGCCATCCATGGTCTCCGGGAGAGCGAAAGAGCTCTTTCCCACCACCCACTGCCTGGTTCACCCACCAAACCCCCAAACTTTCCGCATGCAAAACAGGAGGTGCTCTACCATGGGGCTCTCTTCAGTACAAAAACAGAATAGCTAAATGGCAGGGGGGATTTTCCTGGCCCAAGTAGCACCCTTTGTGCTACTAAACGGACACATCTAAATTGCACTTGCAGCCTTCTCATCCCATTTCTGAAGCAAAAGAAGAAACTTTGTTTTGGAAGGGGGCCAGGTATGGAAAACAAATTTTGTAGCGATGAGAGGAAGTGGGAGGTGGGGGAAAGGCTCAAACTGGTCCACTGGATCTTGAGCTCAAGGTGACCCAAGAGCCATCCACGGAGCAAAGAACCTTCATGTTTCCCTGTCTCCTCACTGATTGGAATTTAATGGGTAAACCCCTTGCCTCTACAGGCACGTTTCTGCCTATCTTGTGTTGTAAAGTACCTTGTTAGTTAGACTGGTCTGGATGCTACTGCTGCTAATTAAGTATTGGGCAAGCTATCAGCTTGCCCAATACTTAGGGGAGGAGATACCGATTGGATTTGCTTTCGCCTGTAGAAAGGGATGTGGCCGAAACTCCCAAAATATCCCTGCGCTCTTGTGTATCTGGGAAGAGTTCACTTCTGCTTTTTGTCTATGTCATGCTGTTTTCCGTTCTGAGTTTCGCATCCTTTTGGGGTTTGTGGGGCATGAGTCAGAGCGGCTACTTTGGGATTTAGAGCCAACTGCACTGGGGGGGGGATCGTCAGTTCCCTCTGGGGGGTGGGAGGGGAGGGCCTGGGCCTTGATGTGAAAGGTCACAGAGGTCAGGACCTCGGGATTCATCTCCCTCCCACTCTTCCTGCTAGAACCACAGCAGCGTCCCTCTTTCTCTTTGCTGCCTTCCAAAAGAGTTGGTGGCAAAGGGCTGCTTTCCCCCTTCCCATTGGGGACATCGGAAAAACTGACTTAAAGTGCTGAAGAGACTTTTAAAAGGTGAAACGAACAGCAGACACTGGAGCATCTGTGGTTGGCAGAGGTGGCTGGCGAGGGACCTGGGAGCCCAACCGCCAGAGGGCTGGACGGCTGCGTGCTCTTCCAAGGGGTCCCGGCAAAATGTCAGGAATGTCCTCAAGACAGCCAAGAAGCAAACAGCTGCCAGAGCAGCGAGTGGAGTCCTTCCCTTCACCTGCCTACAGAGAGCATGAAACATCCCCTCCAGTCTGTTTGATGGAGGCTGAGCCTCCACACGCAGCAGGAGGGAGAATGGCCGATGCCACGCCAGAGGCAGGGCGGTGGGGCAGTTCTGAGAGTGCCCTGCTACAGCGGGGAAGACCTGGGTTCAAATCCTCATTTGCACATGGGGCTCAGCCACTCTCTCTTGGCCTAGCGTACCTTACAGGGTCCCATTGATAGAATATACTAGGATGGGGGAGAACCACATTTACTGCCCCAAGAGGAGAGCTGCGATATAAATGGAATGGCCCTGTAAGTGGGAAACCAGCACATCAG
This sequence comes from Hemicordylus capensis, assembly GCF_027244095.1. Lineage (NCBI taxonomy): Eukaryota > Metazoa > Chordata > Lepidosauria > Squamata > Cordylidae > Hemicordylus > Hemicordylus capensis. The sequence goes on from NC_069671.1 coordinate 12,896,840, forward strand.
GGAGAATTAGCCTGACTCCTTCCCTGCTGGGCTAGCTTTCTAGTTGCAGGAATAATAAGAAGTCTTATTCTTACACATATAATTTGCCACCTGTGGTCTGAAGCAATACAGTTTGCTCTACCACCTTAACAGTCTGCCGCTTCATCCTCCTGTTTGGGTAGAGCAAACATAGGGCAGAGGAGAACAGGACTGTCGTGTTCAGACTACAGATGGAGTTCATTTTTTAAAGTGCTTTTTCAGGTAAAAGCTGCCTTTCGCAGGCTCAGCTATATAAAGATGATCTAGACCTGCAGGAAACCTTTAATTAGACAGGAGCCCTGAAAAACCTCAATGGGTCTGTCCATACCAGACAGGCCAGAGCCACAATTAAGTTTGATGAAGAAGAAGATGATCATCACCACAAGTTTGGGGGCAGGATGGGGATGGTGGTGGTGGAGAGAAGGCTGCAGAAAAAGGTCAGACAGCAGCGCCTATTTGAAATCAGGCCACGTGGTAATCAAATTTTGAATCACCCCTCTCACATTGCGCAGCAGTGGGCAATGGTCAACCCTTCCTGTATTCTACCGAGGAAAACCACAGGGCTCTGTGGGCACCAGGAGTCAAAACTGACTTGATGGCACACTTTACCTGCTAACTGGGCAAAGAGGCACCTTTTAAATGTGGTGATTCTATTTAGCAGGGGGAGAGTAACTGGCCCTCTCCACCCCCAGCACAGCATCCCTCCAGTGACTGTTGCTGGTGTCTCTCTTAGGTTTCTTTTTAGATTGTCTCCGTTTGGCTTGTCAAGAAAACATATCCTGCATAGGGTGTCTCCCCCCTCTTTAAATGGGATAACAGGAGTAGCCTGCCAGCATCATTTCTTTCGTTTCAAATCAAACACAGTGATCTGCTCTGGGGATCCACCCACACAAGCACTTCCGCAGAGGCCGGAGCAGGGGCAGCAATAGAGATACGGGCCGAAATATTAGTGTTAACAACAGGAGAGAGCTCCGTCGGACAAATCTGGAAGCTAATTTTAACTTGGAAGGAAGGCAGTGTGCACATTTCATTCTTCGCAACCAAAAGCAAACATTTTTCATGGCCAACGGAAACCTCTCACGCAAGATCAGGCCAAGGGACTGTGCGAGTCAAGCAGACCAGACCAGATGCATGTGCACAAGGACACATGCGCACAGAAATGCTAGTATGGCAACAGACACTTTGAATGTGCCTGACACCTCACAATCCCAGAGGAACACAATTAGGAAATGTTGCCGCTTCCTTTTGATTTAGAAAAAAAGGAGACTGGGGGAAGATGTGCATAAAATGATGCACAAAAAAGAAAGGAGATCTCACCTTGCCATACTAACTAGATGACGGGCGTCAGTCAATGAACCGGAGTCAGGGCAAAAGCAAGTATTTCAAGGCAACTTATGTTGCTGCCACAGGCTGTGGTGATGGCATTCGACCAGTCGAAGGAGTAGATAACTACATGGATTCCTGTGAGCCAGAAAAGCTCCACAGAGCACCCCTCTTCAGTGGCAGTGCACCTCTGGCAAGAGTTCTTGGGGTCTTCGTGCCCTGCTTGTGAGGCTCCCAGAGACATCTGGTTAGACACTGTGGGAAGCAGAATGCTAGACTAGGTGGACTTGGGCCTGATCCAGCAGGGTCCATATGTTTTTAAAGGGGTCAGCCCAGTATTGGCTGGATCAGCCATGCCAGGCACTCTACAGAGCAGGGGCCACAAGAACAGTCTAAAAGCATGCATGAGACTCGGCTACGGTGGCCCTGAAGCATGTCTGGATGGGAGGCTTGCTGGAGAAACAGAACCCTCGATGGAGCCCACCTGCCATCGGAGCAGGAGCCCATCGAGGCCCCCACGACTTCAAGCCTACTAGCTAGCCACGCAGGTTGGACCCATCAGGGGCTTGACAAAACTTCAGGCTCTGCGGCCTGCCTAGGACTGCAGAGATGGGTCGTAGAGCATCTGGGCAGGCACGGATTTGGGGAATGGGCCACATCTCAGCAGCAGAGCGCCTGCTTTGCAGGCAGAAGGCCCCACCTTCAATCCCTGGCATCTCCAGGTAAAGGATCAGGTAGCAGGTGATGGGAAAGACCCTGGAGAGCGGCTGCCTGTCCGCAGTGGACAAGAAGGACCCCCCATGGTCTGATGTGGTATGCTGCAGCTTCATATAATCTATGACTGAGGAGCTGAGCTAGGCAGCATGGATCCCCAGCTCTGTAGGCCTGATCTGGCCCATTTCAGGGGCTCTCTCAGTCCGTCCGTCCGTCCTTCCCTCCCATTTATATCCCACTCTTTCTCCAAGGAGCCCAGAGTGGTGTACATCGTTATGTTTGTCCTCACAACATCCCTAGGAGGTAAGCTAGGCTGAGAGAGAAGTGGCCCAGAGTCACCCAGTGCATTTCATGGCTGAACGGGGATTTGAACTCAGGTCTCCCTGGTTCTAGTCCAGCACTCTAACCTCTGCATCACACTGGCTTTTTGATAGCCTTTAGCTGGAGAGCCTTTCCAACATGGATGGGGCTTGCTCCTTCTGCAAGGCGTCTTTCACAATTCCCTGTTGCTGTGCCCGCATTTCTGACTGGGAGGAAAACAGGCCATGTTGTTTGTCTGATCAGCGTGGCAAGCTGGATACTCCCTGGACAGGGAAGTACATTTTATAGGCAGGAGTGGGTGGGGAGGAAAGGCAGGTATGCATAGACACTGTGGTCTCTGCCTGCTTTTTAAAAAATGGGTAGATCAGTCACCTAAAGATTTCACCAATTATTCAGGGGGAAGGCAATTCTAGTTCTCAGTGATGCACATTAAGGGCATATCCCACTTTCTTTTGCTACATAAACCACTTTGAGAACTTCGGTTGAAAAGCAGGATATACAATATTCTTAATCTTATTTCCCAAGAAGATTTGGGGCTAGTGCATTTCAGCAACCCGTGAAACGTCTTCTTTTCCCAACAGCCAGTGCCAGTCCTTGTATATTTGACTGCAAATCTCTAATCACCTCCTTCACCACCTGGAAATCGGGCTTTGGGTGATGTACAAATCTGTTTTAATGTATTGCTTAAACTTGTTCACATTTGCATACAGGCAAAAGTTCTCAAGCAAGCTGTGTGGTAGTTTTCTCAGAAGACGCATTCCCTCCCCGTTCCCTCCGAGGTGTAAAAGACAGGGGGAGGCTGCTTCTTGTGGTGCTTGCTAGCTGCAGTTTTTAGAAGTACTTGCATTTAATAAATAAATAAATAGATAAATAAATTCCTCTCTTTATATATATATATCTCCAGTTAATCAGGGGCACCTTTTTTGTAGGCTTTAAAAAGTTCAATTAATTAACGGAAGCGATTCCTAGCAGCCCTACTGTGTTTATATTTAAATTACCAGGCAGGTGATTCAGTTACTAAGAATTCTTAGTAACCCTACAAAAGATAAGGAAGCCTGATCAGATATAGAGCGTGAGGCGGATGCTCGAGATTCAGGCCGGCCAGGAGCAAGTGTCACAAGCAGAAGAGCCAGTGTCATTATGAAACCAGGCCCCAAGCAGACACTTCCACAGAACACCACAGGCTTCCACAGCATGCAGCTTTCATTTCCTCTGCCCCATAAGAGAAGTGGGTCAGTGCACGCTTGCAGTGCCGCTCCAATACTGCCGAAGGAGAGGACTGCAAGGCCTGGCCAGGGTCTCCGTTGTCTCGGCTCCAATCGACTGATAGCGTCTGCAGGGCTGGGCCAGGTTGGGAACCCTGCGGCAGGCTTCCCCGGGGCTGCTAAGCATCTTCCCCATGAGAACAGACCTGCTGGATCAGGCCCACAGGAACATAGGAAGCTGCCATATACTGAGTCAGACCATTGGTCTATCTAGCTCAGTATTGTCTTCACAGACTGGCCGCGGCTTCTCCAAGGTTGCAGGCAGGAATCTCTCTCAGCCCTATCTTGGAGATGCTGCCAGGGAGGGAACTTGGAACCTAGATGCTCTTCCCAGAGCGGCTCCATCCCCTGAGGGGGAATATCTTATAGGGCTCACACATCAAGTCTCCCATTCAGATGCAACCAGGGCAGACCCTGCTTAGCTAAGGGGACAAGTCATGCTAGCTGCCACAAGACCAGCTCTCCTCTCCCCCATCCAGTCCAGCGTCCTGTTTCACACAGTGGCCCTTCCTCCTGTGCTTTCCCAGTACCATGACGACTCCTTTCTGGGCTTGCAAAAACCCTCCGTTGTAAACCCTACTCAGCACCCCTGAGGCGGGGTTAAAAGGAGGGTGGACATGGATGGGTATGGCTTGCTCAGTGTCACCTGCTCAGCTGACCACTGTGCAAAGGATCTGCTGGGCCTTGGTCTACTCAGCGGCTGGCCAGAGCTGCACGTCCCCCATTTCCTCTTCCCTGTGACCCCCACCTGGCAAGATTCAACGACTGAACGTGCTTCACTGGGTTAGGCTTCTGGCACAGGGCCAATGAGAAGCTGCAAAGGGTACCACTCTGCCTGATCGGCTGCCCTCACTAAGCCTCTAAGGCAGGGCTGCTCAACTTTGGCCCTCCTGCAGATGTTGGCCTACAGTTCCCATAATCTCTGGCCATTGGCGCTGGGGATTATGGGAGTTGTAGCCCCAAAACAGCTGGGGGAGCCTAAATTGAGCAGGCCTGCTCTAAAGCAAGCTCATCTCTGGCTTTTCCATCTACCATTTTGAAAGCATGCTTCTTTACTACATAATAAAAAAGAGTTCCACAGTTTTAACACCACACCCTTGAATTCAGTGGTTTTAACTGGAAGCTGGAGCCTGAAATCCACAGAAATGTCTGTGGCTCCCAGCGGCATCTGGTGGGCCACTGTGCGAAACAGGATGCTGGACTAGATGGGCCTCCTTGGGCCTAATCCAGCTGGGCTGTTCTTATGTTCTAAATCTAGCAAGCTCTGTCGTCTTATTGGATAGTGATAGCTCCACCTATCTAATAGTGATTGTGAGGAAGTTTAGGACTGACGAAAGGAAGTACCTTTTCACACAGTGCATAATGAATCTATGGAATTCTCTGCCACCGCTTGGCTGGCTTGAAAGGGGGGCTTAGGGAAATCCACGGAGGAAGGGTCTTCTCAATGGCTGCCAGTCTGGATGGCTACAGGCTCCCTCCTCCAGGCTCAGAGGCAGGATGCCTCTCAATACCAGTTGCAGGGGAGTAACAGCAGGAGGGAGGGCACGCCCTCTGCTCCTGCCTGTGGGCTTCCCAGAGGCAACTGGTGGGCCACTGTGTGAAACAGGATGCTGGACTAGATGGGCCTCCTTGGGCCTGATCCAGCAGGGCTGTTCTTCTGTTACTTCACAATGGCACATCTCAGTTCCCTTCTGAGCCTCAAGAGAGTACCACACACACAATCCATGGGAGCTCATCAGACTAGGTGCTGGCCTCAGAGCAAGAAAGATGCCATTCCAACCCCCAAGCCCCTCCCTGAGAGCACAGCATGAATTGTCCCCTTTGCCAAGCAGGGTCCACTCCCGTTTGCATTTGAATGGGAGACTACATGTGAGCTCTGTAAGATATTCCCCTTAAGGGATGAAGCCGCTCTGGGAAGAGCACTGCATGCTTAGATGCAGAAGGTTCCAACTTCCCTCCCTGGCAGCATCTCCAGATAGGGCTGAGAGAGACTCCTGCCTGCAGCCTTGGAGAAGCCGCTGCCAGTCTGACTCGCAAGTGCGTAGCCAGCTGGTGGCATGGAGTGCACCTGCCACACCAAAAGGTTCTCTTTCCACCCCAGCCTCACGGACTCTTTTCACTGAACATTTGATAACCTGCCTCCCCCGACTGCTGCAATCCCACCCGCCAAATTTTGAGGCTGGCTACAGGCCTGAGTCTGGGTAGACGTTACTGAGTTAGGGGGACCAATGGTCTGATTCAGTATATGGCAGCTTCCTCTGTTCTTAACAGAGGCCTTTCTTTTGCAGAGGGCTACTGGGGCACCACCCCTCCTTTTCAGCAGCCCTCCAGGAAAACTAGCTGCTGAATGTGGCCCACATTGCCGAGGCAAGTTTCCACCAACAGTTTAGCACCTTGGTTTCCAACACCCATCATCTCATCAGCATACCTTGTGGTCAGAAACATGGGGGGGAAACTCCCTCCCCCAACAAAACTCTTATCAGACAGACAGTTCTTAGAAGTCCCATGCTGAAGATTTTGCATAAAGACAAGACCAAGAGGAGATCAGAAATGGCAGGGTAGGTAGTCGCCAAAGAAATCTGGAGTGGAATGTTGTCAGTCAGGAGCCAGGGAGGGGAGGCAGAAGGCGGGAGTCCAGGCTCAAATGGACAAGGAATGTGTTGCTTCTATCCAGGGAGGTAAACTGAACCTCCATCCCGTCCGTGCCTGCTTTGGAACACCCCGATTCCGGCTCCCCACTGATTCCAGGCCTCTAACAAGCTCACAAGCCCCCAGAAAGTGGCAGTCTTTAAAGCAACAACAGTTTCTTCAAAACAGTCAAGGGTGGGGAAGCCCTCTCTTGCCAGGCTGTGGCAACCTACCCGGCTGCTCAGCCTTTTATCTCCTCCTCAAACGACACTGAAATGTAGTTTATGTCTCCGGGTGGTTTATCTGTTGTAAATCGCCCAGAGACATAAGTTTTGGGCGGTATAAAAATATGTAAGTAAATAAATAAAAATAAAAATGCTAGTCACCACCAGTCACCCATGCTCCTCAAAGCAACAATTTCTAGTCAACCTTGCCCGTTGGAAGGGACATCTTTAGCTGTTAACGATACAGGTCAAGAGAGAAAAATCTGTTCACACACAGAGAGAGAGAGAGAGAGTGTGTGTGTGTGTGTGTGTGTGTGTGTGTGTGTGTGTGTGTATCTGGTCTTGTGGTAGCAAGCATGACTTGTCCCCTTAGCTAAGCAGGGTCGACCCTGGTGGCATATGAATGGGAGACATGATATGTGAGCACTAGAAGAGATTTCCCCTCAGGGGATGGAGCCACTCTGGGAAGAGCAGAAGGTTCCAAGTTCCCTCCCTGGCAGCATCTCCAAGATAGGGCTGAGAGAGAGTCCTGCCTGCAACCTTGGAGAAGCCGCTGCCAGTCTGTGTCGACAATTCTGAGCTAGATGGACCAATGGCCTGACTCAGTCTATGGCAGCTTCCTATGTTCCATCTACCTATCTATGAACGAACATTATATACCTGTGAAGATGTATATGCAGCAGAGAAGCTGGGAATAGAGCCGTGACCATCCAAATCCTGGCGCACGACCCCATCCACTAGGCAGGACTGACTTTCATCACCGAGCCCACAGTTCTGCCACGTGCTCTCTCAGGACCACAGAAGTGCAAGTTCCAGGAAGCAGCAGTTCAGAGAAAGAGCCACCACCTCAAAGCAGCCCAGAACTGCAGCCGGGTTCCTCCTCTGAGAACTCACAGCTGGTGGGGGGTTTGAGGAGGAGAGCAGGGGAAGGTCCGAGGCAGAATTAAGAGAAAGAAAAAAGTTGCTTTGCAAAAAAAGGAAGTGATGCATCCCACCGATAAGGCGGCCAACAGAGTACACCCTGTGCAGAACTGTCTCTTGGCGGGGGTGGCAGCACTTTAATCTGCAGATACACAGATAAGATTGGAAGCCATACCAAGAAAGGAGGGTTCCCCTCCGCCTCTGCCCCTCAGCAACAAAAAATGGCACGCTCACGTTTTTCGCCCCTGGCAACAGCAGGTGATGGAAATGCAATCAGTAAACCAGTAAACCAGTAAGAACTTTCCCCCTTCGTTCCTCTGTGGTCTCCCTGCCTGGCAGGCACCTGTTAGAGCAAGGCTACACAACATCGGCCCTCCAGCGGTTGCTGGACTACAACTCCCATCATCCCCAGCCACAGTGACCAATAGGCAGGGATGATGAGAAATGCAGCCCAACATCTGCAGGAGGGCCAAAGAAACCTTGAAAGCAACCTTGTGGATAAGTTAGAAAGCCACCCAATGAAAGTAGTTGCTGGCTCTTTCTTTCTTCCTGCAAGGCCGGGAGATACAAAGCACTCAACACTCTCCCTCCTTACAAATGCTTTCCCTGCCTGGCGGCAAGGAGTGCTCACTGCAAGAGGCCAAGGAGGCAGCTACGGAGAAGTGTGCCTAAAGAAGGAAGCGCCCCCGGAACGAAGAAGCACTTACGGCTCTCAGTGAGAGCGGAATGAGGACGCCAGACATGTTTTCTTTTCTTTAGGAGAGAGAGAAATTAGAATAATGTGGCAATCCAAGCATAGGATAGAAGCACCAGAAAGCGGAACTCACTTATGACAAGTGGGGAGGAATACAAGTTGCAAATTTAAACATTAGCTACCAAATTAGCTGCAATGCAAAATATTACAAATTAGCTACAATATTACAAATTAGCTACAAATATTATCAAATCAGCTACAATGAAAATACTGAGAGACTGAAAATTCAACTTCACCATCAAAATATGTCACAGCAGCCCCAAAGACACGGAGGTGCAGCTTGACGCTTTTCCTTCACAAATATTACAAACAGAAACCAACATCTTTTAACATCTCCATATGCCTCCTCCCCTCTTGTAAATTCCATCCACTTGGCCATTTTGGCAGTGAGCCGCAGACGCCATAGCCCCCACCATCATTATTATTATTATTATTATTATTATTATTCATTCTGCTGTTGCAGAATGCTGTTGCTTCCACTACCAATATTTATAGACCACTTTTCAAAAGTCTCCAAGTAGTTTACAGAGAAAAGGAAATAATATACAAATAAGATGGTGCTGGCAAGAGAACATTGGAGATTTGTGGCACTGGACAGCAGCGGCCAACAGAGTGGGGTTGCGGGTTTTTTGTTTCTTGTGGTAGCAAGCATGACTTGTCCCCTTAGCTAAGCAGGCTCCACCCTGGTGTGCATATGAATGGGAGAACAGAAGTGTGAGCACTGCAAGATATTCCCCTCAGGGGATGAAGCTGCTCTGGGAAGAGCAGAAGGTTTCAAGTTCCCTCCCCGGCTTCTCCAAGATAGGGCTGAGAGAGATTCCTGCCTGCAACCTCGGAGAAGCCGCTGCCAGTCTGTGAAGACAATACTGAGCTAGATGGACCAAGGGTCTGACTCAGTATATGGCAGCTTCCTATGTTCCTAAAACACAGATTCAAAACAGGAGCAATTGACATGAGCAGTGGAGATTTCCCAGCTACAGTCTACCTTAGGGGACCCACCACCCATCTGGAATCACGCTTGGTTTTATCAACCACTAAAGTGGCTAGCTCTGGCATGAAAAGTAGCTTCAGGAAAGTCAATACATTCCCACCCTCCCCATGCCTAAACCCCAAAATCTGGAACATGGAGATAAATCCACCTAAAACTACTTTACGGGATGATATAAAGAGCTACTTACAATCAAGTACATGAAGCACTGTGAAACCCCCTGCTAGATAATATATTTGGTTAAACCTTTAGCACCTCCAACAGACTGCACTTCTGCGTCTTTAAACGAAAACCTATTTGTTACATAATCTAATAAAGCAGGGGCAGGGAAGAGAGAAGGCAAGGGGTTCGGGTTCAGCAGACAGCACAGCAATGGTTTATGGCCTGGGAACAACACACTTCCCCCCCCCCACCCCCCAAAAAGAACTGACTGCAAAAGCAGAACAGCTCAAGAAGCTTCAGCTGGAAGAAGAAAAAACAACTCTAGGGAGACCCAAGTACACACACAACATCTGTGCGCATGCGGAAAGGGGCTCTCTTGGATTGTGGCCATGGACGTTCCCCCTATGGATCAAACACTGGCCTGTGGCGGAGAAACCAGTGACAATCGCTCCCTTGTTGAAATGGCAAACAGCTGTTTAGCAACAAATAGAGAAGAAGGAAAGGGGGGGGGAGGAGCTCCCCTCAACCACCCACACCAAACATGTAGTTCTTATTAAGTGAAATATGCCACACTTGAAGGAGGGAAGAGACGGCCGATGTGAGCTGTTAGGAAAAATATAAAAATCGGCAAAAACCATGCCTGCAGCGGCCCAGCCTAGAAAGGGCTGAGTAATCGCCTTTGTGCATTGATAAGAGAGCAGAGTGGATAAATAGGCAGGGCTGGTGGGAGAGAGATGCCTGCTTCACAGACCAGGTAGGAAGGAGCAGATGTTGTGTTACTAAGAAGTCTTGAAAGAAGAAGCCAAAACCACACACTTCCATTTTGATGGGGGACGGACGCCGGAGTCTTCGGCTGTGATTCTCTCTTGGTTCGTTCAAAGTGAAAGCATTGGGGGTGGGACGGATTCAGCAGAAAGGAAAGCAAGGCCCAAAAGCTAACCTCACGGCCGAGTTGTAGAAATTCAAGCATCCATCGGGCAAGTGGAGAAAGAGGCAGCCAAATTATTAACATGGATTTTAGGAATAGGCAGCCGGGGGCCGACCCCTTGCCCATAGGAACTTCCGGGTTGGCCCCAGGCACAACTGGGCTATTCCTTCCCTATGTGCCGCCATATTATGCACCACAGCCGTTTTTGCAGAGGCCCATCTATCCCAGCATCCTTCGACCTTCCCAAAGGGGCCAACTTACAAACCCCCCAAGCAGGGCAGCAGGAAGGACTCTCCTCAGCATCAGTTGGCGTTATCCCAGGCGCGGAGGCAGGGTCCATTCCATATAGCCCGGGGTGGAGTCCTCCTCCACATGGTGCCCACATTTCCTCTCAACTGCCCCAACCAGTGGCCAGTTATGATCTTGGGGCAGTAAATGTCGTATATGAATGCTGCATGGCACAAACAACTCCTTCATTTGCCCTGATTCTCCTGCCAATTCATTGCATGAGTCCAAGTCCAAGTCTTATGAGAGAGGGTGGAAAACTTCTCTCTGCCCACTTCTTCCACATCAGACATTGCTTTGTAGACCGCCACCTCTCCCTCCCCCCACTCCCCTATTTATATGCAGGCAAAGGGCTCTTTAACCCCCTCCTCTTCCCCCTCATAGTCTCACCTTGGCATTCCCACATGAAGCCCACAAGAGAGGCAGACCAAGGCCCAAGGAGGACCTCTGTTGCTGTTCCCACTGGAGGGGTGGAGTTCATGGGGCCTTTGCCTCCATGTCCACTCTTGGGGGGGGGGAATCTGGGCAGGGAAGCTCCATCCCTGCTCGATCCACCAGCTCTAACCCTGGCAGAACTGCCCATCAGATGTATACATGGAAGGTTATTGCAGACACAACTGCTTTGTGTGTGGTGTTTTTTAAAGTCCCTTAATGAAGAATGTGCGATTCGTTTCTATTCTGGAGCAAGAACTGCAGGCTCTGGGCTGCTGGACACTAACCTTGCACTTCCCTCACAGCAGATGTGCTGATTTCCAGTGTTCGATGACTGACCCTGCCCCACCCACCCGATTCGAATGCGTTTCCCAGCCACTGGCTTAGAGGTTGCTGGCAGGCAAAACAGGCAGCTGGTTTCCAGGCCAAGATATAGAAAGCAACTCTGATGCACGGATCGCCACTTGTTTGTAGTAGGGTAGCAACTACATCTGGGTGCCCCAATGTGCCACACTTGGCACCTCGGAACGGTTGTGGACTAATAGATCCTGTGGATTTTATTTGCAAAGATGGCCCTCCCAGAGAATGCTCTCGCTCTTTCCCCCGCACATCCCTTCCTGCCCCTCCCCACCTCGCTTCCCTTGATGTCTTGATTACAATTCAACATGAGAACACAGGAAACAGGCGGCACTCTCACGCACCCTTTGGCCCAAACGGACGGAGATACACAGCCGTGCAGGAAATCAAGGGAAAGCAAGAGAACTGGTTCCCCAAATCAAGCCAGGTTCGCAGCCAGCCGCTCGAGCGGAAGAGAGGCTTCCAGATGACAAAAACTGCTGAGAACATAAAAGTTCCTAAAAGGGGGAGGAAGGAGAAAAAGGGAAGCCACTGACAGAAGTTAAGCAGCTTTCCGGGGAGGGAGGAGTACAATTTGGAGCTTCCTTATTGTTCAAGGTCCGGCAGACTGGAGGGGAGTGCGCACACACACACACACACACTCACACTCAGAGGATGGTCAGCTGGGAGCAGTGTTTACCCTCCAAAAGCCCTTGATCCACCCCACAGCATAGCTTCCGATCTCATGGGTATCCACCACCACCATGGACATCAGCCACTCTCTCTCCCAAGAGGAAACTTGGGGCAAAGGGCTCTTTCTTTCTCCCCCAGTGTGCCCAACAAACGAGGTCTGGGTGGAGGTCTCTTCTTCCACACCTCAGCTGCCTGCTCCTGTGTGCAAGCCATGAAGCAGGCAAACAGAAGTCAACAGCTGAGTGAGTTAAAAGGGCTCTGCCGAGGACTCTGTTCCTGTTCACACTGGTAAGAAAGGGGTGAAGAGCCCTTTACACCAGGAGGGTGGGAGTGATCAGTGGGCAGATAACCTGTATTAGGCAAGGGAAACTACAGTTCAGTTCATATTCATTTAACAACCTTCAGTCATATAATCCTACTTCCTGTGTACACTGAAGCCGAATTTTTCTTGCATCTCTTAAAGTTGTTCGTGAAACTTCTATAATTTTACCATTTTAAACACAAAAGGGAAAGGGAGGAATGCAGGAAACCGAAGAAGCGGGGGCGGGGGGATGTAATTGTTTAGAAAGCCGTGGCAAAACATGTTGCCACTAAAGCAGGAGACCTGAAATCTTAAACTAAACAAAATGGAGGACAATTATCAATGCAAAAAGAAGTGAACAAACTGGATGTGATTCTTTCTCTATGCTAACTGGGCAAAACTGTGATTCCCCTGCTAAGGGAGCAAAGAGGCACCTTTAAAAAGAGGTGGTTCTCTTTACTGAGCAGGGGGAGAGCAACTGGCCCTATCCATCCCCAGCACAGCATCCCTTGAGAGGAGAGCTGGTCTTGTGGTAGCAAGCATGACTTGTCCCCATAGCTAAGCAGGGTCCACCCTGGTTGCATATGAATGGGAGACTAGATGTGTGAGCACTGCAAGATATTCCCCTCAGGGGATGAAGCCGCTCTGGGAAGAGCAGAAGGTTTCAAGTTCCCTCCCTGGCTTCTCCAAGATAGGGCTGAGAGAGACTCCTGCCTGCAACCTTGGAGAAGCCGCTGCCAGTCTGTGAAGACAATACTAAGCTAGATAGACCAATGGTCTGACTCAGTATATGGCAGTTTCCTATGTTCTCTCCTGTGGCTGGTGTCTCTCTCATATTTATTTTTTTGATTGTGAGCCCTTTGGGGACAGGGATCCATCTTATTTGTTTATTTATATCTATGTAAACTGCTTTGGGAACTTTTGTTGAAAAGCACTATATAAATATCTACCGTATTTGTATTCTATGAAATACTGGGCGTGTACAACTGACCTTCCAAGTGCAGTAAATAATAATTCCTACATATGAGGTTAATCCCCAAATCTGTGCCTCCCCAGGAACCAGCAATGCAGTGACTTAAGAATGGCTGGGGATCTTTAAGTCTAAGGCTGCCAAAATTCCCAGTTCTGTGATAGACTGCTTCTGCTCAGGAAGTGCTCTGAAAGGGGGAGGGGGAGGGAGAGGGAGAGCGAGAGCACTTCTACGCAATGTCACATCTCCCTAATTTTCTCCTGCCCCACAGTAAACACAGGCATGGGGCCAAGGAAAAGCTGCAATGGGAGCACACTCTGCCTGGCTGGCTGCCCTCCCTAAGCCTCGGAGCAAGCTGGCATTTTCCATTTAGACATTGCTCAATGATTCCATTCTGAAAGTGGGCGGGGGGGGGGGGGAGTTCCACAACTGCATGTTATTAAAACAACTGTCAATATATTACATAATCTTAGGTGCTCATTTTGTGCCCCTGGGCAGAGTGTGCAAAAACCAGGAAGAAGAAGAAGAAGAAGAAGAAGAAGAAGAAGAAGAAGAAGAAGAAGAAGAAGAAGAAGAAGAAGAAGAAGAAGAAGAAGAAGAAGAAGAAGAAAGCACACAGTGCTGGTTTTACTCAGAACAGGGAAATCTATACCCAATGCGGGTGCGGGTGTGTGTGTGTGTGTGTGTGTGTGTGTGTGTGTGTGTGCTTTTTCCTGTGGCCTTGCCTTTGAAAACCAATCACAAACACTCATGTCCTGTCCCAGCAACACCGTTTCCAAAATAAGAAACTTCATTCTACAGCGATTCATGCCAAGAGCTGCGGTTTAGGCTCCTCTCGGTCCAAACACTCCCCCCCTCCCCGTCCCCAGCGCCCCCAAATCCGGAAATGACCGAGGATGGAAAGAAGTTGTGGTTAATGAATGACAAACAAGGCTTTTGACACATCTTGCCTCCCCCTGGGCTCTTGCAAAACTTGGAAAGGAAAAAGCAGCCTCTCAGGAAAAACACAAACCCCCAGCAGATGCCTCCCCATTCGCCGCCTTCGAAGAAAGACGGTGTTCTTGTTTCCTTCAGCGACTGATGCCAAACACACGCGCACCCCCCCCTACCTGGGTCAACTCCTCGGCTGGAGGCATCGGGCCCCTACGCTCCCTGGGGCCTGGCCCTGAGAGCTCTTCTCAGGGGCAGGGCTTGGAGCCGCTTCACACAGCACACAAACCCAGGTGGGCGGCTGAACGTTGGCTGTGGAGTGTGTGTGAAAGGGCTCCAAGCCCCGGCACTGAGGAGAGAGGCTTTCAGGGCCAAGCCCCAGGGAACTGTGGCCTGTTCCTTGACAGCAAGGCCAGCAAGTCCATCTTGCACTCTGGCCCAGGCATCTACAAATCCACTTGCCAGCTCGCCAGTGGCGAGGACCCCCAGCCCCCTGGCGAGCAGGACACCCGGCACCAAATACACCTCCCCGCCAGAGGTCTCATTTCCATGGCCCTTTTTGAGATGGTAAGAAGTGGCAGGAATCCTTTCTGAGCAGTCGGAGAGGGCTGCCCCTGTTTCTTCCCAGCGCCATCTCCCAGGGCAAACGACAGGAGACCTGCTTTCTCACCTCTGCTCTGCGCCAGGAAAGGCTCTGAGGGAAGAGAGAGGAATGGTGGAGGCCACCAAAAAATGGCTGGCTAGTGCACTAAGCCTAGATTTGTGGAGCCCTGCTCCGGCCACGCAGGTGGGCATCAGTGGGCTACCATGGCCGGTTTTGGGATGCCTGGGAAGGAATCCCCTCTCTGGTTGCTGCGAGAGAGGAGCTTCACTACCCTGCCGCACTCCTGTGTCAAAACAGTTCTGCTTTACCAGCTAAAAGCAGAAACGCGAAGCGCACACACACAACGTCGCTTCCCCCCTCCAGAGAGGAAAGCGTCCAGCCAAGCATCCCTCTTCTGCAAGGCCTGCCCTGCTCCGTGAATGAAAGGCCGCCTTGCAAAAGATCTCCTTCCCATTCACAAAGGCACCAGCAGTGCTAGGCCTGCGGTTAGCTCAAGCGTGCCCAATGGCACCTCAAGAGTCAGGGAGGCCAGGGAGAGAAGCACAAGCGGAGGCCTGGAAAAGAGAGAACATAGCGGGGGGTGGGGGCTGCTGCATGCCTGCCCCCCTCCCTCTGGCTTGCTAAACACATGGGGGGGACACACAAATGTTTGTAGTTTTTGAAGAAGGAGCAAGCACCACACCAAGCTCAGAATGGTGGTTTTCAGGCGTTCTGCCACCAGGAAACCTTCTCTGCACAGGGGCCCCTGCACACGGCAAAGGGCTCTGGGGTGCATCTTAGGGCGCATTCTTCATCTACGGGCCTTGCTATCTCCCCACGTGAAAAGAAAATACAGTCCATCCCACATCCCTCCCCCCCATCTCTTACTGGGTCAACACAGGCCACAATCCCAGGCCAGCCGGTGGGGCTCAGGGGGCAGGGAATCCTCTCTGCAGAAGAGCCAGCACATAACCCAGGTCTTCAACGGGTGCAACCCAGGAGGCCACCAGAGCATGCCGCAAGTGGAGAGCAGAGGACCCAAGTGAGTCAGCCAGTCCATATGGTTTCATATTCTGCCTCTCCAGCAGCATGCCTCGCTCAGCTGGAGGTTCCAAAGCACAGGAGGCCGTCCACTCTGGCTCGCTGCCACGCCCTCCCTTCAGCCACGCTAGAAGGCTGCTCTAGGAGGATGCCGTCGGCAGAGCGACTATGTCCCTGTGGCTCAGAGCCGGTTGGAACGACCAAACAGGTCGCCCGCCACTGTCTGTTTTGCAGAGACACCTGAGACTCCCTCATCCTTCTATGCAAGTCCCCCGGACACTCTCTCATGGTTTTTCATCTGTGTGTGGAAGGAATTTTGCAGCATCAAGGCAGTGTGAGCACACGTGGATTCCGAACGGGGCCTTCCTGATTCCACCTGAGCAGGATCTAAAGTTAACTGAGCGGACATCAAAAAAACTTGTGAGTGCGCATGTGTCTGCACACCTTGGAGGGAACACTGTGCTTGAGCCAATTCTACGCCTCCCTCCGGCTTTCTGACTTCAAGCCTGCCGCCACATCTAGCATTGCCAGGTTCTGTGCGGCTGTGTCCAGCATCCGTCGGCGGATGGCAGGCAGTGGGTCCTATCAGCCTTAGTCTGGCCTCCGGTGACTCAGCGTGGGCTCTACACTTTGCTCATTCAATACTAGACTCTTCTCTTCCTGCCCCTTATAGCCCTAGATCCTGGCCATTATCCAGATGTAGGAGTTATACTTTTATGCATTTTTGTCTTCTTATGTCTTCTAACCTTTTACATCCCTTTTTTATGGCCTCCATCCTTTTATGTCTTTTGATACCTTTTATGACTCTTATGCCTTTTTACGGCTTTTTATGCCGTTATGCTTATTGTATACTTTTTATGTACTCTTACATGTATTATTCTTATGTACCCTCACCATATGTAATCCCCCCTTACACTTTATGCTGGTCTATGACTGCAATAAACATTGATTGGTTGGTTTCGGGGTAAAAAAGGAAAGTTACTGCCCTAGAAGCTCTCAGTGACTTGGGTGGGGGTGGGGGATTCTTCCTGGCCCTAAATCCAAAGAGGATGTTGCTCCTTACAAAAACACAACAATGAGCATGACACAACACACACCACAAAGAACATCTCCCCTTTCCCAACCCTTCGCCTTGCTGTAACATCTGGTTGAAATAAACTACAGCGGATGTTTCCATTGGAAGTCCAGTTTTCATGGGGGTTTTTCAGCACGGCTGTAAACATTGCTTTGGACAGGAATCTGGCAACATAGCCAAGTCTGCTCTGGAAGGGGAACATAGGAAGCTGCCATATACTGAGTCAGACCACTGGTCCATCTAGCCCAGTAGTGTCTACACAGACTGGCAGCGGCTTCTCCAAGGTTGCAGGCAGGAGTCTCTCTCAGCCCTATCTGGAGATGCTGCCAGGGAGGGAACTTGGGACCTAGATGCTCTTCCCAGAGCGGCTCCATCCCCCTAAGGGGAATATCTTAGAGTGCTCACACTTCTAGACTCCCATTCATATACAACCAGGGCAGACCCTGCTTAGCTAAGGGGATACGTCATGCATGCTACCACAAGACCAGCTCTCCTTTCCTGAAATTATCGATTCCCTCATCCTTTCAGCTGGACCAACTTCACCAGGGTCCGTAGGATGCTCAGGAAAATTGGACAGCCCTGGAATACAGGCTTGTCTTCTCTTGCACTTTGAGATACCCAGTCTGAAGGCCAAGCTCCCTCCCCCTTTGAAAACCAGAGCTGTAGTCTCAATTTTGGAGTTGTGACACAAACGTCATTTCCTAAACAAATTTCAAAACTGCAATTGTTGCAAGAAGATGAAAGCAAAGTTTTGGCAAAACACATAATGAGAAACCTTTGCTAAAGACAGCCAGGTTGAAGGTCTTGCGACCTTAAAAGTCTTGAATATTGGAATCCGGTATTCAAGCATAACTCACAGTACCAGGCTGCTTCCAAAACACGTATGTGTTGTATTTTGACACCGGTTCCTTTCTGTCATAAGAAATTGCCACCTGGCACTTCAAATGCAATTGCCTTGGGAGACAGGGCACGGGATTAGGTGCGAAATCTCACTAAATAATCACCCCAAACAAATCATTACACTTTTATTAGCAAGAACAATGATACAATCTGGAAACTCATCGTTATCTATATTGTACCTGAAGGCGAGAGATAGCTCATGCACAAGCACACTGTCTTGACTTCCCAAGCAATCAGAAACTCCGGGGTCAGCACCATGGTTCCCTCTAAGGCATGCGCACATGCGCGCACTCACTAGTTTTTGGATGTCCACTCAGTTAATGTTAGATCCCGCTCAGGTTGAATCAGGAAGGTCCCACTCTGAATGCAGGCGTGCGTGCACTGCCTTGTTACTGCTGCCCAGAACAAAACTCATTTTGCACAGAGATGAAAAAAAAATTAGAAGGACCACTGCAAGCAGCAGGCGCTCCTACAAGACAACAAACCCACTACCATATGTCATCAGTACAGTATCTGACACCTACAAGGTGTCTCCACCTAATTCACACTCTCTCTGCTCCAAAACTACAGTTTTTACTTACACACACACCCTCTCTCTTTCTTCCCCTTCACTGGGGAAGCCCACTTCTCAGACCTCTGACAGCTTACACTCAAGAGGCATGTCCAAGTATCAAGAGGCCTAACAATTTGCTCTCCTTGAGGAGGCAGCAGCTGACCCTTCTGGGCTACTGACCAGCCATCTAATTGACAAAAGGCTTGGCCTATGCCCACCCCACCCCGCCCCGCCCACCCCATCCATCCATCCATCCGATCTGGCTCACAGATAGATAGATATAAATGCAAGCAGCAGTATCAACAACAGCAAATATTTCCAAATTAAAATACAAAACAAAGGCTAACATTATTGCAACAAGAGGAGAATAAATCGCCTTCCATATATGGTCAGCAGACTAATAAAATTTGATTGACTGAAACATCACCATCCAGCTAAAGCTACAGAGAGAGGGAACCTGCCTGACCTTCTGGGGGGAAACAGCATTTCATAAGTGTGTGTATTTTACACATCTCCCTCTCTCTCTCTCTCTCTCTCTCTCTCTCTCTCTCTCTCTCTCTCTCTCTCTCACACACACACACACACACACACACACACACACACCTCCCTAGTTCTTGGTTGTGGTCAACTGGTCGCAAACCGCTGTGACCAAGAAATGGAACTCAGCTTTGGTATATATACGCAAACAGGGGCAAGCTTCGGGATAATAATTCTGCCATTAATGGACACAGCTGTTGTGAGGCTTACTGAGATGTGTATATGAAGCACCTTGAACACTTAAGGTCGTAACAGAGCTAAAATTGCGAAGCCTCCCAACACGTTCCGCAGGAAAAGTAAAATAGAGTGCAGCCTGAAACACAGTTGTAGGGGTGGGGATCTTGCCTCTGTCTCCAGCCTCAGATTCTGGCATCCATATAGATGCAGGCTCCCTCTGGAGCCTTTCTCACAGGGAAACCTGGACTTGACTCATCTAGAGCCCTTCTGAGAGGAACTGTAATATAGGTGTCACTTGCACCCCACCTCCACATGTCCAAATTCTTCCTTCCTGCAACAAAGGAAGAACAAGCCAAGATGTTTGTTGGGAGCTCCACACATGCTCCACATGCATACGTGGCACTCTACCCGTATCGGCTGCTCTGCTCTCCCTTGACAACAATGGAGCAATACTTCAGCATTGGATATTATGCACTCTGGAACTGCCATTGCCCACAAGAAACTGTTGGATAAGGGCACTGCTTGGTGGGTTCGCCTATGTAGTAAGTTTGGGACAAACATCCCATCCTCAGGACAAGTGCTTGTATTTATCTCACACCAACCAGAGACAGCTAAGCCGAGTGGCATGGAGCTTCTAGCGAAAGTGGCTATGATCATAATTCATCTGTTCCCCTGCTTCTTAAGAAAACGAATGCCCAAGAACTGAAGCTGTTGCCTTGGGAGAATGTTAACAATGAGATTTCCGGAAGACATTTACATCCGACACGGCCCCTCAAAACTATATTTAGCTCATAGGAAGGAGGGGGAGAACCAACCCTAAACACCAATTAGCTGGCAAGCATACGCGAGTTTAAATTCAATCCCCGTTCTCTGTCTTCTATTAATTGTAGGCCTGTGTGCACTGGATGAATGGATTCCTTTTTAACATCCCTGGGGGATCTGAAGCCGCAGGAGAGAGGAAAGGAGAGAGAGGAGAGGGGAGGGGGTTTCTTAAGAGCTCATTCTAAGTGCCGTTTCCCCCGACCTAATTGTGCCCTGTGCTTACAAGCCACAGAAAGACATCCTGATATCTGCTGGCAGGCGGGGAACACACCCCATCTTGCCTTTTTAAAGCCTCCAAGAAGTTTTTGCCATTCGTAGACTTGGAAGCAAGAGGCAGTAAGCCTCCCGGCTGTTTCTGAGGAAGAGTGCCCCCACTTGGCCGACTCATCCGAGGACAGAGGCCTGAAGTCCTGGCTCTTGCAACACAGGGGCCAAGTTCTGCAAGCATGGACAGGCATGGGCTTCCTGCCCGACCGGAAGGAAATGGAGCTGAGCTCAGCTGCTACCTGTGGAGTCCACGCAGGCGGGAAGGGCCGACCCAACCCAATAAGCAGGAGAGGCCACTGGTTAAGGCTGAAGACCTCCAGGGACCCCAGGCTAAATTGGGACATCCCACATGGGGAACGCAAGCCCACCACCACCACCTCAGAGTCTTTGAGCAACAGGGTCCAAGTGGACGGACTATTATGCCATTTTTAAAAACACTCCCCTACATAACCGATTCCCCGCAAGCAAAAAGCTAGCCTACCAGGTTCAAGTATAGCCCATACCCCATCCTACTACTTTTCTACTTGCAGGGAATTTTCCATGTTGACAAGCCCTCAGGAATGCCAACTCATGCCTGCACTCCAGTGCGGTGCAGTCTTCAAAGCTCTACCACCTTTTGGGGATAGCTCTATAGGCCAGGCCTTGCAGGGTTTTAACTATTTGGCAAGCTGGCTGGGCCATCATGCAAAGTGGAAATGATAATTTTTGACACCACCTGAATCAGCTGCCTCCACCTTGTGCTTGACTCACTTTGGTGGTTAGCTGCCCTTGTCACAGAGGGAACACATACACATACACACACACACACACACTCATGCACGGACTCTGGGGTCAACAGGGTTCAGTTTCACTTTTAGCAGCAAAGCATTTCTTTAAGACAGGCCTGCTCAACTTTGGCCCTCCTGCAGATGTTGGCCTACGACTCCCATAATCCCTGGCGATTGGCCACTGCGGCTGGAGATTATGGGAGCTGTAGTCCAAAAACAGCTGGGAGGGGCAATGTTGAGCAGGCCTGTTTGAAGATGATGAAGATGATGAAGATGAAGATGAAGAAGAAGAAGAAGAAGAAGAAGAAGAAGAAGAAGAAGATCAGGGCCACCTTCACTTTGCCCAGAGAGTAAACACCTATTGAAACGTGAAATTGAAGCATTCTGTTGACTTGCAACAACAACAAAAAGAGGGAAATAAATATAGGGAAATTTGTGCCTCTTTCCCCAGTACACAGTCTGCTAACACTGGTCTTGTGGTACCAAGCATAGATTGTCCCCTTTGCTAAGCAGGGTCTGCCCTGGTATGCATATGACTGGAAGACTACATGAGTGAGCCCTGTAAGATATTCCCCTCATGTGATGGCGGTGGGGGGCCACTCTGGGAAGTGTGCCTGCCTGCTTGCATGCAAAAGGCTCCAAGTTCCCTCCCTGGTAGCATCTCCAAGATAGGGCTGAGAGAAACTTCTGCCTGCAACCTTGGAGAAGCCGCTGCCAGTCTGGGTAGACAATACTGGGCTAGATGGACCAAGGTCTGACTCAGTATAAGGTAGCTTCCTACGATAAACCCACATGCAGAAAAGAGAAACACAATTGCAAGATGCAATTGTGGATCAAAATAGCAAAACTGTTGTTGTTTTTAATTCAAGAGAGGAGGAGGAGGAGAAGGAGGGCTGTCGCCTACTCCCTCGGTTCCCTTACCTTGGGGGGATCAAAGAGTTCCAGGACATACTCTTCGCTGTCTGAAGGCCCCACTTTTCGCAAAACCAGCCGACACCTCTGCCAACGGGCCCCGCTGTCCATGGTCGCTTCCATCACCATCCAGTATTTTAGGTTACCCTCTTTTTGCACTTCAGAGGCCTGGTCACCAGGGGCCGGCCCCGAGGACCTCCTGCAGAAAAGGCTGCGCCAACTCCTCCTCAACCGATCCAGGGAAAAGTGTCTCCTCATGGCCAGCGAGGGAGCGGTCTCCACCAGTTCCTCAGAACTCCACGACTTGGGCAGGCGGCCCTCGGGCCCCCGGTCAGCCTGCCCTGCCAACTCCACTCCGGCCTTTGGCACAACCGTCCCCAGGGCGCCGTTGTCACGGCTCCGGCTCGTCTCCCTGTAGTCCCGCACCCTGCTGAAGGGCAGGACGCGGCACCGGTCCATGGCACAACTCCCCTTCACCTCACTGCGGAAGTACTGCTGGAAGAGGTCAGCAAACTGCAGGGAGAAGTTCTCGGCAGCCAAGACTTCGCGCTGGGGTTTCTCGTGCACAAAGAGGAGGTACTTCCGGGCCAGCTCTCTGGCGGTGGTGATGGCATGCTGCTCGCAGAACGCGTGCCAATCGCTCGGCGGTGCGGGGTTCTCTGGCGGGACAGTGTGTCCATTCATTGCAGGGACTGGGAATACCTGGGCGCACTGCAAAACACAGACGGTGGGAAACATGGCGTGAGGGACTGGCAAGAGGAGAGAAGGGAAAGGCAGGAAGGTGAAGGACCAACAGCATTGGGGGTGGCGCTCCCCGATTGGGGGACGCTTCGTGGAGGGTGACAGCCAATGGGATCTGGGTTTGTGGCAGCAGCACTGAGGGGGCTGGAGGTACGTTCGGCTAGGAATTCACAGGCACTGTGGATCCCAGTCATCGGTATCGGCCCCACAGAAGCCCTTTCCCTGTGAACTCGGGAGCCCCTACACGTCTGCCATGCAAACCCTGCTGGAGCACAGCAAAGGATTCTGGGACTACCTTTACTGGCAAGGCCTGTCGACAGCCAGGACTCTCTTGCAGCTGCAGAGTACCAGCAGAGCTCAGCGCAACTGGCCCATCCCCTTCCAGAGCAGTGTGCCCACAACTGCGCATCTCATGGAGCCACTTCTGGAAAGCGTCTTCAGGAAAGAGTTTGAAAACCTCCAGACGTTAACAAGTCAAGACCATCGCCTGGGTGTCTGCACATGCAAGAAGCCTCTGGCATGCACGATCCTCTGCCCAAGCCAGTGCAGCACTGGCCCACTGGATTTCCCCAAAATCACAGTCACTCAGATGAGACAACCTGGCCACAATGCCAGTTGAGGAACTACTGTGCACCTGCATGCGATGACTTCTCGTGTTCCCCACAAAGCAGCATCTCTGCACACCTTGCAGAGTATTGTTCAAGCACCACTATTTTTTTTAAAAAAGCAGTCTGGCTTAGCAGACAAGGATTGGGCTAGGACTAGAAAGGCCCAGGTTCAGATCAGACACACTGGGCGGCTTTGGGCCATACAGGGGTCGTTCCTGGGGCTATGTGGAGATAGGCCTATGCAGAGGACAGGTCTGTCAGTGGCTACTAGTCTGGTGGCTATGGGCTACTTCCAGCCTCAGAGACACGATGCATCTCAATACCAGTTGCAGGGGAGCAAGAACAGGAGAGAGGGCATGCACATACCGCTTGCCCGTGGGCTCCCAGAGGCATCTGGTGGGCCACTCTGTGAAGCAGGATGCTGGACTAGATGGGCCTCTGTGGGCCTGATCCTGCAGGGCTGTCCTTGTGTTCTTATGACATGCAGCCAAGAACTGAACCTGGGACATCCTCCATGCAAAGCAGGCATAAGGACATAAGAACAGCCCTGCTGGATCAGGCCCAAGAAGACCCATCTAGTCCAGCATCCTGTTTCACACAGTGGCCCACCAGATGCCGCTGGGAGCTTACAGGCAGGAGTTGAAAGGGGCATGCCCTCTCTCCTGCTGTGATTCCCCTGCAACTGGTACTCAGAGGCATCCTGCCTTTGAGGCTGGAGGTGGCCTGTAGCCCTCCGACTAGTAGCCGTTGATAGACCTCTCCTCCATGAAGTGATCCAAACCCCTCTTAAAGCCTCCCAGGTTGTGGGCTGTCACCACATCTTGTGGCAGAGAATTCCACAAGTTGATGATGCATTGTGTAAAAATATAATAAAAGGAGTTATTCAAATAATTAAATACAGATTGAGACCATTAGCATAAAGAAGAACACGCTGTCGATGGGAACCTCTAGAAAAGCCACACACACTCCCTGATCCTTGCACAGAGCAAATTCTTTTGAGGTGGCAGGGAGGACAGTAAGGCTGACGTGCCCTTCCAAAACATCACAGATAAGCGCAGAAGCAAGGTGGAGCGTCCCACAAACCTGACAACACAAAGATGTGAAATTTAACTAACGGTTGGACGTGTTGCTGAGTCTGATGCTCGCCAGCGCCGAGGCCCACAGCCTTCTCCCTTCTGCAAAACATTTTATCGTGGCAGCACATGCCGCCTGAACAGGAAGCAGGTTCGTTGATCACACTGGTCTGCAGCACATCCATCCCCTCTCTTTGGAAACAGAGGCAAGACTCCCTCACTACCGCTGCGTGCCCGTGATTAAAAGGCCAACAGAAAGCAACACCTCAGGAGAACTGCTTTCGAAATGAGAGTTCTTTATTCAAAAAAAGAAAACAAAACCAAAGATTTTCTAAACATCAGCTTCCCCGCCAAGATGGAAGAACCTTCACGGTAAGATATCCCCAGCACCTACCATGGATGGGGATATCATAACAGTTAGGAACTTCGGTATTTGGAACACAGGTAGGCCCCACCTCCCCAACACCCTGCACAATCTCAAAGCAGCCCCAGACTGTGCGAGGGAAGTATTTACAGTGGCAGACAGGAACGTGGCTACACTGCAGAACGCAACTGCATTCTCTTACTAATTCAAGAGACAGAGATATACACCTTACAAAACACACACACACACAGCAAGACTCTCCTTCCTTCCTTCCTTCCAGTGGCTGAATAGCTGCAATGCCATGGAATGTCCACAAACATTCTAACATCTGAGAGGGAGGTATCAGTCATAAAAGACTGATAAAAAAGCACCCTACAGGGGCCTGGGGCACTAAGAGCCGTGTGCTAACAAAAGGAATAATCAGAGTTGAAATGGTGAATGGGAACAGAAATATGAAGGAAAGAGAATCGGATGAGAGCAGGAAAGGGGGGGGGCAGCAAGATGAAAAGGGTGGACTCAAGGGTGAAGCAAGCAGAGCATTTAAAGGAGAGGCAGAGCAGGCTGGGAGATGGCGCAAGTAAGATAGCACGGCTGAGAAGGCCTGAGGACAGGGAAGCTGATGTGGTGTTGGTGGAAAAGAATGCACAGCAGTTTCAGGAGAGTGGGAGAGAAGTGGGAGAAGACCACCTTTCAGCCTATTAGCAGCTGGTGGGGGTGGGCTGCTCACAGACTGAGCCCGGCCATTGCTCTCTGGACAGCCAGCGGAGTTCGGGGAAGAAGGGGAACCCAAAGGCCTGTGAAAACACCACGCGTCACCAGCCCTACTCTGTGGAGCCAGAAGCCGGCAAGCACACAAGTGTGCCTGGCTGTGGCCATCCTCACCGCCTGCCCCCAAGCGGGCCCCCCGGCCTGCTCGGTCTATCAGTGCAACCAGCCTGTGGATGACTCAGCACCCTTTGCTTCCTTCCACACTCCATGCTTCTGCTTCACCTCCACGGCCATCGGGGTGGGGGGTGGGAGAGTCACGCAGTTCAGGTCCAACCGTCACATGGAAAGGGGGAGTCGCCCCCGAGCACTACCACCCCCACCACCACCCCCCGCAGCCATTCCCCTCTTCCGAAGAAAAGAGACCATACTTGATTTGCCTTCTCAGAAGTCAAAGACACGCACGCCTTGGATTTGCCACATTTCTTGAAACTCTTTGGGCGCATCTTGTGCACACGCGGACGGACACGCACGCACCACCAAGGAAGATCTCCTTGGCAGCCGAGCGAGGGGAGTCCGGCCTCCCGCTTCCCTCAGCAGCCGACCAGTCACCGCCGAAGAGCCCCCCAAGCACCACTGGAGTGTCCCCAGCGCCGGCATTCTGGGGCACCCTGTCTGTCTCTGGGCTGAGAGGCTGCACACAGCCATCCCAGGGACTCTAACAAGCAGCATTCGGTGGTGCATCTGAAAACGGTGAAGCTGCCCCGCCAGCCCTCTCAAAAGCAACAAGAACCTCTAGGCCCAAGTTATGCAACAGGGAGTCCGTGTTCAGAAAGGGCTCCCCTCGCGTCGGGAAAACAAGGAGAAGGAGGCAGATCCTGCTCCTACGCGACTTACGATACCTTGCAGGGGACAGACCGGCAAAGCTGGGAAGCCAGTCCATTGGGGAAGAGCCGCTCAGGAAGTGAAGGGGTACCCGCCCGCGTGTCCGGGTTCTCAGCCGCACGCAGGAAAGGCCGGCTGTGGCGTGCACCAGTGGCAGCCACGCACACAAAAATAGAACCACTCAAGAGATTTTTCCCCCCACCCCCTTAAAAACAAAACACACCACACACACACTATGCCTTTTTCTAGCTTGCACTATAGGAGGAAGTCCACTCCCAAGCCCTCCTCTGTTTTAAAGAGCTGACTGGGTAAGTTTGGGAGAGTTGGTCACTTGCAGGCTGCACATTCTGCACGCCCCTAGGGGAAGGGTGCTAGGCTGCTGCAAAGGAGTCACATCCTTGGGCACCAGCAGGGCACGTTAGACAGCTGCACACGTCCAGCATACCTTGGCAAGTCATTCGTCTTAACTGGACAGCCAGCAGAAGTCACAATGGGGCGGGGGGGTGGGGAGGGCAACCTGACCTAAGACGGGCTGCAGAGCAGATCAGCAAATAAGCTTCCCTTCTCTCAGACAAGTTTGCCCACCATTTCTGATCTTCTGCATGAGAGTGCCCGACAAGCTTCTGAGAAAATCCAGCCTTCCCTGGAACACAGTTCTACAGGCCTAGCCAGTCTGGCTGTTAGCAACCAACACACAGGATTCTTTCGCCAATGAACTGTGCAGGCTTCTAACCAAACAATACATGTAATACCTGCAGATTCTGCAAAAGGTACTTTTTAGACAAGGCAGCAGTGGTAACTGCTACTTTTAAAATGTGTGTGTGTGTGTGTGTGTGTGTGTGTGTGTGTGTGTGTGTGTGTGTGTGTTGCTTTTCATTGTGGATCCCACCACCCCACAAAAAGAGAAATATGTTTTTGTCATTCACATTGGATTCGGAGAGCAGGCGATATTCTGAGTACAAGCCCTAACCTCCCTATTTGCTGGCATTCTACAATCAGGACTTTTAAATGCCTGTTAATTTTAGCAGAGTCAAAATATACTTGCCTCACTGAATGTTCACTGTTATCAGCAGCACCCAAGAGCCTGTCAGAAAGCAGCCCTATGGCTAAGACGACGGAGGGGCTCTACAGGCATAACCCTTCTCCGTGGCTGTTTGTTTTTAACTGCAATTCCAGGGAAGGGTTACATACAAATACCTTAACCATGGATTAAGGATTGGCCACAACCAAGGCCATGAAGCCATGGCAAAGGCCGATTGCAGGCCTTTCTGTTTACAAAGTGAAAAGCAAGTATTCTTTCCCTGTCAGCTCAGCTCTGACTCCAACACCTTATCAGAGAAATACGAAGAACACTCTGTGTTCTCCGGGGCAGGGTTTAGCTCAGTAAGCTAAAGCAGGGCTCCCCCGGTGCATTCAGGATCTCGATCGGGATTAAGGCAAACCAACCCTGGTTAGCACATTCATAGCACAGGAACTGCTGTGGAACTTTGGCTTGGTGAATAAAAACTGTGGAGTATTTCCCCCCCCCCTCAATGGGATTGACTGATTTCTGGAAAACAAGAGCTGTGGCTCGGTTGTGTAACCTTTGCGGGTGGGTTTGCAGTTTCAGAACTGCACAGCTTTGGAAATGGCCTCTGATTCTGGCCGAGAGCAAAAGGGACGGGCTTCTCAAAGGCCTTTTTGTGCAAAACGGCCTCCTCAGGTTGCAGGTTAAAGAAGCACAAGAGCTTCCCCCGAGGAGCTGAAGCTGAAGGCCTTCCAGCACGATCCTTGGCAAAAAATTTGCCTCAGTCCTAAACACTTTGACGTTCCGAGCCTCTTGCTGGAACCTGCTCATTTTAGATGAAGGTTCTGGACCTGCTGGTCCAGAAGAGGGTAATCAGTTTGAACCATAAGTGGAGCCTCCATGCACAGAAGCAGACTCTCCCTGAATACCAGATTCTGGAGAGGGAGGGCTATCCCACTATGGGGAAAGCACAAAGCCCAGTGGTACAGCAGGTGCTTGGACGCCAACGGTCCTGGGTTCAAGGAGCGCAGAGAGACGGTGATGGGAGAGATCTCTGCCAGGAGCCTGGGGAACCACCGCCAGTCAGAGTGGACACAGTACTCTTTGGTAAAGTGGCCCAAAGGTCCACCTCGGTCCCAGGCCACATCCTGCTCTGGGAGGGCGCACACAGCCCCAGGCCCAGCACTTGGCACGTTCCGCTGTGCCTGGGAAAGAGACCCCCCTCCAAGACCTGGAGAACTGCTTGCAAGTTCTTGCAGCCAACCCTGAGCAAGTGGGGCCCAGCAGGCAGCTCCATCATCTGTTCTTAGCTCTGACGGGCCTCCCCTGGTATGCCAGCCACATGCACCAACCCGCCGAGGGGCACCCCGCACTTCCTCTCAAGTTTCCTTGACAGCTAATCCCTGCCTGAGGTTGCAGCCCTCACTGGTTCCCTGAAGAGGCCTCTAGTACCTCCACACACGGTACACTCGTCACCACTGACACAACGCCATTATTTCGGGGAAGAGACTATTGCAAAAAACTCTGAAGCCAACCAGCCAGCCAGCCAGCCTTCTAAAGCCAAGCCGCCTCCACCATAACCTTGGCATCATCCCTACATCTAGGAGCAACACTCACCCTTCCAAGAGCTGGTTTTGTTCATTCTTGAATGATTATTCTTTTATTTGGACACACTCTTTTCACATACACAGACTTTTGAGTGGACCAAAGGGGTTGCCCACTGAGCAAGGCAGACATGCACGCACACACAAGTACACGGACACACATTTTGAAGCTTAAAAGACACAAAGCTGAACTGGGGGAAACACATCATACATAACTTGTCTTTTGAGAGGCATGTGTTGTGTCACACACCAACTTGTGTATAGTCCACAAAAGCACTGAAATTGGTCTTGCGTTTAGAATCCAGGATCCTGACCACACCAGATTTGTTTTTATTCCCCCCCACACACACCCGCAAATAAAGAAAGCCCCTTTTCTGCCTCTTAAGTGGAGGAGATGTAACCCTGTCTAGGAGTGCAGAAAAATTGTGAGACCAGGCCCAGGCTAACTTTGGAGGCAGGGAAACCCAGGGAGAAGGAGGGCTACATGGCTTAGACAATGAGGTCTCTTGAGGGGCTTGTGTATGTGTGTGCTGATTTCCTGACTTTCTAGGTGGGGGGGATGTAAATGGACCAGGTTCCCCCTCTTGTCCCCATCCCACAACTATCTGGCCTCCACAGAGCAGGCTGTAAGATTTTCCCCCAACACACACACCCCTACTTTTTGCCTCAAACAGAAATTCAGCAGGTGATGCTTTCCTCTTGTAGAGTAAAGCGATGGGGAAACCACTTACACCTGCATACGTTTGGGCTACTAAAGGCCATCAGATCACCATCAGATCCCTGCCTCGAAGCAGCCACCAGTAACCTCAAAGCGTGTGGAGCTCACCCCAACAGTAGGAAGCAGGGATCAGGCCCCTACTTGGAAGAGTCAGAAGAGAGAAAGCAAGATCTCAGCCACACAAGCATCCATTCGACACTGTAGAAATGCGAAGATTCCCCCAGAGTGCCTTAGGAGCTAGCTGGTCACTAGATTGCAAAATTTTAAAAATGGCAGATTTCCTGCGCTTTTAAGACATGCACGACAGCCAGCAACCCAACCGATGCAGCGCCACTGCCACGTGCAGGGGCTGAATCCCTGTGCGGGGTGGCTGCGTGAACAAACTCGCCCCCAGCTGTCTTTTTCTGTGCTTGTCACGCGTCAGTGATAAGCCGGGGCACTCCGCGCGTGGGCACTCTGTACGTGTTCAGTAACACTCTCTCCTTGCCTCTTTGCACTGCCTTACTGGGCCTACGCCAGAAGAACCTCAGCCCAACGGCGAGGCTCTCTTTCTCTGACGGGCTCTCTTTCACTTCAAGCAGGCTGAAAGTGGGGCCGGGGTGGGCGGCGGCGTCCCGGAGCAAACCACCCCGTCGCCGCGCCAGCCCCAAAGACACGTGGAGCTTCCCTCCTCCGGAGCGGAGCTGCGAGGGTCTCCCTCCAGGGCAGGGCCCTTTCCTCACCTGCTCGAGAAGCGGCCGCTCTCCCTCCGGCCCATGGTGCGTCGCCCTCCTGCCCGCAGAAGCCGTCTGGCCAGGAGGAGGAGAGGAGTCCGCGCCGGCGCGCCGTCGAAGGGGGACCCGGCTGCGCGGAGCCGAGCGTGCCGCTCACTCGGCTCTGGGAGACGACGAAGCCGTCGAGTCGGGCAGCGAGGGGCTCCTCAGCCGGCCTTGCCGCCGCCCCGAGCCCCGCGGCTAGTTCCCGCCGTCGAGGAGACGCCCGAGAGCTGAAAAGCCGGCCGCGCCTCGACGCCTCTGGACCGCCGCCGCGGTTAGGCAAAAAGCCAGCGACAGCCAAGGCACCCCCCCCCCCCACTCCGCGGCCGGAGGAGGAGCGCTCGCCCGCCCGCCCGCCCGCCCGCCCGTCCAGCGGGGGCTGAGGCTCCTGGCTGGGAGGGCGCCCTTGGGTGCTGCTAAGCAGGCAGCCGCTGGCAAGGAGCTCGGGCGGTGGCGGCGCGGCGGCCTGGTCCCTCCCGTCTAGTCTCGGGGTGCCTCTCCACGGAGGGCGCTGCGCTCTCGCCGCCGCCTCGCAAAGAAGTGTGCTCCGCGCTTGCTTGCTTGCTTGCTCGCTCGCTCGCTCTCTGCCGCCGCGCGGGGAGGGAGGAAGTCAGCCAGAGCAGCAGACGGCGACGGAGCGGCGAGGGAGAGGCTGGCGCGGAGTTTCAGTCCTAGACAGCAAAGGCTGCCAGAGAGCGCGCGGCGAGGAGGAGACGCGAATGGGGCGGGCGGCCCAGCCCGCGGGAGACGACGGAGAGGGCAAGGGGGCGGGCGGATCACGCGGCGCGTGATCCACTTGTGGAACTCTCTGCCACAGGATGTGGTGACAGCCAACAACCTGGATGGCTTGAAGAGGGGTTTGGATGACTTCATGGAGGAGAGGCCTGTCAATGGAGGGCTGTGGGCCACCTCCAGCCTCCGAGGCAGGATGCCTCTGAGTCCCAGTTGCAGGGGAGTCACAGCAGGAGAGAGGGCATGCCCCTTTCAACTCCTGCCTGTAGGCTTCCAGTGGCATCTGGTGGGCCACTGTGCGAAACAGGATGCTGGACTAGAAGGGCCTTCTTGGGCCTGATCCAACATGGCTGTTCTTATGGGAGCACGCAAAGAGTGGCGGGTTGTTAGCTGCCACGCTAGTGGTGCCTCAGTAAGGCCTCGAGGGCTGGCCCAGCGGGGCTCCCCTCCTAAGGCAAGGCCTGCTCGTCCCCGTCCCCCCGCTAGAGAGGCTGCTGCCCCCAGGGATGGGACCCTCTGCCCTCGGGGCTTGTGTTCCGCTGGGAAAGCGAGAGCCCTGACCAGCCAGCAGCACAGGCACCGAGGTGATTTGGAACCCCGGACCTAAAGGCCTCTCCTGAGCTGAAATGCACCATTTTGACACCAGCACATGCTGGGGGAAGCTGGGAACTTTTTTAAAAAAGATGAAATTATGAATAAGATACTTCCCACTGACCTGCACACATTTTGCATGGACGGTCCTGCCACTTCAGTGAGCTGGTGCGGGAGCTTTTTAAAGTACAAGAGGACGACTGGTCCCTGCCCCAAGGGGCTTACAGTTTACAGTTCTACATGGGGGAGAGAAATGGAGGCAGGGTAAACAAGGATAAGCAGTTGTTTCAGGTACATGTACTTGGGTTTGGTAGCACCAATAGGAGTGCAGAGGGAGGGGTGCCCCAAGATGTTTCGCTCACTTCTCCAACCATCGCCACTCTGCTGCTGCAGGTTTGCTCGAAGAAAATGCACTTTTCTTAATCATCCATCAATATACGTAAAGACCTCTCTCCTCATGGGCCAATTCAGTCTATGTTTAGGATGGGAATATTATTTGTAACCGATAGTCCTTACTCTTTCAGAATCTAACCTGTGGAACAATGTTGCTGTGTTTGGCTGGCCAGAGACTAAAATAAAGGATTGGCTAAACATGTGGAACAAAGCCCCTGCCCCCCCCCAGAAATGCACCTTGCCCCTTCTGTGCCCCCCCCCATTTTCCTCCAAGATGGCATAGTCCATTTCAGATAGGGTTCAAACTTCAAAGAAAGAAAGACCAAACTTCTGCTGGTCTCTTCAGAACTCAGTAATTCTTTTGAGTTCAGCCTTACATTGGCCAGGCTCACACAGTCATTCAAATCTGGGTTTAACATCAGTCACTGGCATTACAGTCAGTACAGGAAAATGGTAGCATGATCAGCAAAAGAGGCATCTCATCTTCTGATGATACAGAGGAGCTTTATAGCAGTCAGATACCTTTAGACATGTCCTTGGTCACCAAAAGGCATAGAAAACAAAAGAGACATGATGTACAGGAAAATCTAGAAGAAGAGGTGCTGATGGAGCTGAAAGAAAGTGAAAGGTCTGAGGGTGCTGCTGGATCTGGAAAGATGTTGAACCAAAACAAATATTTAGAGCACAGTGGAACTGCTGGGAAATTGACAGAGAATTTAGCTACTCTCAAGTCAACAAAGAGAGAATTGTACTCCCAGAAAGAAACCTCAATTAGTGTGATCATGTAAGCCCATGCCAAGGCAGGAATCTCAGAATCCTTTTGGGGTCACAAAGTAGCATTGGAAGTTTTGATGTGGGTTCACACAACCATGCAAATGTTGGTTACCAACTTTAAACCTATATTTGAACAATTGTGTTAACCAGGCCATTGTAACTGGAAGCTCTTTGGGGCAGGGACACACATGTCCAACATTAAAACATGCTATATTATTTTTGAATAACGGATTGGAAATGGAGAGCTGCAATGCCAGGGATCCTCCCCTTAATCTGAAACAAGCTCAAACTGTTTGATGTTTGAACTGAGAACAAATAAAATAATGACTCTCTTCCCCAGTGTGAATTAAAATTCAGTAATATGGCCTATTATGCAACTAGTGCCCTCTGCAGGCTAAGAATTAGCAGTCATTTCAATCCCCAGCAGTTGTGTGGTTCTAACAGTGGGAACCTGAACTGTAAACACATTTCTTTTTATTAATTCACTTTTTCATCCATGGTGTGCTTCATTTCATTTCATTCCTGCAAGCGACCACAGCGGCTGTATATTGAGGTTGTTACGTTTCCAAACAGGCCAAACACACTGGCTGGTTGGGATACATCAAATGTTTAAAGGTAAAATGTGCCGTCCGGTCGATTTCGACTCCTGGCGACCACAGAGCCCTGTGGTTGCCTTTGGAGGGGTTTACCATTGCCAGCTCCTGCTCAGTGTGAGATGATGCCTTTCAGCATCATTCATTCATTCAATTTCAATTCATTCATTCAATTTCCTTCCAAAAATGGTTCAGAGCAGTTGATACAGAGAAATAAATAAATAACATAACATAAATAAGACATCATCCTATATCGCTGCTGCCTGATATAGGTGTTTCCCATAGTCTGGGAAACATACCAGCGGGGATTTGAACCGGCAACCTTCTTCTTGTTAGTCAAGCATTCCCCCGCTTACAACATGCCTTTTGAAGCATTCAGAGGCCACGGCCGCCTGCACTCTGGGAAACTGCCGTTCAAACACCAAACCTTGGGGCATGCTCGATTTTCTGAGACATCCCCACCATCTTATTTTAATTACATTGGTAAAAAAACCCCAAGATCTTAGTTTCCCTGGGAGCTGATGGGACCCTCCTGCCATTCATGGGATCAGCCTTGCTTACAGCGCACAAGGCAGTCTTTGTCCCAAGGCCCAGCTTTCACCGGCTTCCCCTTCCCCTGAGTGGCCTTTGCCGGATCAGGAGAGATCCTTGGAGAAGGAGCTGCCATTTTTAAAAGGGGAGGGTCCAGATAGGACACGTCACCTTAAGTGGTGCAACAGGGATATGCTGGACTAACAAGCAGAAGGTTGCTGGTTTGAATCCATGCTGGTCCTATATTGGGCAGCAGCGATCTAGGAAGGTGCTGAAAGGCATCATCTCACACTGCGCGGGAGGAGGCCATGGTCAACCCCTCCTGTATTCTGCCAAAGACCACCACAAGGCTCTGTGGGCACCAGGAGTCGACACTGACTTGACGGCACACTTCACCTTTACCAGATAGCACTGAATGGGGTCCGTCCTGCTGCCAGTGCAAGAGGTGTTTAGAGCCACCAGTAGAGCGTAGCCTTTGTCATCTATGGTCTCACACCCAGGTCTGCCCCACACTGTGCTGCACACAGGTCCAATCTCCTCCCTCTCCATTTGCCAGTCCTCTAGAAATCTCTCCGTCAGTTTTCTGTCCACTCCCAGATCCTGCACCGCCTTCCTGGCCTTCTCTTCCAACGTAGGCCTCCATGGCTTTGCCCCGGCTGCTTAGCTCTCCACTCTCCCATCCCAATTTGCCCCTTCTCCTGCTCCTCCAGCACCGCCACCACCAGCCTCCAAAAGTCCCCTGCCTGCTCCCTCCACTCGTGCTGTCCTTAAGCCTGGAACACCTTCCCAGAACCTCCGTGGGATGCCTCCCTTCTTTCAAATCTCTCCTCCCTGCGAGGCACCTGGCAGAACCACCTCCTAGTCCCCACCTCCTGCTGCAGCCAAGCCCAAGTAGGCACACATGGGCAATCCAACGTTCTTTCAGTTTTACCCCTTCCCTCAGTTTCCCTCTCCTTCCTCTGTTGTCTCCCGTGTTTGATTTTCAAACTAACCTCTCCAAGGCAGGGGCCTGTCCTCCTCTAGAGCACCATGCACACAGATGGTGCTGTACACATTTTTATTTATTTGGTTGGTTGGTTGGTGTCTATACCACCCTTCCAAAAACGGGTCAGGGCAGTTTACACAGAGAAATAACAAACAAATAAGATGGCTCCCTGTCCCCAAAGAGCTGAAAATCTAAAAACAAGCATAAGACAGACACCAGCAACAGTCACTTGGAGGTCCTGTGCTGGGGGTGGAGAGAGCCAGTTACTCTCCCCCTGCTAAATAAAGAGAATCACCCCGGTAAAAGGTGCCTCTTTGCCCAGTTAGCAGGGGACTAACAATGACTAAAGCAGGGGTTCAGATCTTGCCTCTGCCATGAACTAGGGATGTGCACAGAATGGGAGGGGGATAACTTTAAGGGCAGGGGAGGGCGCACTTACCCCCTCCCCACCACCACCACTGGCAAAAACTGGTCTGGCGGGACGGCAGCATTCCTCCCTGACATGCCATCCTCTCCTCAGACCAGAAGTGACTGGAAGAAAGGTATGCTGCCATCCTGCTGGACTGGTTTTTAAGTGAGTGCTGGCAGGGGGAATGTGGCGGGGATGTGTAAATGCACCCTCCCCCATCCTTAAAGTTATTCCCCCTGAACCTTCCGAACCACTGGGTGTTTGAACCTGTTTGGAGGCCCGTAAAAGGGCCTCCGAACAGATTCGTGCACATCCCTACCATGAACTCACTGAGATCATTAACACAAATCAAAAACTGTGTTCTATCTGGGTTTGGGAGCTGTGTGTGCTCCCAATTTTCAGTTGTGTAGGAGCAAGGTAGGAAGAAACCCTGGATAGCTTTTCCTCCTACCTTGCTTCCACACAATCACGTCTACCCAAATTTGGTAGAGATGATTACAAACGTTGGGTCTGAGAATGAAGCTGGGGTGCAAGAGAAGACTGGAAGGTTCTCGGATAAGTCCTAATAATTATTATTATTATTATTGGGACCCCGTAACATTGGCCGGCATGCTTTCTACATGCCTCGGAAACTCTTTCCCCCATCTAACCTGCCGCTTCCCCATATAAAACACACCACAGAAGGGACAGGGCTGCGGTGTGTGTCCTGAGAGGCAATGACTCTGTGAGGCCAGACCGGCGGTCAGAGACTTGTCTTGGATGGACCCCCCAGCCCAGTGGGTGGGCTCCGAGGTGAGTGGCAGCTCCGGAGCAATTGGCACAGACAACCCAACACGTCCCACCAGGCACAGCCTGACCTAAAAATAACTCTGAATTCCAAGGAAGCAGCTGCCCCAGCAGGGAACCCTGGCCAGTCGGGCTCCTCTACTGTGGCAACAAGCAAGAGGTATTTATAGCCCACAGAGCAAGAAGTGGCCTTGTGCAGACTCAGGCCCCTTGGCCCTTCTGGGCCAGGATGGTCTACTCTTGACTGGCAGCTGTGAGAGGAGGAGAGAGATCTTCCCCATGATCTCTACTGCAAGAGTTTCTTTTGACTGGAGAGTCCAAGGTTTGGACCTGGGACATTTAGCATGCAAAGCTGGTGCTTTCCCACTGACCTACCAGGGAGAGAGGCTCCCCGTGAAGGTGATCACAATGGTACAACCCTGTCTACCGCCCAATGGTCATAGTGTTTTTGTGCACCCCTCTCCCTTAAGCCTGGTAGGAGGCCCGGCTAGGTTGGTGTCATGCGTTCTTGGCATTTTAAAAAGAACACTGGACACACACACACAAAAAGTCAGGAGAGTAGCAAAATCTACACCACTCCCACCCTCAAACCAAGTGGGTTTGGTTAACTGAATCGTGAATAATAAGTAAGGCTCAAGTGCCACCCAGTGGCCGTGTCCATGACCGTCCTTGATCAATGGCGGCTGTCTCTTTGTCTTTCATCCAGGAACTTGAGCCCAACACTTCAGTGCTACGATCCTGTCACTTTGATTGCATTTTGAACACACTCAGAGTCAGAGGCAGTGTCAGAGGCAGGATTTTGCCTCTGGTTATCACTGTTTTAACCCCTAGGCAGCCGGTGAAGCAGCAGCAAACATAGTTCTGGAGGTGAGAACCAGCCCTCCACAATCAGTTGAAGCTCAGTGGCTTGGGGGGTGCACGTACTTAGCCTTGCCTAGGGTGCAAAATCGTCTGGCACCGGTCCTGCTTGTGGATGCCTCCAGCCCATCATTGCCTCCAGAGACACCCTGTTCCAAGTATGAACAAGGAGAAAGGTGGGCAGAAGGTGGAATAGGATCCTCTGGGAGATCTCTGAGTGATCTGCAGTGGAGCTATCAAGGTTTCTGACCAGTGATCTCTCTAATTTTTTTCATCTGTGTACAGAACGTGTTTTTTTCTGGGTGGCAGTATCAAGGCAGTGTGTGTGCACATGCATTCAGAGTGGAGCCTTCCTGATTCAATCTCAGTGGGATCTAAAATTAACTGAGTGGACATAAAATAAACTTGTGAGTGTGCGCACATGCGCACACCTTAAAGGGAACACTGTTTCTGGCTCTCTAGAGCACTCACAAATCACATGTGAAATGTCAAGGAATCCCATAGAATCCCATTTTGGCACAGACTTGGGATGGGAGGAAAGAGCTGCAAAGCAGTGTGTGTGTGTGTGTGTGTGTGTGTGTGTGTGTGTGTGTGTGTGGTCCCCCACACACACACACCTGGACTAAACTTATTGAGTTGGGCAAAAATGCCCCTTCTGTCTTGTGCCCCCTCAGCCTTTAAAGGTCAAGTGTGCCCTCGAGTCTGTCGACTCTTGGCGACCACAGAAAAGCCCTGTGGTTGTCTTTGGTAGAATACAGGAGGGGTTGACCACTGCCATCTCCTTTGCAGTGTGAGATGATGCCTTTCAGCATCTTCCTATATCGCTGCTGCCCGATACGGGTGTTTCCCATAGTCTGGGTAACATACCAGCGGGGATTCAAACCGGCAACCTCTGGCTTGCTAGTCAAGTCATTTCCTTGCTTTTACACAAGGGGAAAAGCAGGAAAGCCTTTACACAAGGCACTGAAGACACATTTATTCTCCCAGGCTTTTAATTCGATTTATAGCTTTGAATTTAAATAATACTGGATTTTAAATATTTTAAATGATTTTAATTGTTAATTGTTTTAATGTTTTAAATGATTTTAATTGTAAACCATCCAGAGATGCAAGTTTTTGGGCAGCATAGAAATATTTCAAATAAATAAATAAATAAATAAATAAATAAATAAATAAATAAATAAATAAAGTCAGCAACTAATGTGTCCCTGGCCTGGGGCCATCCTGGGAATACAGTCAGGTCAGCAGCTTTGGTTCTGCCGACTAGCTTCCTCCCTCTCTCGCTCTCTCTCATAGGAACATAGGAAACTGCCATATACTGAGTCAGACCCTTGGTCTATCTAGCTCAGTATTGACTTCACAGACTGGCAGCGGCTTCTCCAAGGTTGCAGGCAGGAATCTCTCTCAGCCCTAGGCAACGTACTGTATGCTTTGGTAATTTGTTGGTTCAATAAAAAAATCTTGTCCTATCTTGGAGATGCTGCCAGGGAGGAAACTTGGAACCTTCTGCTCCTCCCAGAGTGGCCTCATCCCCTGAGGGTGATATCTTGCAGTGCTCACACATCAAGTCTCCCATTCAAATGCAACCAGGGCAGACCCTGCTTAGCTATGGGGACAAGTCATGCTTGCTACCACCAGACCAGCTCTCCTCTCCTTGGAGACAGAAGACTCTCTCTTCCTCCCTCCCTCCCTCCCTCCTTCCACCCACCCCCTGCAAAAATTGCTGGGAGCCTGAGAAAGGGCTCTCTAACCTCATCCTCCTCGTGCAGATGAGAACAGGCACTCTGGACGAGTTCTTCCCTTCTGTATCTCACCTGCTCACTTTGATGTGTGGAGACAGGCAGATGGGAGTGAGCAGATGAGGGGCAGGAGGGAGAGATCTTCTCGGCCAAAGCCCCGGTCACTATTCATGCTGGTTGGAAGAGGGTTAAAGAGTCCTTTGGCCTCCTCTCTGTCTCTTTACTCATGGGAGAAAGCCAATGAGCGCACAATAGGAAGGCCCCCTGGGGCAGATTGCTATGCAGGAGGCCAGATGGTAAGGCCCTTCTGGCTGGCTTTGGTGGCCCCAGGTCACAGGCTGCCCGTCCCTTTGACCCAAATTGCACAGCTGTGGATAAGATGGGATGTGAATGAATGAATGAAGGGAAGCATTGCACAATCACTTGACACACAAATGACTCCCTGGCCTCATGCCGGATGTCACCGCATCCTGGATTATCTGCATGATTGTGTAATCCATCAGTTGCCCCCAAAACAGAACATTGCTGGTTTCGTCATCAGGGCCAGATGTAATTGACACAAGCCAGAATTTCCAAGATGCAGATCCAGAACATATTAAAAAAGGAACTCCCCTCTCTTTCTGTATGTAGGTTTGCCGTTCCAGTTACATAGCCTAATAAGGCACTCCCTGACTTCCAAACTAAGCTCCATAACCTATTGCATTAATGAAGCCCCCAACTTACAAGTTCCAACCTGCACATAGAAACAAATTGTCCCTCATGGGAACTATGTGCAGAACACACATGTTGCAAGGAATACCCAGCATCCAAAACAAACTTTTGGAACGCAATCTGTTTGTAAGTTGGGGACTCCCTATATGTTTACACAGAATGAAGACCCAAGAGCCAGCGTGGTGTAGTGGGCAGGCTGGGGCCAGGGAAATACATGAGTTCAAATCTCCACTCAGCCACGAAGCTCACTGGGCCAGCCTAGCCTACCTCACAGGATTGTTGTGAAGTTCATAGTGGGGAGAGAGAACTGTGTGTGCTGTGCTCCTTTGGAAGCAAGAGGTGGGTTGGTTAAATAAATACAGGTGCCCCTCGTTATTTGTGGTTCCAGCAACTGCGGTTTCATGTATCCGTGGTGAAGACCTAGAGACCTTGTTTCCATATCCGCAGGTGCAAAAATAGGCAATTTTTGCCTAGCTGCTGTGCAGTCTAATTTCCACCAGAAATGAGTCTGAAGGCAGCATGGAGCCATTTTGTGACACTTAAAAAAATAATAATCCAGTAATTGGGGGCTGGGGGGGGGCATTGCTGGAGACCTGGAGAGACAAATAGAGTACTTTCTTTCTCTGATTTGTGCTCCCCCTCCCCATTTTTAGCAATTCATTCATTCATTCAGTTTATATACTGCCCTTCCAAAAGTGGCTCAGGGCAGTTTACATTAACATCAAAAACACATCATTAAAAAAAAAACCAACACATTTTAACCAGATTACAATTAAAACTAGATATCACTAAAAGCCAGGCTAAAAAGATGGGTCTTTAAGGCTCTCCTGAAGGCCTCCAAGCAAGACAGTCTTTTTTGTCCGTTATGATTAATGTGTTGTGTGTTTTTATTGTATGTTTTAATCCTCTGTTGTGAGCTGCCCAGAGAACAATTTGTTATGGGGCGGTTAACAAAGTTGTTTTATTAATTATTTTTATTATTTTCTATTTATTAATGGTTGTTGTTGTTGTTATTCCTCTTATATCCACAGGAGCGCTTTCCACAACCCAGGCGTGACAACTGAGAAGATCCAATCCCAGGTCACCACCAAATGAACTGGTGGCTACAGATTTATTTATTTTTACATTTATATCCCGCTCTTCCTCCGAGGAGCTCAGAGCAGTGTGCATGCTTATTTTTATCCTCACAACAACCCTGTGAGGTAGGTTAGGCTGAGAGCTACATGACTGGTCCAGAGTCACCCAGTGAGTTTCATGGTTGAATGAGGATTCAAACTCAGGTCTTCCCAGTCCTAGTCCGACACTCTAACCACTAACCTATGCTGGTCCTCCTGATTATTTTAAGTGAGTGTGTGTGTGTGTAGGAACCTAAGCCCTAGATTCTCATAAGGATAAGGTTTCATTATTCACGGTTTCCGCATTCACACCTATAGGCGAGAACGCAACCCACACGGATAACAAGGACCACCTGTACAGAGTTCCAAGCAAATGTGCGTCATTCTGCACCATTTCTACGGCAGTGCCGGTCTCTTTGGGCAACACAAAATAAGACCAAAAATTTACAGCAAAGTTCTAAGCAGACTATTCCTGTGTCTGCAGATGGGACTTTCCTGTTTATTTCGTATACAATTTTTTGTTTCTCATTAGAGGAACAATGAGCTCATAGGAGACATCCAGGAGTATCTTGGAGCTGTTAACTGGAACAGCTGCACGTCCTCATCCACACAAGAGGAGCAAAGAGAGAAGTTCATGTTCTTTCAGTGTGTGTGTGTGTGTGTATGTGTGTGTGTGTGTGTGTGTGTGAGAGAGAGAGAGAGAGAGAGAGAGAGAATCTGCATTTTTAAGTGTTTTCTTTTAAAAAAACAATCAAAAGTTAAATTCCTCTGCAAACAATGCTTGCACTAGGAGGGAAGATGGAGATGTCCCAATATTATTTCCTCACAGAGCAGACTGGGCTGGTGGGACGACTGAGAGGTATTACAGTATGTCCATGGATTAGGTTGGGACGCCCGAAGCGATGAAAGACTGTTGACAACCATCTTGCAAAGTTATTGCCTCTGTGTGTGTGTGTGTGTGTGTGTGTGTGTGTGTGTGTGTCTTTGAGGATAAAAGGGAGAGTCTTATGACAACCCTGCAGCTTAGGCCAGTGTTATGGCCATATTTTAAGCTGGGGGAATGAGGCTGGGATCAGTTCATGACAGGCCTCAGCCCTGCAGTGTAGGCCACTGCTCATCTCAGGGTGGCCACGACACTCACCTCCCCCCACCCCCTGTGGTGTGGGTGTCACGGCCACCCTGTATTATGAGCTCTGCACTACAGATGCGGGCTGAGGCTGACTGTAATTACCAACAATAATTAGTAATAACACAAAAAAAAGTGTAATAAAGACTTGTAAGAACAGGCCCCTTCTTGCTGTTTATGGGCACAATGCCACGGATCTGGATTTTCAGTGCAGTCTCATTCTGCGCTGCTGGGCAGGAAAAGGCAATGGTCAACTCCTCCTGTATTCTACCAAGAAAACCACATGGCTCTGTGGTCGCCGGGAGTCAACACCGACTCGACGGCACAACCTTTCCTTCCCTATGACACAGTACACAGGTTATAGTGACGGAGACTGACTGGCAGCAGGATCATGCCGCTCTTTAAAGTGAACCCATTTCACAGACTTGACCAGCAACATCTGCCCCCCACCTGCTCCTGTTTTTGGCCTAAGGTCCAGCTGGGGGAGACATCCTGGCAACACCCTGAAGAGCTTGCTTTCTTATTTGTCCTTCCAGTGGCTCATCGTGTTCCACTTGACTAATGGGGTCTTGTGGATCTGACTCACAGAGATGATGGACAAAGTCATCTTGAAACAGACAGTGGCTATAAGAGGATCAGACCAAAGGGTGCCTTTGTCGACACCCACACGGGTGGCCAAAACACACAGATAATCCTCCCTCACCCTTGCACCTCGAGTCAAGTCAGGCTATGGGTCCATCTAGCTCAGTATTGTCTACACAGACTGGCAGCGGCTTCTCCGAGGTTGCAGGCAGGGGTCTCTCTCAGCCCTGCCTTGGAGATGCTGCCAGGGAGGGAACTTGGAGCCTTCTGCATGCAAGCAGGCAGGCGCTCTCCCCAGAGTGTGTTTATGAAACAGGTAGCAAAAGAGCCTCTTTGCCAAGGCCTCTTTGCCCCGGCCTCCAGAGATCGGCTTCATTTTCCAGGTGACTCGTAGGAGCAACCCTGGGGATTTTCATGGCTAGACAGAGTGAAAGATATTGCAGTGGGGAGAGGAGGAGGAAGGGGGCAATCTCCAGGAACAGCTTCAGTCAGAGTTAGCCCCCTAGCCTCTACTCTCCCCCCAACTTCGGCGGCTTCTTCCCAGAACGTCCCTGGGCACTCCAAGCCCCCGTCCCTTTGCTTCTCTCCTCACTTGCTTTGGGAACAGCCTGGGAAGAAGCGGAAAGCAATAAGCCGCCGCCGCCGCCGCGCAGAAGCCCTGCCCACCCCAGGTCCCCAGAAGGGCGGCAGCAGCTGCACAGCACACACGCCGCCGGAGATGCCCTAGACTCGCGCGTCTTGCGCTTCGCCCCCACCGCCCGGCCCGCCCCGCCGGCGTGTGTCGTGGAGGCGGCCGGCAGGCAGCAGGCGGCGCCAGGCCAGACTGGATCCTCCTGGCACCTACCTGCCCGCGTCTCTTCCTCTGGCGCCGGCCTGGCAGGGCGGGGAGGAGGAGGAGGAGCCAGGCAGACCATGGCTCAGCAGCACTCGGGGAGGCGGCGGCCGGAGGCGGCCGCCTGGAACTGCCGCTGCCCAGCTGGCTAGCGCTGCCCGCGGACAAGGGGACAAGGGGGCGGCGAAGCTCCCCTCCTGCGATCGCCCCGAGGAGGCGGAGGCGGCGCCAGGTGAGCTCGGCGAGAGGAAAGGAGGGAGCCGTGGGCGTGCCCGCTTCGGGGCTGCGGTGCCTTTCCGTCGTCCGCACCGGAGAGGTGCCGGGGCTCAAACCCCGGAAGTCATCCCAGCCGCGGGGCTGCCTGCGGCGCGGGGAAGCGGGGGGGCACAGGCGCTCTGCACATGCTCGCTTTGTCTCGCCCCTCCCGAGGCTTAGGCGAAGCCCCGGCGGCCCTGAGTCGAAGGGAGCGGGGCGGCTCGGCTTTCGAGCTCGCCTGCCTTCCACTCCAGCTCTCTCCCGCTTTCCTGGCCTGGCTGCTCCGGTCACCCCCCGCGCCACCTGGAGGGA
The DNA here is from genome assembly GCF_027244095.1 of Hemicordylus capensis. Lineage (NCBI taxonomy): Eukaryota > Metazoa > Chordata > Lepidosauria > Squamata > Cordylidae > Hemicordylus > Hemicordylus capensis. The sequence continues at coordinate 12,940,450 of NC_069671.1, forward strand.
GTTCGTTTCCCGTGTAAAACGAGCCGTGTTTTGCAGGCTCCTCGGCGGGCAGCAGCGGAGCACTCTCGGGCTTTGCTTCTGCCGCCTGCCTGGTGGTAATGATACTCCTGGGGCGGCGCCGTGGGGTTTGCTTTGCTGCCCTCTCCCTCCAGGGTCCCTCCCAGCCAGCCAGGCCTCGGTGGTCGCAGCGACACCCACCAGCATGTCTGGCAGCATCGAGATCCAGGGCCAGTGAATGACTCCGGGTGGGGAAGAGAAGCCGCGGTTGGGGGTCATCAGCACTTTCCAGCGAGGGGAGGCTGAAGCATGTGGCGCTTTTCAGTTGAAAGGTGTCGGAGGGCTGAGGCGACATCGGGGAGTGGTTTATAAAAAACATGGTGCAGAGATGGCCGAATCCTAGGATTGGGGGTCTCTGTATGAAACTGACTGGCAAGAGATCTAGGGCAGGCGAGGCGAAGGCCTGGCTCTTCCATGCTGCGGTGGGGAGCACCACCTTTGATGGATCTATGTTTTAAAAGGCCCATGGCGGCCGGGGAAAGCTGGTACAGTGGAGGTGGCTCTCAGCCACAACAGCAAAACCTCAAGAGAAATAGGAACATAGGAAAGTGCCATATCTTGAGTCAGACCATTGGTCCATCTAACTCAGGACTGTCTACCCAGACTGGCAGCGGCTTCTCCAAGGTTACAGGCAGGAGTCTCTCTCAGCCCCGTCTTGGAGATGCTGCCAGGGAGGGAACTTGGGACCTTCAGCATGCAAGGAGGATACTCGGGAAGAACCACAGGCCAACAGAGGAAGGAGGCACCAGTTGGAAATGGGATGACCCAGCAAGCCTCTTGAAGGAAATTGGTGTCTACATGGCTTGGGTTGCATTGACCAGGCTGAGCCATAGGAGCTCTCCTCGTGCTGACTGGTCACTTTCTGGAGCTCAGACCCTGCAGTGATGGGAGCAAACATAGGAAGCTGCTATATACTGAGTCAGACCCTTGGTCCATCTAGCTCAGTACTGTCTACCCAGACTGGCAGCGGCTTCTCCAAGGTTGCAGGCGGAGCATTGACTCTCCGTTCCTCCTGAATCCAGGGGTGTGCGTTCAGGAGAGTTTAACCACAGATTGTAGTCACCACACTTCGTACTTGCAAAAACCAGTTAATAAGTGGCTGTAACAGATGCTTCTGAATGAGGTGGGTGTGCTTAATGTTGTAGTCTGAACACGCTGCATAGAAGAACTTTAGCCCTGCTTAGGGTGGCTAACAGGTGGGCCAAGGAGCGGCTAGTGAACGCGAAGTGATTTTGAGTGCGTACAAGCAGGAAGTCTAAACTGGACGGTCACCCCAGCAAAGTGATCTTATTGCACAATCCTGTACGTACTTGCTCAGAAGGAAGTTCCACTGTGTTCAATGGGATGTACTTACTCCTAGGTAAGTGTCCCTAGGAGTGCAGCTTCAATTGACTAATCACACGACTTTTAATATAAACTCCTAATTTCTTTAATATAAACTGCCCTACCTGATGAATGGCCAGCCTGAAGGCAGCGTGAGATGAGAGAGAGGAGCAAGCGGAGTTCTGGGAAGCAGAGGCAGAACTCTGCTTCCAGCAAGCGCAGCTGCCTCTGCCTGCCCTCCCCACCCGTGAGGATGAGGGGGCAAAGAGAACCCTTTCAGAGCCTTCCGAAATGGCATCCTTTCCTTGAAACAAATGACTGCTGAGGATGAGTGATAAGAGGGAAGGAGGGGATGGATGGAAAGAAATTGGGCTCTGCTAGTCACTCAGCACACCACAGGCCAGAGGCGTTGTCTGACCAGATTACCAGCCCTTTCCGTAGCCGAGTCATGTTCTGTTTCTTTACATGTTTGCAAAGTTGCTAAGGTCAGAACAGAGGGAAGTGGATGGGCTGGCCATCTTGTTTGCTTTTCTCCTTGATTCTGTTAATGGCGGTCCCAGAGAGATGCACTTTCCCCTGGTCACAAAGCTGTCCTGGGGGTTGATGCTGCCGGATCTAACCAGACACCTCTGGCAGATTTTCTCAAGCAGACCGGGGCTTTCTTTGAGTGCTCCCTTCAAAGTGAGGCTGGCGTCGCTGATGAGGCCACGTGAACTTTGCCCTGGCTGTTGAGCCTGGAAGCAGGAGGGAGGCAAGTGGAGCCAGCAAAGAGCCCATCCCAGCCGGTGCTTCTGAACGCAGAACGCTCAAGCCTGGCGCTCCTGCCCAGGGACTTCATGGGGCTCTGCCTGCCACTGCCACTCTGGACATGTCAGTCGTGCCACCCTCTCCCTGCCCCCACATGTCTGCAAAGAGATGCACCAGGAGGAGCCCGCCTCCTGCGCGGACAAAGTGTGCACACCATGGCATGCCCCAGACTCCTTTGGAGTGCACAGGGGCCCTGCTGAAGACAGACCTGGCAGGCTTTGCTTGAGGAAGACAGTCTGGAAGTGACTGTGCTTGAACAGAGAGCGGTTGCACGTCTGCCAATTCCCCGCGGTGCTCTGGGAGCAGCGCTGCCTGGGTTTGGTTTCCTTGGGCATTGCCGTTATCCTGCCGTTCCTCCAGGGAGCTCAGGGATGGCACGTGTGATTCTCCTCTCCCCACTTGTGCCCCCGGAGACCTACGAAACCCTAGTGAATGAGCTACAAAAGCAGCTAATCCATAAGGCTGACCCCGCCACCTTCAAAGCTGCCCGTGTGTCCATCCAAACCATGGTTTGACAAGGACTGTGTTGACACCAGGAAAGCTCTTGTTTCCGCCTACCAGATCCACAAATCCAGTTCTGGTACCAATGCCGCAATGGTCCTCCCTAATCTCCTCAACCTTAAGAGGCAATACAAACACCTATTGGCACGCAAGAAAAGAGAGGCGATGAAGGCCACTTGGTCAGAGCAAAGGACTGAGCTATGTTCTGGCACATCACGACCAACTCCACCGGCAATGCTTGACCATCAGAGATCTGGTCACTTTCAGAAGCTGTATGAAGACTCCTTGGTGGAACATGCCCCACCTTCTGGATGTAGAGGGCTTGCCCAAGTGGCTACTGGTCTCTACGGCTGAGATTGAGTCTCTCATTCCCCAAACCAGATTTGGGAAGGCCCTTGGGAAAGACCTGATCCTTCCAGAGCTTATACAAATAATATAGAGTGGTGGGCTCCAGTCTTGGACTCGCTTTTCACTTAGGGAAAAGACATCCCTTCCTCCACAAACTTAACTAACCAAATTAACTACAATGGCCAAATTGTAGTTTCCATAGTCTCCACATTCAGTGGGATTATATCTCTGAATACCAGCCCCTACGGGACAATCAATAGGGGCAGTGGCCCATGTTCTTCTGCCCTACCAGCATCCCCCCTTTTGCATGTGATGTCACATGCACGGACCCCTAACCTTTGTGCGTGATGTCTCACACGAAGGGGAAGCTCCATGAAGCCTGTTTGAGCCCTCCAGAGCTAATTTCCAGACAGTGCTTGCTGCTGGGCTGTGGTTTATCTCCCTTCCTCTCCCTGCAGCAAGGGAAAGGAAGGGAAATAAATGCGATCCAGCAGCAAGCACTGCCTGGAAATGAGATGGAGGGAGGCTGGGGCGGGCACTCTGCTGATTGGGCCATATCCCCTCTGCGCATGATGTCACGCACAACAGGGGCTCCGGCAGCCCTTTTCATTGGCGGCCTGGGTTCTTTGAACCCGTTCGCTCACTGGTGGTTCTGCCCCAGAACAAGGGAGGGAGATCAGCCACATGTCCTGCCTGGAAGCCATCAGTCGGTCATTTTTAGACCATCCTTGGTCCGACCTACCAAGACTCTTCTTAAGCTCCCTTTAAATGTACCAGTGACTTTGCTGCCACAGACCAGGCTAACAAGTCCAGCATCCTGTTTCTACCTGCAGCAAGCCAGTCGGGTGCCTGTGGACGTTTGGAAGGGGTGTATTGAGGCAACAGCAACTCAGCTCCTAGCGCCCCACAGTCTCCCTATTGGCACAGAGGGAAAGCAGTGCTGTTTGTTACAGATCAGGTTCTGGCCATGGGTACCAATTTTCACCCTGTCCTCCTACTCAAGAGTCCAAGCCCTTCTCGTGGCCTAGATTCCATTGGCGAGGCTTCCTCTCACTCCCACACTTTAGCATTTCAAATGCTGAGCACAACATAACCCAATAAATGTACATGGCTCTCAGCTTCTGGACATCTGAAGGAAAGCTATGAAGGCTCTTTCCTCTGACTCTCAAGATCCAGCTGCTTCACTTTCATTGTGGGCATATGAAGGGAAACAAGAATTTCCCAGCAAATGTTTTCTTATGTGTATGTTTAGGGTTGGCAAACGTATAGAAGAGGAGTCCCCTCTCAGGGGGTATTAGTCAGGAGAGCTGAATGGAACCTCCACTTGAAGAGGCAGTAGACCAGCCTTGGCGTAGTCCATTGAAGCTTTTCTGATGTTTTATCAGCAATACATAAAGATAGGCTAAAAGCAAACTGCTTGTTTTAAAATGTTGTTGGCTGCCTTCAGAGTTTTTGAGTGAGAAGCAGGATAGGAGTACTTCTAATAAATAAGATGATAAACAAAGATTCGCTATACTGCCAGGCTGTATTGGTGAATAACAGATTTAAATATTCTACTCTTTTAAAAAGAAAATAAAGTTCTAATTTACACATCTCCTGTTTAGTCTGCTGGCACAAGAGTGAATTCCTAGTAATTTTTCTTTCTTTCTAAACACCACTTGGAGCAATCAGCTCAAGTCTAAAGTCTTGCAAAGTCTGCTTGCAAGACCTTGGATCTAAGCTATTTAGCAACTCAGACTTGCTAAACTTACAAGCTGCAAAATGGAGTAGTGCTCCCAGGGGATGGAGTTTTGTTTTGTTGGCTTTAATCTTGCAAACTCAGATTAGCTCTGAGTCTTTAACCTTGTTTGACAATACACTTCTTAGGAAGAGGTCTGCAGGGGCAGGGGAGGCAAAGTCAAGAAAGGCTTGTGCTTGGTTAAGCCTGCAGGGATTCACGTGGCTCTTTTTTCCTTTCTTAATTTCAAGGTGTGGGCAAACATGAAGCTGAATGAGAAGAGCTTGGCCTTCTATGCCACCTGCGATTCCCCTGCCGACAACTCGGGCTTCCTTTACAAGAAGGGTGAGCGTAACACGGCCTACCACAAGCGCTGGTTCGTGCTGAAGGGGAACATGCTCTTCTACTTTGAGGACCGAGAGAGCCGTGAGCCAGTGGGAGTCATCATCCTGGAGGGCTGTACAGTGGAGCTGTGCGAGTCTACCGAGGAGTTCACCTTCGCCATCAAGTTTGACTGTGCCAAGTCCCGCACCTACATCTTGGCAGCTGAGAACCAGGCCACTATGGAAGCGTGGGTGAAGTCCCTCTCCCGGGCCAGCTTCAGCTACCTGCGGCTGGTGGTGAAAGAACTGGAGAAGCAGCTGGAAGAGATGCAGCGGAACCTCGCCGGCTACCACCGGGTCCAGAGGAGGTTGCCGGTTTACCGGAAACCCAAAAATGCTCCAAATGTAGATCCAGCCCCTTCCGGCCTGGACCTGCCTCAGGAAAAACAGACAGTCCCCATTTGTGTCCCCGTGAAAGAAAACAGCTGTGCTTTGTGGAATAATTCTGAAAGCCCAACCAGCCGGCCAAGTGGATACCCTCAGGCCGATCCCTGGAGTACCAGGGGCAACAGCTATGAGAACAGCCTCAAGCCACCCCCTTTGCCTCCTCGGAGAAGGGCCTTGTCGGGCAATTCTGGCGGTGCTGGAGGCCCCAGGTCGGATGGTCCTGTACACCCAGGCACCACGTGCTTTTCCAAGCTCCATGACTGGTATGGCAGGGAGATTCTTGAACTGCGAAGAGCATGGCTTAAGGGGCAAAAGGAGGACAGTCTGTGAGTAGACCTTTTGGTGGAAGGGATGCGCCCAGAGCTCAAAAGCAGAGCACCTCTTCTGCAAGCGGCTCGATCCCGGCATCTCCAGGTAGAGCTGGCAGTCAGTGTAGATGGCAGTGAGCTAAAAGGACCAAGAGTCTGACTCAAGATGCTCCATCTGTTCATATGAGCACCCTCGGAAATGCTGAACTGGGCTGGTGTCGGGTCAAGCACAGGAAATGTGTCACTGCCATCTGTGACAAACCCACCGCTGCTGGAAAAGAGTTTTCCCAGTCACACACCGATCATGCTGGCTTCCTGTCCAGTTCACGGGGAAGCCGCAGCTGTTCTGGTTTGGATCTTCCCATTGCTTTGGGGGACTGGGTCAGTGGCTCTGAACTCCCCCTTAGGGCCAGACCTCTGTGGTAGTTTTCACTTTTTTTATTCCTAGAAAACCCAGCCTGAAAGTATGAGGGTGGCTGGTTGAAAATAAACAGGACCTGGCTTAAAACAAAACAAAAAAAATGAACACAGCACCATCCAGGCCAGACCAAAACCATGCTCTCTTATGATGGACACATCCAGGTTCCTTGCATGGATCCTTCCTTTGCTGGCAATGGATTCCAGGACTGACCAAGCCACTGGCTGGCTTCTGGCAGTCACTGCATTGTTCAAGGTCACAACATGTCCACTGGGGGAAAACTTCATTTACTCATAGCTAATCCTGAGAGTAAAATCTTCTTAACCCAACTGATAATGGCTTGGTCCACTGTAAAAGCTTTGGAGGAGGAGGCTGGGGGAGAAAAATGCCCCTGAGGCCTATCCTGGCTCTCAAAAGATGGCAGGATTTTTTGTCATCATCTGGAAGTCTCCCACAGTATGATACTCACTAAAGTGGGTTGACTTGGACCTTGACCATTTTTCTTTGTATCTAGGAGCCAGCTTAGAAATTTAGGAGTTGCACAACAAACACTAGACAAACTACCAGACTTCGTGATAGATGTTAGGTAAAGGGTAAATGGGCTTACTTATATTACAAGTAACAGGGCTGCCTGGGGCAAATAAAGATGTCATTAAATAACTCCACCTCTGAATATCCTAGTCTAGGTGCTACAGTTAAATTTCTAGGCGCTATGGCTCCTTGGCGCCTGGGATGTGTCCAGCCCTGGGTTAAATGATCAGATGTTCAACTTTAATGATCATTCAGGTAGCAGCAGATCATTTATTGATCATTCAGGTAGACTGGGAGGCAGAGTTAGCAGGCCTGGCCATTAGTTATGATGATGAAATGGAACCTCCATGTTCAGGAGCAGATACCAGATGCAGGCGACACACAATAGGGAAAGGATGTTGTCTCCATGCCTTGCTTGTGGGCTTTGTGAAGGTATCTACATGGTCACTATGGAAGCAGGATATGGACCAGAGGGACCCTTGGACTTGACCCAGCAGGCTCACTTTATGTCCCTATGACCAATTAATATCACTCTCCCTGGTGGCTCTTGGTAACTTTAATCCAAAGTCATGCTTGGAAATGTTCTGGTTTGGGTGGGTGTGAGGGTATATTGACACTACAACTGTAAGTAGGTTTGACAGCCACAACCTTTCCCCTATGGCCCCTGGGGAGACACCTATTAGGAGTCCAAAATAAGGGGGTTACTGTTTGTGTCCTCTGGTGCTCCTATGGTCTATCACAAGACACGGCATTTAATCCTCCTTTGTAGCTTTAAAATGCAGTACTGTTTATGAACTACGGATACGCCTGGAACCTTGCAGAAAGATTCATTTTAGGTGATGCTGCTGTTGCAGAAATGGTGCCGTTAATTTGCAGACTGCTCCCCGCAACCACTGCAGAAAGCTTATCTTTTTTTGGTACTCCACCATTATTTCATGTGGTACTTCTCCTGCACCAAGAAATCTTATTGTACCTCACAACAACCCTCAGAGGTAGGCTCATTTGTATTTTTTTCATTTTACAGATGGGGAGTTTGGGCCTAGGAGGGAGTGATGCACTCAAAGACTCGCAATGGCATTGCTTTGCTCCTTGCCATTTAGACAAGACAACAAGCCAGGGCTGGTTCAGATGAACATGTTCACTGCTTGATTCCAAGAAGGATAGGCGTGCAGGGTGTGATAAAGCACCTCCGGCTGTTTTGTTGACTGCTGGGGGAAGGGAGGGGGAGATGAAGGTAGTCTTGACCACAGATAGAATCAGTGGTGTTTAGTTTCACTTTTGTTTCAGTGGCAAAAATGAGCAATTACAGGCAGGTACAGAGTATTAGCACAATGAGTTAATGGCATAAACTACAATCTAAGCATACAAATGTTGAGTCAAATGTCTCTTCTCCTGGTGACCAAGTAAGGTGGGAATTTCTTCCAGGGAACACATGGATTGTAAATATGTTAGGGACGAGTAACTTGAATGTGTGTTTTACAAGGCTGCTAAAAAATCTTGAACTGTTTTGAGTTTTTATAATTGTTATTGCAATATGTCCTCAGAATGTTGTCAAAGAGGCCAAGCTTAATTTTATGCTGGAGCTAGGATCGCCACTGGAGCCTGCCTGGCAATCTGGCCCGGCAGAAAACACCACACCCTGCCCCTGAAATAGGCAAGGATAGGCTGCAGTTGCTTCATTGTGGCAGAAAGCCACTCTGTTTAAGATATTTTTCCTTATTATATAATATTCCCCCCAAACACTAGAATGTGTGGGCATCCAATTAAATTATTGTAAACTGTCCTAGAACATGTTTATTTGAAAACGTGGTACATAAATGTCTGAAATAAATAAATTGATGAGCAGTAGATTCAGGATGGATTCACACAATGCAGAACTATCTTATGGAACTCTCTGTCACAAGATGTGGCAATGGCCACTGGCTTAGAAAGCTTTCAAAAGGGATTGGGCAAATTTATGGATTAGCTATGATGTCTATGTGGAACCTATAGATTCAGAGGTGTACACTTCCATGGAACAACAGTGGGAGAGGGTGATCACCTTTCTGGAGGCATGAAGTTGACCACTGTGAAAAGCAGGATACTGGTCTAGATGGACCCTTCATCTGATCCAGCAGAGCTCTTATGCTTCACTAAAAATAAATAAATACATACATACATACCATGGCCACATATAGGGACAGGGTGGATCAAAGAGGTAGGACAGAGCTACAAGGCCAAGTCCAACAATACCTGATCTTTTCTCTTTTTACACCACTGGCATTTCTTTATTGAGCAGCCCAATGTATCTACAGCAAAAATGAGATGTGGTACTAGAGGCTTCCATATTTCTACATACTCATGTGCATTTTTTTTAAAGGAGAAAAAAGGGTCATATCCGATATTGCAGGCCATATTTACTTTGTTCAAGTTTCTTAAGTCCAAGTGTTAAAGAGGAGGTAGCATTCTTAGTGCATTTGTGAAAGTGAAAAGAACTGAAAATCTGTTTTGCGGGGGTGAGCGGGTAAGGCAACTTGTCCCAACTTAAAGAAAGAAAGAAAGAAAGCAAAGCAAAGCAAAGCAAAGCAAAGCAAAATAGCATGCCAACACCACCTGTTGAACTGTTTCCCATAGGTCAGGGGTCAGCAACCTTTCAGAAGTGGTGTGCCAAGTCTTTCTTTATTGACTCAAATTTAAGGTTTTGTGTGCCAGTAATAAATAACTGGAGAGGAGAGCTGGTCTTGTGCTAGCAAGCATGACTTGTCCCCTTAGCTAAGCAGGGTCTGCCCTGGTTGCATATGAATGGGAGACTAGAAGTGTGAGCACTGCAGGATATTCCCCTCAGGGGATGGAGCCGCTCTGGGAAAAGCAGAAGGTTCCAAGTTTCCTCCCTGGCTTCTCCAAGATAGGGCAGAGAGACAGATTCCTGCCTGCAACCTTGGAGAAGCCGTTGCCAGTCTGTGAAGACAATACTGAGCTAGATAGACCAATGGTTTGACTCAGTATATGGCAGCTTCCTATATTCCTATAACATTTAGCTCCTAAACCCCACCCACAGAGTCATAGGGTCTTCCGTGGGGCTTCCCTCACTCACCCTTGCCACTGCTTTTCAGCATGCAACCCCTCTAAACCATCCCCATAGCCGAGTCAGAGAGAATTTATCTCTGACTCGGCTCTGGTGGTAGTTGTTAGGAGCTGCATGCTGGAAATCGAGAGCAGGGCAATGCCCCACAGGGACTCGGGGCAGGGTCAGAGCATGGGTGGGGTTTGCCTCCCCACTTCCCACAGCCCCTGATAACCACCCCTGCAGCGGAATGCTGTTAATTGGAATAGCTGTGTGAGAGCCATTCAAAACAATTCTGTGTGTCGCTTTTGGCACCTATGGCAGGAATTGGGCTCATGAAGCCAAATTCATTCAAGGCAGGGGGAAAAGAGGATGTACTGAAACCGCTTTGGGGTAAATCCCCTGCTCACTGGGCAAAGAGGCACCTTTTCACCTGGTGATTCAATAATTGTGAGCCCTTTGGGGACAGGGAGCCATCTTATTTATTATTTCTCTGTGTGAACCGCCCTGAGCCATTTTTGGAAGGGCGGTATAGAAATCGAATTAATCATCATCATCATCATCATCATCGACTGCCTCTCAATTCCTGCTTCTCGCTAATCATCGCCACAGAATGAAAACAGAGGTGAGCTTGGACATGTACACACACCAGCCTCCAGCTCTTCACGTTAAAGGGGGATGCCTCTTTTGCAGGCCACGGATATGTTTTCCTTCGCTTTATATACCACCTCAGAAAATGCATTTAAGCAGTACAAGACATGACTCAATCCTTAATGCCCGCCCCAGTGATTTTCAAAGTGTCTCCATAGGAGCCTTCAAGGGTTCTTCACAGGGTTATTGAGTGCTTCAAGGAGACAATCAAAAATGGCAGAGAAGCTTTCCTCCAATGCTGGTTACCTATCACACCTGGTTGCCTGCAAGCTGCAGCAGTCGATGAGTGCTAGGTGGATCCGAGGTCACGCACTCACTCCACAGGAAAAGAAGACCCTAATGGGCTGGCTATTTGGCCCCATGCAAAGTTTGTACTTGCCTTATATCACGCCCTGCCAGATGGAACCCTCTGCCATTTATGGGGGTTCTTTGGCAGAGAGGCTGCTGCGCAGAAGGGTCATTTGAAGGCAGAAACTTTGGAGAATATTGTTCTGAAGATGTTGGCAAATCGGTGAGAGTACATGTGGGAGCAAGAGTATTTTTGCTGTAGGAAGCAAAAATACAGAAACCCACGAGGGAACAACTCCAATCACAAGATTCCGTAAAATAGAGGAAGCACTCAATGCATTAAGATTAGTTGTTTTAAAGCGACTTATATTTGGCTTAAATAGTGCCTGTGTGTGCAGTGTCCCCTGGAACTGGGATTCCCAGATGTTGTTGACTACAACTCCCATCACCCTCCACTTCAATGGCCTTTGACTGGGGATGTAACAGTCACAGCTATAAATCCGTTAGAGGGAACACTGCATGTGTATGTGTCCTCTTTAAACAGTTATTTGTTTTGAGCTTTAAACGTGTCAATCATACCTCTTCCTCCACTGGCGTGTCCAAAATGTACTGGCTGTGCTGGTTCATTGCCTCACAATGGGCTGGCAACAGCTGTGGCTGGTTCATTCCTTTCCTTGCATTTGAAAGAAGTAGAATTAGCAATAGCAGCAATAGCAATAGCACTTACATTTATATACCGCTTTATAGCCAGAGCTCTCTAAGCGGTTTACAATGATTTAGCATATTGCCCCCAACATTCTGGGTACTCATTTTACCGACCTCGGAAGGATGGAAGGCTGAGTCAACCTTGAGCCCCTGGTCAGGATCGAACTTGTAACCTTCTGGTTACAGGGCAGCAGTTTTTACCACTGCACCACCAGGGGCTCTGTAATTAAAGAGCTACATTAAAGAACTGAGGAACAAAGCTACATGTGTTGCACATCTGTGCTCTCGTTCTAGGTCTAAGGAGCCTTTCCAGTCCGAGTTTAAGGAGCTGGGTTCATCTTATCTAACAGCTGTGCATGTACTGTTTGTTAGAAGGGAACTGACTCTAAACATTTTCAGTTCCAGATAAAAACCACAAGCCCCTTATCCCTGATTGCTTCCGGGTTCTTGCAAAAAGATTGCAAGGCAGGGTTGGGAAGAGACAGCAAGTTTATCAGGCCAGAAGGCTGTTTCACCACACTAAAATTTGTTTATACCAAATTACTCAATTCTACAGAATTCAGAGCAGTTCACAACAAAACAGGCAGTGACATGTCTACCTTGTTGTGGAAAACACAGTGAATGCGCAGGGAGGGAGGGATGTCCCCTGCTAACTTGGCAAAGAGGCACCTTTTAATGTGTTGATTCTCTTTATAGTAACTGGCCCTATCCATCCCCAGCACAGCATCCCGCCAGTGACTGTTGCTGGTGTCTATCTTCTGTTTCTTTTAGATTGTGAGCCTTTTGGGGACAGGGATCCATCCATCTTATTATTTTTCTGTGTAAATTGCCCTGAGCCATTTTTGGAAGGGTGGTATAGAAATCTAATAAATAATGATGATGATAATGTGTAGACCTCACAGGATTTTAGAGTTGGAAGGAATCCTGGGAGGGGGTATCCATCCTCCCCCCACACTGTCAAAAAAAAATTTCTGAAGGGGCAGCCCCTGCTTCCCCAGTACATTGACTTATTTGGGAGAGGAACCTAGGATGTTTTGCCCTCAAAGCAAGAATCATGCCCCTAGATCAACAGTCCATGCACTTACCCAAATTGTTCTACTGCTTCCACAACAGATACAAAGCTGAAATGTTATACAGATGTATTCCAAGACTCCCTGGTGTATCCGAAATATTTCAGATGGGCATCTGCCCTGGAACTGCAATAGCAAAGGGAAGCTCACTCTGGCCCAAGAAAACATGAGGCAAGGGAAGGCCAGTCTGGGCCTAGCCTAGATGGAGGAAGAGGAGATACAAGGATTTGTCTTCCCTGCCAGAAAGAACTCTGCTCCAACTACCAATTGCCCCAGGACTGCAGATGGGGAAGAACATAGGAAGCTACCGTATACTGAGTCAGACCATTGGTCTAGCTCAGTATTGTCTTCACAGACTGGCAGTGGCTTTTCCAAAGTTGCAGGCAGGAGTCTCTCTCAGCCCTATCTGTCCCCTGCGAACTTGGCAAAGAGGCACCTTTTAATGTGCCAGCGTGGTGTAGTGGTTAGAGTGCTGGACTAGGACCAGGGAGACCTGAGTTCAAATCTCCATTCAGCCATGAGACTTGCTGGGTGACTCTGGGCCAGTCACTTCTCTCTCAGCCTAACCTGCTTCTCAGGGTTGTTGTGAGGAGAAACCTAAGTACGTAGTACACTGTTCTGGGCTCCTTGGAGGAAGAGCGGGATATACAATGTAAATAAAATAAATAAATAAATAAATAAATAAATATGTGGCTATTCTCTTTGTTTAGCAAGGGGAGAGTAACTGGCCCTATTCACCCCCAGCACAGTACCTCCAATGACTGTTGCTGGTGTCTATCTTATGTTTCTTTTTAGATTGTGAGCCTTTTGGGGACAGGGATCCATCCATCTTATTTATTTATTTGTTATTTCTCTATGTGAACCACCCTGAGCCATTTTTGGAAGGGCGGTATAGAAATCTAATAATAATAATTATTATTATTATTATTATTATTATTATTATTATTAATAGCAGAATAGAAGAAAAAGAAATAGAAAAAATCACCAAATACAAAGATCTACAAATTGAAATTGAAAGGCTGTGGCAGAAAAAGGCCAAAATAATCCCAGTGGTCATTGGCGCCCTGGGTGCAGTTCCAAAAGACCTTGAAGAGCACCTCAACACCATCGGGGTCACAGAAATCACCATCAGCCAATTACAAAAAGCAGATTTACTGGGAACAGCCTATATTCTGCGACGATATCTATAACAATTGACAATAAAATTCAGCCATCCCAGGTCCTTGGGAAGGACTCGATGTCTGCTTAAAACAAACCAGTCAATAACACCTGTCTGACTGTGTAAACAAGAAATAATAATAAAATTAATAAAAATATCATCTTGGAGAAGGAACTTGGAACCTTCTGCTCTTCCCAGAGCGGCTCCATTCCCTGAGCATATAATCTTTCAGTGCTCACACATCAAGTCTCCCATTCATATGCAACCAGGGCAGGCCCTGCTTAGCTAAGGGGACAAGTCATGCTTGCTGCCACCAGACCTCCTCTAGAACACTGCAGCCTCCTCTCCCTGTGACCGGAGGGCTAAGGACAGCTGCGTTGTTTTGTATAGTAATCTGTTGTAAGCTGCTTTGGGAATAAATTCAACTGAAAGGCAGTTGAAAGGCATACATCTAATAAATAAAATAAGCATCTTTACCTCTCTCCCTCAAAACCCAGCACATGATGTCCATCTCTCAGTGAAGGTGAGCGCTTTCTCCCCGGGGTGGTACTTCTCAATCAATCGGCAGTGCCGGAAGCCGCTGTCTGTGCACAAGCTCTAGTCTGATGAGACAAGTATTTTTGGGTCGCCTCAGCCTATACAAGGCGGCATTGCACTTGCTATGTTGCCATACTAGGCGAAACCTCCAGAAATGCCAGCTTCATTCACCCAGGGAGACAGGAGTGGACAAAAGGGGACACTTCAGTTGTATCGCCAAAATTTGTACACAATAAATGGAGACGCCAAGTCAAGTCATTATACAACTTCTGTATTTTTAGTGGCTCTTTTACAGAACTTGTGGTCCTTTTTCTTTCTTTCTTTAAAATGTTTAACAAAGTTCAATCAATCTTGTAAAACTTTTTAAAGTACAGTACATGAACTTAAGAAAAGGTGACTGACACGTCCCGCCAGCTTTTAGTACAACAGGATTTCTCTCTGGGTTCAAAAGACTATACCTAAGTGCTTAGTTCAAATCCTGTTCCACTAAAGCTAATTTCTAGCGTGTCAAGGAGAGAAGTAAGTGGATCGAACCCAGCCTTCCATTCCCTGCTGGCTTGCAAACCGTTAAAAAAGGAAATGGCGAGCTGGGATGTTTATTGAAATCTGGGTGGACGGTGCTTCCAGGGCCAAATGGTGCGGATCGAGTAAAACTGGGAACTGCCAATATATAAAAAGAGCTTCCATTCCGACAAAAATGCATACAGTGGGGGGAAAGCCACCCTATCTAACATATGGCCTCAGTGCCTAGTTGACAGGTTTTTCTTTGCCTCTTTCAAACATGTTAAGCTCTGGTGATGATGGATGAGTGCAAAGTCCTATAATAAGAACAATCACATCAATTGGGGGTTGGGGGGAAAGGGAATCAAACGTCTGATTTCAAACTGCTAAAGTGGCAATACCAAAACTGGGGTTGGACAGACTCGTGTTCCACAGGATCACAGCTAACGTGCCGGCAGTGAGAATAAACTCATCCTCCACAAGCACTCAGAGATGAGGCTACAACATTCCTTTCTGTTCTGAGCTGCTCTAGTTGTGCCCTGCAGCCTCCATTGGATAATTCTGCCACCTCTCCATCACAGGAACATAGGAAGCTGCCATATACTGAGTCAGACCATTAGTCTATCTAGCTCAGTATTGTCTACACAGACTGGCAGGGGCTTCTCCGAGGTTGCAGGCAGGAATCTCTCTCAGCCCTATCTTGGAGATGCTCAGCCCTGCCAGGGAGGGAATTTGGAACCTTCTGCTCTTCCCAGGGTGACTCCATCCCCTAAGGGGAATATCTTACAGGGCTTTTCACACATCAAGTCTCCCATTCATATGCAAGCAGAGCTGACCCTGCTTAGCTAAAGGGACAAGTCATGCTTGCTACCACAAGACCAGCTCTCCTCTCCAATCAAGTGTGAATGGATAATTTGATTACTTCCGATACAGCAGAACTAACCATTACCCTGTCCAGGACATTGCCTCCTGAAGAAATGCAGCAGATCGTCTCCTTTGAAGGCAGGGAGTTCTTAGTCTTACACCTAAAAGATGAGTTAACGTTTAGATTGTGTAAAAAAGGACCTTGACTATCAGAAGGCAGTAACTCCCATCCAGTCAACCATTCTCCTCTTAAAGCCCCAGTCAACTCAAAGTGGCATTGTCCTCAGTTTGAATTGTACTCACAATACAGAGCTGATCATTTAGGACTGCTAAAAGGGAAACAATATTTACTAAGGTGCTAATGTGATCGGCCAGGGCCATAAAGTCCAGGATGCCAATAGCCAGCAGAAACAGGCGCACAGGCCAAGGCAAGGGGCCTCCGGGTGGAAGGACAGGGGCCAAGCTGCCCTCACCCCTAAGGCAATGAGGTGCTCACTTGGACCTACTGAGAACTAAGCCGGCCCCTACCTGCATAACTTCTGAATGGCCACACACCTCGCATTCCATTTCTTGACCCTGCTAAATCATGATACTAGTATGGGCAAGGGTCAAGAAGCATTGGCTCAGTTCACCAGCCAGACAACATATTTTACTCGTCAGATGGTTCCTCAACCTATATGGGTCCAGGCTTCAGGACTTTTTAACTCATCAGGCACTCGCCACAGACTAGTAGACTAGTGGGTTTTCTGAGCCCTGAGTATGAGATGTAAATCAGGAACTGGCTTCTAAGATTCCAATGAAGGAAAGGAATCTGTAGCAGATTTCTGTACTGAGCAGGGGTTCAGACCTTCCAGGTCCCTTCCAACTCTTACATTCTATTATTCTAAGAGTAGGTTGGTGGGAAAATAGACTGAAAATCCCACCCTTCGCTCCGAGGCAAGCAATTGGTTTCTTGCACAATCTCCATCCTAGATAGACCATCTCTGAAATCCACACTGTGGCACTCAATATGGTTCTGGTAAGTGTGAGCCACCACAGTTGGTACATTTCTGTGGCCTCCCCACCCCACCAAATGCACTCAAGACAGATAAACTTTGCAATCAAAATAAACTATACGCATTTGCAGAAACGTATTTTGCATATTATGTTCTGCAGCAGTTAATGTACCATGCCATATGTTCGGCAGTATATTATGCTATCACATCATTAAGGTATTCTGAAATTCAAAATAAGTATGCAAAATAAGTATGTGCAGATTTGCATAAGAGCATTCAAAGAACATTTTCAGAGAATCTGGACTTTCTTGGCAAGTACAGGCAAAATAGGAAGCTGAAGGGCTGAAGACACTGGGAACAAGTGGGCTTGTCAAGGGATTCAGAGAACCACAGCTGTGAGAAACCCTGTGAAAAGTATTGTATCCTACCTCCAGACCAGTGGAACTTTTGCTTAGCCACACTCAGCTTCTGAGATTTCATCAGGCACTGCCCACACACCTTCAAGTTCTTCTCCACACTAATGAGGCCTAGAAACTTGACTCTCTCTCTCTTTTTAAAAAAACAAAACACTTTTGCTTTCAGGATGCCAAAATTCTGCGCTCGATAAGAGATTCTTGGCTTGAGTGGCAATCCAGTGGTGTCTGTGAGAAACACAGAGTCTTGGGCATGACGAAAGTTAAAAAGTCATTTGTCCCAATTTGACATTTGACAATGCACAGCAGCCCCAATGCATCCACAGATCGGCCAGGTGTGCCCCTTTGTGCACATGGATCTGCTAGATCCCTTGAAATGAATGAGAACTGACATACACACAAGAGCTCCACATGCGCATATGCGGGGCTCAGGACTGGGTCAGGAAATAAGAAAGAAAAGAAAAAAGAAAAATAATGAATTAGGCATGAGCCAATGTTTTTGCTCTATACATGTCAGTGCTCAGACTGGTGGCTCCTTTCTAAAATGAAACACCAAGCTAAGCAAAAGGCAGTGACTTCCATGCAAAAGAAGGAGAGAGTAAACCTTCATTATGGGTTGTCTTGGTTATCCTCAAAGTCTGTCCTTGCCAAACAAAATGCATCACAGACTTTTCAAGCTGCCAGACACACCTTTTCGAAATAAAAGGTGCTGCATTTCTAAAGCGGGCAGGGAAGAATGTTGTTTTTGACTGCTGCTGCTTCTTTGTTTCTGGCGCGTTCCTTTATGGGAGTTTCTTGCAGGCCACTTGAGGAAGCATAAAGGACCGAGGAGTCAGTTCTGAAACCATGCTACATCTTGTTCAGGAAGGCTATTGCAAACATATTTCTACAACATATACAACGGCACGCAACACTTTTTAATCCCTCCAGCGTTACAAAAAAGGGTTTCAAAACATACCACCAGAACTAAACAACAGATTCAGGATGGCATCGTGGATTCCAAATTTTAGAGTCTTCACGGACTATAAGACAAGTCTCCAGAAAGGTCATAGCAAATGCAGCGTCTTACAGACGAATGTGGAGAGCACACATCCCCGTGGCGATCAAGTTTAGTATAATTTTGGTCAGTCTCATAGTGCTTCTTGATGGCTTTGATCAATGAGTCTGGGTTATAACTTTTTAATTTTTAATTTTTAATCTCATCCAGTGGCAAACTACAAGACTTTCAGTGGACATTTAATGACACAACTGATACAGTTTATAGCTATCTTTTAATATCAAAGCAGCTTGAGCTGTTTATAAATTCCAAAGTTTCCTTTTATTAAAATATCTAAAAGAGGTCTATAAATATTATCTTAATATTTTTTCTTCTAAAAGTGATCCCAGTTTTTTTGTTTGTTTTTGTTTTCACATTTAAAACCAAAAGGTCGTTTTATCTTCCCATCAAGACCTAAGGAAAAAAAAAAGAGGCTACAGGGTAACCGTTAATCGCTCTTTTTCAACAAAATGAAACTGATTTTTAGTCTCTTCCTCAGTACTTGATGAAATTAATAAAATATATATATATATATATGTATTTTTATATGTGTGTGTATATATATTTATATATATATACATACACACACACATACACACACACATACACTCCTATATACACTCCTCTATTATTCCCTGCTTCATCAATGTGTTCCACAGAATCTGAACAACTTAATTTGGGCGTTTGTTTTCTTTCTTTCTTTCTTTTTAATAACGTGGCCCTTCAGAATTCCCACTCCAGGGTCTCTTCTCGGTTGGCCGCTCTTTCTAGCCTATGAATGATGCTGTTGAGGTTGGCCATCTTCTCATGCCGTCGCTGGATGTTTGTACTCAGTTTGGCATTGTGGGGCGCAGTGCCCGTATCGGTGGCAGGACTTGAACTCTGCACTTTGGCAGCCATGGTGCTCAGTGGCAATGGGGAGATGGGGGCGGAAGAGGATGGGACAGGAGAGACGGACATCATGAGGCCTGGAGAGGAGGCTGCAGAAGGAGAATTCAGAGAGACCTCTAAGCTGCACCGGGAGGATTCAGAAGTGGACTTAAAGCTAATGGGGTCAGGGTGAAGCCTCTCACCATTGTCTGACTCCATGCGGTTATGCAAAGAGGAGCAATCAGGAGTCCCAGGTACATGTGTTTTGCTGTGTGGGGCACTGCCCCATGTAAGGCTAGGAACCTCATTTGGGCCTCCTGTGCATGCTGCCTCTGTCTGCTCTTCTTTGAGGGTAGACCTGGGTGTCGGCTCTGTCTCCCCATCCAAGCTACAAGAGTCTCTGGGATCTGAACAGTCATCCTTCTCACCCGTCTCCACCTGCTCCTCCTTGATCTGGACCAGTGACTCCTTTTCCCCTTGGCACTCAGCATCTTTGAACATCGGCTTCCTGTCCTCTCCTTCTGAGTCAGGACTTGGAGGCTGTGGACCCTTGAGTGAGCTGCCGGATGGGGTCATGCTCTGCTCTAGGTCTGTGTCATCCTGAGCACCTTCCACAAGCATCTCTCGGCGCATCCGGGACCTGCCAAAGAAAAGGATAGTCAGTGCAGCTAACAGTGGCAGATTCATTAGCAAGATGGAGAACCCAGTGTGGTCCAGGGGCCATAATATGGGAGTTAGGTCTAGGAGATCTTGGGCTCGAGTCCCACCTCTGCCATGAACATTATAAGGGCTGGGACCAGCCCTCTCTCTTAATCAGAATGCCTTACCTGTAAGATGGGAATCACAATGGCCTATCCCACTGTCATGAGGGCCCGTGAAAATAAAGATTGCAAAGCTGTTAGGAAATTCCACAGGAGCGAATAAGACATCAAGTAGCCCATTACCTAGCTGTTTTTGTGACTGCATCCAGAATGCATTATAGTTGACTGTACAGCACTGAAGTGCACTGTAGTATCATCTGTAGTCAGTTCTCTAATTTTCAGGATGCAAAGTGATTAACGTCACTTAACATTTGCTGGTTATGAACCATCTGCTCGGAGGAAATGCAGGTGGAAACCTGAGTGTGGCAAACAAGTATGCTGTTTGTTAGCTTGGTTCTGTACCTGTAGTTATGGAACCAGTTGATCACTGTGTTGGTCTTGAGGTTCAGCTGGAAAGACAGCAACTCAATAGTCTGTTGGGAAGGGTATGGCTCCAGCTGATAAGCCTTCTTCAGAGCCTCCTTCTCTTCTGGAGCCAAGACGACCCTTGGCTTCTTGATCTGCAGAAGGCTGAGATCTTGGGACTGGAGGCTAGGACTGGGACACTCTGAGCGGGTGTTGGGAGACTCACTGTCTGAGCCAGCACTGACCAATCCATAGCGACGCTTCAAATATGCTAGATGCAGGGATGGACGGGGAGGGGGAAGAAAGATCAAACTCTTTAGAGGTGTTCTTGTCATCAGGCACCTCCGGCTTTCAAAACAGGGGACACAAGCACACAGTCACCTGCAGCAGGCTTGGAGACGTGCAAACACACATATGTGCTATTTGTTGTATTCCTAAACAGCACATGCCTGTTTTTGCACATCTCTGACTTATGCTTTTCACATTCAGGAGCAAATCCAGACACGCTCATCTTGTATTCAACGTGCTGCCATAGATGCCAAGTGACTGGCTGTATGGACTTGGAAATCCCTCCCTCCACCCAACAGAAACTGAATCACAGACCTCCTCGAACTGGCATTTTGAGAGCAAGCATTCACATATACAGGAAGGAATATCTGGCACAAATTTAATGACAAGTGGGGTATCCTCCTGGAATGCTTGAGTACAACTATAACCAAAATTATTGTAACCTGATTCTTCACTCAGTTAGTACACACAAAAACTTATCCCTTAACCCATCCTTCCAATCTCGTTTCTTTTTATTTTCCTGTATACCTTTTTGTAAACTCCTTACTGACTGAAAATCCAGTTTTCAATTGAATAATTCCAGAGAGGCTCAACAGGAACATAATTTAATTCTAGCTACTACTCTGGAGGAGGAAATATTAGTTCCCCCGCCAAACTTGTGTTTGTTCTAATTTTAGTTATAATTCTTTTCCATTTCTACTGTTCACAGATTAATGGGAAAAATAAATGGTGACTTACTGCAGAGTGAAGCCAATTGGAGAAAAATGCATCATCATTTCATCTTTTGAAAATCAGCCAGGCACCACGGCCAACAGCAAGCCACGCCAAACCGCAATAGAGAACAAGGATTTTACTGCACCAATCTGGGAGCACAAGTCACCCTTCTGTGAACACGCTTCTGGATCTCACCTTTCTTCTCCAATTTCTTCATGTCTCGCAGCTTTTCAACATTGTGTGGATCGTTCAGCCAGAGTTGCATGCGGACGAATGGCTCCCTCCCTTTAAGGCTCAGTTTGTGCCACGGTTTGGGCCTTGAAAGGAGGTCGGAGACGGATCCCTGGGTCAAGCCAAGTATGCTCTCTCCAAAAAGCCGCTGACCTAGTGGGAGTGACATGCAGCAAGGTGAGCTGATGACAAGCTAAGCACCACACCAGGAAACTTAAGCAAAGAAGGAATATATTCAATCATCTTTTAGGGACTCTTTTGATACTGCTCTTATTTTGGAAGCTACAGGAGTCAGGACAAATATGATGTTTCTTCACCAGGACCACCGGAGGCAGAAGAAATCTGACGTGTCTGGAAGTCTAATACTGTCACCTAAGGATTTTTAATATTCTTTTCCCAATTCTGCTCCTCTTTTAGCCATCTTCTAACTTTTTGGTGCATGCAACGGACAGCTCCTGCTCCATTTCTCCCCTGCCCCGACCTCGCCCGCCCACTGCTGGCAGTCACTGGGCCCCTCTCCAAGTATCCATACCGAGGTTGTTATCCGTTAAGACCTCCTTGACTTTCTTGGTGATGGAGTATGTGTCCAGCTCAGGCGACATGGCCACGATCTCCTGGATGCCCACGGGTGCCTGGCTGTTGGGACACACCTTGCCACTCAGTGAGGAGCCTGACCTGCTCTCTGGCTGCTGGTTTTCTTTGCTGCTTTCTAGGGTCAGACTCAAGGGCTCGGGGGGACTTTTCTCTTGCTCGGATGGACTGGGTGGTGGGGAGGGAGAAGATTGAGTCTCATCAGGACTGGCTGCAAACAAACAAACAGAGACGCCTGAGTGAAACTAGGCAGGTAAAATCATTCTCAGGGGAACTCTAGATATATCCACATGCAAGGCTTCAATTAAGTAAAACTTTTCCCCCCCATTTCCTAGCTTGCACTAGTTTTCATGTGCCTCCAGGCTTAGTTCAAGCCATTAGCATTGAGCTTTAGAATCTTAAATGGTCTGGGACCAGAGTATTTGAGAGAACCACCTTTCCCTACATGAGCCTGCTTAGGAATATTGTTTTCTCAGAGTTCCTCCACCATCTGTGGAGTGAGGGGGGGGGGATACAAGACACATGGCCTTTTTGGTTGTGGTGTTCCACATTTGGAAAAATCTCCCAAGGTGGGTATGCCTGGCATGGTTCACTTTTAGGCAAGCAGCAAAACCAACCTCATGCCAACAAACTTTTGTTTTTAAAGATCTTGTACTCCTGCTTTTTATGCTATTTTGCCGGGGGCGGGGAGGTTGATCGTTATCTATATTTTCCATTAAGTTTATTGTAAGCCAGGCAGGATAAAAAGTACATGCCTGCAGCTAAACACATGACTGCAAAGGCACAATTTGCCTGGCCTGGCTTTTTCCAGTTGCTCTTTTTTCCCCCTCAGAGGCAACCAATTCCAACCACGTTTACTAGCATCCTAGCAGACACAGAGAGGATGGAGGCTTGCTTCTGCAAGAAGCTGGCTCCTTTTGAT
Organism: Hemicordylus capensis; assembly: GCF_027244095.1. Classification (NCBI taxonomy): domain Eukaryota; kingdom Metazoa; phylum Chordata; class Lepidosauria; order Squamata; family Cordylidae; genus Hemicordylus; species Hemicordylus capensis. The sequence goes on from NC_069671.1 coordinate 12,963,274, forward strand.
TGTGTGCTTTGGTTAGAAAGGAGCAGAGCGAAGATTGCTGATGCTGCGTGGAAAGAGGAAACGCAATGAAAAATCAGCCATCTTGAGGGCTATTGTAGTGGGAAGATGGGATAAACAATTCTTCCAACAGAAATACATATCCAGTTTCTTAAAACGAAAGCATGAATGAGCTGTTCTGCCATTATTGGGCAGTGCTCAGCGATGCTGGAGTCGTCTGGGGCTGGGCCAGGATGGTGGAACTGTATGAAAGGAAGTTGGGAGGAAGTTGGAACATATGGTCTTACAGGTGGGAGTGGGGCACAATTCTCAATTAATTTTGCCCATGCAGAATGAACTGTAAAATCCCGGTTGCTTCTCAGTCTTAGGCGCCAAGCCAAAAAGAGAAAATTATTATAATACATATAGTCTTTACTGAGATTTCTATCGGTTTCTCCACCATCTAGTTATGAAAACATTCTTTTCAAAGAGTCATTTGAAGGAGATGCACAACAGTCTTATCTTGTCGAACATACTAATTAAGGAGGTTGGAAAGCGAGGCGGATGTGTCAAAACAGTCAGCGTGGGAAAGATGCAAAAAGCTTTCTTTCTAAAAAGGCAGCACTGTGTGTGCAAGAGTGTGTGTGTGGGTGGGTGTGTATGTGTGTACCACATGCACGCACACACACACAGTTATATTAGGAATCTAAATACTCGGTGTGCTTTATTGTTGATCTGGCTATGTATGTTTCATAGCAAAACATAAGAGAGGGAAACAAAAGTATTGTTTGTGAACAAAAAAAGAGCTCATATCCTTCTCATTTGCAAAACAATTCTCCCCCCATTTAGCTTCCCCACTCACTATATTCCCCTTAGGGGGTCCTAAATGGGATTATGCATCTGCAGGGGATTAAAAATAAAACTTACTTCCTCCCCACTGCAGTTTTAGAGGGAAAGTTGAAGAAATTACTATACTCAGCCCGCTTACGTCCTTGTGGTTCGGGAGATATAGAAACAACTTCACATGTATTACTCTATTGTACGTTTTACAAGGATATTCAAATTAATTTGTTTCTTCTTTTTAAATGGAATTTCCTGGCCACACCGATGAGTTTTATTTAGATTATTTGTTGTCAAATTTTAAAGACTCAGTTTCTTGGCATGCAGCCATGTTCTGTTACGTAGTTTGTAAAATTAGCAAAGAACTCACCATCTGATTATTGTTTGCAGCTGTTGTCTGTTTATTATTGCTGATCAATGACCGAAATAAAGATTATCTATCTATCTATCTAAAACTTACTTTTAATACAATGGTTTGTTACTGGATGTTAAGCTGTCTTTGAGATCTCTTTTAAGATTTTTATAAAGTTTTTTTTAAAAAAAGGATGTTCCAGACTATTATCTTATTCTGCTACATGAGTAGAACCAGCCCCAACAGAGTTTAAGATAGGTCTTGAGAGGTCCCATTTTTCTAAAAGAGTGATAAAAGCAGGCAAGGACCAGAAGCTATTTTGGTCTCAAACTGGGGCTACCTTTGCCTGAGGTCTGGAGAGAGATTTCAGTCAAGCCTTTTTTTTTTTTTGGCTGCAGATCAGACTTTGAACCTGACCCTAAGGAGCTGGCCAGCGGAAACCTACCGTGTGGCGGGTTGGCCTGCTGGCTTATCCCTTGACCTAGCTGATCCGTGAGCCACAACTGCATCCGGATGAAAGGTTCCCGCCCTTTTTGGGTTAGCTTGCTCCATGGCTTGGGCCTGGACAACATGTCACTCACACTCCCTTGCGACAATCCCAGCACCTGCAACAGATAGGAAAGATGGGTTTCCTATCCTACACAAACATTCTTTGGAAACCAGAATTACATCTCAAAAAGGGGAAATGGACACAACCAGTACGCTGAGTGGATTCTTGGGGGATATAATTACGGCTGAGAGAAGGCTGCCTATTCAAAACCTGGGTAAAATTTCAAGGTGTATCTATTTAATAAAAGAGCAACGCTTCCTGTCCCTTCATAGTGTTCTCTCCAACATGCACATGCACACACTCCCTTGGCCTCTCCAATTTCCTCTCCTCTCCCTGGGACAGGGATAGCATCATTAGGCAGCTCTCAAGGGCTGCCAGAAAGGGCTCACGACTGGCCCTCAAGATCAGCTCTGTGCCCCCAGCCTTCATGTAGGATTGGCAGGGCAACTGTCTCAGTGGCCCACGCAAATGGCAGGAAGCCCAGGAAGGACAGTGTGCCGAGGGCCTCCTTCAACCTGGAGCCAGTCCTGACCGACTTGGGTGTAGGGGTGTGCAAACAGGTTTGATGTCGAATGTCGGGGGGAATGTTCGGGGGGGGGTTCGGGAGTGAAGCTTGCGAACCCCCCTGGACTGAGCCAAACCGTGGGGGTGGGTTCGAGGGGGGTGCCGGACCAAACCGGGCCAGCCGGTTCTGTGCACATCCCTACTTGGGTGCCCCGCCATGACCGTTCTCAGCAGCGGTGCGAATATTCATTGCGGAGGTACCTTTTCCCCAAAGATGCGCTGGCAAATCCCATTCTTGGCCAGCTTCTCCTTCACCTGCCGTGTCAGCTCCAAGGTGTCCACTTCCCTGTACATGTACATCTCGTACTGCTCTGGCGTCAGGGGTGGGACGGTGGGCTTGAGGGTCCTTGGCACATAGGATGGGTAGTAAGACAGGCGCCCGGTGCCCTGGGGCTCTGAGCCAGCCGCTTCTGACTTGACCTCTAGCACTCGGTGGTGCTCATCCTCAGAGGTCAGCAGCTCTTCCTCGTTCGGGATAGTGTCTCCAGGCTCCCCGCGTTGCCACACCCGCCCGTTGGCCATGCTGGAGTAACTGGATGAGGAGGAGAGGGAGGGCGACACTGAGGTATATGGACGGCTCAGCAAGCTCCTCTCAGTTGCCCAGTGCTGGTCAAAATAGGAGCCGGCATCCCCGATTTCGGACTTGACCTTGCGGATGATGCTCTGCACGAAGGCCGCAGGGGAGAGCACCGTCAGGGATGTCTGTGTCGTGCTGCTGCTGGCATTGGGGCCAAGCATTCCCTCCTCCTGCTTGATGTAGGCCTGCACGATGTTCTGGCTGACAGCCGCCAGGGTGGAGCGTTCTGCAGGCGGTGTGGCAGCAGACCTGTTGGTGCCGCCCGATTCTATATCAAGCAGGGCTTGCTGCTGAGCTTGCATCTCCCGGCGGGCCTGCTCCAGGATGCTTTTGATGGCATCTTCCGAGTTGCTGGTGCTGCCAGTGCCATTTGTGACCGCTTGGGGCACTGCGGAGCTCTTGGCATCTCCTGAGGGAGGAGAAGCCAAAGACACAGGTGGGGCTGAAGGGTGGCAGGCAACCGCAGCTCAGCTGAGTCATCCCAAAGAAAAGCTCCCCTCCTCTCCCCCACCCCATGCCACCTCAAACCCTGTCTCTGGCTGTGGCAGTTCTGGATGCCCCAGAGCAGAGATGGCTAAGTGACGGCTCACTGGCCAGATTCAAATTTTAATAAAGGTAAAGTTGTGCCGTCGAGTCGGTGTCGATTCCTGGCGACCACAGAAAAGCCCTGTGGTTGTCTTTGGTAGAATACAGGAGGGGTTGACCATTGCCCTCGCCCACACAGTATGAGATGATGCCTTTCAGCATCTTCCTATATTGCTGCTGCCCGATATAGTCCCAGCGGGGATTTGAACCCAGCAAGCTTCTGCTTGCTAGTCAAGCATTTCCCCGCTGTGCCACTTAAGGAGACCCCATTAAGTGGTACAGTATGCTAGAAAGGTTGGTCTAGGGCTGAGCTAAAATGCTTGTTCTGTTAGCAGGTGACTAAAAGGGAATGATTTCAAGGAGCGGGGGGCAAAACTCATTAGGCAGAGCAGTAGCAGGGCTCCTCCCAGCAAATCCCATTTCACTGCCCAAGAACTTGCCTCCGCGCAATGCTGTGTTGTCACCACCAGGAGGCACACAGGTGGCAGCAAAAGGCTAAGAGAATGGTGAGAACCTTTAGGCCAGCCTTCAGAAAGAAAAGGGAGGGGGAAGTGTTCATGCCAGCAGAGAATCCCCTCCTACATCTCTTTGGGATTTTGTATGTAGCATGAATGTAATGCTGTGTTTGAGCACATGCGCCTTGTAAGAGTGAAGCCCTTTCTGCTAAGTGGGGCCACATTTATTACAGAGCCAGGCCAACAAGAAGGTTGGTTTGTGCTACAAAATACACTTTTGGACCCTAGGCCACTGTCTGGAGAACAGAACAGCCCCCTAGAATACAGAAATTGGCCTTCCTTGACTCAGAAGATGTGGGGACACCCTAGCTCAAGAACTCTAAGTGGGGGGGCGGGGCGGGCACATGCTGCAGTCACATCAGACCAGACGGAAAGCAGGATGTAAAACATGTTTTAACCCCACCCTAGACCCATTAAAACTGGATGCTAAAGGCAATGGGGCAATAATAGACTCATCAAGGCATATCATGACCAGCAGTTTTCTTTTGGATGGAATCCTGTTCATTGGTCCCAAGTAGCTGGCACAATCCCCTTCCCCCAGAATATGCTGAGGGCCACCTCAGAGATGATCAGACTCCAACACAGAAGAGGGACATGCACATCACATGAATTCCAACCAACAAATCCAAGGTGAGTGACTCCTTCTGCTCAGAATTTAGCAGGGATCATTCTAAAAGGCTAAGCTGCTGGTCTAAAGATCATTGGGGTTGCAATGTGGGAAATGTATTGCAGAAACTCTCCCTTCTTAGAAAAGGGCACCCCATGTCTGCTTATGTTTTTTTTTAAAGCTACACTGCCCACTCTTGCTGGCTATCTGAAATCCTGCCACAACCTCCTAGGGTGTCTGGAGGGAGCAACGAGTCAAGGATGACCCTGGATAACCTAGAGTGTTGATGTCCACACGGCACATAAAAACAGCTCTGAATCTGTATGCATCATGCTTCACAAACAAGTATTCTTGGGAGTTATAGTTTTATTAAGGAAACCAAGGAATTCCAGAAAATATTTCTATCTATCCATCCATCCATCCACACACTTTAGGCAGGGGCAACATAACCGTAAAAATTAGAACTCACATGCCAGAGAGAATGAGGTTGGAGATGGATGGGGTTTTTTCCCAGTGAACTGAGGATGGAAGATAGATTAGTGTATGCATCTATTCCATGTTTACTTCTGATACATTGGGTTTCGCAAGATTTTTTTACTCTTATAAAAACCTTCTGAACCTGTTTGACCAGAGGCAACAGTGCAACCATATGGGATATGAAGTCTCCCTCAAACTACTTTCAGCTCTCTGAAAAACGATAACCCGCCTCTAGCCTTAGAGTGGCGGAACCTGCTGAGCAAAAGGACATAGGCTGGTGGCCAGTGATGCTGGTGTTCTATACTTGTGGCTCTACTGAGAAGGTCTTGGCTGGCCATGCCCTGCCCTGCCACACCATGCCAAGAAGCAGATCCATAACTCACTTGCCCAGAGTTCCATCCAAAGGTGCCAGAGCAGCCTGGGTGAAAGACCCTCTTAAATTCTGTGACACACTCAAAAATTGTGAAATATGTAAGAGGCAGCCGACAGCAACTCCAGCTGTCCTTTGGGGACCTTACCTCCTTTCTGAGACTCAATCTCCTTCTTGGCTTGCTCTAGGATGTTCTTGATGGCATCATCGGAGCCCGTTTCTGGCGTTCTAATCCTCGGCGTAATGCTACCTGATCAAAGAAGCAAAACAGCACGTCCTGTCACTTGCCTCTGTTTGGTACTAGCTCGATGCATGTAACGTCAAAGGAGTATTTGCTGATGCAGGAGTGTGGCTATTTTTAGGAGCTCCTGTTTGAAGGAAACGTCTCTTGCCATTAGTTGCTTGCCACAGCTGAAAGGGACCAGGGATCTGGCTGTCAGGTTTCGCCTCTGTGAGGTGGCTGGGAGTGGCAAGAGGGTAGATGGTAGAACAGAAGGCCAAGTGGCCAGCCCTCGCTGAGGTCCGAGAGTAGGTAGGCTAGGTCAAAGTGATGCGGGTAGTCAGTCCGAGCCGGAAACAAAAGAGGCAATTTTTTCCGGCAGCCAAGGAGGCAGAATGGTACCAATAGTACATGGATATAAGGGGTTGAGGGAGGTGGAGCCAAGGAGAAGGCTCATTCAGAACACCTGCTTTGCATGCAGAAGGGCGGGGGCTCAGTCCCTGACAAGATGTGCAGGTATGGCTGGGGAAGACCCACTTCCAAACCCTGCCAGTCAGTATAAACTATACTGAGTCAGATGGACCAGTGGTCTGATGCAAGCTAAAGCAGGTTTCAGTGTCTGTACATCCATGCCTGCTACTCATATACCAGGGCAGTCATCGAAATGTGTGTAGGGAAATAGGGTTGAAAGACACGGCTAGGCTGAAAGCACTGGAGAGAGAGTCAAACTGGGCCTCCCAGAAGTTCAGCTCCAGTGCTGACTGCAAACCCACCTGGCTGAGCTTGGTGCTTCTTCAAGGGCGCCGGCTAGCCTGCAGTACCAGGCGGCTTGAGCACCAAGAGTCAGACCCAATTCCTGTCTGCCAGACCCCATAAAGCCCTGGCCTCGGAGCTTGCTTCTCAGTGAGAGCAACTCATCTCCAGTGTGAGTGCGTGCTCCCTTTTCCCGATTGCTGTCTTGGATCTTGACTTCTGCCTGCCTTTGCCAATGCACATGCTTCTTCTAGCCCTTCTGATCCTTGACCTCTGCCCATTTTTGGACCACCCAACTGCTTCTAGATCACGGGGTCTGATAGCCAAGTCTCCTAAAAGGACTGCACCAAGCTCTCCTATTTATTTATTTATTTATTAAGGGATGTGGAGGAAAAACAACCCTCAAAGCTCATCAAGCCACACCATGTGAAGGATTACGATGAATAATTTAAAGGGCTTTTGTCACTGCAAATGAATAAAAACATGTTTTGTGAGGCACCTGACTGAGTTTTGCTTTTCCTTGCTGCTCCTTGTGTTGGCAGGGGGCCTGGCTTGAACCCCATCACAGCCAGGGCTGGCAGTTTTGGCTGGGTCATATTCTGTTTGATATCTTTAGACTCTGGAGCCCTTAATTCAGAAGAAAACCAATTTCTATACATTTCTCCTTACACTAAAGGCTGCCAACAGTCACACTGTGTCACAAAATGGTTTTTTATTGTACATGTGGCTGCATTTTTGTCCCGTCTTCCAAACATAAATCGTTTGCACACATGCAGCAACAGGGTTTACCATGGCATAAGGACTAATATTTATGGCTCTCCTGAGCTATTTAGCCCTAAAGGGTTAGTCAAATCACTTCAATTAACCTGCAAATAAGCTACAAAGCTCATCTAATGAGCAGAGGGGCCAAACTGTGTTTTACAGTGTCTGCTTTTGATTCTGCAAGCTTAGCTCAACCCTTCTTTCCTGTCAATGGACACAACACTTCATAGAGAAATGCCACTTCTTAGAAATGTCCAACAAAATTCCTGGGGTTTCCTGCCCCAAAACCTTACAAAGCATGTGCGTGCATGCAAGTGTGTGTGCATGTGTGTTCAGATGAGATGTCCAATCTCTTAGTCCTATTAGAGAGCCAGCATGGTGTAATGGTTAGAGTGCTGGACTAGGACCAGGGAGACCCGAGTTCAAATCCCCATTCAGCCATGATACTTGCTGGGTGACTCTGGGCCAGTCACTTCTTTCTCCACCTAACCTACTTCACAGGGTTGTTGTGAGGAGAAACCTAAGTATGTAGTACACCGCTCTGGGCTCTTTGGAGGAAGAGTGGGATATAAAATGTTAACAACAATAATAATAATAATAATACCAGGTGATAGCAGAATAGAAGGAAAAGAAATAGAAAAAATAACACAATACAAAGACCTACAAATTGAAATTGAAAGGCTGTGGCAGAAGACCAAAATAACCTCAGTAGTAATTGGTGCCCTAGGTGCAATTCCAAAACAACTTGAAGAGCACCTCAGCACCATAGGGGCCACAGAAATGACCATCAGCCAACTACAAAAAGCAACTTTACTGAGAACAGCCTATATTCTGTGACAATATCTATAATAATAACAGCAACAATATTGATAATAAAATTCAGTCATCACAGGGAAGGACTCAATGTCTGGATAAAACAAACCAGTCAATAACACCTGTCTGACTGTGTAAACAACAACAACAACAACAACATTTCGAGGCTTCCAACTTTCAGCATGGTGATGGACTGGATAGAATTACACCCCAAATAGCCCTTAGTGCAGCCTCCTCGAAGCCCAAACTACATCCACCCACAAGCATCCTGCCTGATTCACTCACCTCTCTGGCGCACCTGAATCGTCCTCAGAGCCAAGACGTTCTGCTCATCGGAGAGGAACTGCTTCATCTTGATGAACGGCTCTTTCCCCTTGACAGTGAGCTTGCGCCAAGGCTTTGGCCTAGCCAGAATCTCGCTGACAGAGCCCTGAGAAAGGCCCAAAACATAATGCCCAAAGACACGTTGGCCAATGTTGTGCTTGAGGAGCTGCTCCTTCACTTGGAAAGCAATCTCGGCCGTATCCAACTGCTCCTCGTCAGCCGACCCAGAATTGCTGCCTTCCGACTGGTCGCTGGGTGGGCTCACCTCGTTGGCAGGGATGCCCGGCCCAGGGTTGCCTGGTAAGCCTGCCCCTTTGGCAGCATAGAAGGTGGAGGAGAAAGCCACCAGGCCGCTGATCTCACTCTTGAACCCTGGAGGCCCCATCTGTTTGGGGAGAAGGGAGTCTAACGGTATCCGCTCAGCAGCGCCCAGGCTAGGGAAAGGCGACAGCGAGAAGGTCCTTGGTACTTCTGGAGCCACGGAGGAGCCCAGGAGGGGCTGGAGGAGGGTGGGAGAGGCAGAGTCCTCCCTGGGTGTGTGCGAGAGTTGCTGAGGGGAAGGGAAAGACTGGTCTGTGCCCATGGAGTCCTTCACTGACTCATCTTCTGAGGGATCCTCCTCTAGAGACCAAAGAGAAATGGAGAAATACACACACCAACTATAGCTCTCCCTAAAAACACTCACCCAAAGCAGTGAGCAGGGGATTCGCTGTCCCTTGTTAACCGAGCAAAGAGGCACCTTTTAAAAATGGTGATTCTCTTTATTTAACAGTGGGAGAGCAACTGGCCCTATCCATCCCTAGCACAGCATCCCTCCAGTGGCTGTTGCTGGTCTCTGCCTTATGTTTCTTTTTCAGACTGTGAGCCCTTTGGGGACAGGGAGCCATTTTATTTAGTTATTTATATCTATGAAAACCATTTTGGGAACTTTTGTTAAAAAGCAATATATTGATATTCATCGTACTCGTATTCATGAGTCAAGCTCACAGACCCTCTCCTCCTCTAAGCTAGTGGCCAAATCTTGTGGCAATGAGTTCCATAAATTAATGATGCACTGTGTATCTGGAATTTACTGCCAATAAATTTCATGGGATGACCTACCAGTACTGGGTACAAGGCCTGGTTTTTCCAGAAGGTACTTCTGAGATGGGTAGAAGGAGTCTTTTCCCAGAAGCAAAGCATCACTGGGTTTTGATATGCTCTAAAAAAAAATTAAAATGAGGGAGGGGAAAAGAAGAACTAGGATTGGAACATGCTTCTCAAAAGGTCAGGGATTTTGCAAATATGTGAGCAGTACTTCATGCCATGAGCACTTGCCTGGGAAAGGCTGCAGTTGGAAGAGGCCAGCTTCATCGCTTTCAAGATGCTGCAAAAGAAAAGGTGGAATTATTGGGGGTGGGGGTGTTGAGCAGCCTGAACAGAGAGCTCAGGCCCCAGGTCATGGCAAGTGCATGGCAAGGCCTGTTGGTCTAAGACAGACCTGCTTAACTTTGGCCCCTCAGCTGTTTTTGGACTACAACCTCCATAATCCCTTGCCAGAGTGGCTTGTGGGCGATGTAGGCCAACATCTGCAGGAGAGCCAAAGTTGAGCAGCCTTGGTCTAAGAGCACGAGAACTCATGAAGCAGAACGCGTGAGCTCAGAGCCCAGAAGTCCCGACTTCAAACCCCATTAGGGCTGCAATCTTTACAGGGATTAATTAGTTAGGCTAACTGATTAAAACGAAGTGTCCCCTTTGCTAAGCAGGGTTTGCCCTGGTTTGCATTTGAATGGGAGACTGCATGGGTGAGCACTGTAAGTTATTCTCCTTAGCAGATGGGGCCACTCTAGGAAGAGCACCTGCATGCTTGCATGCAGAAGGTTCCAAGTTCCCTCCCTGGCAACAACTCCAAGATAGGGTTGAGAGAGATTCCTGCCTGCAACCTTGGAGAAGCCGCTGCCAGTCTGTGCAGACAATACTGAGCTAGATGGACCAAGGGTCTGACTCAGTATATGGCACCATCTTAGCAGAGTTATCTCTCACATAGGGTGCAAGACACTCTGGGTTCAACTGGCAGTGCCTCCCACCATACAAAGACTTGATATACTGGTGGGGACTGGGTGAAGTGATCCTAGCACTTAAAACATCAGAAAAGGCAGAAGCTTGGGAACCCACAGTCAGCCCTGACAAGACAAGGGCAGAGATTCCCCCCACCCCCCGCCGCCATCCCACCATGCTGCCGTCAAGAGGACGAGCCTTATGTGATGCGACAGCATCACTTGGGGTTGTGTCTGCTTGTGACCTCCAGAGATAGGCAAGGGTATCCCTAAATCCACAGGCCAATGGGTGGCTGCTGCTCCCTGCTCCTGGTGACAAGGCTGAGAAAGGCCCTACAATCTAGTTGCCAAGGGCTAAATATCTGGGGACAAAAAGGGCACAGACAGAACCACAGCCTCAAAGAGCAAGGGACACATTATTGCAGCTTTTGTCTCCTTGTGCCCAAATATTTGACAGCGCAGAGGAGGTGCAGGTGGGTCACCAAAACCAAGGGGGCCTACCTCAGTTCCGTCTTGATCTCCTCATAATCCGACTGGGCTCGTAGTTTTTCTTCCAGTTTCTGGGGGTGGGGACATAAGAAACAACCACTCAAAATCAGAGATGGGTGTTTACAGCTTGGAAGTAGCCATAGGCAGGAACCATGATGCCAGTTCCGCACATGATTAGTCAGACTCCAGACCCACTTAAAGCTTAACCTCTTTGTCCTTTGCCCCAACAGAAATGCAGCTCAGGCCTCTGTTGCTGGCACTGCAACAATCCGTTAGATTAATCACTGAAAAATTAAAATTAAGTCAACTTTAAAATTAAGTCACCCACCCTGAGCCAGTTTTGGAAGGGAGGTATAAAATTTGAATGAATGAATGGATGGATGAATAAATAAATAAATGCACTGGCTAGATTAATCAATGCAAAACCTTGTGACCAAATCAAAAAGAGCTCCTGATTAACATGGTGGTACCCAAGTACCAACCCAAGATGGAAGGTACAGGACCCAATTCCAGTAGAGTCTCAGCCCCTCTCAACCCAGATCCTCTTTGAGGCCCAGATCCGCTTTGACTTGGCACATGAGGGAAAGGTAACTGAATCTTTTCAAAATAAATCTCGGGATGATGCAATTCTAGGCCACCCAGCACAAAAAATCTCTGGAGAAACCTTGTGGCTTAACCCTCCACCACGTACTTCTATGGACTCGTTCTTAGAAGCCAACTGCCGTTCAAGGTCTGCAATCTGATTCGCTGAAGACTCCTCAAGCTCCTGCATCGAGTTTTGCAAGTGCTGAATTTCCTTGAGAAGCCGGAGGATTTCCCGGTCCTTGGCAGCTAGCACTGCCTCTATCCGTGGCCCTGGGCACAGCGAGTAATTCACTTTATCCTGCAAAATAAGAGTTTTAAGGAGGGGATTTACAGCCAGTCAGACTCTCTGGTTAAAGGAACAGAGATCTTGGTGGGAGCTCAAAAAGAGACAGGAGGACCTAGAGAGGAGGGTCTGGTGGAAGTTTTATGATTATCCGAGCCCTGTGAGCTAAGGCATGCTGGACTAGACGGCCCTGATCCAGAAGGTCTGGCAAACCCAGAGGGATCAGAGAGGAGAGCTGGTCTTGTGGTAGCAAGCATGATTTGTCTCTTTAGCTAAGCAGGGTCCACCCTGGTTGTATTTGAATGGGAGACTAGAAGTGTGAGCACTGTAAGATATTCCCCGCAGGGCATGGAGCCGCTCAGGGAAGAGCAGAAGGTTCCAAGTTTCCTCCCTGGCAGCATCTCCAAGATAGGGCTGAGAGAGACACCTGCCTGCAACCTTGGAGCAGCCGCTGCCAGTCTGTGAAGACAATACTGAGCTACATGGACCAAGGGTCTGACTCAGTACATGGCAGTTTCCTATCTTCCTATGTTCCTATAGGGCTGAGAGAGACACTTGCCTACAACCTTGGAGCAGCCGCTGCCAGTCTGTGTAGACACTACTGGGCTAGATGGGCCAGTGGTCTGACTCAGTCTATGGCAGCTTCCTATGTTCCTATAACACTGCCTGCCACGTGGAGGGGCTGGTCTTACATGGCCCTGTTCCCTGCTAAACTGAAGGTGTCTCTGCCTGAACACACACAATCCCAGGCAACTCACAAGGCAGAATCAGATGCCCGAGGTTCTCAGTTCAAGCCCCTGACTCAGGAGATCCCTCTGTTTCTCAAGGGACTCATGGAATCACATTGATCCAGAGAGGCCAAATGTTTCTGACAGGCAAAGGGCTGACAAACACCCACTTCTTGTCCTCACCCCACTGGGTCCTTGTGGAGAGCAACAAGCCATGCGAAGGGAGCTGTTGACTGATGCAAGCTGTTCCCGCAGGCTCTCCACCTCCCTCTGGGCAGCTTCGGCTCTCTGCAGGGGAAAAGAGGAGATGGTAGGCATCTCATTGAGGTCCAGGATGGCATGCAGGTCTCTGCACTGGGACATGCATTCAATCTGGAATGAGTGGAACCAGATATGGATAGGCCCCATTTGTTTTGAAATGTACACACCACAGAACAATGGAGTTTCTATTTTTACAACACCCCAGGGTGTACGGGTAGTTGGCTACTGTACTAGTACTACCCGTACTAGTTGTAATGGCTGCTGCAAGGAGGTAGCTGTGCAGTGGAAGGCCTTACTTTTTTACTTGGAAGCAGAAGATACAAGTTTCGCAAGTAAGGCTAAGATGCACACTTCCTTTTATTTTTTTAAAAATGGGAAAACGAAAACAAATTAAAATAATTATAAAATGTACAACATGAAATGAATAAAAAATGGAAGAAAAGTAAAAGGGAAATGGGTTCTCCCCCCCACCCACCTTAAAGTAAAGTAAAGTGTGTTGTCAAGTCGGTGTGAACTCCTGGTGCCCACAGAGCCCTGTGGTTGTCTTTGGTAGAATACAGGAGGGGTTTCCCATTGCCTCCTCCTGCGCAGTATGAGATGATGATGCCTTTCAGCATCTTCCTAGATCGCTGCTGCCCAATATAGTATCAGCAGGGATTTGAACCAACAACCTTCTGCTTATTAGTCAAGCATTTCCTCGCTGCACCACTTCAGGTGGCACTGCACACCTTTATTTCTCCAGTTCCTCAACTGGTACTCATGAGTAACTCAACAGCCCCCCAGCTCCCCTTCTTACCTGGTTGGCTTTTTCAAGATTCGTCATGATCATGGCCACTTCATCTGTCCTGGGACAGTGAAGAAAAGGCAACAGATTATAACTACTACAAAAGTTTATATACCACTCTTCAAGCAAAGTTCTCAAAGCAGTTTACATAGAAAAATAATTCATACATAAATAAGATGGCCCCCCCGTCCCCAAAGGGCTCACATCTAAAAAGAAACATAAGACAGATACCAGCCGCCGCCACTGGAGGGATGCTGAGCTGGGGCTGGATAGGGCCAGTTGCTCTATCAATGCTAAACAGAGAATCACCACTTTAAAAGGAGTTTATAAGAAATTCTCCTCTGAAGCAGACAGGACTGGAACAGGCAAGTGGAGTGATATCAATAACCTTAATTTGCATACTCGTGTCCTATGGAGAGAGTGGGGGATCACAATCCATCCTAACGAAGTCCTCCTACACTAACTGAGAAAAAGTGCAACTCAGAGCAGTTATTTCTAATCTCATAAGAGACTGGCTCCATCTTGGGATTAGTTCATTTTACCCATTGCATCTTACAAGTCATTTTCTTAGTCAGCCCTAAATTGACTAAGACTACCTAGCCAGCTCGTGATTACAGTTTGTGTGTGCTCTGGAGCTCTTCACCTAAATGGAGGGCTTTCACTCCACCCACCCCTCCCAATCCCAAAACAATCAGTTCCTGTTATTAGTCCTTGAGTTGTTTCTCCAGTGCAGCCAGAATTATTGTTTTGTCTATTTTCTTTCTTTCTCTTCATTAAGGACAGACTGGTTTCTTATCAGTGGCATGCAGGACCTTGCTACATAGACAGAAAAGATGCTTAACAATCAGTTTAAAATTTTCACCCCTCTCCTGTTTCTCCAAGGCAGCAATATGGCTTCACTTCTGCCAAGCAATGCCAACATTTTATGAATCACGGTGGCATATGCCACTATGCTTCAGCATACATTGAATCCTGAATGTAAGGAGAGGAGATCTGGTCTTCTGGTAGCAAGCATGACTTATCCCCTTAGCTAAGCAGGGTCTGCCCTGATTGCAGATGAAAGAGAGACAAGAAGTGTGAGCACTTTAAGATATTTTCCTTAGAGGACGGAGCTGCTCTGGGAAGAACAGAAGGTTCCAAGCTCCCACCCTGGCAGCATCTCCAAGATAGGGCTGAGAGAGATTCCTGCCTGCAACCTTGGAGAAGCTGCTGCCAGTCTGTGAAGACAATACTGAGCTAGATAGACCAATGGTCTGACTCAGTATATGGCAGCTTCCTATGTTCCCATGCATTTCATCACTCAATAGGTGCTGGCAGAAAAAAAGTCCCAGTCACCCTCCTCTAGGATGAGTTTTATACAACAATTGCCATTCTGTTTCTCATGGGAGGGCACATGTCCTAAGCTCTGAATTTGCCTAACCCTGGTGGGAGGGAGGTGAAGATGTTCTACCTGCCCAGGGTAGAGCTGAATTTGGATGTTGAATTTGGATGTTGAATTTGCCTAACCCATGGGAGGGCACATGTCCTAAGCTTTAGATTTGCCATCTCCTCCAGAACATTTGTTTGGCCAACATATATTACATGGAGGGGGAACTGAAACGCCATCCCAAAAGGATGGCGCCTCCCAGTGGACAACCAAGCAATAACACCATCCCACCTCCTACTCTCGTTTCTCTTCATTTGATGCACAGCAGCTACAATCATCATCGTCAAAGGCAACGTTATTTACTATCCCGTGTAAAGGGCACATGGCATGACCAAAGAACATCTGTTTTGGTATGATACAATTAATCGTCCCAACTCTGTTGCGTAACAGAAACGAGAAATCTAGGGGTTGCGTCTGAGGCCGAGCATGAGCGAGAACAGCAGAATGCTAAAACAGCTGGGGAAAAAGCCCTCCAAATTTTGGCAGCTTTTTGTGGTTGGCCCTGCCAGAAAAAGTGGGGGTGGGTGGGAAGAGCAGACAAAGATATCCCTGCCTGACTCGTTATGAAAAAGCAAAATATATGCAAGCAAATGTACGTTTAATGAAGTCTGTGAAACGTAATTGGCCTCCCTGGGGATCTCTTGGCAAGAGGAACCGAGTGTTTATGGGAGCGCGTCAGGCAACGCAATCAAGAGCTATTTGCATGTCTGGGCGTCCCCCCTTACGCAGGGTTTTGAAGGGAGAGATCTGTTAGCGTGTTTGCCAGAGGCTCGCTGCCAAAGATATGGCTGTTTCAAGGTGGTGATTGTTATTTATTTGTATAGCGCCATCCGTGGCCATGAATCCTGATCTTTGGCTCCTCAGCCCACAGATGGGAAAGACTAACAACCGACCAGAACCTGGCCTGCTGTTGACAGACGACTCCTCCTCTCTGAATTTGGCTAAGCCCCTTCTGAAGCTATCTAAGTCAGCGGCTCTCACCACATCCTGTGACAATGAGTTCCACAAGTTAATCATGAATGGTATGAAGAAGCACTTTCTTTTGTCCGCCCTGATTCTACTGCCAATCAGTTTCACTGGGTGACACCAAGTTCTTACTCCTTCATTAAATGGAGGGAGGAAAAACTTTCTATCCACTTTTTCTAGACCATCTACAATGTCATCAATCTTATCACGTCTCCCCCTTCATAATCTTGTTTTGAAACTAAAAAGCTCCCAATGCTTTCACCTTTCCTCACAGAAGAAAGAGCTGGTCTAGAGAGGAGAGCTGGTCTTGTGGTAGCAATTGCAAACATGACTTGTCCTCTTAGCTAAGCAGGGTTGCATATGAATGGGAGATTAGAAGTGTGAGCACTGGAAGATATTTCCCTCAGGGGATGGAGCCGCTGCTCTGGGGAGAGCATCTAAGTTCCAAGTTCCCTCCCTGACTTCTCCAAGATAGGGCTGAGATAGATTCTTGCCTGCAACCTTGGAGAAGCTGCTGCCAGTCTGTGAAGACAATACTGAGCTAGATGGACCAATGGTCTGACTCAGTCTATGGCAGCTTCCTATGTTCCTATGAGAGATATGTTCATGTTAGCTCTATAGTTGAAATCTTGTTATAGTTTAGGAGTCTGCACCTCCTAATAAGGGCCAGCAGCAGCAGCCCAGCACGAAATAAGCTGAGTCACTCTGGGGCCAGTCATTGGCCTTTGGGAGTCCTAGTGGCCCTTCACATGTTTTCTGGTGGTTGCCAGGACCATGCATGCTAGCTTGCAGAATGCCTGCTAAATGTACCAGTTGGTTTCCACATACACTCCGCTTTCTTTTGTCATAATCTGAACCCATGCAGAATTCTTCTGCGTGGCTTGTTTGATTGAACTGAACAGAACAAGCAGAAACACTTACTTTGAAGCCGCCTCTTCATCGTATTTACAGCGTAGGTCGACCAGCTCAGTCTGTGTTGCATTTAGTGCTGACCAGCAAGTGGGGAAACAAAATTAAAAAAACAAAACAAGGCAATGGAGGGTGAGAAACACGCTTCTATTGGAAGTAAATCAGTCACGGTCACTCTAGACTGCAGCAGCAAGATGTACCGTGAAAGCCTTTCCAAATACATTTCTCCACAATGATGTGTACTTTTGCAAGATGTCGGCACAGACCACACTGTGGCCTGGATTGCATGGCTGAGATTGGTAGGTGATCGTTACTCCTGCCTGTGGACAGCAGCTTAAGGTGGACTGCAGAATAAGTAGCAATAAGCATTTGATTGAACTAAATATCAAATTTGATTGATTGAATTTATATACTGCCTAATATAAAATCTTAAGGTGGTGTACAAAATTAAAAACATAATACAAAATATAAACATTTAAAATTCATAAGAAGATGAAAATCGTAATAAATAAACACACATTAAAATTTATAAATTAGATTCCAGTTAAAAGCCTTGGAACATAGGTATGTTTTATATTACCTATATTAGGTATGTTTTGCAGATATTAAATACTGTATGCCTAGTCTAAAAGGTATCGTCTAAATATGCACAGTCTAAATATGTTCATCTAAAAGGTGCTGCCTTATTCTTTTTTTTAAATCTGTGTAACTGACTCCCATGGCATATCGCAGCCATTTTACACCATTTGATCGTCATTTGCAACAATCAAGACTTGTTGGCTGAGAGGATTCCCAGCACTTCACTTGTTGCATCTTGTTGAAGTCTTTACAACAACCCTGTAGGGTTCCCAGGAGATCTTTCTTGCCCTCTTGGTCTATTGTTTTGGGGGGCACCTGAAAACTTGTTTGTTTAAAGCAGCCTTTAACCTGCAGCGACAGCCCTGAAGTGGCCTCTCTCCTCCATGGCCTTTCCTCTCTCCGAGTTTGTCAGTGCTCTGTTTCACTACTCTTTGTGCTTTAATGGTTTGTTGTTTTAATTAAATATTAGCTTAACCCACGCAGATCATCTGCGCGCTAGTACTGGATTGCTCCCCTTACCCCCTGCCACAGCCCCCCTCCCCTCAGAGATCTCTCCACCCTCACCTGAGCTGCACTCCTGCTGCTCCTCCTCCTCCATCCCTTTACTCCATCCCGCTCACCCCTCTTGGTCGCGGCTGCAGCGTTGTTGGTACCTATCGGCCAAGCTGCAGCTCCCTATCTCCAGAGACCTCCCAACCCTCACCTGAGCCCCGCTTCTGCTCCTTCCCGCAGGAGCAGCGGCAGCAGTTGACCGGGCCCTTCCTCGCTGCTGCCATTGCCATGGCTGCTTGTTCCCCTCAGGCCACTGACCAGTCCGGGCCCTTCCCTTGCCTGCCTGCCTCCTTCCGCCAATGGCCTCAGTAGCCCCAAACAGCAGCAGTGGTTGACTGGGCCCTTCCTTGCTGCCGCTGCCGCCATGGCCACTCGTTCCCCTCAGGCCGCTGACAGGCCCAGGCCCATCTCTTGCCCTTCCTTCTTTGTCTCTTCCCCCCCTTCTTTTTATTTCTTTCTCTCTCCTCCACTCTCTCTTCCCCTCTGTCTTTCTTCCCTTCCTCTCTCTCTCTCCCCCCGCCCTGAGTTAACAGATCTTGTTCATCTTGTTTCCTCATCTAATTCAAACAACGGCAGCCTCCTTCTCCTGAAGGGGCTCTTTACTCCCTCACGACCCTTCTCTTTGCAGACCCCTGACCTTAACCATCACAGGCTCCTCCTCCCTATCTGCATATGGAATCCCCACTGCCAAATCAGGTGCTTCTGCTTGTGAACTCCCACAAGAGTTGCCACACACGTGATTAGCCACGGATATGCCTTAAAGAACTATATATAGAGATTGAATGCCACTTTTGAGCGTAGCAGAAAAAGTGGAATATGAATATTTCACAAACCAGGTGAATACTGTTATCTCCACATTGCAGATGGGGAGCTGATGCCAAGAGGGAGTACTGTGAGGAGGTCATCTGGTGAGTTCAAGGCAGGCGCAGAACTGGAAGGGAGGAAGTCCTTACTCTAAGCTTCAACATAGGAGAGGCAATAGAGGAAGGTGGGAGAGATGGACGCAAGGGAAATGGCCCAGCTGCAGCTGCAAGAAACACTAGAGAGGAGATTGGCCATGCCGACAGGCGTATGAATGCAAAGAGGGTGAAACTGCAACATGAAGCAAGGGGCTGGTTTGGGATCTTGGCCAGAGGCATTCATTTGGGATTCGATCTTTCAAACTACCTGAATGGAGCACTTTGATCTTCTCTTCTGCTTCCCCCAGCCGAGCGGCCAAAGTGATTTGTGCTTCCTGTAGGCCCCTGAAAGAAGAGATGCATAAACTGGCCTCTCTTGAGTTATAAGATTAGGCAAATTCTGGCCCGGGAAAAACTGTCATCCCTGTGGCCAGTCACGGAGGTCTATTTGAGATAAGAGGCGGGATGATTTAAAAGCAAACCATGACGACTCACTCTTCTGCCGCTGGAACCTGAGTAGTGACATTCTGTGCTCTTAGTTCCTTAACATACACACCACCACCTGGGTCCTTTCACAAAATAACCCTGTGAAATGCTGAAGGCTTGCTTTTCTGTATAGTTCCTCTCATCATCTTTGTTTTTCATGATTTGCCATAAATTGCATATGGATTACAACGGAGGGTTATTTGAAATCTTACATGAAGGGCAAGCAGGGTGACTGCCCTGGGCCCTGCTCTTTCAACCCCCATTATCATTAACTGGAAGGGAGCCCTACACTGGCTGATCTGCCCCAGGCCCCACACCCCACCAGGGTTCTCTAAGGGCAGCCTTGTTCATGCTATTTCAATCATAATTTGCCATTTTCCATTTCCTCAGAGGAGAAATGTTCATGTTAGAAACCTTTAGAGGAACTGGAAAACTGGCTCATTGATAAACACAGAGGCCTGGACCAAATTCAGCACTCCACAAATCCTCTCACCAGAAAACTGTCCCCTCCGCACACCTCCAAATTTCCCACACACGGCACAGAAGTCAGGGAAGAAAAGGGCTCTGCCATTCCTTCAGCACTGGCTTTGCAGAAGGCAGACAGTGCAAGAGGCTCACACTGAGTCTGCCTTCTTCCCCCCCCCCCCCGCAAAAGATCACCCTAGAAATATAAGCAACACAACCACAAGCCAAATAAAGTAGCCCTGAGACAGCTTCTAATAACAGAGTTTAAAATGACAACTAGAAAATACTGTGACGTACCCATAAAAGCAGACACTGCTTTAACTAAAAGCTGTCCTGAATGCAAGAGAACAGGGTGGACTTCGTTCTGGAGCCAAAACAATCACAGAAATGGTGCCAAGCACACCTCTCCGAGGAGAGACTCCCACAGTTTGGGTGCTGCGACCGCTGAGAAATCCCTCTCTCTGGTGGAGAGAAGTAGCACCAGCTTGCTCCCAGCTGGCAGGGGTACGTGGAGATATGAAGAAGAAGCAGATCTTCATGGAGGGGCAGTTTGTGTGGGAGGGGGGCATACCAAAATTAGCAGGTGGGTTAACTGGAGGCAAGAGGAGGAGGAGGACCTGAGACAGAAGGCTCTTCCGGCAGGGAGAGGAAGGACTTTCCTTTCCTCCCAGGCCCGTGACTCCAAAGCAGGCACCACTCATGAGCAACATACACAGATCTCTGCCCTCAGAGAAAAGGTTCTTTAAATGGGCTTTTGAAGACAGCATCTGTCTCCTCTCCTCGGCTACTCACGTACTTTTGCTTCTCAGCCTCATTTCTCTGCAGCAAGGTTTCCGTCAGGAGCACTTTGCTATTGACGCTGATGAGCCTGGCTCCCTCTGAAACCACGAGTCCAGCTGGAGGTGTCCCCTCTCTTTGCTCTGGGGGTGTACAAATCTGCGTCAGCAGCATGACAGGCATAAACGCTTGTGTGTGTCTGTGTGTGTGTATGGGGGGTAAAACAGGAACGGAGGGTAGCAAGACGCCTTCTGCAGCCAAGAGATCAATTGCAGGGGTAGCAAATCAAGTGGCAAGACTCCAGCCGTGAACTTATGGCGCCCTGCCGCTTCCGCCGGTCAATTGCATTTCAGAGTCGCAGCAGGGGAGTGGGAGTCTGGGGGCAGAGCCAGCGTCTGCCCAAGTGGCAGCTTCCTGGCTAGGTTAGCTCGGCTAATAGCCTCCTTCGAACCGCTTCAGCTCCCGGAGGCTGGGAAAAGCCTCGTCAGGCTGACGGAGCCAGGCAAGGGCAGGTTTTCTGCCAGGGACGAAGCCAGGAGTGCCAAGCCATTTTGCCCATCCTCAGCGTCTCTGCACTCCCCGTGAAACCGAGAGGATTTCCCCACTACCACCATTTGCTATTCTGGTAACTGTTTACAAAGCTACAAAATGGACTTCTCGAGTTTCAGGGCTAGTGTTGGGGGCAGCTGCCTACAGAACCCTTGGCACCCTTTTAATAACTATATTTGCACCCCACTTGTCAGCCCAGAGTGGCCGCCAAGGGAGCTTACAATCACAATCCATACAAAGCAGTATAATATAATGAAGGATAAGTTGGTGCAGGGGTCCCAGTCTCTGACTCAGCTGTGAGTCAGTGATACAGTCTGGGTCATAGGAACATAGGAAGCTGCCATATACTGAGTCAGACCATTGGTCTATCTAGCTCAGTATTGTCTTCACAGACTGGCAGTGGCTTCTCCAAGGTTGCAGGTAGGAATCTCTCTCAGCCCTATCTTGGAGATGCTGTCAGGGAGGGAACTTGGAACCTTCTGCTCTTTCCAGAGCGGCTCCATCCCCGGAGGGGAATATCTTCCAGTGCTCAGTCATCTAGTCTCCCATTCATATGCAACCAGGGAAGACCCTGCTTAGCTAAGGGGACAAGTCATGCTTGTTACCACCAGACTAGCTCGCCTCTCAGGTGCTTCCCTTCCCAGGTGCTTCCCTTCAGATAAGGTAGAAGGAGCCACAGGTGGACTTGGGGACTGATTGATGGAAAGATGCCTACCAACAAAAGCAGCTCTCCCCATCATCTCAAAATACTAATGGGGGAGTCTGCCTGAGTCTGACCTCTGCCAGCAGCTGTGGTCTGATCCAACAGGGGCCCATCTTAGATGAGGAACAGTGGACAATTGCCACTCTGGACTTTTAAGGGTGAGTGCCAGAAGAAGGCAGAAGTAATACCACTACACCTGGCCCAATTAGGTGTTATGCTAACTTGGCAAAGAGGCACCTTTTAACGTGGTTATTCTCTTTATTTAGCAGGGGGACAGTAACTGGCCCTATCCATCTCCAGCACAGCGTCCCTCCAGTGACTGTTGCTGGTGTCTATCTTGTGTTTCTTTTTAGATTGTGAGCCCTTTGGGGACAGGGATCCATCTTATATGTTTATTATTTCTCTGTGTAAACTGCCCTGAGCCATTTTTTGGATGGGTGGTATAGAAATTGAATTATTATTATTAATAATAATAATAATAACAACAACAATAATAATACTGTGTAAACTGCCCTGAGCCATTTTTGGTAGGGTGGTATAGAAATTGAATTAATAATAATAATAATAATACTCCAGAGTGAATGTTAAAAGTGTGCCCCAAGAAGAATTGAACTTTGAAACCTGTATAGTTCACATGCACATGAGCTGGGGTTCTCAGAAAGCAGCATCTGACGTTCTCCCTGCATTCCCACAGATTTGCAGTGGGGACACAGTTCTGCCCTCAGCTGACCTTCAGGTCAAGGCTCAAGGGCCTTGTTTCCAGTACCTTTGGGGCATAGGAGCTCCGGGTTCTTCTTCCACTTCCGATTCAGCTCCTTCAAAGGTGGGTTCTCAGGGCCGAGGCAATGCAGCTGCTGAATCCGGCCTTCTAGGCTCCAAGCCGTTTCGAGGGCAGGGACAGGATCTAAATGGAGGCAGAGAAAACAGAGGGGAGGCCCAGCACTCATTAGCCAGTAGCTCAGACCAGAATATGGGCCACTTGGAATGGCCAGATGAGAAGTTTTTGAGAAGTTTTCTCTTCTGAAGTCCAACGCATCTGTGCTGGACTTCCTTGGCAATGCTCCACTCGCATATAATCTGAACTGGATCACACTATGGTCACTGTTCTCCAATGGTTCTACAACTCTGACATCTCACACCAGGTCCTAGGCACTGCTCAGGATTAAATCCAAGCTTGCCTTCTCTATGGTTGGTTCCATGACCTAGTGTTCTAAGGCATATGTAGAAATGTGGCCTGTCAATATCCACACGTAAATTTGCCCTGTCTATGTGAGGGTGATTGATAAAGGTAAAATAAAGTGTGTCGTCAAATCAATTTCGACTCCTGGCACCCACAGAGCCCTGTGGTTGTCTTTGGTAGAATACAGGAGGGGTTTTCCATTGCCTCCTCTCACGCAGTACGAGATGATGCCTTTCCGCATCTTCCTATATCGCTGCTGCCCGATATAGTACCTGCGGGGATTCGAACTGGCAACCTTCTGCTTGTTAGTCAAGCATTTCCCCACTGTGCCATTAGGTGGCTCTTGAGGGTGATTGAAGTCACCCATTATTACAGCACTGTAACACAGCACCATGGACAGCATTCAGCATGCAGGAGGCACTGTGGCAGACGCAGCCTTGAATACAGACTAAGCTGGGACTAAGAGAGGCGTATGCCCAGAGCAAGGAGAGGGGAGCCCAATGGGAAGGCCAAGGAGCCTGATGCAGCTGAGCAGCACCTAAGGAGGCCCAGCGGCCCTCGGAACTCAGACCGAGCAGCCCTCCCCGTCAGCTGGAGATCCTGCTGGCCCCGGGACAGAGAGCACTACGCAAAGCAAGCCTCTTCCAGGCAGAGGGGATTTTCCACCCAGGCCGGCTCCCTGCTGCACGCCAGCCTCAGTTACCATCCAACAGCACGTTCTGCCGATAATGCCTGTTTACTTAGGCCGTGGCAGGCGCAGACAATAGCCGTTTCTGCCGAGGTAAGCAGGTGCATTCCAAACAGGCCAGCTCCTCTCCGTCAGCAACACGCCGTCATTAGCCGGCGTCTGCTCAGCAGGGGTGCACCATTATGCCTCCCAGGGCCGATGTAATTATACATTGACATAATTAACCCAGCAAGCCCATTAGGAAGGCCAGCTAAAAAATTCATCTATAATTATTTGTTGTGTGCATGCTAATGAGTCCATCTGCACTGCCATTGTACAACATGAACAAATTAATTTACAAGTCTGGCTTTTTTATAATAAGTTCAAGAAAATGGCTCCTATTGTACCAGGCTCCATCTTCACCTCCCCACACCCTCCCTCTTTCCCCATTTAAAAAAGAAAAAGAAGAAGAAGAAGAAGAAGCGCGGAATCAAATTTTGTAGGGTCAAAAAGTTAGACAGACACAGGAAGGGGATGTGTGATCAGGGGATGAAGCAAGCTTTTCTTGGTCAAATCACAGAAGAAGCCAGTAATGGGCCAGTTTGGGTGACACTGTCCAGCCCTGCCCCTATGCAGTTAGGGACATGTGCACCAGTGTTCCCTCTAACAGGGATTCCCAGATGTTGTTGACTACAACTCACAGAATCCCTGCTATAATGGCTTCTGCTTGGGGATTCTGGGAGTTGTAGTCAACAACATCTGGGAATCTCTGTTAGAAGGTGTGCACACATCATGCTGTTACCAGCTGTGTGGGGAGGTTTATTTAGATGCCGTGACGTGTCTACACCTACAGAGATTAGACTCATTCGGGCGATGGTTTTTCCCGTGACACTCTATGGATGCGAAAGCTGGACTTTGAAGAAGCAAGAGAGAAAAAGTATTGACGCTTTTGAACTTTGGTGCTGGAGAAGACTTTTGAGGAGACCATGGACAGCCAGGAAAACAAACACATGGATCCATAGAACAAATCCATCCAGAATTTTCACTCAAGGCACAAATGACCAGGCTCAAACTATCATACTTTGGACACATTATGCGAAGACCCAGCTCCCTTGAAAAGTCCATCATGCTGGGAAAAGTTGAAGGAAAGAGAAGAAGAGGATGACCAGCAGCAAGGTGGATGGACTTGATTATGACAACAATGAATGCCCCTTAAAGAGAGATCTTAAAGGCCAAGTTGAGGACAGATCATCCTGGAGAGAATCTATCGATGTGGTCGCTAAGAGTCGACACCGACTTGATGGCACTTAATCAATCAAACAAACAAATAGGAAAGTCAGAAGGGCCCATCTGGATCAGACCGAAGTTCTATCTAATTCAGAGTCCTACGAAGTTCCATCTAATTCAGAGTCCTAATTCAGAGAACATCCCCGCTGGATCAAGCCCAAGATCTATCTGGTCCAGCATCCTGTTTTCACACAGTAGCCCACCAGATGCCACAAACAAGAGGTGAGGGAATGTCCTCTCTCTCGCTGTTGCTCCCCTGCAACTGTCATGGCTCAGCCTTCTGACTCAGAAGAGTCAGAGGAGGAACGGGAGGATTCACCTGCTAGTGAGGGCTCAGAGGTACAGCAACAGGATTTGGCAGGGAGACCAGACTCTGGAGCTGAGAAATCGGAACAGCTGCCAGACATGAATCCTGATCAGGAGCAGGCTGATCAGGAGGAGGCTGGGATTTCACCTGTCTTGAGAAGACGTCTCAAGAGGAAAGCTCAGTGGGAGACACGCAGGTGCAGGAGATCACAAGAGAGGAAGCAGAAGTGCTGACTCAGGGAAGCCTGATTGGCTGCTGGTTCTCTTGAGCCATATATCAAGCAGTCTGTGATTTCCACCGATGCTGTTAGCAACTTTCGCTGACCACGGACCATGTTCTATTTTGAATTCTCAACTTTTCTGAGTTCCATTTTGCCCTTGTTCTGTTCTTTCTTGCTCTGTGTTCTTGTTCAGTGGTTAACGGGATGATTCCATAGAAAAAGACAAACTTTGTGATCCTCATGAATAATAGTAATAATAGTAGTACTGATGGAGGTAGTAAGGTTTTTGCGCTGTGAGCTGGCAAAGCTGTGACCAGAGTCTTCCAAACGAGCGGCAATGGCCTTTCTCTCCACTTCTGCAGCCTCTCCTCCTGTATTCTGCCACACATTTGCGGCAAAAGTAACTCCATGAAAGTGTAAGGCAATAAATCTAGAGCCGATGAATGGGTAGCTGCTGGTTTGTATGGCTTATGATCCACCTGCCAGACGCCCAGCGGCGCAAGGGTCATCAGGGTGAGACGCCGAGCGTAGCTAGGCTTGGGGGGGAGGGTGTAAAAAAGGACTGGATAACTTTACAGCTGCTAATAACATTTGCAGCTATGCAAGCTAAGATAACGATATGGGTAATTAAACCTCATGCTTCAGGGTACAAGCTGATGAGGCTGCACCAGCCGAGGAGGAATTTCCAGCCTCTGCACGTTGGCAAGGTGGACTAGCAAGGCTGTGTTGGTGTTTATGTTCCCTGCTTATGTCACCACATGGCCGGAAAAGAGTTGCTGCGTTTCACTCCTCTCCTCTCCCCTCCCTTTGTTGCCTCTCTTGGGGCTCCTTCTAGACTGTGAGCCCACCCCACCCCCCAAGGCAGGGGCCTGTGAAGTAGGTGAGGCTGAGAGAGAGAAGTGACTGGCCCAGAGTCACCCAGCTAGTTCCATGGCTGAATGGGGATTTGAACTCGGGTCTCCCCGGTCCTAGTCCAGCACTCTAACCACTACACCACGCTGGCTCTCAATTGTTGTGAGGAGAAACTTATATATGTAGTATACCGCTCTGGGCTCCTTGGAGGAAGAGCGGGAGATAAAATGTAAAATAAATAAATAAAATAAAATCCAGCAAGGCTGTTCCTTGGGCATGCCTAGGACCTTGCTGCATGAAACACAGGCCTCGATACAGGACAAAGGGGGTGCCACTGCCAAGCTGGTTTTTCAAGGACGCTGATCTGATCCAGCAGGCCACTTCTCTAGCAATAGTCCTCCCTTGGATCCATATAAATCCAGAACACACATGGGAGGTGGGAAGGAAAGTAGTGGATTGAAAGTGCCAGATCAAGATCTCCACCCATGTGGAATGCAGCATCTCTGCAACATGCATTTTTTCTGGCTGGAGAGATATGCTTCCTGTAACGGTCCTTTCAGACAAGCAACCCCCTGCCCTGCCCCCTCTGTATGCATTGTGAGATGGTACAGTCCTACAAAAGGCACCTGAACATTTCAATTTGCTCTCAAGCCTGTTCAAGGGAACTACTCATATGACTGGGCAGATACTAGCAAAGCTGAAAAATACGCCCACCCCCACTCAAAAAAAAAAGAAAAAAAGAAGAAGCTTTAAAATAATGTTAACAAAGCCCTGAGACCACTAACTTCATTTCTGCAGAAACTGCTACACAAAGACAGCTCATTTACTTTGATTGTATTAGATTGAATGCTCATGAGAGACCAAATCTGACTGGTATTAACCCAACACCAACACCCCACCCCAAAAAACCCCCAAACCACACCACCACTGGACAGCAACCCAAGGCTCGGAAATAAATCAGCCCTGCTATTTAAATAAAGATCACCTATTTGATGTCTGGCCACTAGGGGACACTGTTGAACACCCCTGGCGATCTTGCTCTGGAAACCGTGTTTGGAAGGACCAGGAAAGGGAAACATTTCCCATCTCTGTTCAGCTTGGGCTTTGGGGCAATAAAGTATTGACGCTGTTTGGTTTCCAGCAGGAAAACCAAAAATATTTATTTTAAAAGATGGGTGATGAAGACAACATAAAAAAATCTTCCTATAGTGTATTGCAAAGGAACACATACAAACACACACTCTCACACACACAGAGTCCCATGGACTCATGTTTAATATTTCTGCCTTGTTTAACTGAACATGTTTAACTGAAGCGGCTTATACAGAGTCAGATCCATCCAGCCCAGCACTGACTACTCAGCTTGCCAGCAAATCGCCAGGATTTCAGACAGAGAAGAATCTTTCCCAACCCTACCTGGAGATCCTGCCAGCAACTGAGCCCAGGACGTTTCACATGCAAAACATGTGCTCTGCCACTAAACTCTGGATCCCTCCTTCTTAACAGCTGAGTCACTCATACATCTGAAAAAGATATCAAATGTTTTTGTCTTCTTTTTTTAAAGTAGCACAGTACAAACTTGCACTTAATTGATTGATTGATTGATTGATTGATTGAGTGCTGTGAAGTCAGTGTCAACTCTTAGCGACCACATTGATAGATTCTCTCCAGGGTGATCTGTCTTCAGCTTGGCCTTAAGGTCTCTCAATGGTGCATTCACTGCTGTCGTAATCAGGAGAGGAGAGCTGGTCTTGTGGTAGCAAGCATGACTTGTCCCCATAGCTAAGCAGGGTCTGCCCTGGTTGCATATGAACGGGAGACTTGATGTGTGAGCACTGTAAGAGATTCCCCTCAGGGGATGAAGCTGCTCTGGGAAGAGCAGAAGGTTTCAAGTTCCCTCCCTGGCTTCTCCAAGATAGGGATGAGAGAGACTCCTGCCTGCAACCTTGGAGAAGCCGCTGCCAGTCTGTGAAGACAATACTGAGCTAGAAAGACCAATGGTAGCACCGCGTGGAGGCGGCCATTCTCGCTGCTCACTGGTGTGAGCCCCATAAAGCAAAACAGAGCCCTGCCAGTCCCGGGGGAAGCACCGGGAAGTGGAGTCCTTTCCAGTGCGCTCCCCGTTCAGCTCTACAGGATTCCTGCCCAGCACACCCTGCCTGCCTTCCCAGATGCTGCTGAGCTCAGGACTCGGTTTCTCTTTCAGGGGCTTCACTGACATGGGGAACAGCTTAGCATTGCCTACAGCAGGGACAGTCACCCCTGCAGAGTGCCAGTGGCGCTGTGCAGATGATTCAGCTCCATCTATTCAGAGCCAGATATTTGCCCAGGCCTGTTAAAAACACAGCTGTCTCTCAACAACCTAAGAAGAGCCCTGTCGGATTCAGCCAAAGGTCCATTAAGCCTCTCCCACAGATGCCTCCGGAAAAGCATTGCAGGACCAAAGACAATGACCTTCCCTTTCTGCTACCCTCCATCAACTGGGATTCAGCTGCCTCTGAACATGGAGGTTCCCTCTAGCCATTGTGATTAATGGCCATCGATGATAGATCCCTCCCCCTCCCCCTCCAATCCCCCCTTAAAGCCATCTAAGCTAGTGGCCAGCACCACATCCTGTAACAGCAGATTCTGTAAATTAATTATACTTTTGAGTATAATTACACAAAAAGGACTCTCTCATGACTTTCCTGGATCTACTGCCAAGCTTCATTGGGTGGTCCCAAGTTCTACTATTATGGGGCAGGGGGAAAGATCTTTCTATTCATTTCCCCTCACTATGCGTAACATTATAAACCTTTATCATGTCTCCCTTCCCCCTTAGTCAACTAAATAGCCCCAAGTGTTGTGAGCTTTCCTTGTAAGGAAGGTGCTCCCGCCCCTTGGTCATTTGGACTTCCCTTTTCAGCACCTTTTTCCTGCTCCACAAGATCCTTTCTTGAGATGGGGATGATCCACAGCATTCCAGATGCTGCCACACCACAGATATCTCAAAAATACCACAAAACAGCCTGCGTCAGTCCCTTTCCTAAATCCTGTCTCTAGCACAGAATATGTCCCCCGCCCAAAAAAAAGCTGCCGCACCCTGAGATTTCATTAGGATACACCTATTCAAGCATATGCAATAACCATAAGCTCTAGAAATGCGAAAGCTGAGAATCTGAGTTAGCTGAATCCCGCACCTGATACCATATCTGGTGCTTTCCGCATTCTCTTGTGGTTCTCCCCCACACAGCTCTGCCCTTACGTAACAAGTTAGTTTCTTCCGGCACAAGTTTTGGGGTGGTGGGGTTTGCACCTTAAACACAATGGAGAAAATCAGCCATCTCTTTCTGTGATGGAGAGTCAAAAGGGAGGCTTAACTCAAACCATTCTTGATAACAATGACATTAATTATGCTTTTAACATGATTTTACTGCTTCTTCCTCCCACCCCCCCAGCCCAATGCACAGACGCACACACATCCCGCTTCCTCATGCCACATCTGTGTGAACAATATCAAAGAGATTTACGATTTTCCTTCTCTCCGTAATTACAGGCACACAAGCTTGGGCTCACTTTATCAAAATACTTGCTGAGCAATCACCCTTTCTCTGCTTGAGGTTTGCATTGACAGAAGCCATTCAAAAAAAACCCCACAAAAAAACCCCCACCCCTAGACAGAAATGGTTGAATCAGGAATTTGTTTACTCCTTGGTTCTGAAGTCTTCCACAAAGAATTTGCATCAAGTGGGCTGGGGAAGGGAGGCGGTTCGGTTCTAAAGGGCCGCGGGCCATCCTCTGGCTCTCATGTTGCAGGTTTAACGTTAATGCATGCAAAAAACAGCTGCAGACACTCAGCTTGCCTTGATTCCCCCAAGAAACCACATTACACACATTTTGGGTGATTCCTGAACTTCTAGAAAATGAATTCACATTCTCTGAGGGACCCTCTCCCACGTCAGCTCTTCAGACTCAGTGGGATGACACGATGGGGCCGGACCCAGAACCAGACAAATGTTCCCCTTACTCATGCCCTCCTTGTAGCTGTAGTAGCTGAAGCCTGGGCATAGCAAAGGCAGGAGAGGACAGAAGGCCAGTCTTTTGGCACTTATGGCCAGTGGAAGGGCTTCCAATGGCCCACCAGCCACACAGAGGCTGATGTTGCACACCCCTACTCCCGAGTCTGAAATTTGTGCTCACATACTTCAACGGACATGGGGGCTAGAAACTTGCTTGCTTCGTTTTAAAAAGAGGAAGCTTGGATTCCCAGAAGGCTGAATTCTACTTCCTGTACCACATTTCTGAGCTTCGTCTGCACCCACATGCACAGCCCTGAACAGTTATAGGGGTGGAGGCCCAAGAGAAATACTCTTCTCTTCTTCCAAAGGTACAACCCACTGTACATTTCCATGGATAAAACTGGCCCAACATCCCATGTCAGAGTTGCAAAGCCCCTCTGGCTCATATGAAAAAGAGAGAGCCTGAAACCAGACTAAATCATGCCAATTAACCAGATCTGTTTATAGCTGCAATATTTTACCCAGCTTTTGCCAGCTTTGGCTGGGCAGAGGCTGAGGGCATTGTGTCGAAACTCCACTCCCAGCTCCCAGAAGTCCCTATTAGCCCCTTCTGAGGTCCAGCAAGGCACAACTCACTTGGGTGCAAGCTGATCTTCTCAGCCATGAGGACTAGTAGCCCGTTCCCCCCTTAGAGAAAAGACAAATTCCTCAATATGCTGAATTCCAACAACCGTGTTTGTTAACTGCAAGGAAGAGCTGGACACATACAGCCTGGCTTGTGCCTCCAAAAACCTTCAGCAGCGGAGCCCACAAGTGCTGCTCACAAACGAAGCACACCCGAGAGGGCAAGGCCATGTGCACTGCAACACACTCCCACCCCACCCCACCCCACCCCCCCCACCTGAATTCCACCGCCTGCCCCTTTGCTGCACAGGGCGTTCAGTCACCGTAGTTAACTTGCCGTCAAAGAGACAAGCGTGGATCACTGCCGCGTTATTACAAGGTAGGAGCAAATGTATTCCTTTTTTATTGTCAAGACAGATTTGGCTCACGCACAGAAAACACAGCAATAGCGGAAGATGTTTCCACTTGTCGGCTGTGCCAGCACTTCAAAGCGGAACAGGGCGGAACGCAGGCTCCACCGCAAGGCCTTCTACAGCTCCGGGAGCCATCAGGCGAGGGCAACGCAACGGGCTGCGGCGGAGCGGCTTGAGAGCATCAATCAAAATGTTGCACCAAGGAGGAAAGCCACCTTCCTGCACCAGGACAAGCTGCAGCAGAAATGACGTCATGTTAAAGGGTTGCAGCCCTTTGGGGGATCGACTCAAATGCCATCCTCAGTGAAAGCACTTTTTTTCAAGAAGCGGCAATAGAAACAATTAAGTACTTATAGGCGGGGGGGACGGGACACCCCACCCTGTAGATAGCAGGCACCTTTTGACACTCTCACACCTCCTGTGTGAGAGTGAATGAAGCCTGCTTCATCTAAGAGGTTGCCCGCACCTTCCCACTTAGGGCAAAGAGCCGCCCCGGGCTGGGGTGGGTGGCTTGGCAACCTGGATCACCTCCCCACACACCGCGATCCCAACTGGGGTTTCCCAAACGCAAGAGCCATGAGGGACAAACACACATTCCAAGCCGGGCAAGAGTAGCCATGGCCTTGCATACCTGGGGCTTCAATTAATTGCTTGTAGACGTTCAGGAATGCCGCTTCTGCTTCCTTGCTTCTTTTACTAAGAGCAACCACCTGGTTGAGGACATGAAACAAACAGAAATACAGGAGATGAGGAGCCAGGAAATCAAGGAATAGGCGGTATTTGGAATAACGTGGTGTTAAAGCTTCCCAGGTTAGGAATGAGTGAGAGAATTTATACAAAACGACTCCATGCGCACTTATCCGAGAGGGTGCAAGGCATTTTGATGCTTGAGGCAATCAAAATGAGACCTCCTTCCCAAGCTGGTCAAAACACAACAGGATATTTGATAATATGCTGCCTTTTAACAGCGGCCTGCCATCCGCTGCAGCACCCTGCAGTGCAGTACAGCGATCGAGATGTTACAGGAGGGCCAGGGAAACCCCCAGTTCAAGTTTTCACTCAGCCAGGGAGGCCACTGGATGACCCTGGGCCAGTCCTAAGATACCACACAGGGTTGTTGGAAGGACACAAGAATGCTGAGGGAAGAGATCCACGTATTTAACCCCAAGTTCCTTGCAAAGATGGGCAGGATGAAAATTTCACCATTGGATATGAGAAGTGAGAGGGTCAGTTCTGCCACCTAAAACAAACAACACAGACTGCTCTGATGTTCCAGATTGGAGGGGCCAATTTTGCATGACTATGCAAAGGTTTACGACCCGGGTTTACAGGCATGCCGGATTTAAACCAGATTATTCCTCAGGGTTTAATATATTATGGCTGGGGCTGTTGTTGGGCAGCCATTGCATTCCTTTCCTGCCTAACCCCCCCCTTCCCTCTTCAGCCAGGGGGGCAAGTGAAATCTCACTTCCAGCACGTGGGCACTGCGTGTTGCAAATCCCTTCCCCAAACTGCCATTCAAAGAGGCAGGAAGACCCAAGAAATAATTAATCTCCTCTAATTAGATGTCAGACATGTGGACCGACCGGCCTCCTCTTCAACCTTTCTGTGATAGCTAGAGGCAAAAAGTGAGTTGAGAAAAACCACCCCATACATATTCAGTGACATGATACTAGAATAGGATGGTGGGCTCATGTGTATACAGGAACATCCCCCTCCTCAACCAGAAAATCCAGCTTCTAGTCTGCCCCTTTAATGGTTCTGAAGCAGGTGATATTCTGAGGGTATAGTATTCACCATCCATCACCATCACCATCACCATCATTATTATTATTATTATTATGCGTGCAGACAAGAACAGACCACTGAGAACAGAAGTCTTCCTCTCACTGGCATGCTCAGTTTCTCCCATTCTCCAAGCTGTCTTGTAACTTTTGCAAAACATTTGTGCATCCCTGCTAAGGACAGAGCAACATGATCACATCCGCAAAAGTTACTGTTGCTCACTTAGGGAACATAGTCTGGGGAAATCTGGGGTCTTCCTCAGTGAAGCCTAGGGAATTTCTGCCGCTCTGCTGGGCTCCAGCTGTAATTAAAACTTTGTTCGGAACTTTGGTCAAAGTCTGTGTCAGCCATGATGAATTTGGCACCAAGCCCCCATGGTGCTCTGTCTCCTTTCTGCTGAAGTCAGAGAAACATCACCTGTCATCTTTCAGTTCTCACATGGGCAGAAAAAAGGGTTAGCATCAAACCGGAGAGAGCAGCAAGACGCAGGGAAAGACAAATTTCTGCCTTCTACAAAAGAACTCGGGTGTTTATACATCTACTGAGCTGTCCGATTTATCACCAGTCATGAATACTAAATGAGACTCTACGGGGAGTGGAACAGAGGGGGGGA